>NC_052047.1:94253952-94853952 GCF_903992535.2 Arvicola amphibius
ACCAGGTAGGGGGCCAGTTGTCCCCCCTGCACCTGTCTGCCTTGGAGTCATGGCTCAGTCTACACGATGTCACTGAGCAGGCAGGACTCAGCCAGACCCACACTTCAGGCAATCCTCGTGACGTGAGATGTCAGTGAGGGGGCAGACAAAGTTGCACCTCAGAGGGGAGACCAAGGATTGGTGTCACAAGGGTCATGAGAGCGTAGAGAAGGTTTCCCGATGACACAGAAGTAAGACATAGCGGGGCTGGACAGCTGATGGGCCCACCAGTCACCCTTCTCCCACTAGCCCCGTCCCATTTGGGGTGACATCTGTGCGGACCCCTGCTGCAAATGGCTGTCTCTCTGTGTGTCTGTCTGTTGCTGTCTCTGCCGCTGCCACAGGAAATTGAACTCCAACAGCAGCACCACTGGAATAATGCGGACCTTAACTTCACCTCCAGGTACTGACAGTCTCGGGGCTTGAGGGTTGTCTCTGCTCCTACCTACAGGGTTTCTTGGAGCCACAGTGGGAGAAGTAGGGCTGACTTCCAACACTACCTCTGGAACACTGCGATCACATTATTCTAAGTTCTCCATGGGGACAGGGCCTGGAGCTGGTGGAGCAGCCACCCAGGAAGCCTGCAACTCTGGGTCCTGACTGCCACCACATGTGGCTGTGGTCTCAACCCTGGAGGAGTGGGAGCAGGAAGGTCAAGAGTTTGAGGTTAGCCTGTGCAGATGAGTACGTGTGTGTCTCTGGGTCTGTGTGTGTCTGCTCTCGGATACTGTGGGAGATACCATGACCAAAAGGAACTTGGAGAGGAAAGGGTTTACTTGGCTTACACGGGCTGACACATCTTCGAGGGAAGCGGAGAAAGAATCTGAAGACAGGGACTGACGCAGAAGCCATAGAGGAGTGTTGCTTCCGGGCTGCTCCTGGGGACTCAGCCTGCTTTTGGTTTTGTTTGTTTGGGTTTTTGTTTTTCTGAGATGGTTTCTCTGTGTAACAGCCCTGGCTACTGTGGAACTCATGCTGTAGACCAGGATGGCTTCGAACTCAACAGAGACCCACCTGCCTCTGCCATCAGAGTGCTGGGATGAAAGGTGTGCCACCACAGTCCAGCACTCAGCCTGCTTTTCTTTTTCATGTTACCGTAGCATTTAATTTGGAGTGGGCTTGTAAGTACAATTGTGGTTTTTTTTAAATGCAGTTACTTATAATATTTATTTTTATTTTATTTTATTTTATTGATGGTTATTGAGCTCTACATTTTTCTCTGCTCCACTCCCTGTCTCTCCCGCTTCAACCCTCCCCTAAGGTCCCCATGCTCCTAATTTACTCAGGACATCTTGTCTTTTTATACTTTCTACTTCCCATGTAGATTAGATCTATGTAAGTCTCTCTTAGTGTCCTCATTGTTGTCTAAGATCTCTGGGAGTGTGGTTTGTAGGCTGGCTTTCTTTGCTTTATGTTTAAAAACACCTATGAGTGAGTACATGTGATAATTGTCTTTCTGTGTCTGGGTTACCTCACTCAAAATAATGTTTTCTAGCTCCATCCATTTTCCTTCAAAATTCAAGCTGTTGTTTTTTTTTTCTGCTGTGTAGTACTCCATTGTGTAAATTTACCACATTTTTCTTAACCATTCTTCAATTGAGGTGCATTTAGGTTGTTTCCAGGCTGTGGCTATGACAAACAAAGCTGCGATGAACATAGTTGAGCACATGTCCTTGTGGCACGATTGAGCATCCTTTGGATATATACCCAAAAGTGGTATTATTGGGTCTTGAGGAAGGTTGTTTCCTAATTTTCTGAGAAATTGCCACACTGACATTCAAACGGGTTGTACCAGCTTGCACTCCCACCAGCAATGCAGGAGTGTTCCCTTTTCCCCACAACCTCTCCAGCATAAGATGTCATCAGTGTTTTTGATTTTGGCCATTCTTACAGGTGTAAGATAGAATCTCAGAGTTGCTTTGATTTGCATTTCTCTGATGACTAAGGATGTTAAACATTTCCTTAAGTGTCTTTCAGCCATTTTAGATTCCTCTGTTGAGAGTTCTCTGTTTAGTACTCCAATTTTTAAATTGGATCATGTGATCTATTGGTGTCCAATTTCTTGAGTTCTTTGTATATTTTGGAGAGCAGACCTCTGTCTGATGTGGGGTTAGTGAAGATCTTTTCCCATTCTGTAGGCTGTCGTTTTGTCTTGTTGACCGTGTCCTTTGCTTTGCAGAAGCTTTTCAGTTTCAGGAGGTCCCATTTATTAATTGTTTCTCTCAGTGTCTGTGCTGCTGGGGTTCTATTTAGGAAGTGATTCCCGGTGCCAATGCATTCAAGTGTACTTCCCACTTTCTCTTCTATAAGGTTCAGTGTGGCTACCCTTATGTTGAGGTCTTTGGTCCATTTGGACTTGAGTTTTGTACATGGTGATAGATATGGGTCTATTTTCATTCTTCTACATATTGATATCCAGTTATGCCAGCACCACTTGTTAAATGTGCTTTCTTTCTTCCATTTGATATTTTTTGCTTCTTTATCAAAGATCAGGTGTTAAAGGTGTGTGGATTGATATCCGGGTCTTCTATTAATTTCCATTGGTCCTCCTGTCTGTTCTTATGCCAATACCAGGCTGTTTTCAGTACTGTAGCTCTGTAGTAGAGTTTGAAGTTAGGGATTGTGATGTCTCCAGAAGTTCTTTTGTTGTACAGGATTGTTTTGGCTATCCTGGGTTTTTTGCTTTTCCAAATGAAGTTGAGTACTGTTCTTCTGAGGTCTTTGAAGAATTTTGCTGGGATTTTGATGGGCATTGCATTGAATGTGTAGACTGCTTTTGGTAAGACTGCCATTTTTACTATATTAATTCTGCCTACCCAAGAGCATAGGAGATCTTTCCACTTTCTTGTGTCTTCTTCAATTTCTTTCTTAAAAGATTTAAAGTTCTTGCAATACAAGTCTTCCACTTGTTTGGTTAGAGTTACTCTGAGATATTTTATGCTATTTGTGGCTATTGTGAAGGGTGTTGTTTCTCTGATTTCTTCCCCAGCCCTTTTATCATCTGTGTTCAGGAGGGCTACTGATTTTTTGGGGGGGTTAATCTTGTATCCTGCAACATTGCTGAAAGTGTTTATGAGTTGTAGAAGTTCCTTGGTAGAATTTTTGGGATCACTTATGTAAACTATCATATCATATCATATATCATATCATATCATAGCATATCATATATCACAGTGAGAGTTTGACTTCTTTTCCAATTTGTATACCCTTGATCTCCCTTTGGTGTTTATTGCGCTAGCTAGGACTTCAAGAACTATATTGAATAGAAATAGAGAGAGTGGACAACCTTGTCTTGTTCCTGATTTCAGTGGAATTGCTGGAAGTTTCTCTCCATTTAGTTTGATGTCAACTGTTGGCTTGCTGTATATTGCCTTAATTATGTTTTGGTATGCTCCTTATATCCCTGCTCTCTCCAAGACCTTTATCATGAAGGGATGTTGTATTTTGTCAAATGCTTTTTAGCATCTAATGAGATGATCATGTGGTTTTTATTTTTCAGCTTGTTTATATGGTGGATTACGACGACAAATTTTCGTATGTTGAACCATCCCTGCATCTGTGGGATGAAGTTGACTTGGTCATGGTGGATGATGGTTCTGATGTTTTCTTGGATTCAATTTGCTAGTATTTTATTTAGTACTTTTGCATCAATGTTCATAAGTGAGATTGGTCTGTAGTTCTCTTTCTTAGTAATGTTTTTCTGTGGTTTGGGTATCAGGGTAATTGTAGCCTCATAAAAAGAGTTTGTCAGCCTGATTTCTTATATAGTTGGTCGGGAGCCCAGCCTAGAGGCTGAGCCATATCTCCAGCCCAGGCTGCTTTCTCATTTAACCTGGATCACCCACCAGGGGAGGCACCATATCTGCTGAAGCTTCCCACATCAATCACTAATGAAGTAAATGCCACACTGGCCAATCTGATGGGGCAAAATCTCAGTTGAAGTTCCCTCTTCCTGGCTGTGTCAAGTTGACAGCCAAAAGTATTCACGGCAGATACCGGCAGGTGGAGGGCAGAGGATGGGGAAGGACCCGGGCGTGTGGATGGATGGTCGGCAGGGTGAGCGCGCCAGCATCACCATATCGCAGACCTTCCATCCCTGGTGTCCCTGTTGCTTTGCAGCATCAAGCATCACAGCATCTCCTCCCTGACCGTGGACATAGCTGACAAGACAATGGCGTGTGTGGACCTGAAGCCCCTGGTGTGTGCCGAGTCTCAGAGCTTCAGAAATGACACTGGTGTCTTGATTGCTGGGGTCCCTCTTGCAATCTCGGGGAATCCCTCACAACCCTCTGGGGGAAGTGCTGTTTCTCACTGGCATCTCTAGAATTTTCTCTGGCCAATTTGAGGAGCTAGAGCTTCTAGATCAGTGGTTTTCATCCTCCCAGACGCTGAGACCCTTTAACACAGCTCCCCAACCATACAATTATTTTCATTGCTATTTCATAAGTGTGATTTTGTTACTGTTATGAATCATAAATACCTGTGATTTTTCCAATGGTCTCAGGTGATCCCTGTGAAAGAATTGTTTTACCCCATGGGGTTGCGACCCACAGATTGAGACCCACTGTTCTAGGTGCTTCCAGAGACTTGAAAATGAAATGCCTGCATGCAAGAACTTATGCGTCCTTCATCCACAGCTGCGTCATTCGCAGTGGGTGGCCGTGGGAACCAACAAACGGATGGGGAGAGCGTGGCCCATTCATTCGGTTGATATTATTCAGCCAGGAAAAGGAACACAGTTGTTACCATAATCCCAGTGTGGAGCACTGCATGTTTTTGAGGGCAGGGCTGAAAAGCTAGGTGTTTGCTGTGGGTGGAGCCAGGGACAGCATTGGCAGCAGGGCTGATGGTGGCTCTTCATGGCTTGTTTGACCGCCTCTCCACCTCTGTCCCTTGCAGACCACACTCATTTCAATTGGCTGTGACCAGACCAAGAGGATTGTTGTGCAGAAGTGAGTGTCACAGCCCCAGGGACAGGGGAGGCAGGGCAAGGCCGGCAGCATCGCTATAGTGAGGTGACATTCTTCTATCTACCTTTGTATGTCTTTAGTAGTTCCATAATAGGGGATTCGGGGCCTGGAGAAAGGGCTCAGCCATTAGAACAACAGGCTCTTGCAGAGGACCAGGGTTCGGTTCCCAGCAACCACATGGTGGCTCACAACTGTCTGTAACTCCAGGTCCAGGGGACCTGACACACTCATATGATTTTTGTGGGCTCTGCACACACATGGTGCACAGACAGACATGCAGGCAAAATACTCGCACACACAAATAAATAAGTATACATTTAAACACTGAAATATTTAAATTATACTACGTTATTGAATGTTAAATTTAAATATTAGCATCAAAGTTCTGCATACAATTGACAGTTGTGCTACAAATTAAAACACTGAAAACCGCAAATCCCTGGAAGTAGCCGTCCATCCTGAGCCAGGAAGAGGTTGGCTAGTCCACGCGGAAGTGGCTATGCTGTGCTCTGGGGCCCTAGTGTGCGTGACCTGAGCTTGTGGATGAGGTGATGCTGTGACCTTCCTATGAAGATCTGCTCTTTCTTGTGTTAGACTGTTTTTACTCTGTGTGTGTCTGAGAGTGAGTGGGTGTGTAAGCAGGCGTGAGGGTATGTGTGAGGAGAGTTGGTGTGGGTGTGAATGGGAGGTGAGTATCGGTGTGTGTGAGTGAGTGTGGGGGTGCAAGTTCTCTCAGAGTCCAGAGACCTCAGATCCCCTGGAGCTGCCAGTACACACAGCTGTGAGCCCCTCCCTCACAAAGCTATCTCTGCAGCCACAGGTTTTAATTTCTAAGGAAGGATTTGGAACCCTCCCTAAGGTGACTGCAGGCCCCTACCCTCCACCTCCACAGCTGGGGCCAGTGCCCCCACCATCCCCCTCCAGTTCTTTGTCCGTCCCCCGTGTCGTCCCCCCACCCCTGTTCACCCACTTCTCTCCATTACAGCAAAATTTCCGCTTGCTCCATGGGAATCCTCGATGCGGTGGAGCTGCAGAAAAACTACAGTTACACCATTGAGAAGTAAGTGGGGTGTTACCCACCTCTCGTTCCTCCACAACCTGGGGACAGAGACCCCAGGAATGAGGAAGAGTGATTTAAAACTGGGGTCTGGCCCAGGGCATCCGTGCAGTCGCAGGAGCTAGCGGGATGCAGCGGTGTGTAGGGAGCCGGCACATTGTGCCAGGAGCTAGCGGGATGCAGCTGTGTAGGGAGCCTGGCACATTGTGCCAGGCACTGGAACCCATCGGGAAGCCTCTCCTTTGTTTAATGTGATACTTTGAGTCAGAGCCAGGCCTTAGCACTGACGGTAAGATGTCTTATTAGCTATGTGTTGCTATGATAAGACATTGTGACCGAAAGCAACCCAAGAAGGAGAGGATGCAGAGGCTGTGGAGGAATGCTGTTTACTGGCTTGCTCCCCATAGCTTGCTTGGTTTGTATTTATTTATTTATTTATTTATTTTTGGTTTTTCGAAACAGGGTTTCTCTGCGTAGCTTTGGAGCCTGTCCTGGAACTCACTTTGTAGACCAAGCTGGCCTTGAACTCAGAGATCCGCCTGCCTCTGCCTCTCGAGTGCTGGGAGTGGGTGGGTAAGCACCACCACCGTCCAGCTCCTGGTTTATTTTCTTCAGCCCAGCTGCCCAGGAGTGGCACTGCCCGCGGTGGGCCGGGTCTCCCACATCAATCATTAACCCAGAAAACGCACCACAGGCCTTTTTTCAGCTGAGGCTTCCTCCTGACAGATGACCCTGGCTTGTATCAAGTTAACTAAGAAAACTAAGCAGCACTAGCCAAGGCCAGCCCTGGTGCCGTGTCTGGGGAGGGCCGTCACTCGGGAGCGTTTCTCTGATGCAGCCCCTCACTCACACAACGGAGGTTTGTGACTGAAGCTCCAGAGGACGTAGTCTAGGTGCTAACCTGAGCCCCACCCCCATCTCTCACAGGGGTTCCAGGTGGGGCTTCTCCTGACCCACCAGAAGGGCAGATACAGATCAGCAGTCCCCACACACCATTGCTTACATGGGACTTACACATCTGTGGATTTTAGTATCTACCGGTGGTCCAGAGCCAACTGAGGCTGGGGGAGGTGGAGGCAGAAGGGACTTGGGAGAGAGAAACACTGTCCAGATGATGCTTTCATTCAGTGTGGCGTGTGACAGAAAGAGGACAATCTGTGGGTGTTGCTCTCTTCCTTTCATCGTGTAGGTCCCAAGAGCAAACTCAGGTCATGAGCAAGGTGACCCCACTGTGTCCCCTCACCGCTTCAGTTTGGGCCTCTGTGCAGCTGTCAGCGATTGGCTGGGGCCTCTCTCAGGAGACTCTTGAACTTGGCTTGAAATGCGCCGACTAAAAATGCACACACGCGGGCACACACAGACAGACACATTCTCACACATACACCGTGTACAGAAACACATAAATGTAAACCCGAGGAAAAGACCTTTGTATGTCTGTCCTGGCGTGGGAGGACCCAGCAAAGACTGCAGCTGCCAGGACCTGTGATGTAAAAACAAAAGGCGGGGGCGTTAGTGGCAGTGGTGGCACACGCCTTTAATCCCGGCACTCGGGAGGCAGAGGCAGGCAGAGGCAGGCAGAGGCAGGCAGATCTTTGTGAGTTCGGGGCCAGCCTGGTCTACAGAGTGAGTTCCAGGACAGGCTCCAAAGCCGCAGAGAAACCCTGTTTTAAAACAAACAAGCAAGCAAAGCACAGTGGTGGCGCAGCAGTGTGGGCTTCAGTCACCGTGGTCCTTGTTTCTCCAAAGGGAAGCGTACAAACCTGTGAGCCACAATGCGGAGGCTCAGAGTAACCTGCTCGTGTATTACCAGTACAAGGCCCTGGGCTGCCCTCGCCTGGTCTACTACGACAAGCCGTGGAAGCCCGTGGTGGAACTGTAAGGCCCCAGGCTGCGCCAGCACCCGACCCCCAGCCACCTCTCCTGCCCCACCCCCGCCCCACTCAGCCCCAGCTACTGAGCCCAAAGCTAAGGAAGCTTGGCCCAGGTCTCAGTGTGAGAAAGGCCTCTGTTGCCACGGCCTTGGCTTGACTTGGCAGGTGTACACAGCAGGCCTTCTGACTCCTCCTTTTATGGTTCATATCATGCCAGCCTCTAACCCACAATGTAGTTGAGGCTGGCTTTGGGTTCTGCACATTCCTGCTGCAACCCTCCAAGTGCTGGCATCTCTTGTGCCATCACACCCGCTTACATCGTCTCCTTCTGTCCCCCTCTGTTCAGCCTATGCTCTCCCAACTCTGTCCTTGCCCAAAGCAAGCTCTATGTTTCTAGGAGTGGTTGTGGGGTTTTGAAGGATGAGCAGGAGTTTGTCAGCATATATGACAATGGAGGCACAGCTAGATAGAGACTAGACACTCAGAGACAGGTGCAATCACACACACCTGTGATCCTCGCATTCAGGAAGCTGAGGCAGAAGGATTGCGAGTTGAAGGCTGGTCTGGGGTACACAGCAAGACTGTCTTAAAGAGATCATCTCGAGTTGGGTGGTGATGGCACATCTTTAATCCCAACACTCAGAGGGCAGAGGCAGGAGGATCTCTGTGAGTTAGAGGCCAGCCTAGTCTACAGAGTGAGTCCCAGGACAGCCCGGGCTACACAGAGAAACCCTGTCTTGAAAAACCAAAAGAAGAGAAAAAAAATATCTTGGAGAAAGTTGTTTGAAGGTTGAATGTGGGCGGACTTTTGAGCGGTGTGTGGCTGACTGCTAAAGCTTCTTTGTGGAGCGGGAGCTTCTGCAGTCCCTGGAAGCAGTCACCCCGAAATCTCTGGAGGCTCTGAGGACCAGTGTCACTATGGGCTCCCTTTGGAACATGATTATGCTTGTGTCGCTTAGATGGCTTCCAGACAGTGTCCCCTGTAGTGCAGGCTGGCCACAAACGTCCCCCCATGCTTCACCTCCCCAAGTGCGGTGACCCTGGGTGTAGATGACCAGGCTTTCCACAGCAACCGCGATGCTGTGCACCTGCTCCCACACTGGGCCGCCCAGGGAGCAGTGCCGTTCCTGAGGCCCGGGCTCTTCCCCTCAGAGCCTAGCCCTGCCTGTCAAGGTTGGTTCCAAGTCTGTGTGTCCAGATTGTTTTGATCCTCAGCTACCAAGGCAAAGTCAAGCCTAAAAAGAGAAGCTCGGCTCAATATTCAGATGACACAGCCCTCAGATGTCAGGGTGCTTCAGTCCTTGGGTGCAGACCTAAGATTTGGGAAGGTAT
Source organism: Arvicola amphibius (assembly GCF_903992535.2). Taxonomy (NCBI): domain Eukaryota; kingdom Metazoa; phylum Chordata; class Mammalia; order Rodentia; family Cricetidae; genus Arvicola; species Arvicola amphibius. The sequence goes on from NC_052047.1 coordinate 94,263,222, forward strand.
CCACAGACATCATCCAAACCTCTCAGGGATGGATAGGGTACGGGAGTTCAGTTTGCTGGGGCCAACTGGTAGAGTGCTCGCTTGGCTTCATGAAGCCCCAGATCCCGTTCCAAGCACCCCAAGAACCAGGCACCATAGTGCACACAAACCTGTCATCCCAGCACTGCAGAGGTAGAGACAGGGATCAGGAGTTCAAGGCCAGCCTGGGCTACAGAAACAATAAACAAAACCCAAACACACAACATCACAAACTTATCCCTTTTTAGGAAGGACCCTCATTCATAGTGGCTGGATCCCCTCCCTCTACTTCTTTCCCATTCTTTTCCCACACCTTCCATCGGGGCGTGGAACCCCGCTGCCTCACCTTGTGTCTCAGGTGGAAGGACGGGGTTCTAGAAGAAATCATGAACGCTGAGTACGTGATCAGTGAGATCAACGGGGTATTCACCTATTCATACTCCCTGACGGCCGCCACTGCCAACTGCCGGTCACAGCCTCAGAACTGGAGCACCATTCGGGCACGGTTGGACAAGCACACAGGTCATCAATCCCTCTGGAACAGAGAGGTAGGCGGGATCCCGCCCACGCTGTGCTGGTTGGTGTCTGCCGGCCATCCCATCACTGTGGAGCTGGAGGCTGAAGGACCCACTACAAAGCAAGTTGGAGGGCAGTCTAGGCCGTATCTTGCCAGGAGTCCCAGGAAGGGGGAAGTAGGAGGTTGGGAGGGTTAGGAGGACCGAGGGCCAGCGTCATCCGGAATGGCATCCTGCATCCTTCTCTCCTTGCCCCAGAACTATGTCAGCTGTCACGAGGACAACGACGGCCAGCCCCTGCTGTGGCCAGAGGTGGAGTATCAGATCTTAGGTGGCCGGACAGACAATAAGGTTATTTTTGGTCAAAGAAATGGAATCTACATCTTTCTTCTCACTGTGGTGGATCCATACTACAGGTGAGTGGAGCGGACACTGTGGCTGGAGGGGGGGTCAAGGAGAGGTGACACACAGGTTTGGCGTCAGAGCAATCTGGCAGATTCTGGGGATGGTAGTGTGTGCCTGTCACCCCAGCAATGGGGAGATGGACAGACACAGGAGGATCAAGAGTTCAAGGCCATCTTTGGCTACAGAACTAGTTTGAGGCCAGCCTGGGCTACATGAGATCAGGGTCAAACTCAGGCAGCAGCAACTGTGGGCCGTGGCCGCATAAGGGTGGCCGTTCATCCACCTGGCTTCCTGGACACATGCAGGGCTGCGGGCTTTCACTCCAGACTCCTCCCTCCCCTTGCTGAGGCTGTTGGTCCTCCACGCCCCTGACCTCACCGGGCTTTCTCACCATTCCACTCCTCTGGCAGCAGCCGAAGTTCAGCTGGCCTGTCATCATGTTTTTCTTTCAAATGGTGATGTAATCGTCCTTAGTCCCCTTTCCCCCAAACAGAAAAACATATCTTAGTACCCATGCACGAGAGAAAGCCGGCCTTGTGAACAGGAGTGGGGACCCAGGACAGTCTTTGCCCACTGTTCCCTGCAGCTACTGCAGCTTAAACACCATATTCAGCGTGTACGTGTACGGGGCCTTACCCGTGGCGATGTTCCCGCCGGTGCTCAGCATCATGCTGCTGGTGGTTACAACGCTACTGAGCATGTGGCTAGTTTACACCATCCCCAAGGAGCTGAGCACTGAGAGGGGCCAGCGTTTCAAGAACTTCTGGTCCCGGCTGTTCCTTGACTGCTTTAAGATCTGCAACCGTTTCTGGCTGTGGGGCAGACTGAGACAGTGCCTGCGCTCCAGGAAGGTGAAGGACCAGCCAAAGGGACTCCCAAGCCAGGTACACTAAGAGGCAAGATAGACAGACTTTGAGAGACAGCCAAACACATAGGGGCTACAGGGAGGGACCTCCAGCCTCCGTGTGTGTGTGTGTGTGTGTGTGTGTGTGTGTATACATTGTCTCCTGTCCCAATAAACTGTTAACAATAGTGACCAGACAGTATCCATGCCAACCCGGCGCTCCACCCCCTAACCATACATACCCCCAGCCGTCCTTATATATCAAAAGCAAACATGTTTTCCCACACTAACGAGTTTTTCCCATCCTCCAATGTTAACCTCCAGCACAAACAAATATGTCAAATATGTTTTTTCCCCCAACTTTTACATCAAAACATTTTTAAACAGAAAACAACACTTGGCATTTTTTTCTAGCTTGGCCAAATTGGGCCAGGTACATTCTGTCTTTACAAAACTAAAAGGTGATTGACATAAGCACACCTTTTCAAGAACAGCCATCCCGGGCTGGAGAGGTGGCTCAGAGGTTAAGAGCACCGGCTGCTCTTCCAGAGGACCTGAGTTCAATTCCCCATTTACAACCATCTGTAATGAGATCTGCAGGTATACGTGCAGACAGAACACTGTGTACATAATAAAATCGTGAGATTACAGAGTGTCTCTGCAGTTGCCTGGGATGGGATCAGGTAAGAAATAAGTCAGGGCGGGGCGGTGGTGGCACACGCTTTTAATCCCAGCACTCAGGAGGGAGAGGCAGGCGGATCTCTATGAGTTCGAAGCCAGAACTAGTTCCAGGACAGTCTCCAAAGAGAAACCCTGTCTCAAAAAAAGGGGGGGGGGGCGCTGGAGAGATGGCTCAGAGGTTAAGAGCATTGCCTGCTCTTCCAAAGGTCCTGAGTTCAATTCCCAGCAACCATATGGTGGCTCACAACCATCTGTAATGGGGTCTGGCGCCCTCTTCTGGCCTACAGGTATACACACAGACAGAATATTGTATAAATAATAAATAAATATATTTTTTAAAAAAAGACAGGGATCATCCTGCCTTTGTCTCCAGAGTGCTGGGATTAAAGGTGTGCACCACTACCGCCTGGCTGAGAAACCCTGTCTTGAAAAAAAAAAAGAAAGAAGTCAGGAGTCACCAGGCTTGTACATGGGACTTCGGAGATGTCTCTGTCACTGTTCTATTGTTATGAAGAGACACCATGACCAAGGCAACTCATTTCTTTCTGTTTTTGTTTTTGTTTTTTGTTTTCTTTTTTTTTTAAATGTGTGGCTCAGGCTGGTCTCGAACTCGTTACCCTCCTGCCTCTGCTTCCTTCAGCAAATCCTACCAGTGTGTGCCACCACAACCGGTGGGGGTTTTTTTTTTTTTTTGTGATAGGGTTTCTCTGTGTAACCCAGGCTGTTCTGGAACTTGCTATGCAGACCAGTCTGGCTTTGAACTCAGAGATATGCCTGCCCCTGCCTCCTGAGTGCTGGGCTTAAAGGCATGCGCCACCACTGCCTGGCTCCAAGGCAACTCTTACAAAGGAAAGCAGCTGAGGGTTTGTTTACAGTGTCAGAGGCTTAGTCCATGGTTACCAGGTGCTGGAGAGCAGCCAAGAGCTACATCCTGACCTGCCAGCAGCAGGCAGAGAGACCCTTTGAAATCTCAAAGCCCACCCCAGTGGCATACCCTCCAACAAGGCCACACCTAATCCAAACAGTTCACCAGCCGGGACCCAATCACTCAGTCGTGGGTCTCCAGCAGTCGTCACGCACACGCCGTAGATGTCTTTCTACTGTGAACTGGGCTTCTGGTGGGAAGCTGAGAAACTGCAGGTTTCTTGAGGGGGTGGAGGGAGGGAAAAGGCCACATGGACTTAGGCTCTCTCAGTTCTTGATGGCTCTATAAACCCAGAGCTGTCTTTGAGCCGAGGCTGGACCCCGTGAGTGGAGTGTCTAGCATGCACCAAGCCCCAATGGATACCCCAAGCACCTGAGCTGAGTGTGCTAACACATGCCTGTCATCCTAGCAGGAGGCAGAGGGCCGGCCTCAGCTACATACTGAGTTTGAGACCATTCTGGGCCACGTGAACCCTATCTCAATAATTACTATTCTGTCCGTGCAACACCGTTAATCGTGTTGAAGTTCTGGAGGCTGTAGCCAGATTCTGGGCATTTGGGGTTGGACAATGCGAAGAAACTTGGCTCTCGCCTCACAGGGCAGAAGAAGAGATTTTCTGGAGTCGCATGTGACCGTGACTCAGGGACACAGGTTTCCACAGGTGAGCTGTTTCAGGAAGTGTCAATAGTAACAGGGTAGGGTTGTCACAGTCAAGCGCTTCTCGGGGACATTGCTGTGAACCTCTGCTGCTGTGGGCCTGCCATGACATCATTCTTCGCATTGGGACTGGCAGAAGCCAGGGCCTGCTTCTGCATCTCCAAAAGCTCGCCTAATCAACACAAGGATGTCAGTGACACACGGGCGAGGAATGAAAGGTGGTGAAGGGATAATCTGACTGTGAACCTGCACCATTCCAGCCCTCCACTCTCAGGTCCCGGGCTAGGTCTCCTTACCAAGCCCTCACTAAGATCCCGGGCGGGGCTAGTTCAGTGAACACGTGGTCCACGTGGAGAGGCAGGCTTGCCTGGAGGGTGTGTGCATCTTGCTGCAGCGGCCCATCTCACCATTCATTCCTCCTCAGATTCCAAACCCCAACATTCCGAACTGACCCGAGGGTCCCTTATCTCTCTTGAACAGTACACCCTCGTCCTGGGGTATTCTCTGGTCCAGGAAGCTCTCCACGGAATCAGGGAGTCCAGTTATACACGGAGCAATCCTGGTGCGGGCAACTACAGCGCCTAGAGATGTTGCCCAGAGACGTGGGCCACACGGAAGCAGCACTGGGGAGTAGTGGGAGACCCTGACAAGAAGCTAGAGGGCGGGACTGTATGATCCCTGTAGTTTGATCCCCGCACAGCTGCGGGATGGGAGCGCACGGGGGATCCGGGGTCTGCCGGACCGGGTGCGAGTCTGCGCGGCGTGGGAAAATGAGAAAGACACCTGCGTTGACGGGTACAAACACGCACGCACACATTCATGCGCGTGCATGCTCAAGCGCTAAAATAATCGCAGTTCTCTGCTGCCCCCCAGTGACCCTCTTCCCGGAATTTGTGCAGGCTTGGGAACTGGACGCACCGATTCCGTACAGTAAGAGAGGCGGTGAGGAAGGAAGATCACCCACAAATTTGTGTCAGCCTGGGCTAAAGAATGAATCCTGAGCCAGGCGGTGGTGGCGCACGCCTTTAATCCCAGCATTTGGGAGGCAGAGGCAGGCGGATCTCTGTGAGTTCTAGGACAGCCAGGACTGTAACAGAGAGAAACCCTGTCTCAAAACACACACACACACACACACACACACACAGAAGGAAGGAAGGAAAGAAGGAAGGAAATGTGAAACTTTGTGTCAGAAACATAATCAAGAGGGCTGGAGAGATGGCTCAGCGGTTAAGAGCATTGCCTTCTCTTCCAAAGGTCCTGAGTTCAATTCCCAGCAACCACATGGTGGCTCACAACCATCTGTAATAAGGTCTGTTGCCCTCTTCTGGCCTGCAGGCATACATATAGACAGAATATTGTATAGATAATAAATAACTACTTAAAAAAAGAAACACAATCGAAAATGAGGATAAAGACCACTATGCAGGCATGCACCTGGCACCCAGGGCACGGGCCCTGGGAGAGAGCAGGATCATCTCCGGCTACATACGGAGTAGAAGACCAGCCTGGGCTACATGAACCTCTGACTAATAAATTAACTAATAATAGTTAATAATGGGACAAATTTTTCCACAAAAGAAGGAAGCTGTGTCTCTCTCCAGTAGGAGCTATCCTCACACGCTACACACTGAAGATGAGCTGTATTGATCGTACTCAAAGTAGCTAGTCGGTAGCGGCACCTGCCTTTAATCCCAGCACTCAAACCCTGTCTCAAAAAATAAACGAACAAACAAACAACAAAAAAGGGCCATCTTTCCCTTTTCTTTCTTTTTTTTTTTTTGTGGTTTTTCGAGACAGGACTTTTCTGTAGCTTTAGAGCCTGTCCTGGAACTCGCTCTTGTAGCCCAGGCTGGTCTCAAACTCACAGAGATTTGCCTGCCTCTGCCTCCTGAATGCTGGGATTAAAGGTGTGTGCCGCCACTGCGCCCGGCATACACACACACACACATATATATGTCCTCATGTAGCCCAGGTTGGCCTCAGATGACATTCATTGAACTCCTGATTTCCCACCTCCACCTCCACCCCAGTGCTTGAGGGACAGGCCTGCACCACCAGGCCTGGTTTACATGATGCCGAGTGCATGCTCTGCTCACTCAGTGACAACCCTCACAGTTGTCGACCCCCAAGCCTTTTTTCCTGGAATGCTGGTGGAGATGAACGGAGACCCCGCCAGAGAAGAGAGCAGGCCTGAGGGCCAGCAGACCACCGGCCTCTCACTGCAGAATCAGCCCCTGTGTGTGGTGGCTTGGGAAAAAACAGCTCCCCAAGGAAGGCACACTAGTAGGAGGTGTTGTTGGGGGACGCAGATCACTGGGAAGTGAGCTCTGAGGTCTCATGCTCGATTTGCGTCCATTGTCTCAGACCACTTCCGTTGCCCGCAAGTCAAGATGTAGGATGCTTGGCTACTTCTCCAGCACCACGTCTGCCTGCATGCTACCATGTCCCACCGTGATGCTGGACTGCGCCTCTGAACCGGAAGCAGCCACTCCAGAGAAATGTCATGGTGTCTCTTCACAGCAATAGAGCCCTACCCAAGACACAGGGTCACCTTTGCTTTCTGGACCCGCCACTCCCGAATCTCTCAGTGTCCTCAAAAAGCCACTACTAGGATCTTCTACCCAGTAGGTCACAAGGAGTCACCAAACGTGGTGTGATGGATCCAGCTGCACAGAGAACCACAGGGACAGCAGGACGGTTGTCTGTCTTGGTTTTGTGTGGCTGGAGGGAGAAGGTTTCCTCGATACACTGGCCATGCCTGGCCACTCGCACTCCCTGTGGAGGAGGCAGCGGCCAGGCTTTCGCCTCTGTAGACTAGCTAGTATTTAAAGAACTATCTTTATAATTTTTACTCCATTTGGATGTGCACGTGTGTGTGCCACTTCAACACGGTTCCTGTGGAGGCCACAAGAGGGTGTCGCCTCTCCAGGAGCGGGAATTACAGATGCCTGTGGGTGCTGGAAACTAAGGTAGGTCCTTTGCAAGAGCAAAAGACCTGGCTTCCAGCCCCTTTATCTAGAATTTAATAGCCTGTTTGCTTGTTTAGTTTCACTAAGGTCTATTTGTTATGCCTTAGGACCAGACTGGACTCAAACAGAGATCCACCCGCCTCCGCCTCCCAAGCGCTGGGAGTCCTTTGCAGACCGCCTATTTTAAAGGACAACACAAAGACTCTGAATCACGCTGCAAGGCTCACACAACAGCCAAGAAAGCATCACATGGGTGAAAGGTCACAGGGCAGAAGGTGGGAAAACCCACCCAGGGCTGCTTGAACAGGTCAGACGTGAGAGGGTGGGGCCGAACACACAGCACCTGCCTGGCCCTTTTGTGGTCGTGGCCATGAGTGCCTGTGACCCTGGCACTGTTGGGGACCACTGGCTGCCAAAGCAGCACAGGACACTATCTGGAGTGTGCAGGATTCCAACACCCTCTGGTTTGCACACAGACTCGCCATGCACACACATCCACACTCACATGTGTGCATACGCCACTCACACACAGAGAGACAGACGGCTGTGTTGTATGCACACATCCATGTCCCAGGAGTTTGGAGCTGAGGCAGGAGGATTGCTGAAAACTCCAGGCCAGCCGGAGATATGTCAATGTAGTGACACTGCCTTTGAAAAGGACAAAAAACAAAATGCAAAAAAAAAAAAAAAAAATCAAAGCTGAGCATGGTGGGTGACATCATGCTAGCTCTCTCCAGTTGGAGGCAGGAGGGTCGGAAGTCCGTGGGCATCCTCAGGTCAAAGCCAGTGCAAGGCCAACCTGGGCAATATAAGATCCTATCTCAAAAATTTAAAAGGGGGGGGGGAGGGAAGAGTAAGAGATATTGAGGCTTTCTATAGCAGCAGTTCTGGAAGCCAGAATCGCCTGTGTATACCGGTAACCCCAGTACTTGGGAAGACAAGACAGAAAGATTTTGAGTTCATGACCAGACTAGACTCCACTGTGAGAGTTTCTCCCTGCCCCCCATGTCTGTAGAAGTGTCCTTGAAGATCCAAAATATTCAGTAAGCTGCTTTTAGATGTCTAGTTAATATATGAGGGTAAATTTAGGCCTGACTTGCCACCCCTTCCTCCTTCTTTTACATTTGTTTGTGTGCACAAGAGTGTGTGCACACACGTGTCTGTGGAGGTCAGAATACAGTGTGCAGGAGTCAGTTCTCTCCCCACACCATCTGGATCCAAGGGGTCAAACTCAGGTCCTCAGCCTGCGGTCTTGACCTGTGGAGCCCCTCACCAGCCTCTTTCTTACCTTGCTTTGGTTTTGCATTGCAGGGCACTCAGTCCAGCCATGCGTGCCATGCTGGCTCTCTTGCAGCTTCTTGCTTTGGTGCAGACTCTCTCCATACCTTGAAGCTGTCCTGCACCGGCATGATAGGCGTGGCCTGGGATCCATACCCTCTTCCAGGTGATGCTGACACAGTGGTGTGAGGACCACACCCAGGAAGGGGCAGGTGCATGGAGAAGACAGTGCCCTCTGCCACTGTGGGTACACAACAAGCAAACTCGGAAGAGGCTCCAGACCCGCGCTCCCATGACTCATCGTGTAAGCAGTGTGTGTGTATGTGTGTGCACATGCTTGCAGAGGCCAGGTGACACCATCCGTGTTGTCCTGCAAGTACCATCCAGCCCATGTTTGTTTGTTTGTTTTGGTTTTGGTTTTAGAGGAGGTTGTTTTGTTTTGTTTTTTTTTTTTTTTTTTTTTTTTTTTTTTTTTTTTTTTTGAGACTGGGTTTCTCTGTAGTTTTTGGAGCCTGTTCTGGTATTAGCTCTTGTAGACCAGGCTGGCCTGGAACTCACAGAGATCTGGGATTAAAGGCGTGCAAGGCGTTTATGTTTCATGTTCTTGTTGGGAGCACAGTACGAAGGTCCTTGTGCCCACAGATCTCCTGAGAGGCCAGGAATGTTAAACAGGCACGACTGATTGTCTTTCCAACAGGAAAGATGAAAAACCTGCTCTTTCTTCCAGAAAGCTGGGATCAGGAGTAATTAACAGCCTGATCTGCATTATCTGTTGGTCCACGTCAAGCTCCGACAACCAAGACTGGAAGCGGCAATAGCCCAGAAACCTCCATCTTACCTGTACTACCCAGACTAGGCCAGACCCTGGCTCATTAAGCTAGCACAGGTACCCTGTCTCTAGAACCCATCTTCTTGGAAGAAATGATGAGTATTCTGAGTTGAGTTCAGTGTAATTACACTTCCTTGTACAACGGGGATTGGATTACACCAGTAAACTTTTTTTTTTCCAAATTATACCAGGTTTAAATACACGAGGAGTAAACCACCTGCTATCGGCCCCCCCGAAGTCTGATCCAGGTTGATGGAGTCAGTCTGCACCTGTTTTCATTCTTATCTCTCCAGGCAGTTCATTTCCCTGTATGACACCTGGAGGGATCCCCTTGTGTTCTTCATGCAGATTTCCACAATTCCTGAGCTTGCTACTGTGTGCTGGACAGAGCCTGGAAAGCCCAAGGCAGCAAATGCCTAGGAAGGGCAAAGAAATGGGGGCAGTTTGGGAACAGGCAGGGCTAAGGGGCTGGATTTCAACTGTGTTTGGAGATGAGGAGCTCAGGCATGAAGATGGTGAGAGATGAGTAGAGTGGTTCTAGAACCAATCCTGTTCAACGTGATCATGAGCTCAAGGCGCCATTTACAGAGCTGGGAGAGTAACAGGACCAGCCTAGAGACCCCAGTGAGGGGCTGCGGCGTGGTCAGGGTGGAGCCCCGCCTAGAATCCTCCAGTGAGGGGCTGGGGTGTGGTCAGGGTGGAGCCCCGCCTAGAGACCTCCAGTGAGGGGCTGGGGTGTGGTCAGGGTGGAACCCTGCCTACACTCTCCCATTGAAGGGGTCTGGGGGCATGATCAGTGTGTGTTTTGGGGGGGGGTCGTCTAGAATTCCCCACTATAGGGCTGGGCACCTTATGGAAAAACTGGGTTCTTGGAAAACAATCCTTAGCACTGTGAAAGCAAAACACAAAACCAGGGCTCAGTAGTAAGAGCAGTTGCTACTTTTTCAGATGGCTGGACTTGGTTCTCAGAACCGACACAGTTGGCTGACAGTCGTCATCTGCAGTCCAGTTCCAGGACAGCCAGCACCCTTTCTTAGTTTCTGCAGTCACTGCACACATCTGAGCACTTGGGGCCTTGTCACACTTCTCCAGTCTCACAGTCGGTCGCTCTGCAGCCTGATGCTCTCTGATATTCTCCCTTGGGGGCTGCTCCTGGCTTGTAGTTTGGGGTGAACATACATACTTTCAAGCATTAACACTCATACACATAGAAATAAATCTTTTTTAAAAAGCCTACAAAAAGGGCTGGAGAGATAGCTCAGTGGTTCAGAGCATTGCCTGCTCTTCCAAAGGTCCTGAGTTCAATTCCCAGCAACCACATGGTGGCTCACAGCCATCTGTGGTGAGGTCTGGTGCCCTCTTCTGGCCTGCAGACAGGCACACAGAACATTGTATAATAAATAAATAAATAAATAAATAAATATTTTAAAAAAACTACAAAAAATACCTGGTGATGGTGGCACACGCCTTTAACCAAGCACTTAGGAGGCAGAGGCAGGACAATCCTGAGTGTAGGCCATCCTGGTCTACAGAATGAGTTCCAGGTCAGCCAGGGCTACACAGAGAAACTCGGCCTTGAAAACCAAAAATAAGTTGGAAACAAAAATGATAAATTTGTAGTGTTGATATACTGCAGTTTCGAGACATACAAACAAATTAACTAACAAACCCACATTGCCCAAGGGTTTTGAGTGTATTTTAAAGATGGTGGACAGGCGGCCAGTCTCCTGACACTCTCACAGACATCCATTTACTGATGCAACTTCGATGCCCAGCTTTTTTGTTCTCTTTCTGCCTCTCTCTCCCTCTTTCGTTTTTCGAGACAGGGTTTCTCTGTTTAACAGTCCTGGCTGTCCTGGAACTCGCCCTGTAGACCAGGCTCCCAGGCTGGCCTGGAACTCACCCGAGTGCTGGGTTAAATGTGTGCGCCAAGGCGCTCAGCCAGATGCCCAGGCAGGCTGAGCAGGCTTCCTTCGCGTAGCCTGTGTCTGAAGCCCGGGGTCAACCCTCCCACATAGCCTTAGCAAAGCCGTGTGAATGGGATTGGCTCTTGACTGGGGGAAACTGAGGCCTGAGGTACCGGTCAACCCTGCGTGCATGTGAAAAGCACCTTGCGGCCATGCGGAAGGAGTCTCTTAGAAGTCAGCCTCGGCTGACACCAGAGAGACAAACAGGCGAAGTAGCGGGATCGAAGTCAGCACCGCAAGCAGCGGCGCAGCACCCGAGCGCATGCGCGAAGTCCGGACACGCCCCTCCCTCAGCATCCTGCCAACGCCAGGACCTGAGACCCGCGAGCCGACTCGCGCTGCCTGCGCGCCTGCGTGCCGTGCTAGCCCCGCCCCCTTCTGCGGGCGGGAAGAGGCGGCGGGCGGAGAACCGTTAGTGCGCAGGCGCGCGACCGGAGCGCGAGCCGGTATGAGCTGCCCTCCTCCTCGTCCCGGCGTCGGCTGGTGGAATGCGCAGGCGCAGGAAGTCTTCGCAGAAAGCAGGCCGAACCCGGGGGCCGGGCGCGGGGCCTTGTGGGAGGGCTTAAGGAAGTAAAATGGCGGACCTGGCGAACGAAGGTAGGGGAGGCGCCGTCGGAGGCCTGCTGGCGGCGGGCGGCCGGGGGCCGGGAGGTCGAGGGAGCCCTAGAGCCGAAGGGTGAGCGCCTCAGGCTGCGCGAGTCCGGCCTCGTCCGGTCTGGGGAACCCAGCGGGGCCCCCCTCCATGGCGTCCGGTTCTCGGCCCGGTTCCTCGCGGTAGCGCCGGCTTCTGCCTCCGCCCGGCCTCGAGGCTTCTGAGCCCCGCCGTGACCGCCACCTGAGGCCTTTCCGCCTCGTAGGCCATCCCGGGAGCCCAACGGGCAGGAGAGGCGGCCCCGCGGCCTCGGGTGGGGCGAGACCTCGGGGCCTGCTCGCCAGCCCAACGCGCCACGCTCCCTTCCCCGCCCCCCTTGCTTGGGGCTCGGGCCTCCGTCCCCGGCCTGACCTCAGGCCCGGCTCCCAGTCATCCCACGACGTCCTCGGCCACCCCGACCTGTGGCCTGCATCTCGAGCTCTGCTCAGACCCGAACCCGGTCCTCCTATTCCTGCCATTGGCTTCCATGCCCTTTGGGGTGCAGCTCATGTCCCCTAATTTAGGCTTGGCTACCTGATCTGCGGGTCCTCATTGCTTCTGTACATCCCTTTTCTTTTGCCCCGTGAACCGTCCCCGGTGGGGCTCCGACTCCCCATCTGAGCACTTGGGGCCTTGTCACACTTCTCCAGTCTCACAGTCGGTCGCTCTGCAGCCTGATGCTCTCTGATATTCTCCCTTGGGGGCTGCTCCTGGCTTGTAGTTTGGGGACTTCAGAGGTCTATTTTTAGCCCTGTCTGTTCTCGCTGCACAACTACCGGAAGGCTAATCGCAACAGGGACCTGGTTCTTCACCGTGCAATATTCCTTCCTGCTGGTGATATGTGGCCTGGGGCTTCTATAGATAATCCAGGGATGTGGGGTTCTTAAGCAAGCACACTTGAGCCTGGTGGGGGAGGGCGATGGGATGGTGTCCAGACTATGGAGGTAGTGTTTACACCTGCAATACTGTCTCTGTTCAAGCCTTGAAAGGTGGGTGTATGTAAGTCACTTGAGGCAGGTCAGAAAGCAGCGCTGTGTGAACCAGGGCAGCCTGGACTGAGGCACCACTCGGGTCTGTTTTACCTTATGTCTCGTTTATAAGGAGTCTGTGGGCGTAGGGGGACAAGAGAACTAGAGGTTGAAGTGACATACTCTGCATGTGTTTTAAAGCCATACTTCTTTCAGAAATGATTAGGGTTTTATGTCTGGTGTTTTTTGTTTGTTTTTGAGACAGAGCCTTACAGAACCCATGCTGCCCTCGAACTCACCTTATGGCTGAAGCTAGCCTTGAAGTCTTGGTCCTCTGCCTCCGCCTCCCAGGTGTGCAGTACTGCATGGGGTGGTGTCACGGAGGAGATCCCCTTTAGGATTGGTCGTGTCCTGCCTGGAACAGAGTTCCCTCCCAGAAAACAGGTGGTCTCTCAATGGGACCTTCCCTCTTAGCCCAGAACCACCACCACTGTTTCCATGGGGTGTCTCCTGCTGCGCCTTACCCAGAAGCTAGAGTGACCCTCCTGTACAGGCCTTCCTACCTGCCTGGAGCCTGAAGTTCCTGCTGGAGCAACCCCCACCCCCACCCCGCCCAGCTCACCTTGGTGGTCTGTCTGTCTTCACGCTTCTTTACTCTTGAGGAATTCCCTGGCTACCTGTTTTCCTTGGTGGCCACCTTTGCTGTTCCCTCTGCCCTGCTTTATTGTCCCATTGCAGCTGTCAGTCAGCAGGCTAGGTCATGCTCCGCTGGAGCTGAAGCACTGCCAGGGCGGGAGTTCTTCCTTCTCCATCACTCGCACTTCTAGAGCAGTGCTTGGTACAGAAGCCATCCGAGAGCTCGCTGTTCTGTGAGCAAGGACCAGGGAAGGAGCTTGTTGGTGAGGGTTCTCACTGAGAGGGGCCTTGGAGCAATTTAGATTTACTGTCCCTGGGGGCTGTGTTTTCTTGTGGCTTTCCACACAGTAAATTGCCTACTTGGTTGTAAAATTGAAATGGGGAATTTTGGCACTGAAGTTTGTGCCTAGGAGGGGCTTGCCCACCTGCTGTTTTGTTCAGACAAGAGTCCTGTCAAAGCCAGGTCCAGGAGGTGCGGTTTTTTTTTTTTTGTGCCTCAGATCTATTGTTTCCGAATCAGTCACTGTGTTTCCAGAACACTCTGTCTCTTGGGCATGTACCCAGCATGGTGTTTGATGTCTTGTCACCTTTGTAAAGTAAGTGTGCGGTGTTGGTTTTGTTTTGAGACAGTGCGTGTAGTCCATGCTGGCCTTGAACTTGCTGTGTAGCTGAGGATAACCTTGAACAATTGATCATTCTGCCTCCATTTTCCTAATGCTGGGATGACAAGCATGTGGCTGGCATGACGTTTGTTGGGGATGGAGCCCAGGGCTGTGCATACTGGGCTAGCGCTCAGTCCCTTAGCATTGGTTCTGTTGCCTGCGTGTTTTGAAGCTATGGAGTACCTACTCCATAGTCATGAGTGCCCTAGATTCTTAGTGCCCTCTGTCTTCCCCCTCCCAGGCTTCCCTTCATCCATTTCATTTCTCTGCCTTGGGCCATCCCATCACAGGCATTCTGAGGTAGTGGCTGTCTTAACATGACTGGGCGGTCAGGGTCATCTACCTGCCCTCTCCGTCCCTCTTCAGTCCATAGATGCTTGATTTCCGTCCAGTATGGTGCTTGGGTAGCCCCATACCCCCAGATCTCTGGACCTCTGGATCCCTGCACTGTCAAGGGCAGGCCAGGATGCAGAGCCCTGCTCTGTGCAGCTTGGGTGAAGTGCACCATGCTTGCATGTAAGGAAGCAAGCATCCTTAGTTGTAGTCCAGTGCTGCATCCTGCAGGCTCTTGTTGCCATGGTGATCTCATAGAAGGACCGGCAGCACTCACAGCCCTTCTGTGGAACTTCTGTAGTTTGTGGCTTTGAGAAGTTCCTTTGCACTGCTTTTCTCCTGAGAGAGAGACAGAGACTGGAGCAGGGCTTTCCCACTCGACTCTGTGTCCTGTTTTGGGAGTCCCTCAATGCTGGACAGGAGGGTGGAAAAGACAGTTTGATTGTGGCACAGGAAGGGAGATAGAGGTAACACAGAAGATTGGTACCCAGCAGGACCAACAGTGGCCTCTGACTATTCAGTGGCCAGCTATGTGTGTGCATGGTGGGAACAAGGAGCCCTCTTGGGCTAGACAGGGCTGTCCTGTGTACTTGAGGTTTAGCAGCACAATAGTGTAATCAAATACACTTATTGGATACTAGTAGCACACCCCATCTTCAGTCTCCTGCCCCAGGGTCCTGACTTCCTAAAATACTTCCATACAAAGCCCCACCCTCTGAGTTGGGGTAGCTGCAGAGTCATCTCCCAGGGGATGGTGGGCACAGTCTCTACCCTAGAGCAAACCAGGCTAGTGCTCTTTGAACTGAGGCCTCAATTCCCCCACTAGCAAAATGGGAGTGCAGGTCACAGCCCTCATCTCACGGCATTGTGAGCATTGATGAGGCTCTGCCTGTGACAGTAAGTGCTCACTGTCAGCTGGTGTTCCCACCCTGAACCTCCATTTCAGACATGGGCAGCTCAAAGGCTCAGAGGAAAGAAAGAAAAGCACTGGGTGTGACTTGGTGGGACTAGGGTCTGTCCACAATATCTGTCACCTGGGTGGATGGAAGAGAGGAAGTAGAGTGGGTCTAAGTTGTGGGGGTTCTACTCCACTGAGATGACCCTGGCTAAGTGGTTCATGGGAGCCCAGAAAGTACACCTCTGTCCCCCTGAATCTTGTCTGCATGACCCTGTAGCCCAGGGCTTCTGAGCCCAGACACTGTGAACACCTGGGCTAGACTCCTTGGTTATGGAGGGTGGTGCCCCAGGCATTGCAGGTGTCCAGGCCTTAGTTGTGACAGCTGTGTGGCCTCAGATGTCACCTGTGACCCTCAGAGTTGGGCTCGGTGCCTAGCCTCTCTTTACCTCCTTTCATGGCCTACACTTAGCCTTTAGGTCGAAGGAGAGCGCAGGACTGTGGTGGCATTGGTGGATGTGTGTCCTGGGACTGTGTGCCTGGCTTTGACGCTGCCTCTCCGGCACAGGTGGAGTGGTGGCAGAGGGGCTGAGACGGTGTCAATGTGTCAGGAGCCAATCGAACTGCCTGTGTTCAGCGGGGCTGAGCTGGAGTGATGGAGGCAGCTGAGCTTGGAGAAGCTGGGCCCAGTGGCCCAGGCCTGTTATCCCAGAACTTGGGAGGCTGAGGCAAGACATCTCAATTTCATACCAGCCTGGGCTACATGCTTAGTCATTTCATAGCTAGCCTGGGCAACTTAGCAAGATCCTGTCTCAAAATTCAAAAAGGAACAAAAGAATGATGTTCAGAGCGGGGACAGGAAGGGGGGTGCAGGCCATTTCCAGCTTGGCAGGTAGCTCTCCAAGGCACTTCGCAGCTGCTGGCTGTCACTGCAGGTTGGTGGCAGTGGCTCAGGCCCCTCCATCTGTTCTAAGGGCATTGGTTTCTGCTTCCTCTGCTCAGGCTTCTACTTGGTCTGCCCTGAGTGTGGTGGGGGAGAAGTATTGCCCACATTCCTCCTCTGTGCCCAGGCACCCAGAAAGTTGAAAAATCTCCAGAAAGCCATCCAGGTAGAAATTGTCACCTTACCTGGGGCCCAGTGGAGGGGCCACTCATTCCCATTGGGGCTTCTGCACGTGTTTTTAATTAGGAAGTGGCCGGAGATTCTATAATTTCAGGGAAAGCTTCAGATTTCTGGCGTGTTTTGAGAATGAGAAACCAGTCTGGGCCAGCTTGCACATTCGAGGTTTGCTGGGGCTAGAGAGACTGAGGACACGTGGATATCTCAGTCCCTACCGTGCTGCTCCCTCCTTTCACCCAGCCCAGCCTGCATGCCCTGGTTAAGTGTTCTTTAGCTTCCCAAGGGTCTGTGGTGACGGCAGGGTACCATCTGTCCTTGTTTTGCCACTGCTCAGAAGGCAGCAGCCAACAGGCCTCACTGTGTCCAGGGCCCAGGACCACTGCAGGGCTGCAGTCTCAATGACCTCACCCAGCTCCTGGTAGCTGGGATGACGGGCTTGTTGTGCCAACGGGCTCAAATACTTCTTAAAGTTTTTAAAGAGTGTATATAAGTGTGTGTGCGCGCGCACATACACACACGGACGGGGTGTGACTCTGGTGAGCACTTGGTTGGTAAGTACAAAGGCCCTGGGTTCACTGCCAGCACTAGAAAACTTGGTCACCGGGCTGGAGAGATGGCTCAGAGGTTAAGAGCATTGCCTGCTCTTCCAAAGGTCCTGAGTTCAATTCCCAGCAACCACATGGTGGCTCACAACCATCTGTAATGAGGTCTGGTGCCTTCTTCTGGCCTGCAGGCATACACACAGACAGAGTATTGTATACATAATAAATAAATATTAAAAAAAAAACTTGGTCTCACCTTACCCTAGGTGAATTTTAGTTCTTCCTCATGGGGCGAGGTCCATGCACTGGCGTGGCACAAGGGCCTGCTGCTGGAAAGCTTGAGAACCTGGGTATCTGGAGCCGGGGCTTGTGTCCTGGCGGCACCCCAGGGCGTTTTGCCTGGGCCTAGCCAGCAGACTCCTATCTCATTTCCTGCATCTGGATGCTAGGCAAGAAGAGGAGCTGGCGGTAGGGTTGTGGGACAGCCATTCTGAGTGACTGGCCCCTTGGAGTGGGGGACTACATTTGGGTCCTGCTGGCTGCAAATCGAGATGCCCGTGTTCCCTGTGATACTAGGGGAAAGATGGGGGCTGTTGCTGGGGCTAAGTGTAGGATGATTGGTGACTTCTGTGGCCTCTCCTCCTAGTACATCAGTCACGCTCACTCACTCTGTCATCAGAACTAATTCCTTAAGGTCTGGGATCACTTCTGATAGAGAGCCAGGAAGTTAGGGAAGATCTGGTCACCCCAGAGATCTGCCCTGCAGAGGCTATAGCAGAAAAGGAGAAAGGTGTCCGTATGCCAGGCTCTGCTGGGTGGTGCCATCTGCCCTAGTCAGGTCTGATTAGGACAGGGACCTGACCTGCTTTCTTCCCATGATGTTGACTGCATGTGGTGGAGCTGGGGTTTGGTAGCTGGGCTTTGGGTAGTGATCCGCCCTATCTCCACCAGCCACACCCACTAAGTGCCATGAGCAGCCCTGTGTGGCAGTGAGTTGGAGTCATACCATGCATGGGGCAGCTCCCTTGTCATCCAGGTGTGAGGTTTCCTGCCCTTCTTTTTGGTGCCATGGCTGCTGGCAGCTCTGTCAGTGTTGGACACCTCCCATGTCAGAAGTGCAGCCCTCTTGCCTCCTGGCACTGCTCAGCCAGCGCCTCTTTCTGTGTTCCAGGGTGACCAAATCTACCTAGTCGCCCTTCCGTGGCCCAACACTCAAGTGACTTCCACAAGAACATGCCCCTCTTTGCATATAGCTACTCTGTAGTTTGCTTGGTTCTGGCACCTACAGGCTCTCAGTACATCTCACTGCCCCTCAGAGTCTGCTACCAAGCATTGCTTCAAGCTTATCATTGTAGGATGCCGAAGGCTAGCAAGTGCCTTTGCACACATGAGCCATGCTTCTAGATGGCCTCAGTGTTTTGTCCTGTGGTCTTGAGTGTGATTGCAGTGACAGGAATCAAATGACATTGCCTTGGAGCTTGGAGTGGGTCTCTGTGTTCTCAAGCACCGAACAAAGCTCTCAGTTACCCTTCCCTGTTTCAGGTCTCAGACTCACCCAGGATCCAGGTGGTTGAGGTGGCCTTGGACACACCCATACCCCCCCCCCCCACCAGCCTCAGACAGCTGCCCCAGCGCCACGTATTCCAGAGAGCTTTCCTTCCAGCTGGGTTACAGGGGCTTTCCCCACCAGCCTTCCCTCACTTCACTTCACCATGTCTGTGATAGGCCAGCCAGGCCACCTTCCTGTGTTTGTTAGGCTGGGGGACTCCATGTCACTTCCCTTTCTTCCCTTTCGTGATCTCTCTGGGGTTTGGCCAGACTCGGTGTGAGCAGGTTCCTCCCTAACTGTAGGGACAGTAGGATGGAGGTGGTGACATATGGGTCATCCTTCTCAGGGTCTCCTGATGAGCAGCTGAGCCACTGGGCACAGGGTTCACTTGCCCCAGAGGCCAATCCTCTGTTGCTGTTGGTACTCCAGTGACCAAGGCCTCCTAGACTCAGGAGTTGGCCACACCAGTGCAGTGACATTAGCCATGAGTGGCAGTGACAGGCGTTCCTGTGTCGGCCACAGGTCTTGTGCTGCTTCCACTGTGCTGGGGACTGGATTCTTATGGACGGTGTTCACATAGAGCACAAAGCAAAAATCATTCTAGGAAAAGCAGGTGGCATGAAGAGCGCCCCGCCAATACCTCAATGGGGCCCACTGGGAACTTTCAGAGAAGTCACAGGAAGATGTTTCCAGGAGCCACCCTCTTGATGCAGGGCTAGGAAACCTGAGACACACGGGCCAGAGGTCTCATTCCCCACCACGGAGCTCAAGAGGACCAGCACCAACAAGTGAAGACTTGTACTGCGGGGTTTGCCTCTGCTCAATGCAGAGTTGTTCACACGACAGCTGCCTGCTGGCAGTTGTCACGGTCCTCACTGGATTAAAGCAGCTGGCACAGGGCCCAGGGTGCTGAAGGGATATTTGCCGATGGTGTTTGAGGATAAGAAGGTGGAGACACGTGGTGTTGGCTTGTTGGCAAGGTGCTGAGCCCTTAAGTGGCTGTCCAGCTGCAGTGACTGCCTGGCAAATGAGGTGCTGTCAGGAGGCAGGAAGGAAGTATGGGTTCCTTCCTCCTCCCTTCTGCCTTTCTTTGTCATGCTGTGGTAACCCTGGCTCAAAGCTCCTCCCAGGTGTCTGTCCTCTAGGGTGTTAGATGGTAGATGCTTTGTTCTGTATGCCACAACTGTAGAGGAAGATGGAGGGGTGACCCGCCTCCAGAGGTTAGCCTCCAGCTAACACATTGAGGCTGGCTGCACAGAGCCATTAGCAGTTTGGATGAAGCGCTGGAGGTTTGGGGGATTCCAGAGAGGATATGTCTGCAGTGGATGAACGACAGAGGCCACAAGAAGACTCAAGACAGCACCATGCATCCAGCTTCCTGTACCAGGCTGCCCTCTCACTCCCTTTTAAAGATGTAACAGTGGGTTCCAGCAAGCCAGGCCTTGAGGCCAGGCTTCTTGCTAGGCTGACTTGGGACCTTGAAGCCCACCACACTGGGCACAGGTGTGACTTGTAGGTTTGTGTTTGATATATAGCAGATGTGAACCTGCCAAGTACCTGTCCTGCGTGCTGAGAGAATCTTGTTCTGGGGACCCCTTCCTCAAAACAAACCAGAGCCGCTTTCCCAGCCTGTGAACTCTATCCCTCAAGAGACCCAAGCCCTCAGTCATTTAGGGCAAAATTGCATAAAAAGCTGAGAGGAGGGGCTGGTGTCCTTCCTGTAGCCTCCTGGGCAGTGTGTCAGCTCACGGAGACTAAGATGCCCATGAAGCCAGCAGCCGTTTGGCTGGGAGTCTGTAATAGCTGTGAAGCTCTGTGGTGTAGAGGATTCTAGGCACACTCCTGTCCCCCAACCTTGGGGTTCCTGGTGTGCCTGCAGCCTGTCTTCCTGCCTTAGCCTCTGTCCCTGCTCTACTGCCCTGTGGAGGAAAGCCAGTGTGTCTTTCAATGCTCTGTCTGCATGTGCACCTGCAGGCCAGAAGGGGGCGTCAGATCCTGTGATTGTGAACCATTATGTGGGTGCTGGGAATTGAACTCAGGACGTCTGGAAGAGCAGTCAGTGCTCTTAACTGCTGAGCCATCTCTCCAGCCCTTCTTATTTTTTAAGAGATGTTTTAATTATGTGTGTGGTTTTGTACACATGACAGCAGTGTTGGTAGAGGCCAGAAGAGGATGGTAGGTCCTCTGATACGGATGCTGGAAACCAAACCCAGCAGGAGTTGCACCCAGCTGCTGAGCAGCTCTCCAGTATTCAGGATAGCTCTTCCAGTATGTGGATCCCATCATGCCAGCAAGCATCTTACCCCACTGAGCCATTTTGACATCCAGCACTATTTGTTTTTGAGGTGGTCTCATGTATCACGTATTAGCCCAGGCTGGTCTTGAACTCCTGATCCTCCTACCTCTACTTCCCAGGTGCTAGTTAGAGTGCAGGTGTGTGGTTTCTGCATCTTTGTGCATGCTAGGTGGATCTCATACTCATGGAACCACATGCCTTGCCTAGAGAGTGGGTGGGTTGTAGGTGTCATACATTGATTGATGTGCTCACCACAGACCTATTGGGAGCTTGGAAGGCTGGCTTGGTGTCCCTGGGCTGATATAAGCCAGACTCTGAGGGAGCTCCTGTCTCTATGGGAGGCAGTGTGGAGCAAGGCAGCCAGCAGGGGTCTGTCTACCTGGTGGAGCTCACACCCTTGTTACTTGGAGGCATGGTGGCTTTGGCTGTCTGTCACACCTGGGACCTTGGGAAGGAAGGTCTGGGTGCTTTCAAGTTAGAGCCAGGCCAGGGTGGATCTGGTGTGCGCTAGCTGAGCACGCCTCAGATCCTTGCAGTTGTTCTTGTCTTAGGGCTCTCCGTGCCTCGCCCCAGGGGCCTGACACACACCTGTACCTAGGGAACACATTGCCCATCAGTACTGAGGGACTGTGCTGGGGCTGCAGTCCTGGGAGTAGGTGGCAGGTGCACCTGCCTGTCAGCCTCACACGGGGTCTAGGGACTGGAGTGCCAGTCCTCCATGCTGTAGGTGCCCCACTCCAAGGTACCAGGTAGTGACGGGTGGCCAGGCAACCCTAATAGATTGTCTCTTCTCATAGCTTCAGTCATGTCTTTATGAGCCAGTCCCTGGGGCTGAGGTGCTGTTCTCAGCAAGTGTGGAGAGAGGGTGGCTTGAAAGGGACCAAGGTGGCATCTCACTGGTGCGTGTGTGGAGGTGGAGCTGGGGCTGGGCATTGGCCCAGCTCCTCAGCTGGGCACAGAGGTGCTGGCAGGGCTCCAGAAACCTGGCACAGATTCTGGTGAGCTACTCCTCTGCCCAGCCTCCTCGTAGCTCACCACACCTCCCCCTGCCATCATTTGTGTTGGCTATGGTACAGGAAGTGTGAGCCTGGCTGGAAAGTATGCCATTTTCTGGTGTCACTTGGGCTTCAGCTTGGGCTGTAAGACAGATAGACCAATACAGATGGTCGTGGGAGCACTGGGCAGTGGGGACCAAGGTAGTGAAAATGTCATCCTTTAAGCTACCTGCTTAGATATCTATGGTCCCAGTGTCCTTTTCTCTAGGACTGGGTGTAGGTATGGGTCTTGCTGTGTGTCCCTCCTTAAGCTTGCTCCCTGATGGTTGCCTTGTGCTCCTTTCCTCTCCATGTCTTCTCCATGTGCGCCAAGTATGGACACATACATATCTGCCACCCCAAGGACTGTGGCTTTCTCTGGCATTGTGCCCATATAGTGCCCAGGCCTACGTCTACACAACCTCGGGGCTTGTGGTGCTCATGAGAGTTAGCCTAGCCACAAGGACATCACCAGTCACACATCCTGTCCCATCAGGTGCAGACCCTGCCACTGTCTGCCTCTGGGTAGCACACCATGGCACTGCTGCAGGAGTCCTTTTTAATTAGCACCCCTGGGGACCAGGTTGGTTGGGTTTCTAGGGTTGCTGTCAAAAGAGCAAGAGCCTAATGGACAGCTGCTTGCCAGTCGAGCAGTGGTGCACACCTTTAATCCCAGAACTTGGTGAGCAGAGGCAGGAGCATCTCTGTGACTTTGAGACCATCTTGGTCTACATAGCAAGGCTCTGTCTCAAAAATAAAACAAACAAAACCCAAGTTGGTGCCCGGTTCTTAGGCAGGAGTCATATGATGCCCTGGTGCCTTGTACCCTGCCAACTTCTCGAACCCTGTCCTGCGTTCTTGTCCCAGTAATGTGCATGCAGAAAGGGACAGGACCATGTATGTCACTGAGAGGCTCCACATGCAGGTGCCCCTGACAGCCTCTGAGCAGCTGGGTGTTCAGAGTGTGAGCTGCTTTTAAATGTATTTTTGTGCATGTCGCATGTGTGCGTGTTGTTGGGTACCTGCACACGCACTGGCATATTTAAATGTGTGTTTAGCGGACTAGAACTAAGAGCCATGTTGACCATTCAGATCTAGCATTGGGAAAACACTGATGTTTCTCTTTGCAGAAAAGCCTGCCGTCGCGCCGTCCGTCTTTGTGTTTCAGAAGGACAAAGGACAGAAGGTAAGGGACCACTGTGCTCTCTGTACACCTTCCTCAGACTTGCTTTGCCCCCTGAGAAGCCAGAGAAGGCTCGGCTGACAACCAGAGCATGGGCTTGTGACAGGTCTCCAGTGTTCCTCCTTCCCCATCCCATCCCATCCTATCCTATCCCATCCACCGTCCCAATATTGTGTTCTAGAATTGTCTCCCTGTCCTGGGAAAACCAGAGCAGAGGGACTGTTGGAAGGACAGAGATTGGTGAGTTCAGGAGTAGCAAGTACTGTGCACATTTTGGGGTACACGCGGCATACATTTAACCTACAGTCCCCATTCTATCCCCAGCACCCAAAGAAAGTGTCCTAATTGACTGTCCCAGCCCGGGCATGTCACTGCATCTTACTGTCCCTGCCTCTTCTCCCTCTCTATGGGGCTGGCTTCTCCTTCTCTGAGGGCATATCACCCCAGAGGCCATATGCCACATGTCTAGTGGGCACCGTGTCTGGGCCTTGCCTGGTATGGAGAGGCAACAGCCAAGGATGCCACTGTCCACCTGACTGTCCTTCTCAAGGCCATTCGTTTGTAGTCTCCTGGATGCAGCTGTGTTCGGGGTCAGAAGACAGAGGCTGCTGATGGCTCCCAGCTTGTGTGACTTCTGTGCATTTGCATCCTGTTGGGAGACTGGGTAACCGCTGGGGGCTGCTGCTGACCAGATAAGGATGCTTTTGTTGCCACCACTGCTCTGTGGGTCTGTGCTCGGGAGGGCAGCCGCTGCCTGCCCCACCTCCATGCCTGCCAGAGAGACAGTTGTGGTGTTTAACCGCTCGGCTATCTGTTCTGTCTTTTGCTGAAGCATCTGGAGGCCCTAGGAAACTGCTGGTTTGTTTTGGTGACAGAGTGCATTTCAAAATGCCATGCTTCCTTCTGTCCCTAGCCTGGTAACAGCTGTGCCCTGGGGTCAGAGTGGCGTGAGGTCTATTTGGATTGTTTTCTGTCCAGTGTTGGTAGTATCTGGACTTTTTGAGATCCTCCTGTGATTATGTGCCAGACAGGTTTAGTTGGCTGTGTTGGAATCCCCCTCCCCCCAGTTTCCAGCTGCTCCTCTGCTACTGTGTGCACAGACCTACAGTGAGTGTTGGTGCTACTAGGGCAGCTTGGTGACTCTGCAGTTTGTGTGCCTTTGCCCAGTATTCCATATGCAGAAAGTCCTTGCTGTCTTCCTGCGGAAGAGGCCCCCAGTAGGAACTGCTACAAGCCTGGAGCCAGCGGAATTCAGCTCTGAAAGGGATGCTAGGGGTCTGGCAGCTGTGAGCACATCCATCCCATAATGTCATTGTCCCTGGGAGTCACATAAGATTACTGGTTTGGGCTCAGTTTCTCCAAGAGGTCCACATGACTGGCCTTAGGCTCTGGCTTTGGTACCTCTGAATGTGCCGTGTGCTCTTTCCAAAGCCATGGGCTTCTCAGTGCTGCTTCTGCAGTGTGACCACCAGGCAGAAGTGATGGCTAGAGCCAGCCTGAGCTACACTTTGAAGGTGTGTCCTTATTTTGTATGCAAGTACTTCTGTGTACCACAGTGTGTTTTGTGGAGGCCAGAGGAGGGTGTTGGGTCCCCAGAACTGGAGTTGGAGGTGGTTGTGAACTGCCTGATGTGGCTACTGTTACAGATAACATGCCTTCCTTGTGAGGAGTCCCTCCACACACTTAAGAGTTAGTGGAGGGACTGGCATTTACCAGAGCTTATCCAGCACTGGCTACTGCTCGAGGAGCCGCCTACTAACCACCTCAGACTCATGCATTCCACTTACATCCTTAGTCTCCCTCAGGGCCTGGCCCAGGTCAGTGTTTGAACATTTAAACAGGAGACACAAGTCTGAGCATTTGGGTAGACGGGGGATTCTCACAGCAATCTAGATAGTGCCAGAAGTATTTCCTGAGTACACCATGTTACTTGGGTCATCCTGCCTACCTGTGGAATTAGGGTTTTCTTCAGAAGAAAGAAAGAACCAGGGGCTTTGGGGAGGCCAGGACTTGGCATTGGCTGTGGCTGTGTTGCCCCTTGAGTTGTCTGTAGAGGTATGTTCCTGGTCAGTCCTTGCAGCCTGGCACAGGGTTTGCTTAACCTAACAGGCCTAGCTACTACTCATTTCTGCCTGCCAGGAGCGTCCACCATCCATTACCTGTGCATCAGTGGCTGTGCAGTGACAGTGGTGTGTTGGCTATGTTGCCCAGGGCAACAGGTGGTCGCCTCCTGCTGTTGACTGGAATAGGCCATCTGCCCACTCCTGTTTGTTTTATGGATGTTGTTTGTTGCTGTCACTTGGTTTTGGAACAAGGAGCTTCTGTGCCAGCTGAGCATCCGAGTACCAAAGCACATCCCTAATCCAAGCTTTGAGTAGCTTGCTTATTTATTTATTTGTTTATTTGTTTATTTTTATTTTATTTTATTGTTTTACTCTGGGTAGCTTCCTTTATTTTCTATGAACAGTGAATATTTTGGTTGTTTTGTTTGCTTGCTTGCTTGCTTGCTTGTTTTGTCTTTTTTTGATATTTATTGAGCTCTACATTTTTCTCTGCTCCCCTACCTGCCTCCCTCTTCCCCCTTTCAATCATCCCCCAAGGTCCCAATGCTCCCAATTTACTCAGGAGATCTTGTCTTTTTATACTTTATAATCCCAAGTAGATTAGATCTATGTAAGTCTCTCTTAGTGTTCTCATTGTTATCTAAGTTCCCTGGGTTGTGGTTTGTAGGCTGGCTTTCTTTGCTTTATGTTTAAAAACCACCTATGAGTGAGTACATGTGATAATTGTCTTTCTGTGTCTGGGTTACCTCACTCAAAATAATGTTTTCTAGCTCCATCCATTTTCCTACAAATTTCAAGCTGTTGTTATTTTTTTCTGCTGTGTAGTACTCCATTGTGTAAATGTACCACATTTTTCTTATCTGTTCTTCAATCAAGGTTGTTTCCAGGTTGTGGCTATGACAAACTAAGCTGCTATGAACATAGTTGAGCACATGTCCTTGTGGCACGATTGAGCATCCTTTGGATATATACCCAGAAGTGGTATTATTGGGTCTTGAGGAAGGTTGTTTCCTAATTTTCTGAGAAATTGCCACCCTGACATCCAAAGGGGTTGTAACAGCTTGCATTCCCACCAGCAATGCAGAAGTGTTCCCTTTTCCCCACAACCTCTCCAGCCTAAGTCATCAGTGTTTTTGATCTTGGCCATTCTTACAGGTGTAAGATGGAATCTCAAGAGTTGTTTTGATTTGCATTTCTCTGATTGTAGTGATGGGAGCATCGGGCTGCATTCCCGGCCGCTTGGCTAGCTTATGCCCCGAAATAACAACACACAAATTGTATTCATTTAAACACTGCTTGGCCCATTAGCTCTAGCCTCTTACTGGCTAACTCTCACATCTTGATTAACACATTTCTATTAATGTGTGTAGCACCACGAGGTGGTGGCTTACAGGGAAGATTCAGCATGTCTGACTTGGTGGCTGGCTTCATGGCGTCTGACTCAGGTCGGAGAATCATGGCAACTGACCCACTTCCCTTCTTCCCAGCATTCTGTTCTTTCTCCTCCCCCACCACCTATGTTCTGCCCTATCTAAGGGCCAAGGCAGTTTCTTTATTAACCAATGAAATCAACACAAAACAGAAGACCCATCTACATCTGATGACTAAGGATGTTGAACATTTCTTAAGTGTCTTTCAGCCAAATTTACATTCCTCTGTTGAGAGTTCTCTGTTTAGGTCTGTACTCCATTTGTTTTATTTGATTATGTGATCTTTTGGTGTCCAATTTCTTGAGTTCTTTGTATATTTTGGAGATCAGATCTCTGATGTCCTGTAAGCTGTTGTTTTGTCTTGTTGACCATGTCCTTTGCTTTACAGAAGCTTTTCAGTTTCAGGAGGTCCTATTTATTAATTGTTTCTCTCAGTGTCTATGCTGCTGGGGTTCTATTTAGGAAGTGGTTCAATGTGTTCAAGTGTACTTCCCACTTTCTCTTCTATAAGGTTCAGTGTGGCTACCCTTATGTTGAGGTCTTTGGTCCATTTGGACTTGAGTTTTGTGCATGGTGATAGATAAGGGTCTATTTTCATTCTTCTACATGTTGCTATCCAGTTATGCCAGCACCATTTGTTAAATATGCTTTCTTTTATCCTTTTGATATTTTTTGCTTCTTTATCAAATATCAGGTGTTCAAAGATGTGTGGATTGATATCCGGGTCTTCTATTCATTTCCATTGGTCCTCCTGTCTGTTCTTATGCCAATACCAGGCTGTTTTCAGTACTGTAGCTCTGTAGTAGAGTTTGAAGTAAGGGATTGTGATGTCTCCAGAAGTTCTTTTGTTGTACAGGATTGTTTTGGCTATTCTGGGTATTTTGCTTTTCCAAATGAAGTTGAGTGACGTTCTTTTGAGGTCTTTGAAGAATTTTGCTGAGATTTTGATGGCATTGCGTTGAATCTGTAGATTGCTTTTGGTAAGATTGCCATTTTTACTATGTTAATTCTGCCTATCCAAGAGCATGGGAGATCTTTCCACTTTCTGGTGTTTTCTTCAATTTCTTTCTTAAAAGATTTAAAGTTCTTGCAATACAAGTCTTCCACTTGTTTGGTTAGAGTTACTCTGAGATATTTTACGCTATTTGTGGCTATTGTGAAGGGTGTTGTTTCTCTGATTTCTTCCCCAGCCCTTTTATCATCTGTGTTCAGGAGGGCTACTGATTTTTTTGGGTTAATCTTGTGTCCTGCTACATTGCTGAAAGTGTTTATGAGTTGTAGAAGTTCTTTGGTAGAATTTTTGGGATCACTTATGTAAACTATCATATCATCAGCAAACAGTGAGAGTTTGACTTCTTTTCCAATTTGTATCCCCTTGATCTCCTTTTGGTGTCTTATTGCTCCAGCTAGGACCTCAAGAACTATATTCAATAGGTATGGAGAGTGGCCAACCTTGTCTTGTTCCTGATTTCAGTGGAATCACTGTTTCTCTCCATTTAGTTTGATGTTGGCTGTTGACTTGCTGTATATTGCCTTAATTATGTTTAGGTATGCTCCTTGTATCCCTGCTCTCTCCAAGACCTTTATCATGAAGGGATGCTGTATTTTGTCAAATGCTTTTTCAGCATCTAATGAGATGATCATGTGGTTTTTATTTTTCAGCTTGTTTATATGGTGGATTACGACAACAGATTTTCGTATGTTGAACCATCCCTGCATCTGTGGGATGAAGCCGACTTGGTTATGGTGGATGATGGTTCTGATGTGTTCTTAGTTTCGATTTGCTAGTATTTTCTTTAGTATTTTTGTATCAGTGTTCATGAGTGAGATTGGTCGTAGTTCTCTTTCTTAATATTGTCTTTCTATGGTTTGGGTATCAGGGTAATTGTAGCCTCATAAAAAGAGTTTGGCAATGTTCCCTCTGTTTCTATTATTGTGTGGAATAATTTGAGGAATATTGTTATTAGTTTTTCTTTGAAAGTCTTGTAGAATTCTGAGCTGAAACCATCTGGTCCTGGGTTTTTTTTTTTTTTTTGGTTGGGAGACTTTTGATGACTGTTTCTATTTTTTCAGCAGTTATAGGTCTGTTTAATTTGCTTATCTGGTCTTGATTTAATTTTGGTAAGTGATATTTATCCAGAAAGTTGTCCATTTCCTTTAAGTTTTCCAATTTTGTGGAGTACAGGTTTTCAAAATATGACCTAATGATTCTCTGTATTTCCTCTGTGTCTGTTGTTATGTCCCTCTTTTCATTTCTGATTTTATTAATTTGGATATTCTCTCTGCCTTTTGGTTAGTTTGGATAAAGGTTTGTCTATTTTGTTGATTTTCTGGAAGAACCCACTCTTTGCCTCATTGATTCTTTGTATTGTTTTCTTTGTTTCTATTTTGTTGATTTCAGCTCTCAATTTGATTATTTCCTGCCATCTAGTTCTCTTAGGTGAGTTTGCTTTTTGTTCTAAAGTTTTCAAATGTTCTGTTAATTCACTAGTGTGGGATTTTTCCAGCTTCTTTATGTAGGCATTTAGTGCTATGAACTTGCCTCTAAACACTGCTTTCATTGTGTCCCATAAATTTGAATATGTTGTGTGGTCATTTTCACTGAATTTTAGGAAGTCTTTAATTTCCCTCTTTATTTCTTCCTTGACTCATTGATGATTCAGGTGAGCATTGTTTAATTTCCATGTGTTTGTGGGTTTTCTGGAATTAGTATTGCTGTTGACTTCTAGTTTTAAAGCATGGTGATCTGATAAGGTATATTGAGTTATTCCAAATTTTTTGTATTTGTTGAGTTTTTTTTTTTTTGTTACTGAGTATGTGGTCAATTTTTGAGAAGGCTCCATGAGGTGCTGAGAAGAAGGTATATTCTTTTCTGTTTGGATGGAATATTCTATAGATGTCTGTTAAGTCCATTTGAGTTATAACATCTGTTAGTTTTCTTATTTCTCTGTTCATTTTTTGTCTGATTGACCTGTCCAGTGGTGAGAGGGGAGTGTTGAAGTCTCCCACTCTTAGTGTGTGGGGTTTAATATATGATTTAAGCTTTAGAAGTGTTTCTTTGCCATATGAGGGTGCCCTTGTATTTGGGGCATAGATGCTCAGTATTGAAATTTCCTCTTGATGGATTTTTCCTGTGACTAATATGAAATGACCTTCTTTGTCTTTTTTGACAGATTTTAGCTTGAAGTCTATTTTGTTAGATATTAGGATAGCTACACCCGCTTGTTTCTTAGGTTCATTTGATTGGTCTATTTTTCCCCAACCCTTTACTTTGAGACGATGTCTGTCTTTGAGGTTGAGATACGTTTCTTGTATGCAGAAGAGGGATGGATTCTGTTTTAGTATCCAATCTGTTAGCCTGTGCCTTTCTATAAGTGAGTTGAGTCCATTTACATTAAGGGATATTAATGACCAGTGGTTGCTATCTCCTGTTAATTTAGTTTTCATTATTGGTGATGTTAATTTGTGCATTTTTTTCTTCTTTGGTATTTGTTGTTATGAGATCATCAATTGTGTGTATTTTTGTTGGTGTAGCTATTTCCTTGGGTTGGACTTTTTCTTCTAGTATTTTGTGTATGGCTGGGTTTGTGGTTAGGTATTGGTGATATCTAGATTTGTCATGGAATATCTTGTTTTGTCCTTCTATGGTGATCGAAAGTTTTGCTGGGTATAGTAGTCTGGGCTGGCATCCGTGGTCTCTTAAT
Organism: Arvicola amphibius; assembly: GCF_903992535.2. Lineage (NCBI taxonomy): Eukaryota > Metazoa > Chordata > Mammalia > Rodentia > Cricetidae > Arvicola > Arvicola amphibius. The sequence continues at coordinate 94,293,356 of NC_052047.1, forward strand.
GTCTGCATAATGCTTGACCATGACCTTCTGGCTTTCATTGTCTCCACTGAGAAGTCAGGTGTAATTCTGATAGGTCTACCTTTATATGTTACTTGGCTTTTTTCCTTTGCAGCTCTTAATAATCTTTCTTTACTCTGTATGTTTAGTGTTTTGATTATTATGTGGTGAGAAGACTTTTTTGGGGTCCAGTCTATTTGGTGTTCTGTAAGTGTCTTGTATCTTTACAGGCATATCTTTCTTTAGGTAGGGAAAGTTTTCTTCTATGATTTTGTCATATAAATTTTCTGTGCCTTTGAGTTGAACTTTTCTTCTCCTCTTCTATACCTATCATTCTAAGATTTGGCCTTTTCATGGTGTCTCATATTTCCTGGATATTTTGGGTTAAACTTTTGTTAGATTTAATGTTTTCTTTAACTGATGAGTCTATTTCTTCTATTGTATCTTCAGCACTTGAGATTCTCCCATTTCTTGTATTCTGTTGTTCATGTTGCATTTGTGGTTCCTGCTCTTTTTCTCGTGGTTTCTTTCTATAATTCCTTCGGCTTGTGTTTTCTTTATTGTTTCTATTTTAGTTTTCAAGTTCTGGATACTTTCTTTTATATGTTTGAGTTCTTTTTCTTGGTTTTCTTTAAGTGATTTGCTGATATCTTCCAATTTTTTGTTTGTGTCTGCCTCAATTTCTGTAAGGGAATTTTTCGTTTCATCTTTAAGAATTTCAAACCTTCTCTTGAAGTTATACTTCAGGTAATTTTCTTCTGGTTCATCCATATTTGGTTGTTCAGGTCTTGCTTTTGTAGGGTTTTTTGGTTTTACTGGTGTTGTGTTGCTCTCTGTGGTGTAGCGTGTGATCTTACCTTTTCTACTCATCTTTTCCTCTAATAGGTATGGTTGGGGCTGTCTGAGATTCTGTTGGGATGATCTTCTAGGTGCCAGTGAATCCAAAGCTCAGATGGTTGTACTCGTGGTACAGTCAGTGTCACAGTTCTGGTGACTTCATTGGTTACTCCTGTCCCTGGAGGTAGCTCAGTGCTCCTGTGATTTGCTCTGCTCCCTTGGAGTTTGCTGTCTCAGGCCTGCTTTGGCCTAGGCTGCTGGCTTTGATCTGTTTCTGTAAATTCTAGTCTGGATCCCCTCCTGCAGAAGTCCCTGTTTTGGAGTTGGACCTGTCTGGTGGAGATTGCTGACTGCTGGCTCAATCCTGATCTGCCAGTGTCTCAGGCCTGGATTTGCTCCTGGCTTCTCCTCCTGGTTGAGCTTGTTTCCTCTGGCTCTCTCTGTCTAGGAGTCTCATTCAGTTCCACTCTGTGTAATTTGTTGCCCTAGGTGGAGTTCCTTGCCTCAGGGCAACTTTGGCCTAGGTTACAGGCTTGACCTGATTCTGTAAATCCTGGTCTGGATTCCCTCCCACAGAGTCCCTGGGTTGGAGTTGGACCTGGAAAGGTTTTTGGCTCTGGTCTACTGCCTGGGAGGTCCCAGGCTTGGGTGCGCTGGAACCCGCAGAGGACCTGCTTACTTCCTCAGAGGTCCCAGACTCACGCTCGGACCTGCAGGGGTTCCAGGTTCCTGCCTATTCCCTTTGATGTCCCAGACCAATGCCCGAACCCACAGAGGTCCTGGCTGAGGCCTAGTTCCTGGATCTAGACTCATGCCTAGACCCCCTAGGGTGTTGGTTTAGGTCTACTCCCTTGAAGGTCCCAGATTCAGGGCTCCGTCTCACTCTCTCAGCGGTTACTCCCCTGTACCTGTTCCAGTGGAGATTGTTGACTCTGGATCTGGTCGCTGGCTCAATCCTGCTCTGCCCGTGTCCCAGGACTGCACCTGCTCCTGGCCTCTGCTCCTGATGGAGCCCTTCTCCTTCTGTCCCAGGCAGCCAGCTCAGTCCCACTCCCAGCTCCAGCAGAGATCGCAGACTCTGAGCCCAACTTGTTTATTTAGTAATTAATAATTACTACTTTTGTTTAGAGACAGGGCCTTCCTTCACTTTGTAGTCTTGACTGGCCTAGAACTTGCTATTTTGAGCAGGCTGTCCTGAACTCACAGAGATCTGCTTGCTTCTGCTTCCTCCTCCCAGGGAGGAAGGTGTGCACCACACACCTGGCTTATTATATTTGAGATTAGAAATCTCATGCTTGGGGACAGAGGTGGCCCAGCAGTTAAGAACATTGGCCACTCTTGCAGAGGACATGGATTTAGTTCTCAGCTCTCACATGAAGGTTCACAATCATCTGTAACTACGTCCTTCTCTGGCCTCTGGGTTCATGGTACACATATTATATGAAAGACGACACTCACACATGAAAAATAAAAATGAAACCTTTAAAGAAAGAATCTCATTGCTAGGCAGTGTGAGACACACCTTTAATCCCAGGACTCGGGAGGCAGAGACGGGATCTCTGTGAGTTTGAGACCAGCTTGGTCTATAGAGTGAGTTCCAGAACAGCCAGAGCTACACAGGAAAACCCTGTCTCGAAAAAACAAAACAGCAAAAGTCTCATCATGGTCTGCTGACTGAGTTAGCTGAGTGGTCTGTCTTTTTTTTTTTTTTCATTTATTCTGTAGTTTATTTTACATGTGTGTTTTGCCTACTTGTGTCCAAGGAGGTCAGAAAAGGTATCAGGTCCCCTGGAACTGGAAGTTCATACAGTTGTGAGTTGCCATGTGGGTGCTGAGAGTCGAACCTAGGTCTTCTGGAAAAGCAGGCTGAGTCGTCTCTCCAGCCCTGTGGTCATTACTTTTAATATAGAATCTCTTATAGCCCAAGGTGTCTTTGAACTCACTGTGTAACCTGGGCTAACCTTGAACTCTTGAACTGATCTTCCTGAGTGGGAGGGTGTTGTGGGAGCTGGGAGTGGAACCCAGGGCCTTCCACGTTTGAGGCCAGTGCTCTGTGATGAGCCACAGCCCAGTTTTTTATTTTAGTTTGAGACAGTCTTGTGCTGTAACCTAGGCTGGGGTTCAAGCTCTAAGTGCTGGGGTAACAGTTGTGCACTCCCACAGACTCCAGACCTTGGACACCTGAAGACTCATGGCCAGACTGGCGTCACATGATCCTCTTGCTCTTCTCTGTCCCATGTCTTGGGGATGCTCTCTGTGGGGCTTTGTGTGTGTGTGAGGGAGCTGCTTTTCTTTCTCCATGCGGCTCTCAGTGGTGTCCGCCCGCAGCACCTCTAGTGGTAGCTCTCGGAAGTCAGTGCCACTCAGCCCCATCACTGGCTTTGGACATCTGGTGCTTTGGACAAGCTGTCCCCTGCAGCTGTGCCTACTGTTCACATAGCACCTGGACCATATGGTACTTTAGTATGGCTGTCCCTGAGGAGTACCGGGGCCAGAAGGCGGTGGCAGGCTGGTGTGATAGGGCTCAGTACTGGAAACAGGTGGAACCTTCCTTGTCTTTGCCCTGGCCCCCAAGAGCCCACTGTGCGCCTTCCATGTGACTCCAGTAGCTGGCTCCTACTTTCCCAGAGAGGTGTTAAATCTCACTCGAAGAGTAGCAGTAGGTGCTGGCAGTGGCCATTATGCTTCTGGGAAGACCTTGCCCAGGAAGTTGTTGTCCCTTGATGATGCTCAGATCTGAGCATGAAGTGACTCTTCCTGACCCTCTGGGCCAGGGTCTCACTATATAGCCAAGGCTGGCCCAGATCTCCTGGTCTTCCTGCCTCTGCCTGCGAGTGCTGAGATTACAGGCTTGTGCCACCACACCTGGCCTTAGGGAGTGTGATGGAGCTGTATGTCCTTCCACAGGGTTCTGCGTTTGTTGTATTTTCTTTTGATGGGGGTCATGATTCAAAGTAGCACCCATGCCACATCTAATGATACAGTCCCATGTCCCAGCCACCCAGGAGGTTGAAACAAGAGGACCTCTGGAGTATAGCACTCAAGGTGCCTGGGCATCACAGCAAGACCTTGACTCAAGTCCCAGCACAGCTGTGGGCTGGTCACACCTTCAACATTGCCTTCGTTTCTGCAGTCAGCCACAGGCATTTCAGTTATGGCTGAGAACCAGCTGGTGGGCAGTGCCATGTGGGGCTTGGGGCCCTGGGCCACTGTGGCAGGACATCACCTGTGATTAAGAGATGGCCACAGATGCTTGGCCTAGATGCCCACAGAGTCCCCAGATCTACCTCAAAGGCTGCCAGGCATTAGCTTTTGCATACCTTGGCCCTTTCCAAATAAGCCCACACCCAGGATGTATGGGATGAGCTTGGGAAAACCAGAGGCCAAAGAATCTGTGGATGTCCTGGCTCCTCTCCCCTGTCCTGTCCTGTCCTGTCCATTGACCACATTTTAATGTTTAGCTGGAGTGGCAGGATCCTCGGGATTTAATCTCTACTAGCATGTCTCCTTCCTTGTTCTAAGAGAGGGGTCTCCTCATACTGGGCCCACCATTGTTCTGAAAAGGAGGCTCAGACCCTACCTACTCAAGAGCCATATGCATGGGAAGGCCAAGGTAGGGACAGGGACCCTCCCCATCCCCCCACAGTGTGGCCTTTGTGTACATTGAAGGAAAATTGTCTTTTTTGCCCCCCAGTCCTCCACAGAGCTCAAAGACTTGCCGGAGTCGGGAGAGGAGCCTCGGGGGGAGGCGGAGGCGCCCCGCCCTGATGCGGGGCACCCCGAATCTGCTGGGGAGTATGCCTTAGACCCTCCTGCCCCTGCTAGTGCTTCCGCCAGCTCTCCTCCGCCCCCTACTCCTGCAGCCCAGCCTCCTTGTGTGCGAGAACTGGCAGGGGTAAGTGTCCACAGCCCACCCTGCACTTTGTTACCTGGGGCCACCAGGTCCCAAGGCCCTTTTCTATTAGCCCCCAAGCCACCCGAAGCAGCTGGGACTTATTTGGCCCATTTTAGTTATACCACTGACCAGACAGAGAGACCGAGCCCACTCTTGACTATAGCACAGTGAGAAATGGGGCTTGCTTCCTGGGAGATCAGAGGAGCCCTGAGAGGAGCTGGACAGCACTGTTACCCTTCCAGTTACTCCTTGTCCCTTTGGCCACCTCCCACTTCTCGTGAATCTGAGGTCTTAGGAACCTAGAGGCTCTGGAAACTCTGAGCTTGGGCTGTAGTGAAGCAGGAGGACAGAAGCCCTGTCCATCCTTTGAGCACACGTGCAAGGCGTGGGTGGATGGGTAGCTTACACCTTAGGGCAGAAGTGACTGCTTTGAAAGATAGTGAGAGCTGGGGAGGTGACTCAGTAGATGGGAGCCTTACTGTCAAACCAGGATGACCTTAGTTCCCATCGCAGCACCCATATCAATAGCCAGACATGGCTGCCTGTGCTTGAAACCCGCAGCATTGTGGGAGAAAGGGTGAGACAGGAGGATCTTGGAACTCAGTGGCTGGGCAGCCTAGCCCAAAACAGTGAACTTCAGGTTCAGCGAGAGATCGTTTTAAGAATAAGTTGGAGAGATGGCTCAGCCGTTAAGAGCATTGCCTGCTCTTCCAAAGGTCCTGAGTTCAATTCCCAGCAACCACATGGTGGCTCACAACCATCTGTAATGAGGTCTAGTGCCCTCTTCTGACCTGCAGGCATACACACAGACAGAATATTGTATACATAATAAATAAATATTTAAAAAAATAAGTTGGAGAGCGCACACCCACTGTACTGAACTGGTCTCCACATGCAGGCACACTCCAAGTTAGATAAGAAGAGGCTAGAACTGTCACTAAGTTACCAGGTATGCGATAACAGCTGCCCAGGCTCTGTCTGCATCCTCTGCAGGCTTGAGTGGTCCCCATCTTCATGCCAGCTGTGACCCCCCAGGCCCAGGTCATCCTGGGAGAAGGTTTGACCAGGGTGAAGCTGTTGTCCTGCCCTGTCATTTGAGGAGTCAGGGTGTGAGGGGAAAGGAGCAAGATTTACAGTGTGCAGGGGTGAGGCAGGAAGAGTCCTCTGTGATGCAAAAGAGGGGTGACAACGAAAGCCACATGGATTGGGGTGCTCCACTTTTACTCTGGACAGAGCCCCCTTGGGAACTGTGTCCAGAAAGAAGCCTCCAGTCTGTGCAGTCTCTGGCGGAGGAGAGCAGCCTGGCTTTGCAGCCATCCCAGAGCCCTCATGACAGCGGCTGCTCAGCAGAGAGAGGCGCCTTGTATGGCGACCTGGGCCCACAGAGCCTGGCTTCTTGATTCTCACGGGCTGCAAACTTGAGCAACATAGCCCCCAAATGATCCAGGGAAAGGGGCCTCCAGATAAGGGGAGCTGGAGGAACCTCCTCTCCCAAGTGCTCACAACTTCACAGTGCCTGGTGCAGCACTGTCATACCACTTGGTGACAGCCCTGAGCCACCAGGTCAGTGTAGAGCTCTCAGCGGGGAAGCTGGGCTGGCTGCCAGGAGTGTCTCGTGGCTGGCGCATTGCACAGACATACTGTAATTTGGGTCACTTGGGCTGTAAATCCAGTTGGGTGGAACCTGAACCTGGGGATACCAGGCTGAGCTCACCAGCCTCTGTACAGAGCGGGCTTTCATCTTGCTGTGCTCTAAGTCTCAGTTGAGGGAGCCACTTGGTTACCCAGAGGGCTCCTCCACTTCTCTAGTCTGTCTGCAGTCCATGCCATGCTTCCTGGGTGTAGGGCAAGGGTGATCCTATGTGATGAGCAGTTGTCTGCCAACGGCTGTGAGCAGCATCCACGTGCACCTCACTCTTTAGAACACCAGCCTTGGGGACAGCTTTTTGTGGTCTTGAGGGTGACCTCGTGTGTGTCTGTGTGTGTATGTTTAAGTTATATATAATTATACACACCTACGTGCACACGCTTTTAAAATGCTGTATACATGTGTGGGCCAGAGGTACATGTTAGTTCTGTGCTCAGACGGCAGAGGCTGGGTGTCCCTGGAACTGGGGCATGTGGGTCCTGGGAACTGGACCCCATCCTGTAGAAGACCAGTGAGTGCTCTTTTGACCCCTGAGCCATCTCTCCAGCACTGAGGGCGGCCTCTCTAATGTGTCGGGTCAGCTGACCACCTCCACAGCAGCCAGAGTGGCTTGTGTGTGCTGCTCATCCGCGCCTGTTTGCCAGCACCAGCTAGGTTCATGCTCTTTTTTGGCAGGGTCTCAGGTAGCTCAGGCTGGCTGTGGACTCCTGTTTTTCCTGCCTTCTGCTTCTGTGGCTCCTGAGTCCCTGCTGGCAGAACTGAACAGGTCCACAGATGCGGCGAGCATTACTCTGCGCCTCTTTGCCCATGCGAGGTGGTACGGGAATCAGTTGGATGCTTGCCTGGCCTTCCTCCTTGGCTCCCTGGTTAGTGAGGCAGATGCCTAGTCCAACCTGTGTCATCCTGGAGCCCTTGTCCTGGACTGTTTCCTCCCCTCTGGGAACTCCCGTCCCCACATGCACCCTTGGTGATGTCTCAGATGGATCCCTTGATGGAGCTGAGCAGTCGCAAAGTGGCCATGACATGTAAGGATGTTAAGGGCTGTGTTCTCAGCTGTCTGCAGCTGTCCCAGGAGTGTGTCTGTGATGCAAGGCCTTCACCACTCACCATTGCCCACAGAGTCCCCAGGGTGACCCACCCTTGCAGTTTGAGCATGGAGCCAGCAAGGTAGCAAAGAGTGTTCTCAAGGCATCCCAGAGAACAAGAGTAGGCAGGCTTTAGGGCTCAGATACAGTATGGCTCCCATTGTGTTCTAGGTTGTAGGCCCTTGATGGTTCTCTGAGGTACAGAGTTCACTGGGCAGGTTCCCAGCAAACGTCTGTTGTGTGGTCAGGTACCAGTCTGGGCTGCACTTGGGGTCCAGCGGGATAATACCCCAGGTCGGGGTCTGTGTCCTACAGGGGTAGTGTGAGCATGAAATTTGCTGTGGGGTTGGTACCCTCCTGGGGGCAGGTGGTGGAATCACGTGATCAGGCCCCGGGCTACTTCTTTTCTCATACCTCATCACGTGACCCCCAAGTTCTGCAGAGCCACTGAGCCCTCAGCTCAGCACGCTTTTCCCGATATCCTCTGCAGCCCCCAAAGATCTGACATCATATGGAAGGTGGATCCTGGGTTAGTTCTGGTGATGGACTCTTAGGGTAGGGGTAGGGAACCAGTACTTCTGGGGATCATTGTCCCTGTCCTATGAGTGAGAACTGGGAAGGAGAGGTGGTCTTGCTTCTCTGACACAGACCTGAGCTATCAGCTCATGCTGAAGAAAGCTCCCAGATCTGTTAGAGATTTTGCTGTGTGGCACTGAGTAAGTGCTCACCCTCTCTGGGCTTGTGCTCCAGACTCCAGCACCCTGCCTGTTTGCGCAGTTCCTGGACTGAGCCAGTGTTTACATTGTTACAGGATTATAAGCAAAAGGGAGCAGATGCAGCCTGTGAGCCAAAAGCGCTGGCTTTCTGGCCCTTTATGGAAAAAAACGGGCCAGGGCCCGCTCTGCGGGAGGGTCTTTGCTGGCGCTCACCGTCTTTGGGTTTATTGATTGCTTCGGTCCTTGGAGCATTCTCTTGTGTCGTCTCATTTAACCCTCGGAAACTTCTTGGAGCCAGCACCCCGCATTTGGCTCAGTTTGGGCCCGGGGCATTTGGGGACCATAGGGAAATGGGACTTGTGCCTTCCTAAATGGCCAGGATCTGCCAAGGGTGCATGTCCACCATTGGCCTTTGCTTCTGTCTGCAGGGTCTGAAGGGCGACGTAGTGGACCCAAGAGAGAACTGTGTTGGGCAGGAGCTGGGGAAGGCCCCTGGCAGCCTGGCACAGCCTTGAAGCACTTTGGCCCAGACATCAGAGTTTGCTTGTACTGGAACCGACAGCCCCTGAAGCAAGCATGCACATGTGCTGTAGAATGTTCCAGGGCAAGGGTGGGAGCCAGTGTGCTTTTGTGCCTAGGTGTTCACATGAAACTTGTGTGGGATGTGCCAAGGGCCGTGCTAATGCTCATGGCGGGCCAGGGTGGGTTGTACTGGAGGTGGTGGACCAGGGGCCATTGTTCCTGACCGTGTGTGGAGCGTCCTTAGGGCAGGTCATGGGGAGTTGCGGGCACAGTCTGGGACACAAGGGGCCTCTCACCACTTCTGTGCTCTCTTTGCAGAGGTCTGCTGGCAGCTCCAGCCCAGAAGCCGGAGAAGGTAAGGTAAACTCTCTAGAACACTGGACCACCCTGGAGCCAAACCAGAATGCTCCCTGACCCCACCCACCCTGTGTCTAGATTCTGACCATGAGGATGGAAACTACTGCCCTCCTGTCAAGCGCGAGCGGACATCCTCTCTAACTCACTCAGGTGAGTGACCCCCTTGTGGGCCAGGGAAGGCGTGCCCCTGGGGCCCATCTGGACTGAAGGAAGCTGACACAGTTGCCCTTAGGTGGAGTTGGGAGGTTCCTTGTCAAACTCTGTGGGGACACCAACCATGAATGTCACTGCCTCTACAAGGACATGGTAGTCGATGTGGACTGGAGGGGACAGTATCCCCGCCCATCAGGTATCATGTGTTCGCTCAGGCAGAGCCAGGGGCTGTCACTTGCGCTCTCAGCTGAGGCACATGGTGAGGCTAAGGGAGCATCATCCACATGAATGCCAGCCTCTGGTTCCAACCAGTGCGGGAATGAGGCTGATCTAGGCACAGAAATTCTGGAAATGCTCTGTTGGAGGCTGGCAAAGCCCAGCAGCGCGCTTACCCATAGACACTTTTGGATCCGATACTGCTGCCCTCCAGGGTGTGGTCTGGTGGCATGGCCTGAGTCTCCATCTGTGCTGTGAGGGATGTCACCTGGACCACACATGTATACAGAGGTCCGTCTCCTGTGCTAACACAGCTGGAAGACGTGGTCTGTGAACACTGCTTTCCCCTTCAGCTGACAGACTTGGGTCCTCTAAAGCAACACAGCTCTTTGCTAGAATTTAACCCAATCAGAGAGTCATTTTTTTTTTCTTTTTTATTTTTTTTTTCATTTATTTTACATACCAACCAGTGTCTCCTCCCTCCTCTCTTCCTGTTACCTCCTTCTACCTCCCATAAATCCCTCCTATCTACTCCTCCTCTGATCAGAAAGGGGCAGTCCTCCCATTGGAGTCAACAAAGCATGTCATATCTTGTTGAAGCAGGACCAAGCTCTTTCCCCTGCATCAAGGCTGAATGAAGCATCCCTGCATGAGGGATAGGTTCCAAGAAGCCAGCTCATGTGACAGGGACAGGTCCTGATCCCACTGTTAGGAGCCCCATTAACAGACCAAGCTACACAACTATCATCTCCATGCGGAGGGCCCAGGTTGGTCCCACACAGGCTCCTTAACTGTCACTCCAGAGTCCATGAGCTCCCATTAGCTCAGTTCAGCTGTCTCTGTGAGTTCAAGGCCAGCCTGGTCTACAAGAGCTAGTTCCGGGACAGGCACCAAAGCTTCAGAGAAATCCTGTCTCAAAACAAACAAAAAAACCAACCCCTCCTCCTTCCTTTCTTCAGCTGAGCTCCTGGAGCTGACTCAGTGCTTGGCTGTGGATCTGCATCTGTTTCCATCAGTTAGTGGGTGAAGGCTCTCCCTTGACAGGGTGGTCGCTGGTCTGATCACAGGAAAAGGCCAGTTCAGGCACCCTCTCCGCTATTGCTAGAAGTCTTAGCTGGGGTCATTCTTGTGGATTCTTGGGAATTTCCCTGGCACCAGGTTTCTCTCTAATCCCAAAATGGCCCCCTCTGTCAGGATATTTCTTTCATTACTCTTTCCCCATCCCAATCCCAACTCCACCAACCTAATCCCTCCCCTACTACCAGTTTATCCAGGAGATCTTTTTTGTTTCCCCTTCCCAGGGAAATCCATGTGTCTCTCTTAGGGTCCTCCTTGTTACCTAGCTTCTCTGGGGCTGTGGATTGTAGCCTGGTTATCTTTTGCTTTACATCTAATATCCACTTATGAGTACATACCATGTTTGTCTTTTGGGGGCTGGTTTACCTCACTCAGGATGATTTTTTTTTTTTCTGGATTCATCCATTTGCCTGAAAATTCATGATGTCATTGTTTTTTACCGCTGAGTAGTACTCCATTGTGTAAATGTACTACATTTTCTTTATTCTTTGGTTGAGGGGCATCTAGGTTGTTTTCAGGGTCTGGTTATTACGAATAATGCTGTTATGAACATAGTTGAACACATGTTCTTGTGGTGTGATTGAGCATCCTTGGGGGGGTGTATACACACACACACACACACACACACACACACACACACACACACAAGATTGCTATATCTGGGTCTAGAGGAACATTGATTACCAGTTTTCTGAGAAACCACCATACTGATTTCCAAAGAGGCTGTAAAAGTTTACACAGCACCACCCTCAAGCAGTGGAGGAGTGATCCCCTTACTCCGCATCCTCTCCAACATAGGCTGTTAGCATTTTTTGATCTTATCCATTCTGACAGGTGTAAAATGGAATTTCAGAGTCATTTTGATATGCAGTTCCCTGATGGCTAAGGATGTTGAACAATTCCTTAGGTGTATCTCGGCCATTTAAGATTCTTCTGTTGAGAAGTCTCTGTTCAGATTTGTATTGGTATTTTGATGTCTGGTCTCGGTCGGTCTCTCTCTCTCTCTCTCTCTCTCTCTCTCTCTCTCTCTCTCTCTCTCCCTCCCTCCCTCTCTCTTTCTCCCCTACCCCCTACCCCCTACCCCCTCTCCCCTCTCTTCTCTCTCCAATATTCTGTCTGTGTGTATGCCTGTAGGCCAGAAGAGGGCACCAGACCCCATTAGAGATGGTTGTGAGCCACCATGTGGTTGCTGGGAATTGAACTCAGGACCTTTGGAAGAGCAGGCGATGCTCTTAACCTCTGAGCCATCTCTCCAGCCCCAGATGTTTCTTAAGTTCTTCATATATCTTGGAGATCAGCCCTCTGTCAGATGTGGGGTTATTGAAGATCTTTTCCCATTCTCTGGGCTGCCGTTTTGTCTTGTTGACAGTGTCCTTCTCAGTTTCAGGAGGTTCCATTTATTAGTTGTTGATCTCAGTGTCTGCTACTGGTGTTATAGTCAGGAAGTTGTCTCCTGTGCCAATGCATTCAAGTGTACTTCCCACTTTCTCTTCTGTCAGGTTCAGTGTGGCTGGTTTGTTTTTTGTTTGTTTGTTTGTTTTTGTTGTTTGTTTTTTTTTTTTTTCGAGACAGGGTTTCTCTGTGGCTTTGGAGCCTGTCCTGGAACTAGCTCTTGTAGACCAGGCTGGCCTCGAACTCACAGAGATCCGCCTGCCTCTGCCTCCCGAGTGCTGGGATTAAAGGCGTGCGCCACCATCGCCCGGTAGTGTGGCTGGTTTTATGTTGAGGTCTTTGATCCACCTGGACTGGAATTTTGTGCATGGGGATACATATGGATCTATTTACATTCATTTACATTTTGACATCTAGTTATGCCAGTACCATTTGTTGAAGATGCTTTCTTTTTTTCCATTGTATAATTTTGGCTTCTTTATCAAAAATCAAGAATTCGTAAATTTATGGATTTATGTCAGGGTCTTCTATTTGATACTATTAATCCATCTGTCTGTTTTTATGCCAATACAATACTGTTTTTATTACTGTAGCTCTATAGTAGATCTTGAAGTCAGGGGTGGTGATGCCCCCAGAACTTCTATATTATACAGGATTGTTTTAGTTGCCCTAGGTTTTTTGTTTTTGCATATGAAGTTGATTATTGTTCTTTCTTTTTTATTGGTATTTATTGAGCTCTACATTTTTCTCTGCTACCCTCCCTGCCTCCTCCCTCCCCCTTCAATCCTCCCCCAAGGTCCCAATGCTCCCAATTTACTCAGGAGATCATGTCTTTTTATACTTTCTTTTTTTTAAGATTTATTTACTTATTATGTATACAACATTCTGCCTCCATGTATGCCCACACGCCAGAGGAGGGTGCCAGATCTCATTACAGATGGCTATGAGCCACCATGTTCTCATTGTTGTCTGAGTTCTCCGGGATTGTGGTTTGTAGGCTGGCTTTATGTTTAAAAACCACCTATGGGTGAGTACATGTGATAATTGTCTTTCTGTGCTGGGTTACCTCACTCAAAATAATGTTTTCTAGCTCCATCCATTTTCCTACAAAATTCAAGCTGTTATTTTTTTCTGCTGTGTAGTACTCCATTGTGTAAATGTACCACATTTTTCTAATCCACTCTTCGATCTAGGGACATTTAGGTTGATTCCAGGTTCTGGTTATGACAAACTAAGCTGCTATGAACATAGTTGATCACATGTCCTTGTGGCATGATTGAGCATCCTTTGGATATATACCCAAAAGTAGTATTACTGGGTCTTGAGGAAAGTTGTTTCCTAATTTTCTGAGAAATTGCCACACAGACATCCAAAGGGGTTGTACCAGCTTGCATTCCCACCAACAATGCAGAAGTGTTCCCTTTTCCCAACATCCTCTCCAGCATAAGTCGTCATCAGTGTTCTTGATCTTGGCCATTCTAACAAGTGTAAGATGGAATCTCAGAGTTGTTTTGATTTGCATTTCTCTGATGACTAAGGATGTTTAACATTTCCTTAAGTGTCTTTCAGCCATTTTAGATTCCTTTGTTGAGAGTTCTCTGTTTAGGTCTGTACTCCATTTTTTTTTTTATTGGATCATGTGATCTATTGGTGTCCAATTTCTTGAGTTCTTTGTATATTTTGGAGATCAGACCTCTGTCTAATGTGGGGTTAGTGAAGATCTTTTCCTATTCTGTAGGCTGTTGTTTGTCTTGTTGACCATGTCCTTTGCTTTACAGAAGCTTTTCAGTTTCAGGAAGTCCCATTTATTAATTGTTTCTCTCAGTGTCTGTGCTGCTGGTGTTAAATTTAGGAAGTGGTTCCCTGTGCCAATGCGTTCAAGTGTACTTCCCACTTTCTCTTCTGTCAGGTTCAGTGTGGCTGGTTTTATGTTGAGGTCTGATCCATTTGGACTTGAGTTTCGTGCATGGTGATAGATAGGGGTCTATTTTCATGATTATTGCTCTTTCAAGGTCTGAAAAATTGTTTTGGAATTTTGATGGGGATTGCACTGAATTTGTAGATTGCTTTTGGTAAGATGGCCATTTTTACTATGTTAATCATACCTATTCAAGAGCATGGAAGATTCTTTTCATTTTCTGATGTCTTTTTCAGTTCTTTCTTCAAAGACTTAAAGTTCTTCTCAAACAGGCCTTTCACTTCTTTGGCTAGTGTTATCCCAAGATAAAATGTTATTTGTGTCTGTTATGAAGGGTGATGTTTCTCTGACTTCTTTCTTAGCTTCTTTATCATTTGTATATAGGAGGGTTACTGATTTTTTTTTTTTTTTTAGTTGATCTTGTATCCTGTCACATTACTGAAGGTGTTTATCAGCTGTAGGAGTTCCCTGTTAAAATTTTTCAGGTCACTTAATGTGTACTATCATATCGTTTGCAAATAGCGAAAGTTTGACTTCTTCCTTTCCAATTTGTGTCCCCTTAATTTCCTTTTGTTGCCTTATTGCTCTAGCCAGAACTTTGAGTGCTATGTTGGATAGATCTGGAGAGAGTGGACAGCCTTGTCTTGTTCCTGATTTTAGTGGAATTACTTTGAGTTTCTCTTAATTTGATTTGATGTTGGCTGTCACCTTGCTGTATATTGACTTTATTATGTTCCTTGTATCCCTGACCTCTCCAAGACCTTTATCGTGAAGGGATATTGGATTTTGTCAAAGACTTTTTCAGTATTTAATGAGATGATCGTGTGGTTTTTGTTTTTCAATTTGTTTATATGGTGGATTTCATTGACAGATTTTCATATGTTGAACTATCCCTGCATCTCTGAGATGAAGCTGGCTTGATCATGGTGGGTGATGGTTCTGATGTGTTCTTGGATTTGATTTGTCAGTATTTTATTGAGTATTTTTACATCAATGTTCATGAGTGAGATTGGTCTGTAATTCTCTTTCTTAGTAATGCCTTTGTGTGGTTTGGGTGTCAGGGTAACTGTAGCCTCGTACAAAAAATTTGGTGATGTTCTTTCTATTTCTATTGTGTGAAAAAATTTGAAGAGTATTGGTGTTAGCTCTTTGAAATTCTGATAGAATTCTGTGATGAAACCATCTGGCCCTGAATGACTGTTTCTATTTCCTTAGGGGTTATAGGTCTATTTAAATTGTTTATCTGGTCTTGATTTAATTTTGGCGTGTCGTGTACCTATCCAGAAAATTGTCCATTTCTTTCAGATTTTCTAATTTTGTGGAGTAAGGTTTTTGGAGTATGACCTAATGATTCTCTAGATTTCCTCCGTGTCTGTTGTTATGTCCACCTTTCCATTTCAGATTTTGTTAATGTGTATGTTCTCTCTCTGCCTTTTGGTTAGTTTGGATAAGGGTTTGTCTATCTTGTTGATTCTTTTCATGAAGAACTAAGTCTTTGTTTCATTGATTCTTTGTATTCTCTTTGTTTCTAATTTATTTATTTCAGCCCTCAATTTCATTATTTCCTATCATCTACTCTTCCTGGGTGAATTTGCTTCTTTTTGTTCTAGGACTTTCAGGTTTGCTGTTAAGTTGCTAGTGTGGAGTTCTCCACATTCTTAATGTAGGCACTTAGTGCTATGAATTTTCCTCTTAGTACCAATATCCCATGTTTTGGGTATCTTGTGTATCCATTTTCATCGACTTATAGAAATGTTTAATTTCTTTTTTATTTCTTCCTTGACCCAGTGGTAACTCAGTTTTGATGAGTTTGAAGGTTTTTGTAGTTTGTGTTGTTGTTGAACTCTAAGCCATGGCAGTCAGATACAGGGGGTTATTAGTTTTTGTGTGTGTGTGTGTGTGTGTGTGTCGAGGTTTTCTTTGTGACCAAATATGTAGTCAGTTTTAGAGAAGGTTCCATGAGGTTCTGAGATGAAGGTATATTCTTTTGTATTTGGGTGAAATGTTCTGTAGATGTCTGTTAAGTCCATTTGAGTCATAACATCTGTTAGTTCCCTTATTTCTCTGTTAAGTTTCTGTCTGGCAGACCTGTTTATTGGTGAGAGTGTGGTGTTGACGTCTCCCACTATTAATGTGTGGGGTTTGATGTGTGGTTTAAGCTTTAGCACTGTTCTTTTATTAATGTGCCTGTCCTTGTATTTAGGCCATAGGTATTCAGAATTGAGACTTCATCTTGATGGTTATATGAAATGTCCTCCATCTCTTTTGATTAATTTAGTTTGAAGTCTATTTTGTTAAATATTAGCCGGGCAGTGGTGGCGCACGCCTTTAATCTCAGCACTCAGGAGGCAGAGGCAGGCGGATCTCTGAGTTCGAGGCCAGCCTGGTCTACAAGAGCTAGTTCCAGGACAGGCTCTAGAAACTACAGGGAAACCCTGTCTTGAAAAAAAAATATTAAGGTAGCTACACCGGTTTACTTTTTAGGTCCATTAGATTGGAAAATCTTTTTCCAGCCCTTTACTTTGAGGTAATATCTGTCTTTGAAGTTGGAGATGGATCCTGTTTTTGTATCCATTCTGCTAGCCTGTATCTTCTTATTGGCGAATTGAATCCATTGATGTTAAGAGATGTTAATGACCAGTGACTGTTAATTCTTGTTATTCTTTTGGTTTTGTTGGTGGTGGTGGTAGTGTGTGCTTCCTTTCTTTGGGTTTTTCTGGTATGAGATTATCTATTGCCTGTGTTTTCTTGGATGTAGCTAGCTTCCTTGGGTTGAAATTTTTCTCCTAGTTCTTTTTGTAGGGCTTGATTTGTGGGTAGGTATTATTTAAATCTAGTTTTGTCATGGAATATCTTGTTTTCTCTGTGGGATTGAAAGTTTTGCTGGGTATAGTAGTCTGGGCTGGCATCTGTGGTCCTTTGGTGTTTGTAAAACGTCTTTCTAGGACCTTCTGGCTTTCAGAGTCTCCATTGAGAATCTGGGTGTAATTCTGTTAGGTCTGCCTTTATATGTTACTTGACTTTTTTCCTTTGCAGCTCTTAATACTCTTTCTTTAATATTTATGCTTAGTATTTTGATTAGTATGTGCCAAAGGGACTTTTTTTGGTTTAGCTTATTTGGTGTTCTGTAAGCTTCTTGTACCTTCATAGGCATTTCCTTCTTTAGGTTGGGAAAGTTTTCTTCTGTGATTTTGTTGAATATGTTTTCTATGCCTTTGAGTTGGAATTATTCTCCTTCTTTTATCCCTATTATTCTTAAGGTTTGGTTTTTTCATGGTGTCCCAGATTTCCTAGATGTTTTGTGTTAGGAGTTTACTGGATTTAACATTTTGACTGATGAATCTGTTTCCTCTATTGTATCTTCAACGACTGTGATCCTCTCTTCCATCTCTTGTATTCAGTTGGTGACGCTTTCATCTGTAGTTCCTGTTCACTTCCCCATATTTTCCATTTCCAGAATTTTCTCCATTTGTGTTTTCTTTATTGTTTCTATTTCATTTTTCAAGTCTTGAACTGTTTCCTTCGCCTGTTTGACTGTTTTGGCTTTCTTTAAGGGACTTACTGATTTTTTTCCTATTTTTTTGTTTGTTTGTTTGTCTTTTCCTTGATTTCTTTAAGGTTGTTTTCCTGTGTTTGAGCCGCATTGGAATGTTCAGGTCTTCTGCTGTGGGATCGCTGGGTTCTGGGTGCCCTGTTGCTTTTCTGGCTGTTGAATGTACAGTTACACTGGTGTTTGCTCATCTGTTCTTCAACTGGTGTGGTTTGCACCTTGCCTGTGTAGTCTGCTGGAGTTGTGGGGGAGGGCTGGCCGTGGGGAGCTTGTTGAGGTCCGTAGGTTGTGTTGCAGACTGGGTCTGGGTGGGTCGCAGGGGTGCTGGTGCAGCCTGGAGGCTTGCAGGCTGCTAGGGACTGCCATGTATTTTTAAAAAACAACAGAAAACCAAGCTGAGGCTCAGCGAGTAGTGCACTTGTCTAGTGTACAGGAGGCCCTGGGTTTGGATCCCAGAAGTGTATAAACCAGGCATGGCGGTGAGCACCAAGCAGCTGTGCTCTTTGGATACTGTGTCCCCAGGTGTCTCTGCACCCGGCTTGTGTCCAAGCCCTGCCTTTAGCCACAGCTGAGGGGCACACAGGGCAGCCTTTTTTGGTCTTTTCTCTGTAACACCAGCCCTGAGACATCCTAGGCTATAAACGATCTCCCTAGTCAGGCTGACAGAGGGGTATAAACACTGAAGCTCCACAGGCATTCTGGTGCTTTGTGTGGTGTCAGTGGGCTACTTCCATTTGTGACCTCCCTTTCTGGTCTGGAAGCCAGATTCTCTGAGCGTCCTTGACTTGGCCCTGAAGAACAAGACCATTCGGGGTCCTGACCTCTGCTGCTTCTGGTTCTCGTCCTGGTGGTCCATCCCAGGGTGGCAGGTGTTGCTTCTGCTCTGTGAGGAGGTGTGGTCCAATTCCTGATAACCAGGCCCCTCCTTCTTGCCTTCACTCCACATCTGGAGCATGGCTGCCCTGCAGAACAGGCATCCCAGGCCCTTCACAGCTGCACACCCCTTTGGTTTGAAGGCCCCATGCCAGTTTGTGGGTATGTAGAGGTAGCACAAAGGGGATTTGTAGATTTGTCGGCTGGCCTGCCTTGATTCTGTGTGTGTCTGTCGTTGTATGTGAATGCTGAAGATGCAAACTCAGAGCCTTAGACTTGCGGGGCAGGGCTTCCTCATAGGAGAGTCTTCAGACCCAGGACTGACTTTCAGGGATCCACAAGAGTGACTTAGTTTCTTGTGCACAGTTTCCATACTCTCTCTGGTGTTACTACTGTCCATCTTTCAGTCAGGGCCCTGTGCTTCCCCAGCATGGTCATGCCTGTGTAAGAAGCTCTCGTTCACTCCACTCTTCTGTCCTACCTATAGCCCCAGAGCCTTCCCTCCCTGCCCTGTTATTGGGTCTTGGAGCAGGGCGGATATAAATCTGCATCATCTGCTTAAGCTGGTGGCTTTGATGCATGGGTATCGGCAGTCTGAGCACTCCTAGTCCCTTTACTTTTGGTCCTCCCAGGGACTTTGCTCACCACTTCATCTCAGCCCTGGAATCTGCCTTCTAGATTTGGGGTGTGGCCTCTAGAACCAGAATCTTGGTGTTCAGGGTACCCTGCTTGGCCCTGTTCCTGGGCATGTGGAGCCCACACTGATAGGGTTCTAACGCCCTAACCCTTTTTCCTGACATGAAGAAGCCTGGTTTCAGCCAGACATGGAGACGTACATTTGCCATCCATTCTTTTTTGCTTGTTTGTTTTGTTTTGTTTTTCGAGACAGGGTTTCTCTGTAGCTTTGGAGCCTGTCCTGGAGCTACCTCTTGTAGCCTAGGATGGCTTCAAACTCACAGAGATCACCCGCCTCTGCCTCCAGAGTGTTGGGATTAAAGATGTGTGCCACCACTGCCCATCCTGTCATCCGCTCTCAGGAGGTGGAGGCAGGAAGATCAGAAGTTCAAGGCCATCCTCAGCTACACAGTGAGTCTGAGGAAGAAACCCGGCTCTGCCATCCCAGCCAGCTGCATCCTTGCCTAGCCCCCAGCCATGTCAGCCGCTGCTCTGGGAGCCTTGCCGTCTCTGGCCAGCCTGGCTCAGTCCCCAGTGTATTCCCAATTAAGCAGGGATCTCCCTTAGGTGAGCAGTTTCCCCCATCAGCCAGCACCCCTGCCTCTCAGGTAGCATATATCCAATAGCCAGCTGTGTGGGAGGGGGTGAAGCTGGGTTTTCCAGGTCCTGGGTGAGTCACACACAGCAACACTATTAGCAAAATGAGTCTCCAGAGGACCTGAGAAGAGCCTAGGGTGTCCCTGTGGATGGGGCTGGGGACTTAGTGTTGACAAGTGTCTGTCCATCTGGTCATAGTGGTACCCTGCATGAATCCCTGTATGCTAGCACAGTGGCCACACTAGTGCACCAAGCTGGTGCAGGTGAGTGGCTGCAGTCCCCATGGCCAGCTGTTGAGATTACTTCTGTAGGGAACAGGACCCTGAGAGACCTATGGCCAGGACACAGGTGCCCAAAGCTAGCCTTTGGGTTCCAGTTATACCATTTACAAATTTGGTCTCTGGTTTGAAAAGTGTGGTCTAGCACTAATCCCCTGGAAGCATCCCTGCCCAGCTCCATGGCTGGCTCTAGTGGCCCCTTTGTCACATGTGTAGGTCATGTTTGGCTTGAGTGCTGCTCTGACTGGGTGGTCCCCAAGGCAGCCCCTGAGCTTTTCTGTGTGACCAGTTTCCTGTCAGTATTCCCAGTGTCTAGCTGTCAACCCCAAATAAACTCCATCCCCAGGAGCCCTGGCTCCAGTCCCTCTCAGTGTCCTCCCTCCTCAGCTGCAGGCATCATGAATCCCCTTCATATTTCTGAGTCCACTTCTGAATATTCCCTATCCGCAGATCCAGCACTGTGGGACCTTCTGTTCACCTAAGACCTAGGCAGGATCTTTGTCTGTGTGTGTGGTGCACACATGTCGCAGGGGTGCTGGTGTGCTCACCTGTGCTTGCTGGCCAGAGATCTCTGCCTGCACTGTGTGTGCTTTGCTGGTGTGGGATCTGAACTCAGGTCCTTGTGCTTGCACAGCAGGCGCTCTACCCGCTGAGCCAGCTCCCCATCCCGATGGGTTAGGGTTATCTTCTGCTGACCTTTCCCCAAGGATTTTGTTTGCTTCCATCAGGAGGGTCATGGGTATGGGAGGAGGGGGTGGAGTCTTCATTCCCCGTGCCTGATGACTGAGCCTCCAAGACCACCTGTGACCTGTGCATTTTCCCACACCTTCCTGTCCTGGGTCAGGTTAGACCAGCTGGCACTGAACTCCAGGCATGTCCTGGAGGCCTGCCCAACAGTACCATCACTCCCTCCCCTGGGAGGAAGGGCAGGGCCTAGTAAATGTTACCCTGCCTCAGCATCTTCAGCCTCCAGGTTTCCTGGGATGGTCTTGCTGCAGAGCCACACCTCTGACCCAGGGCCTCCTACTTTCGCGATGCAGTCTAGACCATTCTCAGGGTCTCAGACCCACTGTGCTCCCTGTTTTGCTGTGGTCCTGCCCCATTCAGGCTGAGCTCAGCTGTGTCTTGTGCTTGCAGAGGAGAAAAGCAGCAGCTTCCGGCTGAAGCCCCCAACGCTCATCCATGGCCAGGCGCCCAGTGCAGGTAGGTGGCATGCCAGGCCTTTCCCTAGCCCCAGGATCCTTGCTACAGGCCCCAGTCTGTCTGCAGGGACGTGACTGACACGAACGCAGCCCTGAAAAGCTGCTCAGACCTGCGGGGACAGGGTGTCTTCTACCTGGGAACTCACTGTGACCCTGCACCAGCTATGGCCATCTCCCCTTGCACTGGTCAGCTCTCAGAGTGTAGCAGTGAGTGACCTGGGCCTCATCACAGATCCCAGTGGCAGGTGACTGTCACTATAGAGAAAGGGTTGGTTTTGAATGTGGCCTCCCATGCACAACCATTGGAGTTGATGTGCCCTGGAACAGCAGGGACAGGGTTCCTAGAATCCACTGTGTTCCAGGTCTGCCCAGCCAGAAGCCCAGGGAACAGCAGCGTGGTGTCCTCCGCCCAGCTGTGCTACAAGCCCCACAGCCCAAGGTGCTGTCACAGACGGGTAAGGGACCAAGGCACAGTATGAAGTACAGAGGCAAGCGGTTCCTTTGGGCCAGCTCCGTTCTGGGGAGCCAAAGTAGAAGAATGGAATGCTGCCCTCCTCTCTTGTCGGCCTCCCAAGCCATGCTCTGTCACCCTTGCAGAGCAGTTTCCGAGCCACCTGGGGCTCGCTGGGTTCTGGTGTTGTCATTCTGAGCTCAGCAGTGACCTAGGATCTGACTCATGCTGACTCCAGTGCTCAGAGTCAGCCAGATCGACAACGCCATAGCACACTCGAAGATTCTTGTCTTCTTTTGTCCCGATTTGGGGGCCAGCAGGGTGGCCCAGCATGTCAAGGTGATTGCCGTTTTGTCTTGGTTTAGTTGGACTTTTGTGACTCGGCATCTCAGTGTGCAGCCCGTCTGCTCCTGCACTCACTCTGTATCCCGGAATTCTCAAGCATGGGGTAGTAGGCACGCGCCACTGTGCCAGCTCCCTCTGGCTTTGTGAGTGTGCACATGCACAGACGGGCTTTCTCCAATTGCACAAGACCTGTCTTTGCTAGGTTTTTTTTTTTTTCTCCAGTTTATTTATTTTTTATTAAAAATTGCCTTTGCTAGGTTTTCTTTTGCTCATCATTTTCTGGAAGCCAGTTCTTGTTTGTGTCTTGTTTGGGGAGGGGAGTAGTGCTGCGGATGAAACTCAGCTCCGTGCGTGTCGCCTGCCCGTGTAGTGTGTCCAGAATAAAGACAGCAGCCCCTCATGTGGGAGCTTTGGGCATGTTTTGTTTTTAATCTAAGAATGCATGATTTTTTTTTAATGTAGCCCTGATTGACATAGAATTTTCCATGTTGCTCTGTCCTTGAACTCATAGCTCTGCTTCCCAAGTGGTGGGATTAAAAGCACTTACCACCATGCCCTGCCTAAGATGAATGGACTTTAGAAGCCTCTTTACAGAGGAGCCTAGACAGAGCCCAGCAGCTCGGCCAGCTGCCAGAGGGCTGAGGAGGGGATGCATACATGTGCCACCTGCCAACTCTCTCCCTTTTGCAGTCCCTAGCAGCGGCACCAATGGGGTCAGCATGCCAACAGACTGCACAGGACCAGCCATGTCTGCATCACCAGAAAACCTCACACAGAAGAGCCCCTCCGAGTCTGCCGAGGGAACAAACACACTTGAGGTTGGTGGGTTATGGGGTGGCTGGAGTGGGCTGCAGCTCCAGGCCTGGTGTGATTTCTGCTCAGGTTCTCCAAGCCTAGACGCCTTCAGTGGTTCATAGCGCTCAGCCTGCCTGGGCTTGCGCAGTGTCCTCTGTGCACAGTGGAACACTAATACCTCGAAGGGGCCTGCACAGGCTCTCAGCATGGGACTGCCCCCCTACCCCACAACTTCCCGGGAAGTGCTCTGTGGGATAAGCAATAATGGAGAGGACAGCAGAGAGCCAAGGGGGCTCAGTCCTTTGCGGGGATGGTGCTCCTGTGACCTACCCACTTTCATAGGGCCCCTGCTAAAGGTCCTCTCACATCACACCAGGGACTGAGAGCTTAGCCACTGGACACCCGGCATTGGTTGATGGCTATCAGTCAGTCAGGATGGGCCCCACTGCCCAAGAGCCCAGGAATGACTTTTGTGGTTGTGTCCTCACCACAGTGTGTCTCCAACACAAGGTCCTACGTGTGTCATCTCCCCCTTACCCCACTCCCAGTCACAGATGGGCCCTCAGGTGCACATACAGTGGCCCTGGGGTGTCAGCCTGGAAACGTGAGAGGAGAGGGCCCTGCAGCCCAGGGTTTCAAGGCCACCACCACCACCCCTGCCCCACCTGCTTCTCAGTCTGCCTGCTCTGCTCTTGAATTCGTCCATGTGGAGTCAGTCAAAGCCACTGTCTGCTCTCACCAGGAAAATGCCCAGGGAAGTGGGAGTCTAAGGCCACATGGGGACATACTCATCCCGCTCCCACCCCCTGAATGGGTGCATGAATGGCTCCTATCCTGCTTCTTGTGAGTGTGACTGAGACACAGGAGGGAAATCAGGTGCACAGTTATAGCCAGGCTGTGCCAGCATCCAGTTCCACCAACCCAGGGATCCACTTGAGTCACCCTCTGCAGTGCCCAGCCTGTCTGCCACAGTGCACGCCCCTCCCATCCCTCAGTGGAGGACATGCTGGTCCACCTCTCCAGCAGGCTGGGTGCTCAGTGCCTAACACTGATCTGACTCTGGGTCTGTCCCTGTGGCACCCAGATTTCACCCCAAGGCTCCACATTTCCGATGTCCTGGGATGGACAGGATCACCGTGATCTCTGATGTGATGAGAGCAGGCAGGACCCTTACCTTCACAGCCATTCCTGCCTTGTGACACGGTCACTAGCTGCTGATCCAGGGATGTTGAGCCCGGTGGCTAGGGAGTGGAATTCAGCCTCTGATGAAGCACTGACCAGGATTCAGAGCCACGTGATGACACACATGTCAGTCAGAAGGGCTTCTTGACTCTGTGAACCCTGAGACTGGGATTCCTCGATGTGGGTAGAAACCTTGGTAAAGTGACAACAGACCTGGGGACAGGTTCTCAGTAGGGGACAGTGCCCAACAGGGATATGGAGGACTATGCATACAAGCCACACTCCCTGTGTAGGCGTAGGACCCATGGCAGAGCGAGAATGGAACCAGATGTATAGTGTCAAGCCAGGGGGGCTATTGTTCTCTTGACAGTCTCGCAGAGAGCATGGTTAGCGCTGTGCCACCCTTCTCACTGAGGGCTGCTGCCACAGGGATGGTGGGGCTCCAGGAACTGAAAGCACCCACCCACACACACACACACCTTCCATGTGCAGCCAGGGCATCAGCCCAGAGGTCTCCTGGGAACATTCCAGATTCCCCTCATCTGGGCCACATGGGTGAGCAAGTCCCTGAACTCAGGGAGTCACACTTGCAAGACAGCATTTAGAGGGACCAGTGACAGGACTTAATGGGCTAAAACTGCTTGTTGCAAGCCTGATGACTTGAGTTGAAGCCCAGTGGAGAAAGAGACCAGCCAGTCCAGGGAGTTACCCTCTGGTTTCTGTGTGCATGCACGCGCATACGCACACACATGCTTGTGTACACACACACACACACAGAGTCAAAGAAATGTAATTTGGAAAAAACAAAAACATAAGTTGGTGTAAAACAGTCCAGGAAACTGTATTGGAAGTGGTGTAGTCTCCCATATGAGGTCCCCAGCCACTGGCTCTGCACCGTGAAATCTCACATCTGTGTCCCACACCACACCATTTCCTCTCACAACTGATGGGGGCTCATCTGGTCTGTCTCTTGGTAGCTGCTGTCTCATTTCTAGTGTACATCGGGACCCTTGGTTCTGATGCTGGCTCTGTTGGCACCAGGGTATGGTGACGTGTCTGGCCGCACTGACAGCCAGTGTCCTCATTCCTGAGCAGAGTCCCTGGGAACAGGTTCTTAGAAGTGCCTCTGAGGCCCAAGCAGACTGCCTAGGACCAGAAGCCAGTCTGCTGCTCAGAGGGTGCCCTTGGGTCTTGAGCTCCCCATATCTACCCTCTGTCAGCTCCACTGAGGCAGGGAACTGCTGTTGTTGGACAGCTGCCAGGCTTCAGGGCTTTCTCTAACGCTCATCACCCCAGGAGAATCTATCATAGCTGCCAGCCATGTGCGTGCCTGGCTGACTTCAGGCTCCTGGACGTTCTGTTGCCATCACTTCTAAGTATGATTGGGTTCTGTTCTTATTCCCTGTAGGAGAAAGTGCTTCAGAAAACCCCATGTGGCACCTCAGAGGAGGGGCACTATGAAGAGGAGCAGGTGGCCCCACAGGCCTTTGTGTTTGGACAGAACTTAAGAGACAGAGTGAAGGTATTCGCTGGGTGGATGTGGGGCAGTAGAACTGCAGCAACCAGTCCTTAAGGAGAGTGGCCTGGGGTACCCGTGACAGCCACACATCTACCCAGACATCCATTGCCCAGGGCACCATACCACTGAGAATCCCTCCCCACTCTGAGGTAGTATTTCATGTGGCCCGGGCTAATAACCTCAAGTCCTAGGATTTCGGGCTATCTCAGGTCATCTTTCCAAGAGCAACACTAAAATACTGGTTGCGTGATTGATTTGGCATGGGTTTGATTTGAGATAATGTCTCATGTAGCCCAGGCTGGTCTTGAACTCATTGTGTGGCTATGGATGACCCTGGACTGATCTCCAGGCTCAGCCTCCTGATTGCTGGGATGGCAGTTATACACTAGCCAGCCTGGCTTTGTGAGCTGGGCCACCACAGAATCCTCAGCAAAGCGGTCAGACTGCTTCTGGAAAACAAGTCTAATGCCTGCAGTGCCGGAGCATAGGGTCTGGGGCACTCCAGACATGAGAGTGGGAGGACTGGGGCAGTGCTCAGTACCACAGAACCCAGGATGCCCCTCAGAGAGTGATTTGGCCTGGGCTGCACAGCAAGACCTTGTCACCACATTGAAACGCTCCCCCATGCAAAAGACTCCAGTGCGCCTTCTCCTGTCCCCTGCCACCTGGTGGGCACCTCCTTCTCGGGGCTGGGCACCCATCATGCTCAGCCACAGGACCTCAGGCTTCTGTGGGCTCTGCACTCACCCTCCAGTGCCATTAGGCACAGCCATGAGCCAGGATTGCGGTGTCTTCTAATGTGGTATCACCTCATTGGTCATTCAGGAGTGACACCTACATCATGGCTTTTAAAAGAACCATAGAGAAACTGTGGTTGTCATGGTACCATGCCCCCATTATATGACGGGCTGTGCCGTGTGCCAAATTTCAAACAAGGTAGAGAAGCTCCTAAAGCTTTGTGATCCTCTCTGCAGGTTTTTCTTCCCTGTTTATTTTGAGTGCAGCCCAGACCAGCCTTGAGCCTCAGCCTTCTGCACTGTTGAGATGACAGGTGTGTGGGTCCACACCAGACAAGATCTCACTGTGTAGCCCAGGCTGGCCTAAACTCTCAGGATTCTCCTGCCTCTCCCACCCAGTGCTGAGATTAAAGGCGTGCACCACCACACCCATCTTGTTTTTGTGTCTTCACCACTGTGTCAGGTGTGGCCATGTTGGTTGCAGATGTACCTTGTGCTCAGTGCATCCTCACGGCAGGACTTGTCAGACAGGGCCACGTGAGCAGCCGCTTCCCTCTCTCTACAGTTAATGAATGAGAATGCCGCTGTGGCAGATGCAGACAGCACTGCGCATCCCAGCTCAGAAACACCTACTGCAACTAACTACTTTCTGCAATACATCAGCTCCAGGTGAGTGCGCTGTTGTGCGCACATGCCACCAGGACTCTCCATCTCGAGAAGAGAGGTCCAGCCAGCCTGTGCGTCAGGCTGTGGGCCTGGGGGGGGGGGGGCGGGAGGAGACAGGCGTTTGTGTGTGCCTTTGGTGCCACACTGACGGTGCCACTCCTCTCCAGTGCAGACAGCTCAGCCCACAGTACTGACACCTCCAACAAGTTTGTGTTTGGCCAGAACATGAGCGAGCGCGTCTTGGTGAGTGGCCCTGGCTGGCACTGTTACCTACTTGGGGGCTGTCATGCTGTCTCCTGTACAGTCAGGACAGGATTCTCAGGTACAGGAATGAGAAAGACCAGCTCCAGCTCACATTCGCCACAGGCTTCTGTTGCCCCCGAGGCTAGCTGCAGGGGCCGGCTTCACCCGTCTTTACTCTTCACCGACACAGGCATCCTTGTGGCCAGTGCCACAGCTGGCCACAAAGCTACACCACTGAGATAGGTGGCCTGTGTCCCTGTTCACAGAATCAGCCATGCCTGCCACTTCTGCAGGACAGGGGCAGCCAGGATAGCAGGCGCATGCATATTCCCTGCTTCTGAACACTTGTAGCCCAGGACGCAGAGTCTAGCCATCACCCATTCCTCTCGGCCATTTTCTCCCTCTGGGTATGCATCCAGCTCCACCATGGTGTCCACAGACTCTGGTCATGCCCCTGGCACCTGGTACAGTCGCCATGCTGCAGCTTATTCCTGTTGGTCTGCCACAGCATGTGGTCCTGAAAGGAGGGCCTGACTAGGAATGGCTGTTGAGGACAGGCCCCTGCAGGGTGCTCAGGTGTCAGGCCTCTGGGAAGTGCTGAGCAGCCGTCCCTGCTGGGCCTCTCACTCTGTCCTCAGCACCCACAGCAGCTCCGCCCTGGCACGCTTGTTTCCTCAGAGCCCCCCCAAGCTGAATGAAGCCAACTCAGATGCCAGCAGGGAGACTACGCATGTCCAGTCAGGGTCTGAGCCATCGTCCCAGGAGGCTGCCCCCAAGAAAGGTAGGGCACAGCTCTGCACACACCTCAGGAGACTCCCGACCACTAGGTAGGGACAGCTGTGGCCCCAGTAGATGTGAGAGGTCGGCTTGAAGTGCCCGGGATGGATGGCGGGTGGCCATGCTCTGCTGACCAGGACAGGGCTCCTCGGGTCCCCAGGAGCCCCAGGCCTGCTGACTCAGTTGTGGTTTTGGGTCCTCTCATGCAGAGTCACTGGCCGAGTCAGCCGCTGCCTACACTAAGGCCACAGCGTGGACATGTTTGCTGGAGAAGGTGGAGGTCATCACAGGGGAGGAGGCGGAAAGTAATGTGCTGCAGGTGAGAGCGAGCGTGCTGAGCAGGGCGGCCAGGAGTGGGCTGTGTAGCGAGACCTGACTTCCAGAACAGCGAGTGAATCCCAGCACTTGGGAGGCAGAGGCAGGGAGATGTCTGTGAGCTCAAGGCTAGCTTGGGCTATGAGAGAGTTCCAGGACATTCAGGAACGTGTTTGCCTAAACGAGTTGCACAGCCATTGTTACAGTTTGAGCCCCGTCCAGTGAGCTAGCACCCTAGCACTCGCAGGTCTTCTCCTTGCTTCTGGGATCCTCTGATGTGTGGAATTTTGCCCTGGTTTTGTCACAGTTTGGAATCCTAGGTCGGTTGTTTCTGTCCCTGGCTGGGTAACACTCCAGGGGACTGCACAGTGCCAGTGAACTAGTACTTGCCTCTTTTTACTTCAGAACCCTCACAGGCAGTGTGACACGTGCATGTTTATAAGGACATTTACTTGCTTTCTGGGTCGGCAGTGGAAGGGACTGCCATGCTGTTGTCTTCCCAAGCACTGTAGGATGTTCCTGCAGCCAGGCAACTCATAGCAACACCCAGCACTCCTTCCCGTGGGAGCGAGGTGGCATCTCTGTGTGTTTGGGTTGCCAGAGTTCTCCTTGCTTACGCATTTGGGCAGGGTACATGGCTCCGTAGTAGAACATAGCTTGCCGGAGCTTGGCTTCCATTCCCAGCACCACAGAAACCGAAACACATAAAGAGAAGACTGGATAAAGAAAGCTGGGTGCTGGCTGGCAGCGTCCTGACCATAGCTGTAGACTGGTAGGCAGGTGGGGTAATGAGATACCCAGCATCACTGGTAGCTCTTGATTTGAAGTGGAGCCTGAGTTTGGTGGGGTACAGAGGGTGGGTACCCACACCCTGCTCACTAACCCCGTTTGTTACAGATCCAGTGTAAGCTATTTGTGTTTGACAAGACCTCACAGTCATGGGTAGAGCGTGGCCGGGGACTTCTGAGGCTCAATGACATGGCATCAACTGACGACGGCACGTTACAGTCCCGGCTGGGTGAGTACTGGATAAGGGTAGACCTTCCTAGAGGTGGCCCGGGGTCACACCAAACCAGAAGTGTGGGGGCCACAGCTGGGACGGGGCATGGCTGTGAGCAGGGCTACACGTCAGGGCCCTCTGGCCGGGGCCTACTGCTCCTGCACACTCACTCTCTGCTCAAGCATCCTTCATGGAAACAAGTACAGCTCGGAAGCAAGGTGGGGGCAGGATGGTGTCAGCCTGGGCTGTGAGTCCTCAGAACAGCAGGCACTGCTCCAATGTCGGTCAGAGCTGCCCTCCTCCTGTTGGGACCTTGTGAACATGGCCTCTCTGTAGCCCAGTCTGACCTGGGATCCACTGTGAGCCCTTCCAAAGAAATGGGGAGCTCCTGTCCCATTTGGTTACATTCCCTTGAAAAGTCAACTTAAGCCCAAAATTGGGAGGTGAGGCAGGAGGACTGCTATGAGTTCAAGGCCAAGCCCAAAACAAAAACACAAAAGTTGGCGGAAACATTTATAGTACGGCTCTAGGCGGTGACAGTCTGCAACCTGTGACCCTGTGCATATGGGGTAGTAGGGGCTTGTTATTGTTTTGTGTGTGTGTGTGTTTTTAAAATTTATTTTGTGTGCATTGGTGTTTTGCCATGGGTGTTGGGTCCCCTGGAACTGGAACTACAGACATTGTGAGCTGCCAGAATTGAACCCTGTTTCTATGGGAGAGCACTTGGTGCTCAGTGTTTTTTTTTTTTTTTTTTTTTTTTTTTGGAGCCTGTCCTGGAACTCACTCTTGTAGACCAGGCTGGCTTGGACCTCACAGAGATCCACCTGCCTCTGCCTCGTGAGCGCTGGAATTAAAGACTTGGCCCACTACTGCCCAACACAGTCAATACTCTTAACTACCGAGCCACCTCCAGCCCTAGTTTTTTTTCCCCCATAACAGGTAGCAAGCCAGGAACTACCTATATGGTGCTTATTCCTGGAGCCTCAGATGAGCTCCTGGCCTTGGGGGAAAGGGAGGATGGGACTCATAGGCCTGACTAGGTGGGGAGAGTTGGCATCTGCCTCACACACGTGGTAGGCTTGGGCTTGGGCTTGAGGTGGGAGCGGGTGGTCTCCATCTCAGGAGGGCTCTGTGAGAGCATGCCTGCCCTGTTCCAGACCAGCCCCCTCCCTGCAAGGGCATGGCTCCCCTGGTCTTCTGGAGGTGGGCTGCAGGTTGGGGCATGCATGTAGCTAAGTGGCCTCCTTGCTGCAGTGATGCGGACCCAGGGCAGCCTGCGGCTCATCCTGAACACGAAGCTGTGGGCACAGATGCAGATGGACAAGGCCAGCGAAAAGAGCATCCGCATCACAGCCACAGACGCTGAGGACCAGGGCGTCAAGGTCTTTCTGATCTCGGTGAGCTCAAGGGAAGGCTGGCGTGGAACACTGGCTCAGTGCTGGTCGCTGTCCTAATGTCACAAAGCAAGGACACAAACCTCCCTGGGCAGTTCCCAATAGCTGTGTGCACACCATGCTGTCCCCTCTACTACACATCACATGTGCAGAGATGGCAGACCCCACTCTGACCTCATTGTCCAGCCTGACTCTCCAGGTGCCGTCCAGCACTTGTAGTCCCTTTGTCAGAGAAGTCAGCTGACCAGGCCAGTGTGGCCCAGTGGCAAGCCAGGGTCTACATGTGTGGATGCTGCCCAGCCTGGCTGCCAGCTACACACTGCCACCTCACACACTGTCTCCCCAGGCCAGCTCCAAAGACACTGGCCAGCTGTATGCAGCCCTGCACCACCGCATCCTGGCACTGCGTAGCCGGGCTGAGCAGGAACAGGAGGCCAAGGCTCCCGCACCTGAGCCAGGGGCCACTCGGGCCACCGAGGAGGAAGACAGTGATGAGGATGCGGTGCTAACTCCCTCAGGGGTCCCTCCCTCAGGAGCCGGTGAGCAACATGGGACCTGTGGGAGGGACTCCAGCTGGTGACAGTGGCTGTGCTGGGGCTGAGGGACCCACTCTTCCCACAGGCGCAGGTGATGAAGGAGATGGCCAGACTCCGGGGAGCACATAGCAGCGGAGCCACTGCGCCAGGCTGCTGCTTTGTCGTCTGTCCGCTGCCCGTCCCTCCCTGCAGGCCGCGTCATGGTGGTGTCTATTGCTGGGGTGGCCGCAGGCTGGATCCGCGTGTCCCCTCTGCAGCAGACGGGGATGCCAGGATGCGGCTTGGGACTCAAACCTCATCATATTGATGAGCAGAAAGAACGTTCCCTGCCCTCCTCCGATCGAAAAGGCACAATGACACTTGTCACAGCTTCCGCTGGCTCTCAGACCTGGCCTGGTCACCCAGCCTCGTGGTGACCAGCTCTCCCTCCCTGGGCAGCAACAGTTCAAACTCTGAGCTCAGCATTCTGTTGAGAGCAACCTGCTGTCTGCTCAGCTTCCCACTCTGCCAGGTTCACATGGCTGATGCCTCTTTCGTTTCTGATGGCTTGGCTTTCGAGGACCTGGGTGAAGCTGCTCTTTGGCTGAGCTGACTTGATGTCCCCGTGGGAAGCGTCCAGCCCCCACAGCGACTCCCTAGGTTTGGGCCTGAGAACACCTGTCTGGACAACGCTGGCCCAGGAGGGTTCCTGTGCTCTTGTTCACCTGCAGCACGGCCCTGAGGGGATTGACCATCTAGGGCCCGAAAGGCAAGGGCCTGTCCTTGGGCAGAAGGTGACACCCCCATCCATAGACTGTGTGGTTCCATCTCTGGCCGGACCACACCCGGGGAGCCAGCAAGGATACCAGAGGCTGCCTGGCAGATGGGTCAGTCACACTGCTTCCAGCCTTAGCCAGTCAGTGACAAGTGACTCCAGACATCGCCCATGTGTTTTGGAACATTTATGTAAGATTGTCATATGAAATGTATTTGAGAACTGCATTAAAACTTTTAACTAAAACCCCGACCTCCCGTGCACCTGGCAGCCAGACAAGCTGGGTGTGGCCATGGGGGCCCCTGATGGGGTCAGTGCTCAATCCAGCCAGGCCTGCGGGTGGCCCTGCCAAAGACCTGGTCCAGCCGGTTCTTCAGCCTCCCATTCTCATATATACCCCTCCCTGTGTCTAGTTGGGGCCCCAGGATAGTGGTAACAGTAGCAGATAGGTCAGGGGACTAGGCTAAGGGCAGTTATCAGGCAGCTGAGGGCTACAACATCAGAGGCGCCAGGCATTGCTCACCATGGCCACGAACTCTGAATCAGTGTCCACTGAAGCGCTGAGTCCCCTGTAGTAGTCTTGGAACTCGGCCAGTGTGATCTATGTGGGGGGGAGACAATGGGCTATGTGAGGGGAGAGGGCTATGAGTGGGACCCAGGCCAGGGAAGCTGCCCCGTGAGAAGTACCAGGTGAACACACCTGCCCATCCTTCTCAAATGTGTCAAAATTGTCGAGGAATTGATGGAGGGCCTCATCCTCCGTCCACTCTCCACTGCGCACCTTGGGGTGAGCGCGGCCAGAGTACACCCCTCGTAGGTCGTCCACAGTCACCACACCATCCCCTGTCTGGTCCAGCTTGGCAAAGGCAGCTGCAATGACAGCTTCTCGGGCCTGGGACATGGGGGGCTGTAGAAGGGGACAGTGACTGAGGGGTGCTGTGGCTGGCCACTCTCACTAGCACCCCTCTCAGTGTCTGGGGCCAGCCTCACCCGTAATGCCCGCAGGAACTCCTCCAGGTCCAGCGTCCCACTGCCATCTCGGTCCCAGTGCCTGCACAGTGCCTCTGCCTCTGCCTCCCCCACATCCAGCCCCAGCTGTCCCAGGCCCTGCCTCAGCTCCTCTGCATCCAGGGATCGGCTGCCATCCTTGTCCAGGCGGCGGAAAAACCTAGGGAGCAAGATATCAAGATGGGATTCCATTGACGGGAACTGCCGGGCCAGAAGGGGCCGAGAGTACCAGGGATGAGGGCTCACCTGGCCAGGCCCTGGATGCCCAAGGCCCCTCGGGACAGACACTGGGCTCTCAGCCTTTCTATGGTGGCATTCACGGTGTCCATTATGAGCGCAAATGAACACTGCAGAGACAGAACTTGCAATAGGTTTCTGTACTCGGCTGGCCTGACAGAGCTGCTAATACCACACAGCCTAAGAACACCCCAACCACTCACCTGGCTTGCCTGTGTCTGGGTCTGGCCGGTGGAACTCTGGGGAGGTCTGCGCGTCCTGCCTGGCACAGCTGTTGCTAGGCAATACAGATGGCTCTGGGGACAGGGAGAGGCCCGACTGTAACTCTTTCTGCGCCAGGCACTATGACTCCCAGGCCCCTGTCCACCCTGGGGCCTGGTGTTACACAGGTATAATCTCAGCGTGCAGGAGATGGAGGGACAAAAGTTCCAGGCTATGTCAGACTGCCTCAAAATCAAAAGAAACATTGTCCATGAGTTTGCAAGCCAACCAGTGTCGTGATTGAGTTAATGAGAAACTGAAGTGACATTTTGCTGCCCAAACGGATGGCCTGTTGTACTCCAAACATTGGCGAGTATCAGAAAACTAGCTCATTGTTTTCAGTTTTCGGTGCTGGGGATGGAACCCAGAGCCTTGGCATGCCAAAGCAAATGTTGCTAAGTCACCCTCAGGCACCATTGCTTTTCTATAGAGAAATGTAAAATATAATTAAGAATTGCTGGGAGCGTTCCTTTTTACAGTGCTGGGATAGAAACGGGGGTCCCAACCCATGGCAAGTAAGCCCTGCCACCGAGCTACAGCCCAAGCAATTCTGAGTCTTAAGATGCAAGGCTGGCCACAAATCAGAGTCCCAGAGAATCCAGACAACAATGAAGACCCTAAGAGAGACATGCATAGATCTAATCTACATGGGAAGTAGAAAAAGACAAGATCTGAGTAAATTGGGAGCATGGGGACCTTTAAAAAAAAAAAAGATGCAAGGCTGGGGAGTAAATCTCAGGATTACAAACACTCCCTCCCCAGCCCCCCAGCCCCGCCTGGATGGTCACAGGTAGAACCTCTACCTAGAATCCCCCAGCGGGGGAGTGGAAGGTGGGGCTTGGGTAATAAAACCAATAAATCCTTGTCCCCTAAATTCAAAGTTGCTTTGGTTCACAGAGCAGTTTCCCTTCCCTTTGGTCTGAGTCTCCTCAGCTGTCAGTCTGTACAGAGTTGCAGGGCTTCTGACTCCAACCCCAGTCCCCACAACAGGAAGGACAGCCCAGACTTAGAAATAACTGGTTTATTCTGGTGCATCTCCCCTCTGTTTCCTCTACTGAGGGTCCCAGGCAGGAAGTTCAGAGACCAGCTGGATGGAGCAGCCCCCATCTCCCCCAACCTCCCCCCCCCACACACACACACACTTGGTGGCCACTCCAGGATAATTCCCTGAGCACGGGGACCATGAAACTCAACAGATCAAGCGCTGGTTGCACGCTGGCTGCAGGGGCGTGTGAGGACTCTTTTCCCGCTGCTCTGACGAAGACAACACACCCTCACCATCGCAGGCCCTAGACAGCACCAAAACCAGAGTTACAAAATAGATCCTCTCAGGGTATCAAAACGAGACTTGCTACAAAAACACCATTGTCCCTGGGAACAGGGCAAGGGCTCATCAGATGTCCGGGAGGCTCCTGGCTATCGGGGGCCTCAGCTGTGGCAGGCGCTGATGTAGACAGATGTTCAAAGGCAGCCCCAGCTACATAAAAGGGCAGAGGCCAGCCTAGGCTACACAAAACTGCCTTAAAAAGCAAAAGAAGCAGTCACAGTGGAGGGCAGCAACCAGGCTGTAGTTAATTACTACAGGGACGCTGGTCAGAAGGCCCCTCTGAAAAGGGACATTGGAGAGAAACCTGAGTGTCATGGGGGAAGGCTGAGGCTTGGACTGTGGTGTCAGAGGGAATGGAGGCAAGGGAAGTGGATCCTGGATTCATGATTGGTCTTCTTACACAGAAGCAACAGATCATGAAATAAAAGGAGATTCTGCCTCGGGATGAGTAGTGATGGATCAGGACTCATGTCACCTGGGCATGTGACTTACACTTGTATTCAAAGCACTTGGGAGGACTGTGGGTTCCAGAGAAGTCTGGGCTGTGGAGGGAGACCCCATCTCACAGCAAAAACAAAAACAAAAAAACCCAAGATAGGGCCTGGTGTGGGGGGCCCGGTGTTGGGTGCCTGTCATTCCAGCAGGGCTCAAGGTCATCCTTGGCAAGTTAGAGGCCAGCCTGGGCTATGTGGAACCCTGTCTCCAACAGGAAACAGCACGGCTTCGGAGTCAAACTGCTGTTACTTCACTGGAGCTGGGACAGCGGGTGTCCTGTCCGTCTGTCAGTTTTCCAGCATGTCTGCATGCTGAGCGGGGCTCCACCACTGAGCCACTGCCTCCGCCTTTATTTTTTGAAATTATTTAAAATCAACTGAATGTAGCAGATGCCCCAGGCGCTGAGGGAGGGGAGTGGAACTGCTTTAAATGGGATTTTGGCCTTTCGCTTGTTCTGATGTTTATGAGATATCCCAATAATATCCCAGGACCCTTCAGGGACACTGGTGACATCCAGGGCTCTGGGCCTTGGCCACACATTCTGAGATCTGATCCGCCAGGGCAGCTCACACTGTGGTCCCAAAGACGGCAGGCTGCAGGTCATCCTGGCCCTCCCCAGTGCTGTTGCCCAGGGGTGGGCCAGGCCCATCGGGAAGCAGCTGGCTCTGGCTGCTGGCTGGCGAGGGGCCCAGTCGCTCAGCCTCCTCCAGGGTGGCCAGCAGCGCAGCCAGGGGTGGTCGACGGCGAGCGATGTCCTGCAGCAGGTCAGCCTGGGGCTGCAACTGCTGGATCAACTGGTCCCTCTGGTCCACTGCAGCCTGCAGACTGCGGACAGTGGCCTCCGAGCTCAGCAGCTGCTCCTGGAGGGCGGAAATTTCCCTGGCGAGGGGCCAAAGGAGGTAGTTACTACTGGGGTAGAGAGGCTCTGCCTACCTCCACTGCCTCTTTATTTGCATGCTTGTATGTGTGCTCAAATGCCCACATGTAAGTTCGGGTACAGCTTGTAAGAGTTGGTTCACTTGGGGGCTGGAGAGATGGCTCAGAGGTTAAGAGCACTGACTGCTCTTCCAGAGGTCCTGAGTTCAATTCCCAGCAACCACATGGTGGCTCACAACCATCTGTACTGAGATCTGGCGTCCTCCTCTGGCGTGCGGGCATACATCGAGGCAGAATGTTGTATACATAATAAATAAATTAAATCTTTTAAAAAAAAGAGTTGGTTCACTTCTTCTACCCCATAGGATAAAATTCTTTATCTTTCTTTTTGTCTTGCTTTGTTTATCGAGAAGACAGGGATTTTCTGTGTAGTCCTGGCTGCCTGGAACTCACAGAGATCCTCCTGCCTCTGCCTCCCATTCTTAATAGCAAGTGAGTCACCTTACCCACAAAGCCATCTCCACAACATTGATAAAGTACCCCAACCCCAAAGCATGCCTGGAGCCAGGGTTCTATCCCTAGCACACCATCATCCCAGCACTCCAGGGGATCAGGAGTTGAAGGGTATCCTGGCTACACAGTACCTTCCAGGCCAAAAACAAAACAATGCCAGTTTTGTGGCTCCTTCAGTAGGACTTCCTTGTGGCCCAAAATGGTTGCCACAGCTCTAACTACTGTATAAGGGTTCTGACATTGAGGTCCTCGGGTGCACTGTGCACCTACCGATGGGCTCCTACCTAGCAGCCCCTGGGACATGCTCTTCTCTTCACACCTCTTATAATCCTCAGACGGGCACAAAACTCTAGGGCCCCCAGGGCGGGCAGTACCAGGGAACCAGGCCTTGCCGGACAGCTGGCCCGTTTGAGCAGTCTGAGACACTCATACAGCCCAGGCGGTACTCCTAACTCCTGATCCGCCGGCCTCAGCCTCCTCAGTGCCGCGATGCCAGACACGTAGAGCTCTGGAGATTTTGGCTACTAGTTCCCAGCCCTTGCCGCCCGCCTCCTCCGGGATGTCCGCCGGCTGGGCCTCCCCCGGGGCCTCACCGGTCCTTGACGCGGCCCAGTTCGTCCAGGGCGGTGCGCAGCTGCTGGTCGTGGCGGGCCAGACGCTCGGCCTGCGCGCGGACCGTGCGTTCCGCCGCCAGCAGCCGCGTCTCCAGCTCCGCCGCGCGCCGGTGTACGGCCGCCAGATGCGCGTTCGCCTCCCGGATCTGCAGCGCAGGCGGTGCAGACATGGTCTCCCGGCCGCCGCGCAGGCCCCGCCCCGCACTACGGGGCCCCGCCCAGCGTGCAGGGAAGGCCCCGCCCCCTGGGAAAGGCTGGGCGCCTTCCTCTTGGACTCTCGCTATTGGCCACGTTTCTGAGAGGGGCAAGGCTAAGGAAGGCCACGCCCCCAAATAGTCGCACGCGGTTCTGATTGAGAATACGAATAACCACACCCTACACACATTCTGGGTCCCTGATTGGCCGAAGCGCTGCGCTCTGTAATACCTGCATTACGATTGGTGTATCCGCTATCAATCTCGCATATTGACCCGCCTTACGCTCAATCGCTGTACTACAATTGGTCTGGCAGCCTGTCAATCTCTTGGATGCTCTCGACATTCTCTCCGCTAGGAACGCCGTCTTTGCTAGGACAGGCTGCATTTTCCTTGACTGACAGCGGTGCTCCATTTACCTTTCCAAGAATGAAGTCACGGGTGTTCCTACCCAGATTCGCTCGTGGGGACGCGCACGACACCGTTTCTACGGCGTGAAACGGAGACATCCACGCCCAGCCCGTTCCGCGCGCATGCGAACAAGCAGCGTCCATATCCGAGACGCTCAATAAAGTTGCGCGCTGGAAGCCTCGCGAGAGTTGGCCCGGCCGGCTGCCCTTGAGCTCGCCGCGGCGCGGAAGGGTCTACGGAGCGCGCACGGCCGGGCGCAGCCATGGCCCAGCGGCTCCTCCAGGCCTACGATGAGATCCCCGACGGCACCCAGTGTCACCGCAAGACCTACATCACCACTGCGTTCGGCGGCCTCATCGGTGAGCGCGGGCCCCTAGAGCGGAGGGCACGCGGAGGTCAGGGGTGCCGCGGTGCAGGGCCGGAAGGTGCAGGAGCTTGAGAATTCTGAGGGGTGTAGACCTGTTTGCGCGCTGCCCCTAGGATTTCAAGGAACCATAAGCCATTATCGCGAAATCCGGAGAAAATGTGAAGCTCTTTTTAGGGTCATGGAGTGATCAGGCCATTCGAGGTTTTGAAGATAGTAGACCTAGATAGCAGACTCGCTGTGTAGCCGAGGGTGGCCCTGAGCCCATGATCCTCATGATCCTCCGGCCTCAGCCTCCGAAGTGCCGGGATGACAGGGCTACACCCCGGCTTAATCTCTGGGAAATGTTTTGTTGTTGTTGTTGTTATTTGTGTCTGTCTTGAGGTTTTTCAGGCAGGCACCGTTTATCCCAGGCTGACCTCGGACTCGGAGAACTGTCTGTCCCGGCTCCTCGAGCTCTGGGATCAAAGGCGTGCGCCACCACGGGAGATATTTATTTTTTTACTATTATTTTGAGACAAGATCTTCCTCCGTAGCACTGGCTGGCCTGGAACTCAAAGAAATCCTCCTGCCTCTGCCTCCTGAGTTCTGAGGTTAAAAGCGTGCGCCACCATGAAGACTGTAAGATTCCTGATGGGGCACACTTGTTAGGAAGGTCAGATATCTTTTTGGGGTGACTCTCACTGCACCCACAAGGCCTTGGTCACTTATGCTATCGCAGTGTGTATACAGGCCTCTCATGAGTCCGCCTCATTCATGAGTCCGCCTCAAGGCTTTGCTCCCTCCAGGCAAGTGCTGTGAGGTCAAATGATTGGGAGAGTTTTTTGTTTTAATTTTGTTTTGTTTGATACGGGGTCTCTGTACATTGTCCAGGCTGGCCTTGAACACACAGACATCTGCCTGCCTCTGCTGGGATTAAAGGGGTGTGCCACCACTACACGGCCATGGATTTGGAGGGTTTTAAAACTGATGAAACGTTGGCATTGGAGCCAGAGGATGAGTGTGTGCAGCGTGGGGTAGGGCTGGAGTGTCTCAGGTGGATGCTGAGCCTAAGCAGGCCCTTGCCAGAAGCATTGCTGGGGAGCCAGTGCGGGAGGAGGTGGGAAGTTGCAGCTGCTTGAGCAATCTTCCCGGTATGCCTTCTTTGTCCCCAGGCTTCTTATCCCCCTGGGGGGCACTGGTTTACCTGTCTGGCTCCTCTCAGGGTTCATTGCAGGAGAGCAGTGAGCCTACCTTCCCAACTAACAACTTGGGGAACTCATGAATGAATGAATGAGGCCCTCAGTGGGTGGGTGAATGAATGAATTCCTGCCTTGGCAGCATAGCCCCCATAGGAATGGTGGGTGGTGGGCACAGCTGCTCCCATGCTGCCAGTAGTGCTGAGACTGTGCCTGTGCTGGGCTGTGGGACAGTCACCGCAGTGGCAGCAGCTAGAGAAGGTGGGAGGCGGTCAGTCTGGGAATGGGTCTTAGGACGCCTGGCTCATAAAGCATGGTCAGTGAAGTTGCTCAGGGTCCCTGTGTCCAGACCCGCCCTTCAGCCCAGCACCAGCTCATCATCTCTGAGGCCCAGCTGGAGGCCTCAGTCTGTCAGCTCGGAACTCCCAGAGCTCACCAGGAAAGGCACGAGTGGCACACCCCCTGGGGCTGGAGGGTGTCTGAGAGGCAACACCCACTGTCCCGTGGCCAGCTGTGCCAGACTGGTGTCTTTGCTTCTCTGGGGCTGCTTTGCCATCTGTGAAAGGGAGTAATGGCAGAAGCCAGCCAGCCAGCCAGCCAGGAGCGGCGATGGCCCTTGTCATCAGTTTCCGTGTAGTAGGAAACCCATAGCAGCTCCCCCGGGGAGATGTGGATGGTGATTGGGGCTGCCCTGCCACCCACCCAGACCTGGGCTCCTGGCTCAGCATCCACCCTGGCCTCAGCTCTTACATAAGCCATGGTGTGAAGAACAGGGCAGTAGGGAGTGGAAAAGCTGACCAGCGTGGCACGGAGCCAGCCAGGTGTGGAGATGCGTCTTGGTGGAGCCACCTGCACGTGAAAGGTCTCGCCTCTCTTGAGCCTGGTTGCTGCCAAGCCAGATTAGGCCCAGGTCCCAGCCCCTTGGGAAATCTGGCCTTTGATGGAAACGGAGGAGGCACTGTCACAGCTGTGCCGTTGATGGCACGGGCCCTGGGTCAGGGAACAGCAAGAGGTGGGCCTGGGTTTGAGTATCCCAGCAGAGCTTCCCAGACCTCCGCCCTTTCTCCTCCACAGGCGCCATAGGCTCAGCCTACAGCGTCGTACTCAACCCTGCAGACACCCACCTGGAAGCAGTGGCCAGGGCTGGCCGGTACACGTTCACTGCAGGTGAGCTGGCAACGGGTCCCAGGACTCTGACCCTGGCCTGGCTTAGAGGGCAGAGAGTGGTGGCACCCAGCTTTGTCTGCACAGGGACAGCCAGGTGCTGGCTCAACACTGGCTCGGTTTCCCCACCTCCAACCCCCACTGCCCCTTACAGCTGCTGTCGGAGCTATGTTTGGCCTCGCCACCTGTGTTAGTGCCCAGGTCCGTGAGAAGCCAGATGACCCCCTGAACTACTTCATTGGAGGCTGCGCCGCAGGCCTGACCCTGGGAGCGCGCAGTGAGTATCGTCGTGTCCCCCCTACAGTGCGTGACTTCAGCCTCCTCCTCCTTTGTTCACACCAGACAGGCAGTTGCTGCCATTTGAGCACCAGGCAGTCCTTCTACCTAAATGCCCTCCTGGATGGCTGTCCTGCCCACGCCACCCTGTGTCACAGACACTCAGTAGCCATCTCCAGGGTGGGACGAGGCCTAGGCCCCCATTCTTCTCCCATTCGCATGTGCACGCTGGGAACCAGCGACCGTCTCTTCCCAGCTGGGGCTCTGTGAGGTCTGGGTTTGCCCACAGCCCAACTTTGACTTCAGCCCCAGGCCTCCTCATACTCTGTGTGGTCCTGGGCATCTGGCCAGGGGAAAGCCGTGCTGGCCCTCAATTCAACCATGGGGAAAGGCTGTAGCAGGGAGGTATCTTCACTGCCAGAAGCCAGTGCTGACCACATCCCCTCCCGACATGACCTGGGGTGGGGAAATAGTTGGTACAGGGTAGCCGGGCCTTGGTATCCCCATTTCCACAACTCACTGCTGGGCTCTATAGGACTCTGAAGAACCCTAGTTCCGTCAGCCCCTATCACCTTGGGGGGCTCCGGGGTTGCACCTAGAGCACCCTGTGCCTGATGCCATCCTTCCCCACAGCTCACAACTACGGGACTGCAGCTGTGGGCTGCGTATACATGGGCACCGCAGCCGCCCTGTTCAAGATGGGCAAGCTGGAAGGCTGGGAGCTCTTCGCCACCCCCAAGGTGTGAGTGGAACCCTGCAGCAAATAAACACTGTGTGTCCCTTTGCGCAGGTGTCCTGGAGACTTCCTTGCAGCCATGCACCAACCACCGGGGGAAACGTGTGCGCGCGTGTGTGTGCGTGTGCGTGTGTGCACGTGCGTGCGCACACGTGCGCGCAGGAGTGGATGAGATAACACAGGTCCAGACTTGCTCTGGACACATGGAACTCAGGCAACCAGGGAGAAGACCGGAAGACCACACGTGCCCAGTGTGGGTGTGCCAAGGCTGCTGACCTGGCCCTGCAATGGGGGAGCTGCCCACTGGGGCCAGAGGGAGCTAGGGTTGAGAGCTGCGTTGACACAATCCACATTCCCGTGGTCGGCCACCAGTGAGTGGAAACCTGGCCACCCCCACGTGGGCTCAGGTTGCCGCCATCACCTCCCAGGCCTGCCCCCAAAGCCAACAGCTTCTGGTAAACACTGGGCCCACACACCCGTTACTCCAAGTTCCTGGGCAATGGAGCAGAGAGTCCTGGATGGGCTGTCCTATGCTGCAGGCCACCGCAAGCCTCAAGCCCAGAATGGAGCCCATCAGCCTGGCCAGGTGACATGGGGCTCAATCCCTGCCTAGCAGAATCCTTGCCCAATGCCTGACAGCCCCATGATTTAGGTGGCCCCGGAATGCTGGCGACGCCCGGCCCAGCACTGGCTGAGCTTCCTGGCAATTGTGGAGGAAGCAGCGGGCTCCAGCAGGCCGCAGCAGCCGTAAATCAAGCTCTGTGTCCTGCCTGAGGAGCTGCTGGGCCCAGGCACTCACTGCTGGGGGCCCAAACTGGCATGCATCCCCTGCAGCCCTGGGTGCCATCTCAGGGTCATCCCCAAGGCTGTTTGAGCTGGACTTGGGGCTCCCTGAGAAAGAACGGGGATACCCCAAAATGTGCAAAGGACACAGCTCAGGCCCCAGAATGCTGGAATTCATTTGCTTTCTGGCTTTGAATCCTGGGCTCCTGGCTGTGTCCCTCAAAACATGTACAGAGCCTCAGCTCTGCATTGCAAATGGGAAGAATGATTTTCCCCTGTCACAGCAGGTCCCTCCCAGCTTCCTTGCTCTGGATGTGTCCCCACAGAGGTCTGAACGGACCTGGGTGGCCACCATCTCTTTCCTTCACTCTGCCTGAGCTCCAGGGACAGGAGGGCCTCCGCCGGGTCCTGCCCTGCCCACTGGTCACTACTGCGTCTTCTGTAGGACTGGGAAGGAAGTGTTCAAAGCCGATGCCTGTTCCCCCTCTTGGCTTTCAGGGTGCTGCTGACTCTGCCTGCAGCCCACCCAGCCCTTTCTGGGCTAGCTGCCAGGGCTAGAGTGGCCTGCCAGGCTCCCCGCCTGCAGTCCAGACCCCCAGAAAGGAGCAGGATGGGGTGGCTGCTCACCGGGCTCCAGGGAACCCCAAATCCAGGCCCCATTGGCAATAAACATTTACTAGCCAGTGAGGGTTGACGTCACCCCCACACAGAGGCCCTCATCCAGAATGCCCTGCAGCCTCCCGTATGGAGCAATGGGGACCATCAAGACAGGCTCCCCGGAGGCCTGGAAGAGAAGGTCATCCTCGGGTCAGAGCAGGTGCTGGGGACGCTGGGACATACCTTTTCCTATAATACATCCTACACACGTGGACACAGGAACAAGAAGTGTGGCCTAGTGGAGTCTGCCAGCAAACCACAAAAGTATCAGCAGGACACAGGGTTGAAGTGTGGCTGTGAACCCCCACCCCTACCCCACAGCCCTCTTCCTCAGGACCAAGGCCCAAGTCCTCCCTACAGCCCACAGTGCCTGGTCTGCTCCCCCCACCCTGCTCCAGCCACACAGGCCTCCCCTGTGCTCCAGCATGCGGACTCCATCCTGTCCCAGGCCCTTTGCATATGGTGAGCCCTCTGCCCAGTGGCTCTTCCCTAGCTGGCACTTACAGCTTCAGCGTGTCTCCTCTGGGGGATCCCTCATCCCCCTCCCTCTACAGCTCTCCATCCTGGCTGCTACACCACCTGGTTCTGACCCAGCAAGGCTCAAATAATTCCACATGGAATGACTGAGGGAGTGAAAGGTCAGGTTAGCTGGTGGCTATGGTAGAGCCGACCAGGAAAGCACCCAGGCCTGCGATGCTTACCTCTGGTGTGGGCTTGGCCCAGGGTCCCGCCTTCTCCAGCAGGTGAGACACACAGGGTAAAAATAATACACGGGGCTTAGTGCATGACAGACAGCACCTGCGACAGGGCATTCACAGTCTCACCCCAGCCGCAGGGGACCTGTGGGCAGCTGCATCCACACCACATCACACCACACCACACGTGCAATTGAAGAAAATAAAGATGGATCTTTAAAAAGCAAGGGGAAAGGTGCCTGCTGCCAAGCCTGGTGCCCTGGGTGCTAGCTCTGAAGCCCACAGCTGGGAGCAGGGAACGGACTCCCCAGGGTTG
This sequence comes from Arvicola amphibius, assembly GCF_903992535.2. NCBI lineage: Eukaryota > Metazoa > Chordata > Mammalia > Rodentia > Cricetidae > Arvicola > Arvicola amphibius. The sequence continues at coordinate 94,337,163 of NC_052047.1, forward strand.
CCCCTGACCTTGGCACCAGCACACTGGATGAATATGTGGGCTTTAAAGGACCAGGAGTCTGGGTCCTATGGAACCCAGGGCGGTGGCCAGCGCCTGAGTCCACAAGATGGGAGTGGGTCTGTGAGGCGAGCTCGGGCAGCTGTGAACATGGGACAGGCCAGAGAGTGTTCCCCACAGAGCCACAGCTTTCTGGGAGGGAGCCACTCAAGCCAAGGGCACAACACGCCAGGGCCGTGGGTCCCTCAGTGAGGGGCCTGCCTGCCATCCCAGCAGCGAAGATGGAGTCAGGAAGATCCCCTGCTACACAACGACTTTAAGGCTAGCCTGGGCTACAAGAAACCCTGTTCTGAAAAGGGAACGGTCAAAGGAAAAACATAAACATTTCATCTTAGTAAAGCCCCCTCACAGGGGAAGAGGACAACACCCGCCCATTAACCAGAGGGAGTCATTGTCTACTGGGAAACTGAGGCACAGAACATCCCCCCCCCCACTTCCAGTTCCTCTCTGATGCAACCCCACCCCCAATCTGCCCATACAGACGATGTTTCCAGGAAGAGCTGGGTGGTCAGTCTTCTGGAGCCTGGGGGCTGTGGGCTCTGACCCTGAACCTCAGCAGGGAAGGTGTGAGGCGGGTAGTGGGTGTGGAGGGGGGGCATTCCGCCCACGCGGAGGGGCCAGTCGCTCTGGGGCCTGCCTGGCTGGCTGGAAATCCATAGACCCCACTCATTAAAGAAACAAAAAGCTGAACCTGCTTGTCTTTTTATATGTCTAAAATGTACTTTATGGTTTTTCTTTCTTTTTTTTTTTCAATAGGTAAAACAGACTTGGGCTACCCCAAAGCTTCCTGAGCTGCCGAGAACAGACCTCAGCATCCCCTATACACACCCGCCACCAGTCCGGTGTCTTTGTGTTTTCTTTCCTTTGGCCTCATCCCCATCCTTTTCTGCCTGGCACACGGAGACCTACCTGCCCTTTTAAATGGCAGCATACTATTCTAGCGCTCTCTCCCCCACCCTCATTAAATCCACATCCTGGGGAGCTGCCCTGTGCCCACAACCTCTAAAGTGCTAATTAGCAAGCCGGTTTTCAGTTTACAGAGAAACTGAGCCACAAGGATAAAGCTCCCATAAGTAACCGTCCTTGTTCCTTAGTCCATGCAGGTCCCCAGCTTGCATGAGCGGCAATGTTTATTGCCACCGATGGCTAGTGTCCATACCTGTCAGAAACCAAGGCCTGGCAGAACCCTAGAGTTCTCTGTACCCGCCTGATCGCCGCCACCCAACATCCACCCAGGCTTTCCCTCCGCCATGTGCATTTTAAGGGCTCCTCTAGTCTTTATGCCCGCTGGCTCCTGCTTAGATGTCTTTAGTATCCCACTTTCTGGGTAGACCACAGGCCGTCCCATTCGGTCTGGAAAGGACATGCCGGTATTGCTATGCTACCATTGTTCTTGCCTTTGTGCTCTGAGATCTGGCCTCACTGTGTGGCCTAAAACTTGTCATCCTCCTGCCTCCAGGGTACTGAGACGCCGGGTGTGTGCCACCACTGCCCAACTGAAGGACATCATGCTTGCTTGCAAATCCCAGGGATTATGGAAATGGTTCCACAAACATCTGTGCATGTGGGTTTGGTGTGGGCGCAAAGCCTTTACCTCCTTTGGGTAAACACTAAGGACGTGACTGTGGACCCTGTGGTCAGAGCAAATTAGCTCTGTGGGCAGTCATCGCTGCTCTAACCCCAGCAGCGTGGCAGGGTGTCCGTGGCCCCAGGTCCTCCATGGCATTTGGCTGTTGGCAGCACCTGCCCTTCCCGCCCCTCTTGAGCTTTGCTTAACTGTCACCTTGGCTCCCTAGAAGCACAGGCGTTATCTATGTCACTGAGGACAGTCACATTCCTAAGATAGCATGGCAGATGGACAGAAAGCTGGGATGTCTGAGTGGCACTACGGTACTTCTGCCCACTGAGTACCCTCATACCCAGACACCCATGGATAACGGGTGTTGAAGCATGTGTCGGACTCACAGAAGAGGAGAACGATAGAAATAGCATGGGAGAGGAGGTGGATTTGAGGACAGAAAGGGGCAGAGGCAGCTGCTCTGGAGAGCCCTGGGTGCTGGGTGCTCAGGTCCTTCTCTGGGCTGAGTCTCTTTCAAGTCCCCTGAATAGCTGTGAAGATCCAAATGCCGCATCTGGCAGCTGTGCAACCTCACTCAGGGCCAGGAGGATATGGTCCCCATCGGGGTGGTCTGAGGACAGCTGACATCCATCTCTGGTCTCTTCCATCAACATTAAAGAAAACTGGATGTGAGGATGGGGAGGAGGCATGGACACTTCCTGCCCCAGACTGGTCCTCAGATGGCAGTTGGGGAGTCACTTCCTAGCCTGTGCTATTCCCTTCTGACGCTCATTATCCAGCCACCAGCTACAGGAGTGGGTCTTCCCATCCTGCCCCCTGCCATCCTGCCCCCTGCCATCCAGTCCCCAACAATCCTGCCCCCCGCCATCCTGTCCCCCACAATCCTGTCCCCCACAATCCTGCCCCCACCATCCTGGACCACCCACCCTGCCACCCCACTAGGAATGTGGAGAGGCTGTGAGTGACAGGCTGTGGAGTCGGGTGGCCTGCTCTCCCGTCCCATGCAGCTGGTCTCCGTGGCACATGGAAAGCCCATCAGCCGTCACCTGACTGACACCTAGGAGGCCCCGCTGAGTCTCTCACTAAACACCACAAGGCCTGCTTTTCTGCATTGAGACAGGCTCTTGCCACAACCACCCAGGCCAGCTTGGAACTTGCAATTCTCCTGCTTCAGCCTTCTGTCTGGATGGCAAGTACTTGCCACTGCACTGGGCTCGGGCCTTGCCTAAACATGGATGACTGTGGGAGCTTCAGCTGCCTGACTTGGGGTGCAGAAGTCAGAGGTTGAGGAACGAGAGAGGGACCTGAGCCTTGCTCTCTCCGTCTGCTGGAGACTGAGTGAGAACGAAAGGACGCAAATGTGTGCACACTGGAGCACACTCGATGACTGACAGCCTGCCTGTCACGAATGCAGGGTTACCTCTACATCCTTCTCCAGGCAACCTGGATCTGAGCTACAGGGGAGGAAACTTAGGGACCCTGGCGGAGTAGAGGCTCCATCACACCTCTGGGGAATTTGCCCAGAAAAACCCAAAGCTGCCGAGTTTAAAGTTCAGAGGTGGAGCTCCTCCTTAGAATCCCTCAATAAGGGGCTGGGGGCGTGGCCAGGGTGGAGCCCCACCTAGAATCCCCCCACTGAGGGGCTGGGGGCGTGGTCATGGTGGAGCCCCACCTAGAATCCCCCAGTGAGGGGCTGGGGGTGTGGTCAGGGTGGAGCCCTGCCTAGAATCCCTAGTGAGGGTTTGGTCATGATCCCCGGTAGATCCCTCAAGGCCCTGGGTTCCTCAGCCCGCACATCACCAGAGAGAAAGGACCCTACCGTCCTCCTCTTCTGAAGAGTAGCCGCAGCAGGGTAGAGGGCCCTCTGCCTCCCAGGTCACTTTACTGTGGTTCTCCAGCCTTCAGAGAGCTGTTGAAGGCAAAGCTGCAGCCTCTGGACCCTGGATCGAATTCGGGCTCTGCCACTTTGTGCACGCATGTGACTTTGAGACCATTACCGTCTCTGTGCCTCAGTTTCCCTGTCTGTCAAGTGGAAATAACAGGCCAGCAATAGCTGTGCCGACACCGGGAGGCTTGGTGGCTGACACTGATTTATGCTGGTGTCTGCCCGCCACGCCATACAGTGTGCTGCTTAGGGGCCCCGCCAGGCCCCGGCCTCCCTCCTGGCCGGCGGGGAGGGGCTGAGCGGGAAACAGGCTAATTTTAGTTCTGATGACACCCCCCTGGCTGCCAGCCTTGTGCAAACATCCCCAGCCAAGCATCCCCCACCCCCAGCCCGCCGCCGAAGAGCTGTTTATTCATTCTTGTTGGCCCAGCTTGCCTGTGCCTGCCACCCAGGACTCTGTCCAGAGCCCGCGTCCCACCGTGTCACCCGGTGGGGGGGGGCCCTCACCTGAGGCTTCTGCAAGGCTTGGAGATTGTCCCAGCCCACTCAGACATTGTCCCTTCAGGGACCTGCAGGTCCAGGTCGTGCCCCACGGGTCTGGAGGAAGAGTCTGTCGAGGAGAGGAAGATTTGGACTGGAGCTTCGGCTGCCTATCCATTCATCCATTCGTTCATTCGTGCAGTATATTTCAAACTCTGTCAGGGGAAACTCCAGTTGTCAACGACAGAGACAAAGTAGCTGGGGAGTGCGAGAGGTTAATTTCCCTGTGTAAATCCGGTCTCAAGTAGCCCAGGCTGGCCTCCAGCTTGCTCTGCAGCTGGGGAGGAGCCCTGAGGCCCCATGCATGCTGGGTAAGCGCGGTATCCACGGAGCCTCAAAGTCCTGCAGAAATGCGAGGCACTGGTGCGTGTTGGGACACGTGCAAATGTCCTGGGGTCAGAACGCTGAAGAAGCAAAGGGTCCTGGGAGGGTCGGGAACGGAGGCTGGCCACATACCCAGCTACCCTGTTGCCATGCCGACTTGGGAGGTGACGGGACTGAGGACCGCAGCTGGGCTTGCTGAGTCTCAGTAGCTGGCAGGTGGATTCCAGCTGTAAATGAGGGCTTCCGGAACATTCTGAGAGTCCAGGGAGGGGAAATTATGGCTCTCAAGAGAATGCTAATGGGGCGGCAGGGCGGATAGGGACAAATGCCAGAGTGTCTTCAGCACGTGGCATCTCCATACGTTCCCCGCGGTGCTGGGCCCGTTGCCCAGGTTGTTGACATGACATTCTAGATTTTTTTTCTTTTACCCGAGTGTGGGACAGGTGTCCTAGAAAAAACAAGTCCCCCAAATAAAAGCCCTGAAAAAACCCCGTGCTTTTAACCTCTTCCTCACAGCCTAGCTCTTCTCCTTCTGGCAAAATTCTTGACTTTTTTTTTTTTTTTAACTTTTCAAACCACCATACCTCGACTCCCCAAAACCTGCCAGAGAGAAAGGCCCCTTTGTTCTGGCCCTGCACGGTCTCTGGAATTTTTTCTGCCAGGTACCTACAAGGTCTTGTTTCTTCTCACACTCCTTGGCAAGGGGCTTTTTCTTTCTTTTTTCTTTCACTCTACTTGACAAAAGATGTCCTGGTGACATTTATTTTCAGAAACTGGAAATCAAGCGTGCCTGGCCCGCCTCTTCACTCTCTATGAGATGAAACTTAAGCTTCGTGAACCCGGTGGGTTTGGGGTGTCAGGGCAGGCAGACCCCGACGTGCCAGGGGCCCCAGGGTGAGGACAGGATGGGGGCGGGTGGCAAGGCCATGCCAGGTTTCTGTCACCTGGATTTTCCCGGGCTCTGGGTGCATTCCACCGCCCCCAGCCTGGAGGGAGTCAAGGAGAGGTTGAGCTCTTATATGTGTGTGAATATTTAGACAGGGTCTTTACATTGCCCTGGATGCCCTGGAACTCAGTCTGTAGTCCAGGCTGGCCTTGAACTCACAGAGATCCTCCTGCCTCTGTCTCCTGAGTGCTGGGATTAAAGGTGTGCGCCACCACTGTCCGGCCAGGCCAGTTCTTAACAGTAATGCCGGAGGGGACACCCCGAGGCCATGTTTCCTGGCTCATGCTCACAGTGGTGTGGGAAGACGTGTGAAGGCCGTTCAGGTTCTCGAATGGATAATTACTAAACCCCCCACACCACAGATCATGTTGGCACAGACTAGGCAGGGTACATTCTGAGAGGTTCTGCGATGACCCCCAAAGTCACATAGCTTCCAGAGACAGGTCTGTACCCCAAAGTCAAGAGACCTGAGGTCAGATGGATCCAGATTTCAGGCAGATCACCAACATGTTAGGTACTGCAGGGCTAGGAGTGTAAATGAGAATTTCTGGAATGTTCTAGAACACTCTGTGTCTGGGAGGATTGCTACTCTCAAAAATGAATAATGCCAGGTGATGGTGGTGCACGCCTGAGATCCCAGCACTCTGGAGGCAGAGGCAGGTGGATCTCTGGGAGTTGAAGCCAACCTGGTGTACAGAGTGAGTTCCAGGACAGTCAGAGCTGCTACACGCCGAGGGACAATGGGTTTGGGTGAGCCTCAGTTTCCCCACCTTCACAGTGAATGCACAGGGAAGCCAGAGCCACGTATCCATCTGGCCCAGGTGGAAAACCAGAAGAAGCCCCGACAGCTGACAACGTGGGGGGCCGGGGTGCTCTGACAGGCCCACCAGTGACCCCAAGCCTGAGCCAGCTCCTACAATACCCATGGCTCCTGAGCCACCCACACAGCACACCTGGCTCCCTGCGTGCGGGAGGGGCCGAGGAGGCCACGGCTGGGGCTTGCTTGAACAGCAGGGGAAGAGCAGGCCCTGGGTCCACGGGGGATGGGCATGGGTTTGAACCACAGGGTGGTGAACGGTCCCCAGCCTGGGAGCAGACCCCTCTGCCTTTGCAGCCCCCAAGGTCTGAGTGATGAAGTTCCAGAAGGTTTGTAAGCTGGGGCTGAGAGGAGCACTTTAGGGCCTGAGGAGACGTAGCACCCTCAGAACACATGGATGGCCCACCCCAGCCTGGAAGTTGGTCCTAGCTGGCCCTGAGCCTAGGGGAGGGACTTCCAGGGGCCCCACTCTGGATATTGGCACCTTTCGCTCAGAGAGGGTCAGAAGCCTCTGGGCTCACAGCACTCGGGAGGAATGCTGGCCCCCAGTTGCTGGACAGGCATCTCCTGACCCCAAAGACTGGCCTTGTCACGTCAGTGGCCAGTCTCTCTGCCTCTCTCAGGTTCTTGACCACTTTGCCCAGCTGTGTGACCAAGGTGGGGACCAGGAAGATCAGGCAGTACAAACATTTCTGAAAAGGAAACTGTACAGGTGGTGTGCAGGCATAAAGCCAGTGGTGTTGGGATGGCAGCTTGAAGGGTGGGGCAGGGTGCTCAGGGGAGAGGTGCCTGAAGCAAGACCAGACCCCAAGGTGCTTCCTGCCGTCAAAGGGCTAGGGGAAGCAGGGCAGTGGTGGTACATGCTTTTAATCCCAGCACTCGGGAGGCAGAGGCAGGTGGATCTCTGTGAGTTTGAAGCCAGCCTGGTCTACAAGAGCTAGTTCCAGGACAGGCTCCAAAGCTACAGAGAAACCCTGTCTCAAAAAAAAAAAAAGGGGGGGGGGGGCTAGGGAACGACTCCAGGCAGGGTGCTTACCATTCAAGCATGAGAACCTGAGTTAGAATCTCCAGGACCCACAGAGAAAGATACATTTGGTGGTGTGTGCCCCTGTAACCCAGCGCTGCGGTGGACACACGAGGATCCCTGGGGCTTGTTGACCAAACAGCCCAGCTCAGGCCAGTGAGACCCTCAGAAAACAAGACAGAACAACTAGGTGGACAGCCGAGGCTGACATCTGGTCTTCATGGGTGGGCGTGCGTGTGCACGTACACATGCCTGTGCATGCACACACACACCACACACATGGTTGCTGGCTCATTTCCAGTCATGCTCACACACTCATACCATGCATTTGTGCACATGCGCGCACACACACACACATAACACAGGAATACAGACAGGTTCATTTCCAGGCACTCAGGTACACATACATGCGTACATAGGATTTCAGATTAATTTCCAGTCATGTACACACATACACACACGTACACACACATACACGCGCGTGTACATACACACACACGTACACACAAGTGCACACACATGCACTCGTGTGTGCACAAACAGGGCTGCAGGGTCATTTCTAGTCCCCATGGACAGATGGCATTTTCTGGGACGGGTCAGAAAGGGCCTGATGGAACAGAGGTTCTGAACCCCAAGCCTCCCTTATCAACAGTTGAGATTCAGAGTTGGGGCTCAACCAGGACCTGGGCTCAGCCGAAATTAGGAGTCAAATGATGATCAGGGCTCAGCCTGGGGTCAGAGACTCAGCCCAGGGATCAGGGTTCAGCCTAGTATTCTGGTACTGTCCTTAGGGACATCACCATTCCACCGTCCTGGTAGTCTGGCCTTCATCACAGTGCTGGGCGGCACCCAGGGGCTTCCAGGCTCAGCAGGTCGGGTTTAGCAGCGTGGAAAATTCCTGCCAGCCCTGGGGCCTGCTGGATCTCACCCACTGCAGCCCACACCCCACAGTCACCTGCTGATGGATGGATGCCTCTTGCTCCAGGGACTTTAGGGGCCCTCACACCTGGGTGCTGGGGTGTGATGCCAGCGCCCCCACAATCCATCTAGCCATGGGTCAAATGAGAGAGTCTCTTTCTGCCAGAGGCAGGCGGGATACCTGGAGGCCACCACATACCTCCTCTGAGGCAGAGTGGCATGCTGGGATGGCCAAGCTCCCCTTGTGGCTTTCGGAGACATCCAGAAATCAAAGTTACAAATTTGAAATTAATTTTTTAGGACATACTGTACATACATTTCTACTCTTGTTCAAGGTATTGTACCTATACAACTCATTCAATAATGTAATGCAAATTTATAGTCCTTGAAATTATTATTGCAAACTGTTTAGGGTAATAAGGAAATGCAGGGTTAGTAATTAGTCACCTACTATAATTGAACTTATTGTCACATTGGGCATGTTTTCAAGGTCAAACAAAGATATATTTTAGATAGACAAGTCATCTTCAAATGCTTCATCAACCAAGAGGCCTGCTGCTATTCTTTGGGTTGGCATGCTGTGTTGAAGAAGCTGGAAACAGAGCCCAGCTCAGGCTGCCTCTGTGAACAAAAGCCACAACTGCACGCACAGACTACACACCCATCTTAAGTGACAAGAGCCCTCTGGCCTCCACTGGAGAACAGCTTTTAGGGTTCATTTTATTCATGCTGGGCTGTGGTGGCACACACCTTTTATCCCGGCACTCTGGAGGCAGAAGCAGATGGATCTTTGTGAGTTCAAGGCCAGCCTGGTCTACAGAGTGAGTTCCAGGACAGCCAGCACTACACAGAGAAACCCTGCCTGTCTCAAACATGAGCAAATAAACAAACAACAATTATCAACAACAAACACAAATAAATAAATAATTCATTTTATTCTGTGAAATATGATCGAGTATTTCCCAGCCCTTCTGTCTTATCCTCCTTAGCCTAGGCAGGAAAAGCAGGCTGAGTCATCCTACACCCAGGGAACTCAGAAAACTGCAAGGACAGGGGAGTTATAGACTGAGGAGGTTTCCTGGAAGAGGTGCCTACCCATGGAGACTGCAGAGTCCAGTCCAAAGCTCACCCATCCAGTACCTGACCACGGGCCTATGTCACCGTGACATTAACATTGACAGCTCAGGAATTATGCCCAGAAGTCAGACTAATCCAGCCACAGAGAGGGCAAGAGAGCCGTCACTTCCTTCAGCAAACCAATTCCTAGGACACCCACCAACCTGGCACGGTGAGACTCGGGGTAACACAAAGTGGAGCAACTTGGTAGAGTGGAGACTTCAGCCAGTGGTTCCTGTCCCCAAGAGAAGACAGATTCTGATTAAAAAAACCAACCGTCCAGAACATGTCTCCATCCACGAGGAGAGGGAAAAAGTTTTCCCGGATAGCCAGAGCTCGTGGAAGGCGACAGTGGTTTTACAGTCACAAGTATGTGACCTTCCTGTGCCAGCCACTGACAACACAAGCCTCATAGGATAAAAAGGCAGATTATTGAATCTACTCTGAAAAGAAAAAGGGAAGATATAGGTACGGTAAGACAAAAAGATAGATTACAGAATCTACTTTTAAAAAGCATCTATTACTAGTTTTAAATGTTTTACATTAGATTGGACTTTGTATATTGTATACAAAATTTGTATATTGATACAAATTTGAGATTAATTTTGTTAGAACATACTGTACATACATTTTTACTCTTGCTCAAGATATTGTACCTATACAACTCATTCAACAATGTAATTCAAATTTCTAGACCTTGAAAATTATTATTACTTTAACTATTAACAGTGAGTTAAAAATTATCATTACGCTGGGCGATGGTGGCGCACACCTTTAACCCCAGCACTCGGGAGGCAGAGGCAGGCAGATCTCTGTGAGTTCGAGACCAGCCTGGTCTACAAGAGCTAGTTCCAGGATAGGCTCCAAAGCTACAGAGAAACCCTGTCTCGAAAAACCAAAAAAAAAAAAAAATTATCATTACCAACTGCTTAGGGTAATAAGGAAATACAGGGTTGGTAATTAGCCATCTATCTTAACTGAACATTGGGTATGTTTCCAAAGTCAAATAAAGATATACTTTAGATAGACAGGTCATCTTCAAATAATTCAGAGATCTACAGAATGTGGTATTGAAGATGTTTTTAATAACATATGCTCTTTTTTATGAAAACCAGACATGTCTGCTCCTGGCAGCACCAACCTACTTCAGAGAAGATAATGGAAATCAAAGAAACTCCACAGGGAGTTTACTTTCTTTGTGGCAAAAGTAAATCACTGACAAGAAAATGCCCTTGCCAACTGCTGACAGTACGCTGTCCTAATAGGGCAAGCAGGACACCAAAGAAAGTGACTGCCAAATATTGTCAAGACAAGGAGGGACAGTCCTTCAGAATGTCCTGCTTCACAGAAAAGTCTATCGGATATGCTAGGCCTGTAGACCAAAGATGGATGCCCCAACGTTGCAGAGGAAACATGGGTGACTGTCCAGGCTGCCAGCTGTCTCTGTCATTTCTCACGTTTTTTGGAAGTCGCTTGCTTGCACTTTCTGCTCACTCAGTTTGTGTTCATTTGTATTTTAATAAGTGAAGCTTGCCTTGTTCAGAGAGTAAAACAGCCACACTGATTTAGCCTTACAGACCAGGCACCTCCAGAGTGGTAGCTCAGAGGCTGGCTCTTAGCCAAGCAACCTAGACCAAAGATGGGTTGGACCTTAAAATCATCAGAGCACCGTTCATCTGGAAGGCTGTGGGCTGGGTCACTTGAAAGAAAACAATTGTAATACACTTCCTCCTTCCCTTTCTTTCGGATCATCATTATTCTGAGAAGGAACCTGTACTGATCAGGTCTGGGCTGCGGCTGCTTCCTGCTCCAGGTAAGGCCACTTGGGAAGACCATTTCACCTAGCCCACTCGGGAGCACTTCTCTTGGGAGAAACCTCTTTAGCCTGTCCTTCCTCTCATCTACCCTTAACTGGCTTACGTTTTATTCCCGGTAAAGCCGGGGCTGGTCCAGGACTGATGGGAAGATCTGGTGGCTGGCAGAGCTACCCAGCCCAGAGCCAGCAGCTCAGACCCACGGGCAGGGGCTTAGCAGTGGTGGGGATCTGGGTTTGTGGAGCAGGAAGCGGGCCCCTGACTTTCCAAGGACAGTCAGGGGAGTTTAAACCTCATGCTGACCCAGGGCTGGTCTGGAAGTCATACCATCCACGGGCCAACCCGGCCCTGCCCTGTTTGTTCTCACATGACAAAGAAGGGACGAGCCCAGACGTGGGCTGTGTCCATTTGTTAAGTTGTTGCCGTTGTTTTAATTTTCTTTCTGAGGGTCTCACATAGCTCAGGCTGGCCTCAAACTCCTTATGTAGCCAAGGATGACCCTAATTCTTGATTGTCCTGCCTCTACCTCCACCATGCTTGGTTTTGGGGACAGAACCCAGGGCTCCCTGTGCTGGGTGAGCACTGCCCACAATCCCTACCCCTCATTCTCTGTTTTGTTTGGTCTGAGATGGGGTCCAGGTTAGCCCGAATGCTCCACTTTCCTGCCTCAGTGTCTGGAGCGAGTGCTGGGATCATGAGTGTGTTGCCATGCCAGGGTGCGATTTTACGGTGATCCCCCCCACACACACACACACACTGTTGGTTTTTCGAGACAGGGTTTCTCTGGGTAGCCCCGGCTTTCCTGGAACTCACTCTGTAGACCAGGCTGGCCTTGAACTCACTGAAGCCCACCTGCCTCTGCCTCCTGAGTGCTGGGATTAAAGGCGTGCGCCACCACCCCCTGGCTTTTTTACTGACACAGGAAGTCACCCTCCTTTGTCCTCTTCAGGTCACTGTGTAAGCCATCACTCCCTGTCCCTTAGGGCTGCCCACACCAGAACCATATGACACCGGCATAAAAACCAAACATTGTAACCTGAGGCACATAATCCCTCAGAGTAATAAACAGCAGTGACTTGAGGGGACCCACCCAAACTCAAGGCTGGGCCAACTTGTCACCTACTTTCTTTCCAAACACCTTGCTGGGGCCCCAGATGGGAACATTACCCACCCACCTGCCAGGGTTTACAGCGCACAAATCTCCAATTCAAATTATATATGGCAGGAGATGTAATCAAGATCACTATGGGATGGAACATCCCCCAGGACCCCATAGTGAGGGGTTGGGGTGTGGTCAGGGTGTAGCCCCCCCTAGAATCCCCAGTGAGGGGCTGGGGGTGTGGTCGGGGTGGAGCCCCGCCTAGAATCCCCAGTGAGGGGCTGGGGCGTGGTCGGGGTGTAGCCCCCGCCTAGAATCCCCAGTGAGAGGCTGGGGCATGTTCGGGGTGTAACCCCCCTAGAATCCACAGTAAGGGGCTGGGGCGTGGTCAGGGGTGGAGCCCCCACCAAGAATATCCCAGTGAGGGGTTGGGGCGTGGTCAAGGTTGAGCCCCACCTAGAATCCCCCAGTGAGGGGCTGGAGCATGGTCGTCAGGGTGTAGCCCCCACCTAGAATCCCCAGTGAGTGGCTGGGGGCGTGGTCTGGGTGGAGCCCCGCCCAGAATCCCCCAGTGAGAGGCTGGGGTGTGGTCAGGGTGTAGCCCCCACCAAGAATCCCCCAGTGAGGGGCTGGGGTGTGATCAGGGTGTAGCCCCCGCCTAGAATCCCTAGTGGGGGGCTGGGGCGTGGTCGGGGTGTAGCCCCACCTAGAATCCCCAGTGAGGGGCTGGGGCCTGGTCAGGGATATTTTACTATTTATTTGTGTTGTGTGCTTGTGAGTGCAGTGCCTGAAGAGGCCAGCAGGGGGCTCTGGGTCTCTTGGAGCTGGAGCTACAGGTGGTTGTGAGTTGCCTGCTGTGTGGGTCCTGGGAATGGAACAACAAAAAGCAGCCTGTGCATGTAACAGCTCAGAAATCTCCAGTTCCAAGTATCAGTATTTACAGGACCTGTAAGCCAGGCGGGTGGAACACCACAGCACCCAAGGAGGCCAAAATAGGGAGATCACCATGAGTTTGACGTTAACCCTGGGATACATGAGGCCTTATCGGAAAAATCCAAAAAATAAAGGCTGGGGATCTGGCTGAGTCTATAAAGTACTTGCCACCCTGAAATTAGGACCTGAAATCAAATCCCCGGTGCTTACATAAAAAAGCCAGTATACAGGCAGGAGAGATGGCTCAGCGGTTAAGAGCATTGCCTGCTCTTCCAAAGGTCCTGAGTTCAATTTCCGGCAACCACATGGTGGCTCACAACCATCTGTAATTAGGTCTGGTGCCCTCTTCTGGCCTGCAGGAATACACGCAGACAGAATATTGTATACATAATAAATAAATAAATATTTAAAAAGTGTAAAAAAAAAAGCCAGTATACGCCTCAAATCCCAAGGCTGGGGAGGTGGAGCCGGGAAGATCGCTGGGGGCCCAATCAGGTGAACCATCAGGACTCTTCTCCCATCCAAGTACTAAGTATTAACCGGGCCTAACCCTGCTTAGCTTCTGAGATCAGACGAGATCAGGCACGTTCAGGGTGGTATGGCCGTAGACAAATCCGTCGCTAAATATAAGGCAGAAAACAATTGTCTGACAGTGACCTACGCAGCCCACAACAGCCATGCTGAAAGGGTCCCTTGTTAGAAAGCACCCAAGGACGGGATCCCCATCATACTATAGACCCTAACTGTCTGTGGATTGGGGTGACAACTGATAAGTGGGAAGCAGTTGGGGTAGAGGAATGGTTGGCCTGGATCATCAGTGACTGAATGTACCTGGCTAGACGCATGCCATTCTCTGAGCCTCGGTTTCCCCTTTTGTAAGACAGACGGTTCCAGGGTGCGTAGGTCAGAGACGGTGCGTCTCTGAGAGCAGAAGTCCCTGATGAGCGTCATCTCCTGGGGGAATGTGGGACCCTCTTCCACAGCCTCAAGCCTTACCGTCTCACCCTTCCAGCCAGAATCCTGGAACCGAAACTCCAGAGACGTCTGTGAGATTTTCAGATCGGTTCTAACTTCCCTGAACCTGGAGAAGAAACTGGGAAAAGGTGGAACCCAGGTGGGACCAGAGTAGAGGTCATTTCTCCAGAATTAAGGAGGAGAGGGACCCAAGGTGCAAGACCTGGGGTCTCTGGGTTTTTGCTCTAAGTGTCATTGTTTGAGTTCTCTCTTCTGACACAGAGGGAATGCTCACAGCGTCTATCCAGACTTAGCTGGGCATAGTGGCACTTGCCTGTCATCCCAGCACTTGGAAGATGGAAGCCAGAGAGCCAGGCATTAACGTCATCCTTGACTATTAAGCTATTAGAGGCCAGCGTGGGCTACATGAAACCCTTTTGAAAATGTCAAATGACCATGAATAATAACGTTGGGCCTCACGTTCCTATCCTTCCCTCTCTCCCCAGGTCCCCAGGCCATGGATATGCCCCGGGCAGTAAAGGCACAGTGTCCCTGGCGCCCATGCCTCCTCAGCTTGCTGCTGCAGCTGCTCTTTGCCCTGGGTTTCTTCTCCTACACCCGAGTGTCCTATGACCGACCCGGACCCCCAGCTCCTGGTCGCTCCCCAGGACCAGCCTCCACCCCGACTCCCCCTGCCCCCAGACCCCTCCTCATCTTACTGTGGACGTGGCCCTTCCACAGACCAGTGGCTCTGTCGCCCTGTTCCAAGATGCTCCCGGGTACCGTCGACTGCCAGCTGACCGCGAACCGGAGCTTGTACCCCCACGCAGACGCGGTCATCGTCCACCACCGCGAAGTCAGCGCCAACCCCAGGTCACAGCTGCCGCCTCTGCCGAGACCACCAGGCCAGCGCTGGGTGTGGTTCAGCATGGAGTCGCCCAGCCACTGCAGCCGTCTGTCAGCCCTGGATGGCTACTTCAACCTCACCATGTCTTACCGCAGCGACTCTGACATCTTCACGCCCTATGGCTGGCTGGAGCCGTGGCCGGAGCCTCCGGGCCAAATCCAGGTCAACCTGTCTGCCAAGACTGACCTAGTGGCCTGGGCTGTGTCCAACTGGAACCCCAGGTCGGCCCGGGTGCAGTACTACGAGAACCTCAAGAGTCACCTCCATGTCGATGTGTACGGTCAGGGACACGAACCGCTTCCCCAAGGCAACATGACGGAGACATTGGCCAGATACAAGTTTTACCTGGCGTTTGAAAACTCCCTCCACCCGGATTACATCACAGAGAAGCTGTGGAGGAATGCTCTGGAAGCCTGGGCCGTGCCTGTGGTCCTGGGGCCCAGCAGGGAGAACTACGAACGGTTCCTGCCCCCTGACGCCTTCATCCACGTGGATGACTTCAAGAGCCCAGGGGACCTGGCTCGATACCTGCAGCAGCTAGACAGGGATAGCCTGAGCTACCAGCGTTACTTTCGCTGGAGGAAGATGCTCAGGCCTCGCTTGGGGAGCATGGCCCTGGCCTTCTGCAAGGCGTGCAGGCAGCTGCAATGGGACCAGAAGTACCAGACGGTCCCCAGTGTGGCCTCTTGGTTCCACTGAGGTGGCTGGCCAGAGTCCTGCAGGCGGTGTCCAACCCAAAGTCACTGTCTGTAGCACCTACGTGACAGACACCCCCCTTTACCTGGGACCCCTTAATGGTTACCTTAGCTGCCCAGAACCTTGGTTCTGGGGTCTTCATCTAGAACTTTGTCCACTATGGGTGTGGGTAGCTAGAAGCCTGAGCCATAGGAAGAGAACCTGCTCCTGACACACTCTGCTCCAGGCCACGACTCTCCAGGTCCCTCCCAGTTGTGGGTAGGGGGTCTGCCTCAATTGCTTGCCGTGCTTATGACACAGCTACGCAGTTGTGGGGTGTGGAACGGACACAGCCATCTATGTGAGACCTATTCTCTGAGTCTCACACAGGGTGGGAGTCCGTGTGATCGGGAGCCTAAGCCCTGTGGGTGGCCCTGGGTGGCTCCTCAGCCTGGGTGCAGAGCTGAGGCTGTGGAGACACTCTGTTTACGTTTCCATCTCCGGTAGGTTCCACCCTGCTCTGCGGCTGGCATGCTGGAAGTGGGTGGGAGACAGGACGCCAAGGTCCCCGCGGGCCTGGGTGGGAGCTGCTTCCCTGAGCACAGGGACACACACCCACCTGGGCAAGGGAGCCTCGGGGAGCACAGCTTTGGACTCCCAGACCAACTCTGAGGCTCCGCAATCTGACCACACTGGGGAAACTGAGGCCAGGAACAATCACTACCAGTTACTGGGTTCCACGGCACATGGTGGTTCTGGCCTTTCAGCCACCATTGGCCGATTCAGATGAAACGGGATGGGAAATCCATCTCCTCACTCCTGGTGTCTCCAAAAGCTGGGGTGCTGGACAGAGCTCCAGGGCAGGTGTCTGAGTCTAACCTTGGTTCTGGGGTCTTCATCTAGAACTTTTTCTCCAACAGAGAACACCCACGGGCTGGGGCCAGCACCATGTCCTGCAGGGCACCCGGGAGGTCTTGCTGAAAATATCTGGGTGTAGAGGGGTGCCCCTGGGAGTCCCCACTCTGGGGCATGAGTCTTCAGTCTACTGACCACTAGAAGCTGGACAGGGACAGACATTCCCTAAACCCCAACCTGAGAGTCTGTAGATGCCAGGGTCATAGCAAGCTGGGATCAAAATGTCCTCACCCTTTGTGGTACCCACAGAACCCCATCTCTGGAAACACAATACTGATTGGCACCCTCAGGTCTTCCAAGGGTCAATGTGACACCAAGGCAAAGACACCTGTACCCCAGCCCATGGTACCCCTGTCCTTCCACACCCAGCCAAGGTTTTAGGGTACAGGATCCAGTTCCTTGGGGACCCAGCTGTGCCCAGTAGGTGCTGGCTTGGACTGGATGGGGGCTGACACCCATCCCAGACCTGTCCCCACCCACAGGTGGGCAGCAAGTTATTTTTAGCCGGTGGAAGGAGACAGTCAGTGCCATGGGGAGCCAGTCCAGTGCAGGGGTCTGGGGTCCCACTCAGACCTCAGACAGCGGCAGAACAGTCCTGGCCTCCACTCGTGTGCCCCAATCCATATCTGTCATGAGTGGCTCGAATGAGCACAGGTAAGGATGGCAACACTGTCCCCTCAACTTATTTTCTCTGTTGGGGTTTGGTTTGATAGTCTGGGGGTGGGGGTGTCTAGAACTCGAGACATCGCTAAGCTTGGCCACGAAACCCTGATCCTTGAGCGCCTCCCGAATGCTTGGATGACAGGCCTGTGCTAGCCCACACCGGCGCTACCGCACCTAGCCTCAGCCTTCGCTCTCCTCTGCCGTCATGGTCTCTGCTGGGGCAGAAGCCGATGGCGTTGCCCTTGGGGAACAGGGTCTCTGGCTGCACCTGGTGCGCTCTCTTTCTGGGATGCTGGCTTTCTCGGAGCTCCCCAATCCCCGGATCCTGTCATCCCCAGGTCCCCGACCTCCTGCAGCTTTTCACGTGGGCCCTGAAGATCCAAGTCAGGTCCTCGTGCTCGCAAAGCAGACGCGGCATGCACTGAGGCACTGTCCCAGGCTTCTGGTCTCTCTTTCCCCCAGGGCACTAGAAAGCCCCCCACTTCGGCCATCGGGCGAGGCCTGCATGCCGGCACAGATGGGTATGGCGGTACTCTCTGCCACGCCCAGGAAGGAAACCCACACGCACGTGGACGTGGGCTTGCACGTGCACTCACCCCCTGCATGTGCATTGCCTGTTTGTGCTGACACTGCCCGCCTGAGAAATTCTCGAAGATCTGCAGCATTTCTCCAGATCTTCGAATCTTTTGCTCGGCCTGCGGAGGATCTAGAGAGACAGAGGGTTCAGGGGTGAGGGATCCCCACATCGCACCCTACCTCCACTCTGCTGCAGTGCACACGTGCCCTTAGGGCCATGCCTAGACCCCTGCCCCCAGTCGGCTCTTCACCCTCCCATCCAGGATGTTGACCTCCCTACATCTGGGCCCCAGTGTGGCTGCCATTATCCCTGCCCTCTCTCCAACTCCCAGTCTAGTTGGGCTCAGTGTGCCTGCTCTAGGAGGGGATGTCTTTTCCCCTTTCGTAGAAATAAAGGGACCAGGTAGCTCGTGTCTCTCACCCTGACACTTGAAAATCTGAGGCAGGAGAATTGGGGGAAGTTTGCCAAGGGCAGTTTGGAATGGAGCCACCTTTTATGTTTTGTTTTTAATCCTCCAAAAAAGGTTGAGTCAGGCGGATCTTTGTGAGTTCAAGTCCAGCCGGGTCTACACAGTGAGTTCCAGGTCAGTCGAGCTACAAAAATAAAGAAACTCTGTTTTAAAAAAAGAAAAAAGGAAGACATGTGGGGCCTCCAGATTGCTCTGTGGGCCAAGACACTTAAGGCAGGGTCTCTCTGTGTAGCCCTGGCTAACCTGGAACTCTCTCTGTAGCCCAGGCTGGCCTCGAACTCAGAGATCCGCCTGCCTCTGCCTCCCAAGTGCTGGCAGTAGAGGTGTGTGACAGTGTGCCAGCACTCCAGTACTTGCTGAAGTCTAGCCTTGACTACCGACATATACCATGTGCCTTAGGGTTTTATTGGGGTAACAACACCACAACCATAGCGACTTTTATAAAAACAAACATGTAGTTGGGGATGGTTTACAGTTCAGAGACCGAGTCCGTTGTCATGGTGATGAAGGGACACTTGGTGGTGCACCGGCAGAGGCAGACGTGCTGCTGGAGCCGGTGCTGAGAGACAGAAAAGGCAAGTGAGAGAGAGAGAGAGAGAGAGAGAGAGAGAGAGAGAGAGAGAGAGAGAGAGAGAGAGAGGGTGCATGAGTATGTGTGTGTGTGTGTGTGTGTGAGAGAGAGAGAGAGAGTTTGCGTGCATGTGAGTGCGGGTGAGTGAGTATGTGTGTGTGTGCGGAGAGAGTGTGGGTACGTGTGCGAGTGCGGTGTGTGCGTGTGAGTACGTGCGTGAGTACGTGTGCGTGTGTGCACGGTGCACGTATGTGTGCGAGTGCGGTGTGTGTGTGTGTGTGGTGGTGTCAGGTGGTGGCGCACATCTGTCTCACACATACACACACACACACACACACACACACACACACCACTTGAGGAGGATCTGTAGTTCAAGCCTGCCCTACAGAGCCGACCTGGCAAAGTTCATACATCAGGGGCTGGGTACTCATAATGCTCTGCAGAGGACTTGTTTGGTCCCAGCACGGACAGCTGCCCATAACTCCAGAAACTCAACAGCTTTGTGATCCGTGGGTACCCATGATCACATGCACACACCAGTGAAGGCACATGCACGCAAAAATTTTTTAAGAGAAAGATTCCATATTCATAAGAATGAGGGTTCACCATGTGAGAGTAACTTAAGAGTATCCTAACACAGAACCGTGTGTGGGCCTAGGGGCATGGTCAGGGGTAGAATCCCACCTAGAATTCATGGGGGGGGCTGGGGTGTGGTCAGAGTAGAGCTCCACCTAAAATCCCCCAGTGAAGGGGCTGGGGGTGTGGTCAGAGTGGAACCCCACCTAGAACCCCCAGTGAGGGGCTGGGGGCATGGTCAGGGTGGATCCCCTCCCTAGATTCCCCAGTGAGGGGCTGAGGGTGTGGTCAGGGGGATCCCTGCCTAGAATCCCCAAGTGAGTGGCTGGGGGCGTGGTCAGGGTGGAGCCCCTCCCTAGATTCCCCAGTGAGGGGGTGGGGGCGTGGTCAGGGTGAAGCCCCGCCTAGAATTCCCCAGTGGGGGGGCTGAGGGTGTGGTCAGGAGGAGCCCCGCCTAGAATCCCCAAGTGAGGGGCTGGGGGAGCCCCGTCTAGAATCCCCCAGTGAGGGGGCTGAGGGCGTGGTCAGGGTGGAGCCCCGCCTAGAATCCCCAAGTGAGGGGGTGGGGGCGTGGTCAGGGTGAAGCCCCGCCTAGAATTCCCCAGGGGGGGCTGAGGATGTGGTCAGGGGGAGCCCCGCCTAGAATCCTCCAGTGAGGGGCTGGGGGTGTGGTCAAGGGGTGTAGCCTCCACCTAGAATCCCCTAGTGAGGGGCTGGGGGTGTGGTCAAGGGGTGGAGCCCCGCCTAGAATCCCCTAGTGAGGGGCTGGAGGAGGGGCTCAGCCCCCCATTACTTGCCCCAAACCCTGGGTTCCATTCCTGACAGAAGGAAAGGACAGCTTTAGGAACGATATGGCAATGAGGTTGTTCCCAGCAACTGTTCCTGGCAGGCTGTCATAAGAACTTTCTCCTCTCCCCAAATGCACCACAGTTCACCAGGCCCACAACGATATTCCCACGTGTGAGCCATGGAGAAAGTTATTAACCCATAGTGCACATGCCTTTGGGTTTTTTTTAATCATGTTTATTTATTGTGTGCATGTGTCTATTTTTTGTTTGTTTGTTTGTTTTGCTTTGTTTTTTTGAGACAGGGTTTCCCTGTGTAATAGTCCTAGCTGTTGTAGACCAGGCTGGCCTTGAACTCACAATTGCCTCTGCCTCCCAAGTGTTGGGATTAAAGGCATGTGCCACCACCACCTGGCCGTGTGTGTGCATTTATATGTGTTTGCGTGTGTGCATATGTGTGTAATGGTGTATGAGTGTGTGATTGTATACATATGTGTAAGCGTGTAATTGTGTGTGTTTGTGCATCTGTATACAAGTATGTATTGTGTACGCATGCACGCACATGGAGGGCAGAGGTCAGCCTCAGGAGTTGGTTCTCTTCTTCCGCGTGGATCCAAAGGATCACTCTCTCCCTGGGCTCAAGCTTTGCATTTTTATGCTCTAGAAAACATCTCTAGATGATAGTTTCCTTTGTTAGAATAAACCGGCTCATACAAAAACAGCAAAATTGGTTTTATGGGTGGGGAAGCATTTTGAGTTTGTAAAGTTTCAGTTTTTAATTTAAAAAATTTTTTTTCAACGCGAGGCTCTGATTGTGTGTGGGGTGTGCACATGGTGTGTCCTGTACTTGGGAGCCCAAGGCAGGAAGCATAGGAGTTCAAGGCCGTCCTGGGATACCAGGCAGTGTGGCATGGTAGTGTGCCTAAAATCCCAATACTCGGGAGGCAGAGGCATGTGGATCTCTGTGAGTTTGAGGCCAGCCTGGTCTACAGAGTTACAGAGTGAGTTCCAGGACTGATTATATAGCTACTGAGAAACCCTGTCTCGAAAAACCAAATAAATAGATAAATAAAAATAAAAAATAGAAAGAAAGAAAAGACAGAAAATGCCCTGGGCTATGCGGCATGACGGGTCAACCAGTCAGTCAGTCTTTGTAGAGAGTGTGAGGCTAAGCCAGCTCCTGTCCCACACAGGCAGAGGCACACAGGATCCAAGGACAGACAAGTCAAATCCTTGAGACAGAAACCCGGCTCCAATATCATCCACCCTCCACCGGCAACTTCTTGCTAATAAGGGTGTGACAACAAGCCCTCTTTTCTTCCTTTTTCCCTTTTTTTATATTGGTTTCCCAGTTGTCTTTGAGTCTAGGTCTGGCCTCCAACCCACTCTGTAGCTAAGGATGCCCTTGGATCGGGTCCATGTACTGCCATTCCAAATGCTGGATGCGGTGTGCCACCTTGGGGGTGGTGGGTTTTTCTTCATCGTCCTGTGGTGTGTGGGGTGCTGAGGTTTAGACTCAGGATGCTTGCCCACGCTCAACAACTGCTCCACAGGTCCCCTGCTGCAATTCTGGGTTCGGGGTTTGGCTATTGTACTTCTTTTTTGTTTAAAGATTCGTTTGTTCTACCCGCATTGGTGTTTTTTGTCTGCATTTATGTCTCTGTTGGTTCTCCTGGAGCTGGAGTTACAAAACCCTGTGAGCTGCTGTGTGGGTGCCGGAAATGGAACCCGGATCCTCTGGAAGAGCCGTTGTGCTCTTGACCACTGAGCCGCATCTCCAGCCCACCAGGCAATCCATATATTATATGACTAGGAGGAAGTGATACAGGTTGGCTTTTCTAGAAAATAGTGTTCAGTCTTGCACCTCTTGAGGTCCCCGGGGAACGCAGGCTTGCCTTCGCAGCTCCCTCTCTGTGGACGATGTCCTGATGTCCCCCCTGGAAGGCATCCGCATTCAGGAAGTCTCAGGTCACTCTGGTTTGGGTTTCAGTCCCTGGATATGTGAGCAATCCCCATGGCCAGAGATGTTTCATTCTCTGGAATGCTGGGTCTGAGGAGCTGGGAATGGACTCAGGGTTCCATGAAAGCTGTGTGAACTCTCTGCCCACTGAGCCCCAACCCCAGGGCCGGCCCAAGATGGGACACTTCAAGTCTGTGCCTGGCCATAGGCCTGTTCACACTTGGTAGCCTGAGCTACCAGTGTTACTTTCGCTGGAGGAAGATGCTCAGGCCTCGCTTGGGGAGCATGGCCCTGGCCTTCTGCAAGGCGTGCAGGCAGCTGCAATGGGACCAGAGGTACCAGACAGTCCCCAGTGAGGTGGCTGGCCAGAGTCCTGCAGGTGGTGTCCCACCCAAAAGTGATCGACTGAGGCCCCTGGGTGACAGGTACCTTGTGCTGGCTAGTTTATTTCAACTTGATAGAAGCTAGAGTCACGTGGGTAGAGGTAGCCGCAATTGAGAGAATGTCACCTTTGGTGAATTTTCTCAATTAGTGACTGACAGGGAGGACTCAACCCACTGTGGGAGGTGCCATCCCCAGGCTGGTGGTGCTGGGTTCTCTAAGAAAGCAGGCTGAGCAAGCCATGGGGAACAAGCCAGTGAGCAGCACCCTCCACGGCCTCTGCATCAGCCCGAGTCCCTGGATGATGGAGTGTCACTGAGACGTGCTGGCCCACCCCAGGGTTTACCGCAGCTGCAGACAGCCTGACTAAGAATACCTGCTTCACCTGCTCCCCGCACACGCACACTCCCCTGCGTCCCTCCCAGCCTCGCACTGGTGGGTGGGGGTCTGCCTCAGTTGCTTGTGGTGCATACGACACAGCTATCCCTGTGGCATAGGCGGTGTGGCACTATCACAGGTGTCCAGATGGGACCGTTGTAAGAACTGACCTGAGCCCTTCTGTGACTCTCATCCTGGGTGACGGTGTCCTTTCCCTGGGGATGACCAGACAGTGCCTGGAGATAACTGTGGCTTTTCACTCTAGACGAGAGGGGACTGGGGCCATCGCAGGACATTGTAAACACTATTACACACAGAGGGGTCTGAGTTCAGATCCCCAGCACCCATGTAAAATGCCATGAACCCCTGTGCTGGGAGCTGGAGACAAGACGGTCCCTGGTGCTTGCTGGTCAGTGAGTCCTGCTGAACCAGCAGCTGCACTGTTAGTGAGACACCCTGCCTCAAAACACACGGGGGAGATCCTCATGGCCTCCACACACACAGGGGAAGAGCCTCATGACCTCCACACACACGGGGAAGAGCCTCATGACCTCCACACACACCGGGGAGAGACTCATGACCTCCAGCCTCTGCTCTCCATGCCTGTGCCCATGCACAAGACTGGTCAGTCAGCTGCCAGCTTTGCCATCTCTCAAGGCTGATGTCCCCTTGGTGAATTCTAGAAAGATCCGTAGGTCAGGCCGAGATGGCATGGGTGAGGGGACAGGCTGCCTTGCATACTAGGTGGATGATGTGGCCAAGATGTTCGGGCAGGAAAGCAGATAAGGCCGAAGGTCAGTCCTGTGTGTCCACCTTCAGGGAGGAAGTGCACAGGACTTCAAAGAATGGGGTACCCAGTCAGCTGGGAGCAATTGAGACCTGGGAGGCAGAGGCAGGATGACAAGGACTTCAAAGAGAGCTGGAGGCTACCCTGGGTACCCGGAGACTGCTGCCAATGACACAAAGTGGGAACTAGTGTGATCAGGAGGCTCAGCCCTGTGGGTGGCCCTGGATGGCTCCTCAGCCTGGGTGCAGAGCTGAGGCTGTGGAGACACTCTGTTTACTTTTCCGTCTCCGGTAGGTTCCACCCTGCTCTGCGGCTGGCATGTTAGAAGTGGGTGGGAGACAGGACGCCAAGGTCCCCGCGGGCCTGAGTGGGAGCTGCTTCCCTGAGCACAGGGACACACACCCACCTGGGCAAGGGAGCCTCGGGGAGCACAGCTTTGGACTCCCAGACCAACTCTGAGGCTCCGCAATCTGACCACACTGGGGAAACTGAGGCCAGGAACAATCACTACCAGTTACTGGGTTCCACGGCACATGGTGGTTCTGGCCTTTCAGCCACCATTGGCCGATTCAGATGAAACGGGATGGGAAATCCATCTCCTCACTCCTGGTGTCTCCAAAAGCTGGGGTGCTGGACAGAGCTCCGGGGCAGGTGTCTGAGTCTAACCTTGGTTCTGGGGTCTTGATCTGGAACTTTTTCTCCAACAGAGAACACCCACGGGCTGGGGCCAGCACCATGTCCTGCAGGGCACCCGGGAGGTCTTGCTGAAAATATCTGGGTGTAGAGGGGTGCCCCTGGGAGTCCCCACTCTGGGGCATGGGTCAGGGGTGCATCTGTTTTCAGTCCACTGACCACTAGAAGCTGGACAGGAACAGACATTCCCTAAACCCCAACCTGAGAGTCTGAAGATGCCAGGGTCATGGTAACCTGAGAGTAAAGTGACTTTGCTCTTTTCTGGGCAGTAATTCCCTCCCAGATGAAACAATCCATCCTGCAGGGAGGCTCCCTGAACTGGAAGATAAACAAAACAGCTTCAGGAAGTTCCTGAATCCTACCAGTTTCACCAGGCCCCTCCTCACCAGTGTGAGCAATAAAAGCTGCCAGTCATCTCCTCAGGAAGCTGAGCTGCCTGGAGAAGGCTCAGAGCAGCCGAGGCGTCTGCAAAGGATGCTCTTCAGCCTGTTGTGGCCTGCAGGCTGTGCAGTGTGCTCCAGGTGCCCAGCTCTGTGAGCTGTCACCTACAGGCCTGTCAGTGACCCCAGTAAAGCTCACAGTCCACTAAGTGGGACTTGGGTGGCGTCTGTACTCAGTCTGCTGTGGGCTCCCTACCTGGTGAGTGGCCCTGTGTGCTGCAGCTCCCCAAGAAGTCTTTCTTGTCACACAACATTGGCACCTGAAGAGGTTCTGCCATACCAGAACCAAAGATGACTTGAGGAGGAGTCAGTGCATGGGCCAGGGTGTGGGTGGCAAGGCATTCTGCTGAGGTCAGTCAGCCTGAGAGGCAGACATGGCGGAGGAGACTCCGGTCGAGCCGTCCTTCCCTGGGTTCTCTATGTTGGTGTGCTGTGGTAGCGGCTGCATGGTTTTTCCTGTGGGTAGTGAGACGTGGACCTGAGGCTGAGCCACCATGATCAGGAGTGTCTGCAGGAGGAATCCCAGCATGACAGTCTTCCTCCGTGTGGCACGAGGTGGCATGCCTACTTGATGACTGGGGTCCTCCACAGGAATACGGAGATGCCCTGAAGACACTTCAAGGTTTAGAGGCCATTTTGTAGTCCTAAGATTAGCACAGGAGGGTCATGCTCGGCAGTGGCAGCAGGGGCGCCAGGCTGCTATTGTGAGTGCCAGAAATGGACCTGGGGCCAAAATGGTGCCAAGTGGGAAGCCATTTGTGTAAAGGACTAGTTGAAACAAGGGAGATGCAGCAGCATTCTCCGTTAGCCCCAGACCTGGCAAGCGCATTAGATGAAGGAGAGGAGGAGAGGGAGGCGACAATGGCTCACAGCAGACAGAAGGGAAAGAGCACAAGTCAGACCCGTGCTCAAAAGTCCTTCCTGGGATCCCTGGAAGCTGTGTGGAGATGCAGAAGGAGGAGAACATGGGAAAAGCACCAGGCGATACCCTTTAACAGAAAAACAGGGGAAGCCTGTGACTCCGTGTGCAGATGGGGCGCCAACCACAGTCCAGAAGCTATGGTGACCAGGGAAAGTTCAGCATCTGCACTGGAAGTCTGTGGCAGCCTGACCACAGGTCGCAGGAGAGGATGGACCGCTCTGACTGTGGTGGGGACAGGGAAACAGAGTCATATGACTTCCCCTCACCCCTTAAGGCAAAGGCTGCCTTAACTTGAGCCAATGTGAGGGAATTAGTCCCGGATGGACTGGCTTTTCAGATCCTTAGAAACACCTGATAATCTCTAACTGGAGTCCCCACAAATGTTAGGGGAGCATAGAGCAGGGGCAGACGCTATTGAGGGAACCAGGGACAAGAGGAGCTGTGTTTGAACTGTGTTCACAGTGGAGTTAAAGAAAGGACTGGTCCCTTGGGGACCTCGGAGCCCGTCTGCAGCTTTAGTGGCTTTGCTGAGCCAGATGGAGGGAGCAATATCTTTATAAAGCAGGGAAGGCTTTGACAGCTCGCAGTGACTCAGACCAGCAGGTAAAGAGCATCCGCATATCGAGAGAGCAATCTAGCAGAGATGAGAAAATGGCAATGCCGAGGAAGGTTTGTCCTGTGTCTGCTGGAGTTCCTACGGAAGACCTGAGAGACAGAGCCACACTGTGTGCTGAGGAGCCTCTGGAAGGCTTGCGGAAGACATTCTGATAGGACCACATGGGTTAAGATGATTAAGCTATGTCTACTGTGCCAACCTGGGGTTGGGACAGAATGTGCCTTGGGGGACAGCAGAGCCTCAGTCCCCTTGGCCCTGGGCAGATGTGAGTGGATTCAGTCAGGCCCTCTCAGCTCATCAGACAGAGAAATGCAGGGAGGCTCCAGGACACAAAGGCTCAGAGAACAGCCGAGGTCCATGCCATATTAGCTCCTCTTCCACTTTAGAATCCTTAGATGTGAGCTTCCGGGGTCACCTGACACTGCTGATAACAGATGGCACCTCACTGAGTTCCTACTTGTGACTCCACTGTTTATTGTGGGATTTTGTTGTGCCCTGCCCATCCTCTGAACACGGCTATCATAGGAGCCATAACAGCAACCCGAATGCCTTGTGGATTTGGAAAACCATCGCAGAGACACCCAGGTGCAATGGTGCCTCCACCTGTCTCACAGTCCTGCCAGGGCTCGGTTAGCTGGAAGGAAAAATAGCTAAGAGTTTAAATCCAGAAGGCACCCTAGGTGGGTGGAATGAGATGCTCCCCGAAGTAAGGTTACTGAATGGAGACCCCTGTTGGGAATAATCTTTTTGTACACTATGAAGATTTGCCACTCATATTGGTTTAATAAGAAGCCAAACAGCCAATAGCTAGACAGGCTTTTCTGGGCAGGAGACACTGGGAAGAGGAAGGGCAGAGATGCAGGCAGTCAACAGCCAGAAGGAGAGTAAGCAGCAAGGGCAGTATAGACAGTAAAGGTAATAAAGCCAGGAGACAGAGCAGATTGGTAAAAATGGGTTCAGTTGTAAGAGCTAGTTAGTAAGAAGCCTGAGTTATTAGACAAGCTTTTATAATTAATAAGAAGTCCCTCTGTGGTTATTTGGGAGCTGACGGGTGGAACAAAAGGATCTGCCTGCAGACCCCAGTGCTGGGGGCTCCCTCCCTCTGAGCTGTTGGCCTGGGAAGACCCCGAGGTCCCACAAACATCAAGGCTGTGGCTGCTGCTCTTGCTTCTATGCCAGGACTAGATGGTGAGACCCTATTGCAGAAGACACCGCATGCACACACTGTGCCTACCAGTCGGGACTGACCAGGAAATCTCCACCCTGCCGGCTGGCTTCCACAGCTGGAGGGGGCCACTTGGGTTCCTGGTGGAGAACTGTCAGCTATGAACTGTCCATGCTGAGACACCATACTCCAGGCAGGGTGTGCCTGAGATGCAATAGTGGCTCAGCTGTCATGGGCAAGATTAACAGCCTTTAGATTGGGCTAAGGGCTGCTCCACAAAACGAGCTCCCATCTGGTCCTGTACGCCAGGACACCACCTGCGGCTGGGGAGGTCCTAGGGCCCAACAGGAGAGCATCTATGGTTTTTCTACGTAGATGTGATGTGCCTGTCAAAACATCCCCAGTATTAGTTTCCTCTGATACTGAAGCGTTCTATCCTACAGGAAGCTCCTTAAGCAGGAAAGTAAACAAAAAAATTTAGGAAGTCCCTGAAATGGACCAGATTCACTAGGCCTCTCTCTCTGTCAGAGTAAACAGTATCTCGACACCCTGACCATAGATCACCACGGTCAGCCTCAAATCATAACCACTGGTGACATTCCTCAACATGTGACCGCTACTGTGCCATGGGCTGTTTCATGGCCATAGATGGACCTCTACAGTCACCCCTTCCATGGCTCAGGATGGGGTACAAAGGATGTATGAGTGGAGAAAGGGGGTAGCACGTTGTATAACTGTTTCCTCCAATGCTGAAGCATTCCATCCTGCAGGGGGGCTCTTTAAATGGGAAGGTGAACAAAACAGCTTCAGAAAATCCCTGAAACTAACCAGTTTTGTGTGCATGTGTGTCCCACCCCCAGAGTGAGCAATAAAAGCTGAAGGTCTGTGCCCTCGGGAAGCCTAGCTGCCTGGAGGCTCAGAGCAGCCGAGGCGTCTGCAAAGGATGCTCTCCAGCCTGTTGTGGCCTGCAGGCTGTGCAGTGTGCTCCAGGTGCCCAGCTCTGTGAGCTGTCACCCACACTGGGGTGGCCTTGGTGACAACCATGTCCCCTCACCCATATGCCTGCCAATGACTCCAGTAAAACTCATGGTTCACCAAAGAGAACATTGATGGTGTCCGTACCTTGTCCTTTCCTGAGGCAGGTGGACTGTGCGTTGAGTCACCCCAAGGAAAGTCTTTGTTATCTCCCACCTTGAGACCCACACCCCCCCATCTCTGGGAACCCAAAACTACCACCTCCAGGCCCGCCAGGGGTCAAAGTGATACCACGGCACAGACACCAGCATCCCAATCCCTGGTGCTCCTGGCTTCCCACATACAGTCAAGGTTCCAAGGGTCCTTAGGGACCCAGCCGTGCCAGGCAGGCGCCAGCTTGGGCTGGATGGGGCTGGCATCAGCCCCAGACCTGTCCCCGCAGGGAGGTGGGCAACGAGTTATTTTTAAGCTTGTGGAAGGAGATATGGCTTTGGCTCTCTTTAGACAACAGAGTGTCCCCCAGGGATCCAGTCACTCTGTGACCCAGGTTGGCCTCCAACTCACCATCCTCCTGCCTCAGCATCTCCAGAGTGGAAAAACTAGCTTCACCTACCACATGGGCCATCTTCCTAGTCTCACTCCCTACCCACCCTTTTCCTCTCTCGACACTGTGTGTGTGGTGTTTTGTCTGTGTGTTTGTGCACAAGCAAGCCGCTCCACGGTGTGGGGAAGGAGCATCTGAGCTGGAGTCACAGGCCAAGCCACACCTGGGTGCTGGGAAACGAACCTGTTGCTCTGACCGCTGAGCCCCCACCCGTGCCTTTGTGTGTGTGTGTGTGTGTGTGGTATAGCCAGGCGTGGGTACTGAACTCTGCCCTGGGCCTCTCTTGTCTGTCCATCGGCAGATGGCTTCTCCAGCAACGCCATCTCCCACGACTGGGCTTTCTTTCATGGCATCTATTTTCCCGTCTCTCCCAGGCCATCAGGAACCGCGACCTCCCGCAGCCAGCACCCCACTTCGCGCAGAGTGAATGAGCAGCGACCAGGGCAGTTCCCACACTTTATGTGAATTCAGTTCTCGCGAGGGTCGGCGTGGCCCCCGGGCAGGCGCCCAGGGCTGTGGCGTGAGGTAGCGTCACACACACGCGCACTCCCGCGCCGACAGCTCTTGCAGCGTGTGGTAGCGGCTGTGCACGTCCAGGAAGGAGACCTCGTCCTCGTAGGCCGTCGGGCGGCAGCACGGGTGCGCGCGCACCCGCTCCTTGCGCACGCGCCTCCGCTGGCGCAGGCGCCGCAGGCCCAGGTCGTAGATGCGCAGGGCCGCCTCGCACGCGCCTGCGCAGTAGCGGAACAGCACGGTCTCGTCCGACGTGTAGCCCAGGCCCAACTCGCTCACGCGCACCTCGAGCTCGCGCAGCCCGCAGGGGCGAGCGCCAGACCGCGCACGCGCACGCCGTCGCCGGGGACCCGCTCGACGGCGCGGACCCGGGGCGCGCGCGGCCCAGGGGGAAAGTTCTCGAAGCTCCACCGCGTCCGGGGCGCCCTGCAGCAGAGCTCGGTCTGTGGCGGGAAAAGGAAGACAGAGGATTGGACTGTGAGAGTTGGCTCCGCCCCTTTCCCTCCGCCCCGCGCATGCGCATGCCTGCTAGGGACGCCGGTGATAGCTAGAGCGCCGGCTGTGGCCAGGAGACAGAAGATTGGCCGGTGAGGGCTTCGCCCCTCGCTGCACGAGGCACCCGAGTGGTCCCAGCCTGGCCTTGGCTGCCATTGGTCCCCACTCCAACTGCAGTTGAGGGGCGCGCGGAGAGGAGGGGGTTCAGGAGGCAGAGGCAAGGGGAATCACGTCAGGGGCGTCCTCATCTACTCTAAGGGTCTGAGGCCAGCCTGGGCTACATGAGACCGCACCCCAAGATAAGTGGCCCGCCCCTTCCGGTTCCCGCTCCCTGGCCCCTCTGGGGCGGGGCTTACACTGCGCCAAGCGGGCGAGGCGCGAGTCCGGGGTGCGTGGCGGGCGTCGCAGCGGCGCAAGCGCAGGTCCCAGGCGGTGGCCCAGCAGCAGACCCTCTTGGCACATCCAGACCGACAGCAGGGAGCTGCAGACGAGCGACACCAGGGCCGCCGCCTTCCAGCGCCTCATCCTGGAAGGACCTGCGGGGACACGGGGTGGTGGGCGCCGGCAGGTGGGGACGAGGGTGTGCGGCCATCTCCGGGGCAGCAGCAGGTGCAAAGGCCCTGAGGCTGATGGCGCCTGGTGTATCCTAACAACGGATACCGGGCCAGGCAGGGAGAGGAAGACAGCAGGAGGTGCCCCCAGCAGGTGGCTAGCGAGAGGGGCTGTCCTGCATCTCGTCTGCCCTTGGTCACTTACTGCGTGCCTCAGTTTACCCCACCAAGCCGCATCTCATTTGAGAAGGCTGCCCATCCCAGCCCCTCGGGGATGTCTCTTCCAACAGGGCACCCATACTTCCTGCTTACCACACACAGCAGGTGTGTAATAATCCGCCACCCGGATTGGGCCACCCCCTAGTTTACCCAGAATCCCCTGCTTCGGCCTGAAGTCCCTTGCGTTTGGTTTGCACGGCCCCACCCCAGCACAGGCCACTACACGGAGCCCAAAGTGTGTACCAGGCCTGACCCTGCACACGCCGGAGGCGTCTGTGTCAAGCTGGGGAAACTGAGGCACAGAACAGGCGGAGGCCCGCTGACCCCGCGGCCCCCTCCCCCCGTTATTGAGCACCGACAGTACACTCTCCATCCTCTCAGTAAACGACGCGTGCGTTCATCCGCGGCTGACATTTATTGGACGGGAGGAGTGTGCGCGGGATGGACAGCCTCACGGGTGCCTGTACATGCGCACATCCCTGTACCGCAGTGCAAAGGCCCGGGAGCAGGAGGAGGGTGGGCATGCTACTATAGTAAGTCCGGACTACGCCACTGCTAGGACCAGGACCCGGCTATCGCCCAGTAGCCGAGGCTAGCCCGGGGTCTCCGGGGCCGAATGCCAGGGCCCGAGCGCTGAGTGCAGGTACTGGGAACCAAACCCGGGTCCTCCGGCGCCCACAGGCGGGAATTAACCTCTGTCCACGGTCTACAGCGGTGGAGTCTCTGTCCTGGGATACCTGCTTCACCCCCACTCCCGCTGTACCTCCATTACCCCCACCTCCTTCCCGCTAACTCCGGACTATGCATCCGTTTCCCAAGCCCCAAGGGCTGTTTCTCCGTTCACCCCTATCTCCCTCCCACCGTGGGCTGCGCCTCCGTTCCCCCCTCTCCCACACCGTGGGCTGCGCCTGTTTCCTCCCCCCCCCCCCGTGGACTCTATGAGGAAGCATGATTGCAGAGATGACCGTGGACCCCCAGCCGAGCTCCGAACCCGCCAACAATGGCCTCTATGTCCCAGGTCACCAGACTGGTTTGTCTGTCACGGAAGGGGGTACTGGAGGGATGAGGTGGATACTCCGAGGCTCCTGGACGGGGCCTAGTGGTCACCGCGTCCTCTTGTTCCCGTCCTCAGGTCTGTTTCCCCATCTGCAGTGGTGTCCAGCAGACCTACTCATGTACGGGGGGTGCACACGACCCGGGGCCCCATGGCGCTCAGCCTTCTCACTCCCCTATGATCCATACGGTCTCAGGTAGCCCAGGCTGGCCTCCTGCCACCACCTCCTGAGTGCTGGGTTCCGGTTTGGGGAGGTCATACAATTTTAGAAAATCATTGGGGCCCTGGAGGAGGGGGGTTCTGTGCATATACTTTAGGCACAGTCCGTGCCTCAGTTTCCCCGTCAGCACTGACAGTTTTTCCTCTGGTCTGTGGGGAAACTGAAGCCTCCCGGAGCTTGGGTCCTCACCTCCCTCTGAGGGCCCCACCCGCTGGCGGGACGCACATCTGGGGGCAAAGCAACAACATCTGCAGAGCGCAGCTGGTTCCGATGAGCTGTGGGGGCCGCGGCCTGGGGTGCCCTTTGGGGTTTGGTGGGTTGGGGGCGTAGGCAAGGACTCAGGGCCGCTGCAGCCCCAGGGACTGAGGCCTGATTTGTTCAAACTCCTGCTCGTACCTTATAGCCCCAATTTCAAAAGTCCTCCCTCCCCCATTTTCAAGAGATTTCATCTTATTGTGGTCTGCGGGAGCACGCGCCGCAGAAGCGTGAGTGCGTAGGTCAGAGGGGCAACTGTGGAGTCTATGGGTTCGGGTGGTCAAGCTGGTGTCAAGTGTCAGCGCAGGACACTGACCGCTCAGCGTCACACAGCAGATGTGGTAGGGGACCCTCGGTGACTCTGAGACCTCTGCTGGGTAGTGCGCCACCCCACCCCCGACACCACGCAGGCAGGACCAGAGAGGTGGACTGTCACCGCAGGACACACAGCGCCCCCCACCCCCCGTCCCCCAGGGCTGGCTGTGCGCACGCCCTGCGGATAACCGGATCAGGCTAATGCGGGCTGAGCCGCTAGCGCGGGGCGCAAAAACGGCAGGAACCCCCCCTCCCCCGTCCCAGTCTGACCATCTGGCTTGGAAAGGAAACTGAGGCAGGCTCCGCGGCTACCTGCCCTCTCCCTTCTTCCCAAATCCAAAGTTTGGCCTCACGTCCTAGATGAAGGTATCGGTTCTCTGAACCTCAGTTTCCCAAGACGGGAGCCAGCGCTCGGAGCTTTTTCCTCTTGAATTATCCTCATTACTTTAAATACACGTGTTTGCGCAAAGGCGGGTGCAGGGGCGTCGACCCCTGGCGCGGGGTCCCCAGGGAGCACTCTGCCTTCATTGACTTATTTCTAACATTTTCTGTTTCTTCTCATTTGAGTCAATGTAGCCCAGGCTGGACCTTGTGTGGCTAAGGCTGACCTTTAGCCCCTGATCCCCTGCCTCCAGCTCCTGAGTAGCGGTGAGGGCAGACTCAAGGCGCCACACCTGCTCCTCATTCTTCCCCGGCTCGTCCTGATTGTCCCCACGCGAGCCAAGCTTTCCCCAGCTGTAGTGCCCTCCTTCAGGAAGTCTTCCCTGAGCCTCCCACCTGGCCAGAGTCCCTGTCACAGGTGCCCGTGTTCGTGGAAGGCAGTGTTGCTGCTTCTAAGGACAGCCCACGGGGCTCACATCTGTCGGAGCATCTCTGGGTTTTGTTTTGGTGCCTAGCTTTGTTGGGTTTTTATTTAATTCTGAGAACATGGTGGTGGCATTTCGAACAGGATGCCTGGCTTGAAGGGATACCGTAGGGCTTGGGGCGCGAAGGGGAATGCCTGTGGGGTGTGCCCGACTGAGGGGTGCCTGGCTGTGCGATGTGCCAGGCTGAGGGGGTGCCTGACTGTGGGGTGTGCCCGACTGGGGGTGTTCCCAGCTGAAGGGTGATGCCTGTGGGGTGTGCCCGACTGAGGGGTGCCTGGCTGTGCGATGTGCCAGGCTGAGGGGGTGCCTGACTGTGGGCTGTGCCCTGCTGAGGGACGTGTCCGGCTGAGGGTGCCTGGCTGTGGGGTGCCCGGCTGAGGGTGCTCGGCTAGGGCGTGTGTATCCGGCTGGGGGAGCAGTGTTTTCCACTCCGCCGCCACAGTCAGCCCTTTGTGGTTGCCTAGGGGTTTGGAGCCGGCTAGGGACTGGGACCCTCAGAAGTCCCCTGGATGAAAGAGAGGGAAGGGGTGTCCTGCCCGGGACAAGGGGCTGGAGTGGGACGAGCTGGTCAGGCTGGAATCCGCCCGCCACTGACATCCTGCCCGTCACGCCCCATGGGGCTTCCTCAGCCCGGGGCGCTGACACACAATGGGTGTCCCAGAACATCAGGGATGTGAGGCCCAGCGAAGGAGGCGGGACAGAAACCCAGCACAGCTCCCACCCAACCACTGTGTCAGGCAAGTAGCAACCCCCCCCACACACCAAGCTCCCCAAATCCGCATCTCAGCATCCAGCCTGGGCTTCACGATTTCTGCCTCTGGTCCCACCTGAAGTCTGCCCACTCTGCAGCAACCCTAGACCTGATGACTTCTCACCCATAAACCGAATTATCCGGAGTAATCTGGAGCAAGAACTCGGAAAGTGGGGAACACATACACGGTTTCCAATCTGAGCTTTGCCCTTAAGGGACCCCCCTCCTCCAAAGAGCCCCACGCCCTCTTGTGGCTGAAAAGCGACTCAGGAGCCCAGCAGCCCGGCCCTTACCGGGGAGGACACGGTGTCCCCGGGCACGCAGCGAACGCGCCCCTGACGTGTTTACTTCTGTGCGCCGCGGGGGCTGCGCCACGGCTGGGCCCCCCTCCTGGGACTCACTGCGACCTCGATGTCACCTCTCCATCCTCCCTGACTGACGGAGCGCTCACGGGGGTCCGGGGGTCCAGCAGCTTAGCACAGGAACCGCGGACGCAGGAGCCGGGAACGCGCCCCGTCGGGTACGGAACCCCGCGGTAACCCGGGAGGGGGACCTTGGGGACTCCCCCCCACCGCACTGCGTCCCGGGACTCAGCTTACCTGTCGGGCTCTCCAGATGACCCGGTCAGTGGTGACTTCTCCGACCACCCGAGCCCGGCCCGGCCCCAGCCACCGCGTGCGCCATCCGGATCGCGGGGACCCAAGGCGACCCGGGGACCCCGTGCCGGAGGAGGCCACCGCGCAGGGTGCGGGACGCGGGCCGGGCCATGGGGTTCCCCCCTGTCCTCTCTCTCTCTGGCTTCCCCGGGCTCAGTGAACCCCGGGGACGCACGCGTGGGAGGCTGGAGCGCGCTCGGGACGCGGGGCCACGCGGGGAGCGCGGGGCGCACGGACGGAGCCACCGCGCGCTCTCCCTCCGCTCCCGCCGCGCACCGCTCAGGCCGGCTGGGCTAGAGGGGGCGTGGCCTTCCCGGAGGCGTGGATGTGGGCGTGGCGTAAGGTTTCCCGGGCTTGGGAGACGCCCTCGTCCCGCCCACAGCCGGAGGGGCGCGCCGGGAGAGCAGGTGGCAGGAACGCAGGAGGCCCTAGACGGCCACACCGATCGATCTATCGACTTGCCCGGGACTCTCCTTCATCCGAGACTTTGCGCCCCGAATCTAGTACACACTAACTTTGCGCACCCCTTCGCCATGTTCCCAAATCCCCCACCTAGACTTCCTAAGACTTCCCACGAGGGTGAACTTCTAGAGCATCGAATGCCCCCCAAATGGCTGTCCCCAGTGCTCTGTGGCCATCTACGTTGTAACCTAGAGTCCCAGGACGCCCATCCGGTCAGCCAAAGGCCTCTCTGCACCCACTCATTATCCCCCACGAGTCCTTCCCATTCCTCTGTCTGCCCCAAGAAGCCTTCCCAGGGAAACTGGGTTCAAGGTTTCTGCTCAGGCACCCTGGATTATATAGTACTGCCTAAGATTCCGTGGTCCTCAGTGAGCCACGCCCATCGTCGCTTCCCGTCACCCTGCGCTTCACTGACGGTTTCCCCCAAAGCACCGCACCACCCCATCCCGGACCCATCACTGAAGTCCACCACACCCTACTCCACCACCTGCGACTCGCGAGCGCTTCCTAGTGGAGCCCGATCACTCAGGGCAGGGCAGGCAGGGGCGGGGTGAGGGATGCTGTGACCACGCCCCCTCCACACCCAGTTGCCGAGAAACCACTGCCCTGAGGTCCCGCCCTCGACATCCAGAGCGGGCTCCTTCACAGCACCCTTGGCTGCCACCGCTTGGTGTGGGTTGGTGGGCTGACTTAAAGTCAACTTATCCCAGAAGCCTTTTCATGACCAAGCCCCAAAACAATCCCACCCCTTGCCCAGGGCTTGTGCTGGGGATCCCCCATGCCGGTGGAGTGTGTGTGCATGTGCGTGTGGGGTACAGGGGGTAATGTGGGTTTGACTCCGTGGGTCAGAACAGCAGACTTCTGAAAGTCTGTGTGCCCTGTGTGCTCTGAGACCTGAGGCAGCGACTCCTCCCTGTGTCTTGGGCTTCCAAGTGATTTGTCCAGGGGTTAGGGCATGCCGCAGGAGCAGGGAGATGGGCAAGGGCCTGGTAAGGGGGAGATGGAGTGAAGGCCTGTCATGGGGGAGATAGGGTCAGGGCGTGGCACTGGGGAGATGGGGCGAGGGTGTGGCACAGGGAGATGGGGCGAGGGCATGGCAAAGGGACATGGGCGAGGACCTGGCACCAGGAGAGATGGGGTGAGGGTGTGGGTGGGGAAGATGGGGCGAGGGTGTGGGTGGGGGAGATAGGTGAAAACCTGGCACAGAGGAGATAGGGTGAGGGTATGGGTTGGAAAGATGGGAAAGGATGTTAGACACTGGTGAGCAGCGTGCTAGCTGTACAAGCACATGCATGTTTGGTGGCAGGACACTCAGCTGTAGGTCCCGCAGATACTGGACGCACACTGACTTTACACACGCTCCTGCTCCATGTGTACGCATGTGTGTGCGTGCACAATCACACACAGACGCTCTTCTTGGCCCTCACACAGAGGATCTCCCCTGAGGCTCGGCTCATTTACAGACACCCCATTCGGATACAGCCAGGTGCTGGTCGACACACATAGACTCACACTGGCCAATTCACACGAACAATACAGCTGCTCCCTGTCTGTGTCCTCTGTCACATTCATCACTGGTGCAAAGGTCCACACTGACACACTAGCACAACATGCAACACGTGCAAGAAAAGCTCCAGCAGACACACACATGATACACATGGGGGGCTGGTATGGCAGACCAGGTCCCCCTTGCACACACAGCTGGCCAGAACCCACCCCCACTAGGACAGCCACCATGAAGCTGTCACCAGTCACCCTGTGGCCACCTCTGCTCACCCAACCCAGCCGTGACTGGGGGTGGGGCAGGCAGACACATGGGGATCAGGACACACACATGTGCCCACCATGTGGACCCTCATAAAATGGTTGCCCTGGCAACAGCAACTTGAAAGACCAGGCTCTTCCTCTGGGATAGATAGGGGTGCAGGGGTGGAGCTGACGCCAGCAGGCGGGACAAGAGCAGAAGGTGGGGACACAGGACCTGCACCCACCTATGACCCCATTTCTGGGACACGTGGTTTGTTCCAAACACCCACGGGGATCTCATCAGAGACACAAAGTGGCTGCCGCGCTCAGGGCTAGAAGCGGTCACACCAGAAACGCCGACAGCCCCCCAAGACAGATGCCTTGCCATGCTCTGAGTCACACTTCAGCTGGGAACCGGAGCACACGCATGCACACGCGCACGCACCTCTCTTTCCAGCATTCTCCACCCCCAGTGGAGGCCGATCCCCCACTGGGATCTTGTTGGGTGAGGGAGACGCTCCATGGAGACCGGCACTGTTGGTGCCACCCCCTTCAGAGAAGGGTCATAGCCGTGTTCCTGTCCGGGAGGCTGAGCTCAGGGCTAGGCTGGGGGTGTTTACAGTGCTAAGTCCTCTTGTCCAGATGCAGGCCATGTAGGACCAGGGCCCGGTGTCAACATCTGAATTTCCCGTGCCAGGGGGACAACTGTGAGGTGAACTTGGTGAAACTGAGGCGCAGAGGCACAGCTGCATGCAGGCCCTTTGATCCATTTCAGTGAAGACATGGGGCCTGAATTGTGGCCCCCATCCTGTGTTTGCCTGGACTTTGTTCCTCTTTGGTGTCCCACATCGCCAGGCAATACTCCCTGCCCTGCCACACGGCCTGCTTGGTGACCGACTGGGTGGTTGTGAAACTTGGGGCTCAGAGAAATCATGCAGCAGGCCCCGGTCACACAGCGAGAGGCTGTGGCTTGGGGACTTTGCAAAACGTCCCGCCCTGTCCACCCACCCATCTCCCCCTGCTCCGGAGCAGGCCTGACCTCCTGGAGGCCACCATTCCCATGGGAAAGCGCTCTGTTGTTGGGTGGAGACCCAGGCTAAGGCTTGGGCGGCTGGTGGCCTCTGGCCAAAACATGAACTTGGCTGGTGGGGAAGTTTCCATCTCAGCTCAAGAGTTGGTCCAGGTTCAACCGGCTGGGGGCTAGACCCTCGAGGGGACCCCCAGGGACTAGCCCAGCGGGGGTTGGAGGTGCCTGGGAACTAAGTGTGTCCTCTCTTCCCCTAGGCCACCTCTATGTGACTGGGAACTTCACAAGCACCATCCTGCAGTGTGTGTGTGTGTGTGTGTGTGTGTGTGTGTGTGTGTGTGTGTGTAGTCATGGTGAGAGACTGCTCGATTTGTTTCCTCATTTGTGAAGTAGCTTCTAGGTGTGTTCCGGACCTAGTCTTGGATACCTTCTATATGACAGGAGTGTCCTTGGGTTTCCCTTTAGAGAAAGGCTCCCATACCATACCCCAGGCTAGCCTAAACTTAACTTCTGACCCTCCGGGCATGTTCTCGTGCTGGTCTGAGGTGCTCCAGATGGAACCAGGACTTCAGCTGTTCCAACGAGGACTCTACCCACTGAGGGCCCAACCCCAGGCTGACCCTGACAAGGCTTTGCTGTGTACTGTGTGCGTAGCCCAGGCTGGCCTGTCGCTCCCCCATCCTGTCCTGCCTCAAAATTTGCAGCACCGCTTCTGGGACTTTGGGGGTATGTGGGAGCCGCAACTGGGCCTCCGACTTCACCTGATACTCTCGGGTGGGGGTGGGGAGTCACGGGCAAACCGAGGTCAGGCAGGGACCCTGGGGGCCCGTGGGCGGCAAGAAGGAACGGGACTGCAGATCCAGGCGGGGATGGTAAAAACAGGACCGGGCAGTTCCCCCGGGGGCCATCGACAGCCCAGGGTCAGAGGTCAATGCCCGGTCCCCACGGGTCCGGGGTCAGGAAGGTGGGAAACGCATCAGGCCGGCCACCTGGGCAGCGAGCGACGCCTGCGGAGGGAGCGGGGAAAGGGGCGGGGCTGAGGCGGGCTTGCTCCCGGGCGGGCTGTTCTGCGCACGCGCACACTTGCACGGGCGCGGGCTCTCCACCGCCGGCTTGGCCCCGGCTGCTTTAATCCCCCTGCTCCCGACCTGCAGCCCCGAGATAAGGACCCAGCTGTAGACTCAGATAAAAGAATCGCTGCCACACAAATCCGGGAGGCCAGCCGTGGGCACTCAGCCTGGGCTGCACCTGCTAGACCTGGGGGGGAGGGGCGGGGGGAACCCAGGCAGGCACAGACCTGGAGAGAGACAGAAAAGGAGGGAGCCAGATGCGGACGGGGGACTGCCGTGAGTTTGGGGTTGCCGTGGGATAGAAAGTGAGCCTTTGTCATAAGACAGGCACGGATCAGGAATTCAAGGTCATTTTCAGCCACAGGTAGAGGCTAGCATTGGCTACGTGAGACCGTACCTCAAAAAAAAAAAAAATGAAAAGAAAAACATTGAGGCTAAACAGGAAGAATAGGAGAGACAGGCAGAGAGGAAGGTGGAAGGACGCAGCAGCTGGGACGGAGTCTTCCCTGCGCCCACTTGGTGCCTCAGTCTCCCTCCTGAACACCTTGTTTCCCGGTGTGAGCCGAGTTCAGGCCTGGGCACGGCTTGCCACAGCTCCGGGGGATTATCTGGATCCCACTGTTCAGGGAGCACGGATTCCCCAAAGGCGACGCCGGGGTGCCCCTGGGTGTGGAAACTGCCAGGGAGAAAGGGGCGGGTGTGCGGTGTCCCTGGAGGAGGGAACACCGTAAGCGAGGAGTGGCGATGGCGGCTCGGGCCAGGGTAGGAAATCGAGGCCCGGTACGCGGTAAGCGCTAGCCGTTGGCGGCGTCACCGCGGTTAACGTCGGTACCGTACCGCGACCGCGGGCTGCCTTGCGCGGAAGGAGGGGTCGCCCTCTGCGGGCCTCAGTTTCCCCACTGTGTCCTCGTCGCAATCCAAGGGACACAAGGAGCCCCAATCTTTCCACGCACATCGTGTTATTCCCACGTCGTCCTGCAGGGAGAGGCAGAGAGTAACAGGCCACCACCGAGGTCTCAGGCTTATTAATGCCTTTCTCTCTCTGAGCCCGTTTCCTTTGTGTCTGTTTCGTGAGTTGAGGGCCAGCCTGGGCTAGAGTGAGACCCCATGACTCCAAGAATTAAATGAATATACCTATTGATGTGTTGGGCTTGGCTTCGGTTTTTGAGACGTGTAGCTCAGGCTGGTCTCGAACACTACCGAGCCCGGGATGACCTTTGAACTCCCGATCCTACTGCCTCCACCCCCCCCAAGTATCCGGATGGGGGGCGGGCACAGGGCCTCGTGCACAGTGGGCTCCATCCCGAGATCAGTGGGGAGGAGCGCCTGCTGCAGCCCGCGCGGGAGAGCTGAGAAGCCCACCATACACACGTGACACAGGGGAGAAAGGAAATGTCCCTTTCGAAAGGCGACAGCCCGTCTTTACTCCCAACACTCCGGGGACAGAGGCAGGAGGATATCTGTGAGTTCGAGGTCCACCCGTGACCGGCGTACGAACCCCCCGGGAACCCTCGGGCACTTCCGGTTCCTGCGCGAGCCAACGAAGGAAGGCCCCGCCCCCTGGAACGGACGTGCGCACGCGCCCCTTCGCGCCATTGGTGCGGTCTGAGCAGGCGCACTCCGCTCGGTAGGCTTTGGCGGACACCCGCGACCCGGAAGACTTTCGTGCCACACTCCAGAGCTGCCGTAAGGGGCGTCGATGGCGGAGGATGCAGAAGCGGCAGCCGAGAGAGGTGGTGGCGGTGACTCCGGAGTTGGCGCGTGCGAACGGGGCGTAGCGCCCATTAAAGCTCAGTGAGTCACTGGTGCGGGACGGCGAAGCTGATGGGGCCTTCCCGGCGTCCGTAGCGCGGCGAACGCGGTGCATGCCGGGAGGTGTGGCGGCGTCCTGGAGAGGGACAGCCCGGTGGCCCCACTGCCTCGACGGAAAGTAACACGTTGTCGGCTGTCACACGCCTTAGAGACGGCTTTGCGCGTGCGCAGCGTGAGGATGCAGACTCGATGCGCGCGGTGCATGCTGGGGCTTGTAGTTTCCGGGCGCGGGCCAAAAAAAAAATGACGGGCTTCATTGCCACTTCCCGATGCGGTTTTAATCTGCGTCTCTGTAAGCGGGCCGAAAGGCTTTCTGGGAAGCGTGGCAGCTTGAGTCTAACGGCCAAGCGTTCTGGGACTTGTAGTTTCTCAGTAGTCTAACGTGATTTGTTGGTGCTTGTACATTACAACCTGTAATAGTGCAATTCTCTGAACGGAGACACAAATAGGTGTCCCTCAGTAGCTGGGGTGCCCCAGGGTGAGAGCTGACCTAAGCAGCGCGCCTCTGGTCTATAGAAGCGTGTGAGCGAGGACATTGGTCGCCAGTCCCCTTTCCCTATGCCAACCAAACCTCTCCCTCTCTGGCAGGTACCGCACCACCAAGGAACAGTTCCACCAATACCTGGACGCAGACAGGCCAGAGGGTGTGTGTCAGGAAACGCCCACCGGAGACACTGATGGCAGTGACTCGGCCGAGCCCAAGGCCAAGAGGATACGCCTGGAAGATGGGCAGGAGAACGGGAAGACAGAGGAGGCAGCTGAGCCTCCCGAGCAACGACAGGTGCCCAAGAGGGCCCGAGGCCAAAACAAAAGCCGGCCGCACGTGAAGCCAACGCACTATGACAAGGAACGGCTTTGCCCGTCTCTCCTCCAGGTGAGAGGGGGATCTGAGGGTACGCCATGGGCCTGTCTCTCAAAGCCTGCTGCCGCTGTGCTGGGACATACGCACGGCCTTGGCTTCTCGCAGGTGCAGAGTACTGCCTTCAAGAACTCCTGCCCTTAGCCTGCTCACTGCTGCCCTGGCATCTGAGGCCACACTGGCCTTTTTGTGTCTTCTGTGGCCCATGCTGGTCTGATAAATCTGTTTCAAGTTTACCATGATGCTGTTTCCAAAGATACCTAAAACTTACCTGTCTTTTTTTTTTTTTAAATGTATACAATATTCTGTCTGTGTGTATGCCTGCAGGCCAGAAGAGGGCACCAGACCCCATTACAGATGGTTGTGAGCCGCCACGTGGTTGCTGGGAATTGAACTCAGGACCTTTGGAGGAGCAGGCAATTCCCTTAACCTCTGAGCCATCTCTCCAACCCCAACTTACCTGTCCTTTAAAGAGGGCTTTAGCCACCCTGGTACCCGAGTTACAGGCTGTTGTGACTCGCCACACGGTGTGGGAATCAAACCTGGTCGTGTGCAAGAGCAGCTGGGGCTCTTGGTCACTGCTGAGCCGATGTGATCTCCAGCTCACGTGAGCCTGACACGGTTCCAGCTTTAGAGCTGGCGACACAGGCACACTAGGGTTGCTCACACACACAGCTGGGAGAATAATCCCTCACAACCACCCTGGCCACTTTCTCCTCTCCCGGCCCCTCCCTCATGTCCCTCACAGGAGTCGGCCACATGTGCATTTGGTGACCGGTGCCGCTTCCTGCATGATGTAGGGCGCTACCTGGAGACCAAGCCAGCAGACTTGGGCCCCCGCTGTGTGCTCTTCGACACCTTCGGCCGGTGCCCTTACAGTGTGACCTGTCGCTTTGCCAGGGCCCACCTTGGGCCTGAGGGCCAGAACCTGGTGCAAGAGGAGGTAGTGGCTCGCTGTGCGGACCTCCCTCCAGTGCGCAATGGCCTCAACAGAGCCCTGCAGCAGCAGCTTAGGAAGCGCCAAGTGTGCTTTGAGCGGGCTGAGCAGGCCCTGCGCCACCTCACCCAGGGCCCTATGCCCATGGCCATCCCTGAGACCTCTGTAGCCACGGTTACCCCGGAGCAGAACAGTTGCCATGCCCAGCTAGACACTACAGGAGGGGCCAGCACCCCGCATGGCAGCCCTGTGTCCACCTGTGGCCCCTTGACGGACGAGGACGTCATTCGGCTGCGACCCTGTGAGAAGAAGCGGGTAAGGATGCAGGTGTGGGAGCTGGGCTCCAGAATTGTCCATAATCCTATCTCAGGACAGAACCTGGACAGTCCCTGCCGGCCGATCAGGGCTAGGGAGGAAGGGAACAGCATGGAAGGCTCCTGACGGGAGGCCATTGAGACGGGGGTTAAAGGTTGAATGGAGCCCTCCAGTATAGGAGCCTGGGCGCTGGCAAACTTGTCTCCTGAGAGACGCGGACATGGTGTGCAAAGAGGGAGCAGTAGCAGGAGGCCCGGGTGTGGAGGGAGCATAGTCGTGGACGGTGGCAGGGAGGCCCGACTTCACCTGATGCTCTCCTCCCCTCCAGCTGGACATTAGCGGGAAGCTGTACCTTGCTCCGCTCACCACGGTAGGAGGTGGCTGGGGGGCGGGTGGCTCAGGGATTCTCGGGGCATTGCTGGTGGCTGATGTCCTCCTGGCTTTGCTGACTTCTGAGGCCTGAACCTGCCCCTGTCCTGGCAGTGTGGGAACCTACCCTTTCGCCGCATCTGCAAGCGCTTCGGTGCGGATGTGACCTGCGGTGAGATGGCCGTGTGCACGAACCTCTTGCAGGGACAGATGTCCGAGTGGGCCTTGCTCAAGCGCCACCCCTGTGAGGACATCTTTGGAGTGCAAGTCAGTGTTTGCCCTGAGGGAGGTTGGAAGGCGCTGCCATGTTGGGAAACAATGTCTCCCCGTCGTGGTGGCCATGGGCTGTGTGATAACCCCAGTGGGCTGGTCGCTAACCACACTTTGCCTGGAGCAGCTGGAGGGCGCCTTCCCTGACACCATGACCAAATGTGCTGAGCTCCTGAACCGCACCATTGACGTGGACTTTGTGGATATCAATGTGGGCTGCCCCATCGACCTTGTCTACAAGAAGGTGATGAGCTGGGGAGGGTGTGACCTGAGCCGAGGACCCTGTCCTCCTGCCCTATCTGGACATGGAGCACACTGAGCCAGGTGGCAGGCGATTCAGCTATGTGTGGGTGCCCATTGGGAGAGTCTGCGTTTCTCAGGGAGTCACCAGGGTGTCCATGTCCCACAGGGTGGCGGCTGTGCACTCATGAATCGCTCAGCCAAGTTCCAGCAGATTGTGCGGGGCGTGAATGAGGTAACCCGGGCTCCTCGGATATGCCCCCCCCCCCCCCCCGCTCCCCATAGGTCTGCTGTATGCTCCCTCTCTGCCCTTGTGCCCGCAGGTGCTGGATGTGCCTTTGACTGTGAAGATGCGCACAGGTGTCCAGGAGCGTGTGAGC
Source organism: Arvicola amphibius (assembly GCF_903992535.2). Lineage (NCBI taxonomy): Eukaryota > Metazoa > Chordata > Mammalia > Rodentia > Cricetidae > Arvicola > Arvicola amphibius. The sequence goes on from NC_052047.1 coordinate 94,381,610, forward strand.
CTAGCGCACCGTCTGCTGCCTGAGCTGCGGGACTGGGGTGTTGCGTTGGTCACGGTGGGTGTCAGGGGCAGTGTCTTGGAGTCACTCTGGCTCTCCTGGTCCCTTCCTGTCTGTCTCTGGTTCCTCGCTGTCTCCCTTGTCCCATCCTCCCCCCCCCCCCCCCCCCGCCCTCCACCTTTCCTCATCATGGCACCTCCCTCCCAGCTCCATGGCCGCTCCCGAGAGCAGCGCTACACCAGGCTGGCTGACTGGCCCTACATCGAGCAGTGCGCCAAGGTGGCCAGCCCCATGCCCCTGTTCGGTAGGTGCCCAGAGCTTCCGGGGCCACTCACCCTGCTGTGTCTCTCAGCTAGGAAGACGGGGGGACATTGGGTCCCTGGGCAATCCCAAGATCGATGGCTTCCCCAGCGCCATGGGCTTGCCACTGCCAAGACCCCCACTCTGTCTCTTAAGGAAATGGAGATATTCTTTCGTTCGAGGACGCCAACTGTGCAATGCAGACAGGGGTCGCAGGGGTCATGATCGCCCGGTGAGTGACAGCTGAGCTTGGATAGGGATGCTAGAAGTTTCTACCCCTGGGGCTGCTGGGTGGACGAGGTGGGTCCTCACTGACCGCATCCCTTCACAGTGGTGCCTTGCTCAAGCCCTGGCTGTTCACGGAGATCAAGGAACAGAGGCACTGGGACATCTCGTCCTCTGAGCGCCTGGACATCCTGAGGGACTTTACACACTATGGTCTGGAACACTGGGGCTCCGACACACAAGGAGTGGAGCGGACCCGGCGCTTCCTTCTTGAGTGGCTCTCCTTCCTTTGCAGGTGGGCGTCAGCCAGGGAGCAGGTTCAGGCTGGGGGTCACGGGCTCAGGCCTTCCCGGCCTATGGCCTCTTCTGTCCTCCCTGGCCCGCAGGTATGTGCCCGTGGGCCTACTGGAGCGACTCCCACAGAGGATCAATGAGAGGCCACCCTACTACCTAGGCCGTGACCACCTGGAGACACTCATGGCCAGCCAACAGGCCGCAGACTGGATTCGCATCAGGTACCCACCAGCCAGGGTTCTGCTGGGTGATGCTCGGAGGTCCAGGACTGACCTGCCTGTCTGTCACCCTCCTCACAGTGAGATGCTGCTTGGACCAGTCCCGCCTGGCTTCGCCTTCCTGCCCAAACACAAAGCCAATGCCTACAAGTAGCCAACTGAGACAATAAATTTTATTCTTCTACAACTTGTTTTTCTGTATTGTGTTTTTGAGATAAAGCTTCGTGTTTCCTAGAGTGGTCTCGAACTCCTGGAACCCTGGGCAGGCACCTGCCACCATGCTCAGCTTTCTTTACGTGTCTGAGGCAGCATCCTTCCCTCTTCCTGCAGGTCCCCATCTGCCCTGTTTCCTGACTCCTGGTTGTCCTGTTTTGCTGGCCAGTGCCCTTGTAGTTGTAAATTGGGGTGACCTGGCCCAGGGTGTGTCTGCCCAGGGAGTGGAGGGAGTCACCGTCCTGGCCACCCCCACCCTGGAACCTGGGTGGTGTGCCCACCCTGACCTGGAACCCTCCACCTAGCAACAGGGCAAACAGAACCCAGTGGGACTCTGTCCCCAAGGTGCCTGTGCTGCCACCTGGCGCCCCTCGGGGTGGCCTGTCTCCCCCATGCAGCAACCCAAAACCCTTTACCCCCCAGCCATACCCCAGGAAGGCTTCGGCCCACGGGGCCTGGAGGGCACTGAGGTGCCAGCTGTCCCCGAACCCCTTCCCACCATAGGTATGATGGGAGTGGTGGGCGGGGCATATGATGGCCCAGGGCCCGGCTCCGCCCCACCCACCTTGCTGCCTTTGTTCACAGGCAGCGCCAGCTTGCTCTATCAGACTCCCGCAGACCAGGATGTGCTTTCAGGGCCTCCAGCAGGTACTGGCCAGCGCCCCAGCATGCCGAGAGCAGGCTCCATCCTGACCCAAGATGAGACCTTGGGCCGCCTCTGTACCCCAGACAGATCCCCCCATACTAACCTCAGTGCCACAGTTTGAAGTGACACTAGAGAACAGGCCGAAGCTTGCTTTGGTGACAACAGCTACCACTAGGTAAGGCTCTCCACAAGCTCAGGTCGCGGCTCCCCTGAGAATAGGAGTCTCCCCAATAGTCTCTGAGGGTCGTGCACCCGTGAGTCCCCAGATGACTACTGAACAAAGCCAGTATATATGCAAGGCACTTTTGAGGTGAGGGCTATGTCCTCTGTCCCCCCATGTCATGGCCTGGTATCCCACAGACACTCAAGAGTGTCTACCACCTACAGGTTTCCAGATGGCTCCCTGTGGCTGCTTCTTCGACCCTCGCATCTATCGAATCGAGTGGGCCCCCTCTGACTTCGGCCAGTCATCTCTGTACAAGGTGGCAGTGGCTGGGGGTCCCACCTTGTCCGGTGGCTACGTGCTGGAGGCCCCATCCTACCTCAAGGCCCCAGGGCCTCCGCCTCCTCTCTACCCCCACTACCAGCCGGCTCCTGGCGGGCCACAGTACATCACACACTACCTTCCACCTGAGGAGCCTGGTCCCGAAGCACTGGGCTTTGTGGGCGATGGAGGGCCCCTCAACTTCATGGAGATGCTTAGAGACGGCCTGGCACCCCTACCGACCCCCAAAGAGACTAAGCCGTCTTCCTTGCTCATCACTGTCCCCACAGCACACACGCTGCCACCAGGGCCCTATGGCCACCTCAGTGGCCATGCCAGCCAGTTCCCAGGGCCCCAGGTGACCGTGAGGCCCATCGAAGCCCCCAGGGAGCTCCAGGGCAATGCTGTGGCCAAGCCAGGCCCGCAGTTCCCTCCTGGGCCTGTGGAGCCCAAGGTGGCCGGGGCGGAGGATGTCACCCCAGTGGGCTCGGGTGAGACCATGCCTTCCGAGGTGGCCCGTGCGTTCTTCCTTCCGGACAAGGTCCTTCTAGAAGATGCCATGAAACTTTTCGATTGTCTCCCTGGTGGCACTGAGACGGAGGCGGCCCTGCACAGGGGCTCTGGGCCTGGCCCACGAGACAGTGGTGGTAGTGGGGACGATTGCACAGCTGACATCCGCTCCCTGCACCTGCCGGATGAGCTACTGTCCTTCGACTATGGCGTCCCCGAGGTCTTGGATGCCGTGGCGAGTGTGGATTATGTTTTCAGCTTCAAGGCCCTAGATGATGAGCCGCTGCTCCATGTGGGGGTCCCTGTCACTGACGTGGCCCCCAGCCTGCAGTCCAATCAGTTGGGGAAGAAAACTACTGCATCCACCAAGAAAGGGAAACCAGGTGGCAGACACAGGCAGGCCGCGGGCCTGGCTGGCCCTTCTGGCCCCGCTGCCACAGGACCCAGGCTGGACCCGGGAGCTGCCCCCAATTAAAGCGATTTGATTTCTGCTGTGTGTGCTGCTCAGACTGCACGGTGAGGCCAGGAGGACCTGGCAGTTGCCAGATGCCTTCGGAGTTCAGCCGGGAACCTCAGAATTAAGTGTCAGGGTCAGGGTTGACACTGAACTCTTACCCTGCATTCAGGAGGCTGGGACAGGGGAGATGGAGGTCATTCAGGGCCACAAAGGACAGACAGCCCTGTCTAAAAGAAATGAGGACATAGGGGTTGGACTGTACCTCAGTAGGGTGGGGTGTTGGGGTTTAGTTGGTAAAGTACTTAGGGCTCAGTAGCTACACACAAGGCCCTGGACTTCACCCACAGTACTACATGAAGCAAGCGTGGTGGTTCACGGCTGTAACCCTAGTGCTGAGGAGGTGTCCCTTATATGTTCCCTTGGTAGTCCAGAGAGCAGTGGACACCTGCCCAGAGCCACACAGTATGCAAGGCAGGTCCTGGAGGGTGGCTCTCCTCGACTCCTGCCAGCTGTCCATACCTCATGTCCCCATGAGGGAGCACAGGGAGGTTACTGCTGCTGTTTGGGGCTGTGGGGTATCTGGGGAGCTGGGTTCAGCCTCAGCGTGATTGCTGACATCCGTGTCATGGGAGACATGACTGCCAGAGCCGCTGGCTTGTTTGTGGGGCAGGCGTAGGCTTTGGGGGAGGGTGCCGCGCTGTGGGAAGCAACAGTCTCTTTTCCCGAAAAGCTGAGGGTGCCAGAAGGGTGTCTGTCTCCAGGGAGCCCGCAGCCAAGAGCAAGAACAAAGAACGGCGGGATCCCCAGACCAGACCTGTGTGAAGGTGGAGAGAGCGAGCTCCACAAAGTTGTCCTCTGACTCCATAGCCCCTGCTTCTGTCACACTCAAGCCCGAGGTCGCTGTCCCGCATGACTGTCATTCTCTCTTGAGACAGGGTCTCGGTGTGTAGCCTTGGCTTGGCCTGGAATTCACAGAGATTAGATTCCCTCAAGGCATGTACCACCATGCCCAGTTTGCTTTTCTTTTGTAGCCCAGACTGGCCTCAGACCTCTGGAGTTGAGAATGGCCTTGAACTCCCAATCTTTCTGCCTCCACCAGTGCTGTGTTGACAGGCCCTGTGCCTGAGCTCCCGGCCTCCTAGGTATGGGCAAACGTTCTGCCCACTGAGCAGCCCACCTTAATTCTGCTGTGAAGAGAGACCGCCATCTCCTGGCACCTCCTCCCTTCCAGTGCTGGCTAAGCTCAGGGTGACGGGATTGGGAGATATGGCTGTTTGACTGTAGAGCCATGCACACAAGAGCTGGGAATCCTGGGTGGAGAACACTGTAAGCCATGGAAGTGCTCCTCATCGGGCTAGGGGACCCCCAGGGAGCTCCCCCGGATGAAGTGCCAATTGAGATAAACGATGAAGGGGCTGGGGCGCAGTGGGGAGACCTTTGACTGGCAGGCACCCCCCAGCACCACTTACAGTATGACAGCCCACACAGAGCTAAGTGGGGGCAGGAGGTCAGGAAGTCAAGGAAATCTGCTGCTACCCAGCCTTCAAGACCAGCACGCGGGAGGCAGGGGCTGGTGGCGCTCTGGGAGTTTGAGGCCAGCCTGAGCTACATAGTTCCAGCTACACAGTGAGTCCCTCTCTTTGAAGATAAAAGCTGCAGCCGGTTGCATGCATGATAATTCCAGCACCACAGGGATGGAGACAGTGTCAGGTGGGGGCAGGGCTCGGTGGGCATCACCTACTTCCAGTTTCAGCAAGAGACCTCCCCCAATGTCTTCCTGTGGCTTCCACGTCACACACCATCGGGGGCGATTCATGCTCTAAAGTCCCTGTGAGCTTGCCCCAGAAAACAGGAAGGGGAGACACTTGGCTGAAGGTTAGGCCTCGAATGCCTGAAGGGCGGTGCCGAGCTGCCTGTCCTGTGAGTGTCTGAATGGCAATGCCACACCCGTGCCACCCCACCCCTGCCACCACTCCAAGAGTCTCTGGTATTTCTGAATCTCTGTGTGCTGCTGCTGAGGGCCAGGTGCTGGCAAGCCCAGCATTCCTGAGAATGGCTACCCCTATCCCTAAAGGGGGTGGGGGTGGGGTGGGGCAGGGCCTGGGGCGGGACCAGGGATGGAGACACACACCAGCCAGAGATGGGAGGAGAACCAGGGGCAAGGGCATGCTTCAGGAAGAGAATGTTCCCCTGGGAGTGGGCATCTCGTTTATTAAGTAACAAGTTTTTTGTTTGTTTGTTTTGTTTTTTGTTTTTCAAGACAGGGTTTCTCTGTGGCTTTGGAGCCTGTCCTGGAACTAGCTCTGTAGACCAGGCTGGCCTCGAACTCACAGAGATCCGCTTGCCTCTGCCTCCCGAGTGCTGGGATTAAAGGCATTTGATGCTTTCTTTTTAAAGCTGCCTTTTTCATGGTGTCTCCGAGTGACCAAACAGTAACTAAGACACAGAAGAGCCAGGCTTCTGTCCTATCCCTACCAAGGGACTCTGTCTAGAGGCCCAAGGTGGCTGCTGGTGTTCCAGCCATTGTATCTTTATTCCAGTGACCCCGTCCTTCTTGGGACAGCATGGAAATGGTGTGCAGCCTGCTGTGCTCACAGGGCCTCCCAGAGGCTTTCTGTATGAGGTCCCTGCCTGGGACCTGAAGGGTCGTGGACTCCAGTGTGACCCTGTCTTCAACCCCAGGGCGTCATCTCCCATCTCAGAAGCCTCCATTCCCTCACTGCTCACAGAGCATGCCTGGCTCTGAGGGGAGGCTGGGAGCCACTCTCCTCAGGCCATGTCTAGTTTCTGACTTGGCTTTGCGGCTTCAGTGGGAGACGAGGATGGTCTGAGCCTGTTCCCCAGAGGAATGAAGGGCTGGTGGGTTCCTGCTGGACAGTCTGGAGAGTTCTGGTGTGAAATGGGCCGGCGAGATGGCTCAGTGGGTATGGGTGCTTGCTGCCAGGCCTGATGACCTAAGTGTTCAATTCCTGAGACCCACATAAGGATGAGACTGATTCTCAAAAACTGTCCTTGAACCTTCACACACCACACGCACGCATGTGCGCACAAACTCACAAACGCACACGCGCACACACTCAGTGTGAAGCAGGAGAAAGCCAGCTGAGAACCCAGACGCCACCTCATGTTCCTGCCTGCCACCAGGCCTTCCTGCATACCTGGCTGCATTCCGTGAGCCACATCAAACCCTTCCAGCCTTTGGTCACTTTTGCTGGTTGGTTTTGTCATAGCAGCCAGAGAAGGGACTAAGTCTCACCTCTGTCCCCATTGGGGGTCCCCCAGGGCTTCCTTCCTGGACTAGAGGGTCCGGGCTGGCTGAAGCCTGCTGTCTCAGATGTGTGAACCTGGCCCCCGAGCAGCGGTTTAGGGGTCATGTGTCTACCTTTCTGGGGTGTCCTGTAAGGAACAGGGACCACCCCAGGAGCCTATTCCCAGTTCTACCCTGAAAAGCTCTCCACGGACAGCCACTTCTGGGATACAAACTCACCCCAAATCCCTAGGAGAGCCGACATTTGCGCTCACCACGGTACAGACAAAGTCCCCAAGAGGTGCCTGTCAGGTGCCAGGGACAAGAGTGTGCATTTATTCTGCTGTGTCTGGAAGGGCCACCCCATGCAAGCTTGTGTCCTCCTGTCACCAGCTTGGGCTGGCCTTGCTAGGGTCACCAGCCCGTCACTCCTGGAAGCAAGAGACCCAGTGATCAAAGGGCTCGGCCTCCTCTCTCTGGTGAGCCAGCCGGCCAGTGCAGGGGGCTGGTTGCCCAGAGCAAGGTGTTTTGGGTGTATCTACATGATCCCCTGAGACTGGAGCACAGGTGATCCACCTACCCGACAAAGGACAACACAGTGCAAGGCAAAACTCCGGTGTGTATTGGTTTCCACAAGAGGGCAAGCCTGGCCAGCACCGTGTCCCCAGGACACGTTTTTGAGAGCCACTCTGAAGGCTCCACGTGACCAGTGACGCGAGAATGAACAGACAGACTCTGGGTGTGTTGCGATGGACACATTCACAAGAACTTTCCAAGAACAATTACAGCACAAAACTATTGGGGGAACATTGCTTTCAAAAAGAGAAAAACTATCGTTATTTCATTAGGCGCTTCCTAGGTTGTGGGAGGAGCTTCCATCATGGCAACTGTGGTGCGGTGGCATGGCCACGTGCTGGGCGTCTAGAACTAAGGCCACACAGCCTTGGTGATCATTCGTCCCCAGAGATTTTGGGGTCTGGGGTTGAGAAGGGGTCAGCCACAGGCCAGAGAAGGCAGCATGACTTGTTTGGGGTGTTGTCTGGAAGACTGCAGGGGCCCAGGCACTGTGGTGTACACAGGTTGCAGGATGCTGCCGGGAGGTGTGGACGTGGTGCTGACCGCTGCGGCCAATTGGGCAAACCCAGCCTAGGCCCAGCCCTGGGCTAGCGTGGTGTCGACCTTGAACTGGACAGTTTGCAAGGCTGACACAGGTGGGCTGAACACGGAGCCTGTTTTCTTCTTGGACTTGGACTTGGACCTGTCTAGGGTAAGATAGGATGTCTTAGCATCTGTGATCCACCTAGGGCCAGGGCCTGCACCTGGAGGCCTCGCCTGTCCACGAGAGGCCATGAGGTGCATGGAACAGAGCACGGGGTCAGTGCCCAGCAAGGGTTAGGTTTTCTTTGAAATGGTGGTCTAAGTTGAGAGCAGCTGAGTAGAAAAGCCATGGGGGCAGCTGGGGCTATTCGGAGGGATATGCCTCACAATTTGTACATGGATCAGGGAAGGTGTTGGGACAAGGGACAGGTGGATCCCTGTATCTCCTGGGGATACCTTAGCAGGGTGTGGGCAGCTTGAGCGGCCACCAGCATTCCCCAATCTCTGGCCTCTGGGGGTGGGGCACCTTGGGTCACAGTAAACATGGCATCATCTAAGAGGCACTAGTGTGATAGGCTGAGAGTCCAGATCCCTGGAGGGCCAGGCGACGCCTTCCGGAAGCGCGTGGAAGGCGCCCAGGGAAGGGCTAGATGCCCTGCAGTGGGTGATTGGGGTCACTCCGTTCCCGTTTCACCAGGGGCTCGCCCGGGCTGCAGCCATCCACATCTGCCTCACTGCTGCGTCCATCCCTAATGTCCTCTGCAGGGTGAGGGGACAGAGGGGACAGTAAGAACACAGTGGCCTGTAAGACTTTCCACCTACCCCCACATCCTGCCTGACCATGCGGGTGCACCCCTCATCCTGCCTGACCATTCAGGGGGAAACCATGTCCTGCCAGACCACCCGGGTGCACCCCACGTCCTACCTGACCATCCAGGTGCACCCCACGTCCTGCCTGATCATCTGGGTGCACCCCATATCTTGCCTGACCATCCAGGCGCACCAGGGTCTCCTGTGGCCACTAGCCTGGGGTGCCACCCAGACTGGCCAGCAATGAACTCTTTTCACACCTCATGAAGCTATTACAGGGTGTCACAGGAGCCCACACCAAATCGCCAGGATTCCCACCACCTGCATGCCAGATCCTAGGGTCCTAAACCCACCCCAGAGGCTGTCACAGTTGCTCTGCTCATAGTCACGAGCAAGGGAGCAGGAGCCAGGGCACACACCCACCTTTGTCCAGCAGGGTCAGCGACAGGGAGGCCAGATCATTGAACTGCAAGAGAAGGGAGGGGCCTGAGATGCCAGTCAAACCCCCATGACATAGCCAGAGCTGCTTCTGCCGGGCCCTGGGGGTGGCTCGAGGCTACTGGACAGAGTGACACAGTGTCCTTGGGGGTCCTGATGCTGGCCCATACAAATTACAAACATGGCTTCATTTCTTTGCCTTTAGTCTATGTGTGTGTGTGCAATACCTACAGAGGCCAGAAGAGGATGCTGGATCCCCGGGAGATGGAGTTATAGACAGGCGTGAGCTACATTGTGGGTGCAGAGAATTCCAGGTGTTTTGCAAGACTTGAGCCAGCGTGAGAGTGTCTGGGTGGATCTGGGCCTCTGGTCTCCCTGCCTCACCTCGCCCATGACGGCAATGGGCGTCTCCCCAGTGGCCTGGGCCACACGGTGCTCCACCAGGTAGAACATGTACTCATCATACAGCAGCCGGATGAGGTGGAAGGAGCCAAAACTGGCGGCACTGCGAAGGGTCAGGTCCCGGATCACCATGGAGCTGGGGGCGGGGACAGAGAACGCTCTGAGCCTGGAGCCCAGCACTGTAAGGACCGCTCCAGGACGTCTCAAGGTCCCCAGGACAGCCTCCACAGGCAGGGATGCCCGCCCACCCCCACAAAGACACAGGAACGGAGGGGGACATGGGTGGGTAGAAGGCAGCAACCCGTGCTTCACTGCCACCTTTCTGCTTTTTAACTTTTTTAAAAAATATATTTACGCGGGGTGGTGGTGCACGCCTTTAATCCCACCACTTGGGAGGCAGAGGCAGGCGGATCTCTGTGAGTTGGAGGCCAGCCTGGTCTACAAGAGGTAGTTCTGGGACAGGCTTCAAAGCCAAAGAGAAACCCGTTGCAAAAAACCAAAATAAATAAATAAGTAAATAAAATAATAATAAATACATTTATCTGTGTGTCTCTCTCGCTCTGTAGGCCAGGCAGGCTTTGAATTCACAGAGATTCTCCTGCCTACCGGGTGCTGGGATTAAAGGCTTGCGCCACACACAGACACCTACTTTTTTTTATTGATATTTATTGAGCTCTGCATTTTTCTCTGCTCCCCTCCTTGCCTCTCCCCTTCCTCCTTCAATCCTTCCCCAAGGTCCCCATGCTCCCAATTTACTGAGGAGATCTTGTCTTTTCCTACTTTCTACTTCCCATGTAGATTAGATCTATGTAAGTCTCTCTTAGTGTCCGCATTGTTGTCTAAGATCTCTGGGATTGTGATTTGTAGGCTGGCTTTCTTTGTTTTATGTTTAAAAACCACCCAGGAGTGAGTACATGTGATAAATGTCTTTCTGTGTCTGGGTTACCTCACTCAAAATAATGTTTTTCTAGCTCCATCCATTTTCCTGCAAATTTCAAGCTGTTGTTATTTTTTTCTGCTGTGTAATACTCCATTGTGTAAATGTACCACATTTTTCTAATCCACTCTTCGATCTAGGGGCATTTAGGTTGTTTCCAGGTTCTGGCTATGACAAACTAAGCTGCTATGAACATAGTTGAGCACATGTCCTTGTGGCATGATTGAGCATCCTTTGGATATATACCCAAAAGTAGTATTACTGGGTCTTGAGGAAGGTTGTTTTCTAATTTTCTGAGAAATTGCCACACAGACATCCAAAGGGGTTGTACCAGCTTGCATTCCCACCAACAATGCAGAAGTGTTCCCTTTTCCCAACATCCTCTCCAGCATAAGTCGTCATCAGTGTTCTTGATCTTGGCCATTCTAACAAGTGTAAGATGGAATCTCAGAGTTGTTTTGATTTGCATTTCTCTGATGACTAAGGATGTTTAACATTTCCTTAAGTGTCTTTCAGCCATTTTAGATTCCTTTGTTGAGAGTTCTCTGTTTAGGTCTGTACTCCATTTTTTTTTATTGGATCATGTGATCTATTGGTGTCCAATTTCTTGAGTTCTTTGTATATTTTGGAGATCAGACGTCTGTCTGATGTGGGGTTAGTGAAGATCTTTCCCATTCTGTAGGCTGTCGTTTTGTCTTGTTGACCATGTCCTTTGCTTTACAGAAGCTTTTCAGTTTCAGGACATTCCATTTATTAATTGTTTCTCTCAGTGTCTGTGCTGCTAGGGTTCTATTTAGGAAGTGATTCCCGGTGCCAATGTGTTCAAGTGTACTTCCCACTTTCTCTTCTCTAAGGTTCAGTGTGGCTGGCTTTATGCTGAGGTCTTTGATCCATTTGGACTAGAGTTCTGTGCATGGTGATAGATATGGGTCTATTTTCATTCTTCTACAGGATGATATCCAGTTATGCCAGCACTACTTGTTAAATATGCTTTCTTTTTTCCATTTGATATTTTTTGCTTTTTTATCAAAGATGGGGTGTTTGAAGATATGTGGATTGATATTCGTGTCTTCTATTTGGTTCCATTGGTCCTCCTGTCTGTTCTTATGCCAATACCAGGCTGTTTTCAGTACTGTAGCCCTGTAGTAGAGTTTGAGGTCAGGGATTGTGATGCCTCCAGAAGTTCTTTTATTGCATAGGATTGTTTTGGCTATGCTGGGTTTTTTGCTTTTCCAATGAAGTTGAGTATCATTCTTTTGAGGTCTTTGAAGAATTTTGCTGGGATTTTGATGGGCATTGCGTTGAATCTGTAGATTGTTTTTGGTAAGATTGCCATTTTTACTATGTTAATTCTGCCTACCCAAGAGCACAGGAGATCTTTCCACTTTCTTGTGTCTTCTTCAATTTCTTTCTTAAAAGATTTAAAAGCCGGGCGGTGGTGGCGCACGCCTTTAATCCCAGCACTCGGGAGGCAGAGGCAGGCGGATCTCTGTGAGTTCGAGGCCAGCCTGGTCTACAAGAGCTAGTTCAAGGACAGGCTCTAAAAAAGCAGCAGAGAAACCCTGTCTCGAAAAACCAAAAAAAAAAAAAAAAAAAAAAAAGATTTAAAGTTCTTGTCATACAAGTCTTCCACTTGTTTGATTAGAGTTACTCTGAGATATTTTACACTATTTGTGGCTATTGTGAAGGGTGTTGTTTCTCTGATTTCTTCCCCAGCCCTTTTATCATCTGTGTTCAGGAGGGCTACTGATTTTTTTGGGTTAATCTTGTATCCTGCTACATTGCTGAAAGTGTTTATGAGTTGTAGAAGTTCTTTGGTAGAATTTTTGGGATCACTTATGTAAACTATCATATCATCAGCAAACAGTGAGAGTTTGACTTCTTTTCCAATTTGTATCCCCTTGATCTCCTTTTGGTGTCTTATTGCTCCAGTTAGGACCTCAAGAACTATATTCAATAGGTATGGAGAGTGGCCAACCTTGTCTTGTTCCTGATTTCAGTGGAATCACTGGGAGTTTCTCTCCATTTAGTTTGATGTTGGCTGTTGACTTGCTGTATATTGCCTTAATTATGTTTAGGTATGCTCCTTGTATCCCTGCTCTCTCCAGGACCTTTATCATGAAGGGATGTTGTATTTTGTCAAATGCTTTTTTTGGCATCTAATGAGATGATCATGTGGTTTTTATTTTTCACCTTGTTTATATGGTAGATTACACTGACAGATTTTCGTATGTTGAACCATCCCTGCATCTGTGGGATGAAGCTGATTTGGTCATGGTGGATGATGGTTCTGATGTGCTCTTGGATTCGATTTGCCAGTATTTTATTTAGTATTTTTGCATCAATGTTCATGAGTGAGATTGGTCTGTACTTCCCTTTCTTAGTATTGTCTTTCTGTGGTTTGGGTATCAGGGTAATTGTAGCAATGTTCCCTCTGTTTCTGTTCTTGTGTGGAATAATTTGAGGAGTATTGGTATTAGTTTTTCTTTGAATGTCTTGTAGAATTCTGAGCTGAAACCATCTGGTCCAGGGCTTTTTTTGGTTGGGAGACTTTTTGTGACTGTTTCTATTTTTTCAGCAGTTATAGGTCTGTTTAATTTGCTTATCTGGTCTTGATTTAATTTTGGTAAGTGATATTTATCCAGAAAGTTGTCCATTTCCTTTAAGTTTTCCAATTTTGTGGAGTACAGGTTTTAGAAATATGACCTGATGATCCTCTGTATTTCCTCCATGTCTGTTGTTATATCCCCTTTTCATTTCTGATTTTGTTAATTTGGATATTCTGTCTTTTGGTTAGTTTGGATAAAGGTTTGTCTATTTTGTTGATTTTCTGGAAGAACCCACTCTTTTGCCTCATTGATTCTTTGTATTGTTTTCTTTGTTTCTATTTTGTTGATTTCAGCTCTCAATTTGATTATTTCCTGCCATCTAGTTCTCTTAGGTGAGTTTGCTTCTTTTTGTTCTAAAGTTTTCAAATGTTCTGTTAATTCACTAGTGTGGGATTTTTCCAGCTTCTTTATGTAGGCATTTAGTGTTATGAACTTGCCTCTTAACACTGCTTTCATTGTGTCCCATAAATTTGAATATGTTGTGTGGTCATTTTCACTGAATTTTAGGAAGTCTTTAATTTCCCCCTTTATTTTTTCCTTGACTCATTGATGATTCAGGTGAGCATTGTTTAATTTCCATGTGTTTGTGGGTTTTCTGGAATTAGTATTGCTGTTGACTTCTAGTTTTAAAGCATGGTGATCTGATAAGGTACATTGGGTTATTCCTTTTTTTTTGTATTTGTTGAGATTTGTTTTGTTACAGAGTACGTGGTCAATTTTTGAGAAGGTTCCATGAGGTGCTGAGAAGGTATATTCTTTTTTTTTTTTTTTGGTTTTTCGAGACAGGGTTTCCCTGTAGTTTCTAGAGCCTGTCCTGGAACTAGCTCTTGTAGACCAGGCTGGCCTCGAAGGTATATTCTTTTTTGTTTGGATGGAATAGTCTATAGATATCTGTTAAGTCCATTTGAGTCATAACATGTTAGTTCTCTTACTTCTCTGTTCATTTTTTGTCTGATTGTCCTGTCCAGTGGTGAGAGGGGAGTGTTGAAATCTCCCACTCTTAGTGTGTGGGGTTTAATGTATGATTTAAGCTTTAGAAGTGTTTCTTTGACATATGAGGGTGCCCTTGTATTGGGGGCATAGATGTTCGGTATTGAAATTTCCTCTTGATGGATTTTTCCTGTGGCTAATATGAAATGACCTTCTTTGTCTCTTTTGACTGATTTTAGCTTGAAGTCTATTTTGTTAGATATTAGGATAGCTACACCCGCTTGTTTCTTAGGTCCATTTGACTGGTCCTTTTTTTTTTTTTTTTAACCAACCTTTTACTCTGAGATGATGTCTGTCTTTGAGGTTGAGATGCGTTTCTTGTATGCAGAAGAGGGATGGATTATGTTTTCGTATCCAATCTGTTAGCCTGTGCCTTTTTATAGGTGAGTTGAGTCCATTTACATTAAGGGATATTAATGACCAGTGGTTGCTATCTCCGGTTAATTTACTTTTCATCATTGGTGATGTTAATTTGTACATTTTTTTCTTTTTCAGGATTTGCTTTATGAGATCATCAATTGTGTGTGTTTTTGTTGGTGTAGCCATCTTCCTTGGGTTGGAGTTTTCCTTCTAGTATTTTGTGTAGGGCTGGGTTTGTGGCTAAGTATTGGTGATATCTATATTTGTCACGGAATATCTTATTTTTTCCTCCTATGGTGATTGACAGACACCTTTTTTTTTAAATCACGTTGCCTGCCTGGAAGAGCACCCTGAGGATGCAGTGCCCCAGGAGGCCACTGCCTGGAACTGGAGTTACAGATGGGAGCCACATGTGAATGCTGGGACTCAAGTAGGGTCCTTTACAAGAGCAGCTGCTGCTGAGCGTCTCTCCAGCTCTGTCTGCCTTGTTTGAGATGGGTTTGTCTGCACCTGGGCTTGGTGACCTGTTGGTCAGGGAGCCCTGGGGAACCTCAGCAGGGACCTTACAGTGCGGGCTGTCGTGCAGGCTGCTCACTTTGGGTCAGGCTTGCTCAGAGGCCCCTTGCCTACTGTTTTTCTCTTCTTTCACATCCCTGCCTCTTTCTTTTTTTTCTTTTTCTTTTTTTCTTATTTTTTGAGGGAAAGGGCAGTGTCTTATTCTGTGGCCCAGGCTCATGTTAAACTTAGATCCCCCTGCCTTAGCCTTGCAAATAGCACCTTGGCCAGATCATGTTTTCTTCCATGAACCCTTCCCTATTGTCTTTCCCAGTTTCCCTTGGTACATGTGGTTGAGGGGCCCTGCAACCATGACTGAGGTCTGGTGCTGTGTCTCACTGGCCCTAGGAAAAGCCTCAGACAGAAACAGCCCTTTCCCCTTGAGCTGCAATTCTAACCCCAGCCTGAGTTTCTGCCCTGCCCTGCTGACTCATTTCATGTTAACTTGACACAAGCTGGAGTCATCAGAGAGGAAGGAGCCTCAGCTGAGGAAATGCCTCCGTGGGATCCAGCTGTAGGGCATTTTCTCATTTAGTGATTGATGGAGGAGGGTCCAGCCCGTGGTGGGTGGTGCCATCCCTAGGCTGGTGGTCCTAGGCTCTATAAGAAAGCAGGTTTGGCCTGGAGATGGCGCAGAGGTTAAGAGCACCTGCTGCTCTTCCAGAGGTCCTGAGTTCAATTCCCCATTTACAACCATCTGTAATGAGATCTGGCGCCCTCTCTGGCATGTGGGCAGACATGCAGAGCACTCATACATAAAATATAAATAAATGAACTTTTTTTAAAAAAAAGAAAACAAGAAAAGAAAGCAGGCTGAGCAAACCATGAGGAGCAGGCCAGTGAGTGGCACCCTCCATGCTCTCTGTACCAGCTCCTTCCTCCAGGCTCCTGCCCTGTGTGACTTCCTGTCCTAACTTCCCTCAGTGATGGACCCTGCAGAAACCCTGCCCCGTGGTTGCTGTGGTCACAGATGTTGTCGCAGCACTAGTGACCTGACTAGGACACCACCATCCTTGGGGTTTTCTGATCTGCTGGCCCACAGTCTCATCTCTTACGTGTTACTGTCACAGATGTACACCTGGTATGCCAGACCTGGCAGGGTGTCTCTGTGGGGACAGCGGAACTCAGGTGCCCCCCGCCCTGCTCCCCGGCTTTCTCTCTCCCTACATCTTATCTTAGAGTCTTCAAGGCCCTAAAGCCAGCTCACCATCCAGAAGTTTCAGGTGTTGTTTTCTATGGTCCCATAGGAGACAGTGTTGTCTGAGGCTGTGCTGGGTCCCAGTCCTCCCTCAGCCCACACGGCCCTATCTGCTATAGGTTCAGGGGCCCAGAAGGTGTGTGGACTTCAGGGGTGGCACTAGGGCGTGGGGTGACCCAGCTCACCTGTAGAAGGACCACTTGAGCAGGAACTGGCGGGCGGCCTTGGGGAAGCTGGGGCTGCCTGCATGCTGCTTCAGTACCTGGGTGACCACGTTGTCCAGCCAGCTGGCCCACTGGTCCAGCGAGCTCTGCTGCTGCAGGGTCACCTTGAAGTCATGCTCCAGACGCTGCACCAGGCTCTCCTCACACTGGCACACCCACGAGGCCTGCTCCTGGGAAGGGGTAGTGTGTGAGGGTCTGGGGGATTCTCTGCTGTGTTCACTTGAGGCCAGGTCTCATGTAGCTCAGGCTGGCCTTACGTTGTGGGTGTAGCCGAGGATGACCCTGGTCCTAGATGGGCTGATATGTACGGGATGGAGCCCTGCATGCTGGGCGGGGCTCTGCCCGCTGAGCCCCACTCCAGCTTTCCTTATCAACAGAGTCTCAAGAGGAAGCCCAGCAGCTGGCCTAAGACTTCCAACCTTCTGTCTCAGTCTCCTGAATGCTGTGACAGGTGTGTGTCACTGAGCCTCACAGGGATCCTTCCTCAGGGCACAGATGTGTGTGCTGAAAGACCGGCTTCAGCCATGCCACGGTGTGAACTTTTCTGGCAAAACAGAGTCAGGCACACAAGGGCCAGCGGCTGGGAGTGTTTGGAATGTGAGCAGACAGGAGTGCGGCTGGTTAAGCCGGCTACAAAGTGGATCTGCACCACAGCAAGGCGGGCAGGTGGGGCAGCAGCCAGCCTCAGGCTTCCCACTGCCGATGTGCAGGCCAGGGAGGGATGGCTGCCCGCTACGGCGCAGCTCTGGGTTTGGGAGCCAGACTGCGCGGTGAGCACCCAGTGGAGCACAGCAGGGCAAGCAGACAGCACTGCCAAGTCACCTGAACATTGGCAAAGTCCACGCGGTTGAGGTCGCTCAGCATCTGGTTGATCTGCGACGTGTTCTGCAGCACAGCCCGTGCCGCCTGAGCCAGGTGGTTGAGGGACGTGTAGCGCCGCAGGGTCTGTGCAAAGGCGCTCACGACGCCCACCTGTGAGGGACGCGGTAACACAGTCAGCAGAGGCCCTGCATGAGGGATGTGGGAGCAGGCAGCAGACAGACACTCTGGCACACCTGTGTGCACCTCATCACCCTGCTCCCGGCAGGCCTAGAGGACTCAGGATGTCAGAGGGAGGAAGGGGCGGGGCAGAGTAACCTGTAGGTAAAGGGGCCTGTGACACCACCTGTGTAGGCTGTCTTGTTGGCCTGATAGAGACAAGCTTCACTCGGCCCTTGAGGGATTGGCCAGATCGCAAAACTGAGACAAAAAACTTATCCCACTGTGAGCAGAGCAGCTCCACCATGGCAGACTGTCTCCAGGCACTGCTCAGTGCTTGAGGAACTGTGCCTCCAGCCACACCCCACGATAAGCTCTGCTACCACAGGCAAGTGACCCTATACATAAGGACCGGGGGCGGGAGGCATGCATGAAGGTCTCAACTGTTGCTAGCTGGCTCATCACGGGGAACCTCTAAGGGCTTTCCTTCCTGGTGGTGTGGTTGTCCCTGCTTCTAGAAGCCTCAGTGGATAGTAAAGATGCAGATCCTGGTACAGTGGGATGTCCTAGCACTCAGGGAACTGAGGCAGGAGGATTATGAGTTGGAAGAACTTTTGGGCTAAGGAGAGGTGGTGGCCTAGAACTCTCAGGCCCACCATGCTAGCTTGTATGTGTGTGTGTGTGTGTGCGCGCGCGCGCGCGCGCGCGCACGGGTATGTGTGTGTAGTGGTCAGAGGCTGGGAGGGTCTTCTCTCTCCACCTTAGTTTTTTGTATCTATGTGTCTCTGGATGCACACATGTAATGGTATGTATGTAGAGGTCAGAGGGTGAGGAGCTGGTTCTCTCCTACCATGTGGGTCCCAGGAACTGCATGCAGGTCATCAGACTTGGTGGCAAGTGCTTTTACCCACTGAGTCATCTCGCCGGCCCTTGCATTGCATTTTCTGAGCCAATCTCCCTGAAGCTGGCCCGGCGAGTCCCTGGAAACTGTCTCTGCCTCCTTAGTCTGGCGTTACAGGTGTGCAGCACCATGCTCAGCTCTTGTGGTGCCGGGGCTCAAACTCAGGCCCTCACATTTGTGTGGCAAACACGTTATATCCTGAGCTGCCTCCTCAGCCCTGGGCCCCCGCGGCCCTGTACACACGTCCTGGACTGCCAGGGCCTCACTTGCACTTCACGCGAGGCCCAGGTTTATAGTGAAGACTCTGATTTGTGGCTGGGAGGAGATGGAAGTCGGAGCTGTCCGCTCTGCAGTGGCCCAGGAGCGTCACCTGTCGCCTCCATGGCCCTCTCCCCACCAGCTCCTCTGCCCCCACAACATTCCCCGGACACACAGGGGAGGTGGCCTGATGGGCACAGGGGTCTTCCTGTCACCCTAAAAGCTGAGGGGCCCCACGGACCCATTTGTGCTGGTACCTTAGTCTGGATGACCTGCTGAGGGAAGCCACTCATGGCATTGATGAGCCAGCCCTCTAAGCTCTTGGCGAAGTTCCTGATGGCCTGAGTCAGGGAACCTGGAGGTGTGAATCAGAGACTCAGGGTAAGTGGGGTGGTGACACATGGTGGTCACGGTTATGGAGCCCCTGGCATGGAGACCAGGGACACTTGCCCAGCACCCAGCATTGCCTAAGCTGCCCTACAATCAAGATGCACACATTCCCAGTATCATGGCCTCAGGGTCAGACATGCATGCACACACTCATATGCACGGTGCATATAGACACACACATGCATACACGTATATACAAAGTGTATTCTGTCGATATCCAAATTTATTTTATCCTGACCTGCTGTAAGAAAACTGGACTTCCTGTTTTTGTTTTTGGGAGAGTGTCTCTCTACTGGCTGTCCTGGAACTCACTCTGTAGCTCAGGCTGTCTCGAATGCAGAGATCCTCCTGCCTCTGCCTCCTGAGTGCTGAGATAACAGGTGTGTGCCACCATGCCTGGATTATCAGGCAATTTATATTTTCAATTTTGTTTTTCTTTTGATTTTAATTTATTTTCGGACTGATTTTATTGGTTTTTTATTTTAATTTATTCTATTTAAAGAAAATATGTTTTCAACATCACTGTCTTCCTGAGAGGCAGAATGGCACCCTGGCCAAGCCCCACATACACACAGCTCGCCTGCAGAGAAGGTGTTCAAAGCTGAAGCTGGGCTCCTTGCCCACGCTGGGGTTGTGGCACTGAGCCTGGAAGGGCCTGTGCAGGTCCTGGCTGTCTATAGCAAACATCCCTGGTGCCCATGGTGGCCTGGCAATGCCCTTGAAAGTGAGGTGGCCACAATGGCTTTCCTATTAGGTGACTCTTGGCTGCCATTACCTGCCCTTCAGGGAACCTTCTGGAAAGCCCGGGCACCTGCCCTGGCCAGCTCTTGGCACCCTGCTGCCTGGCAGAGACCCTGGGGGTCAGGAATGGGGAGGAGGTGGCTCTGGGGGCAGTGCCTGAGGGTGGGGTGGCTCACTGGGGACAGGGCCTGAGGGTGGGGTGGCTCACTGGGGACAGGGCCTGAGGGTGGGGTGGCTCACTGGGGACAGGGCCTGAGGGCGGGGTGGCTCACTGGGGACAGGCCGCAGCACGTCTGGGATAAGGGTCTCCACCAGCGCCTGATACAGGATGTGGTCGCAGCTGCGCATCCACTGCAGGATTGGCTCGCACCTACACAGACAGATGAGCTTGTCCTTCGGGAGGAGGGTGACTTCCGGCTCCTCGTCGCTGTGGGAGGGGAAGGGGACACAGGGTGAGCACAAAGTGACATGGCAGGGACCACACAGCACGGTTCAGGGATGGGGCCTCTGGTTCCCCACAAAGCAGTACTGCTCCCTCTCTGCCTGTGGCTCAGGTAACGCAGTCACTGCAGTTTCTGCGCCAGCTCACAACATGGTAGCACAAGGCCATTATCCTGACTCTCAGGAACCCGAGGCAGGAGGATGACAAAGCCATCCCCAGTCTGGGCCATGGCAAGAGAGCTGGGGGGCATGACTCGGGGTAAGACGCCCTGCCCAGCATGTGCCAAGGCCCTGGGTCCCCAGTCCTGCAGCAGAACAGGGTGCTAGAGAAGGAAGGCGCTGGCAGGACGTGAGAGAAGGGGTGTCTAGGTGATGTCTCAGGCAGCTTAGCCACAGGGAAGGGACCAGGAGATTGACTTGGGGTTAAACTGGGGAGCATACAGCCTGAACATATGCCTGCCCTGTCCTGGGGTTTGGGTGTCACCTGGCAGGCAGCGAGGCACGACCATCGTTGGAGGTGGCCTTGCAGTTCCAAAAGGATAACCACAGCTTCTCGATGTACTGAAACTGGAGGTTCATGACGACGTCTAAGGTGGCCTAGGAGCAGAATGGCCTGTCAGGGGATAGGCCCAGTCACATGCCTGGTGCGCTGGGAAGCGGTGGGACTTTCTGAGGTCCCCAAAGGGGCTAGTGAGAGAGAGTGGGCAGATGCGGTGCCCAGGAGAGGGCCCTGTGGGGGGGGGGGCAGAATATGGGACCCAGATCTGGCAGTGGTGCCTGGGAGCTGCAGGTGTGGGGTGGGTCTGGCCAAGTAGGGCGTCACCTCACAGTGCCTGCGATACACCAGCTGCAGGGCCTTCACATCGTGAGGGGTGACACTCTCCTGCAGCAGCGCACTGCCCAGGTCAGGGGCCGGGAACTCTGGGAAGACGTGGGACACATCTGGAAGAGACAACACATGAATGTCACACATACAGGCTCCAGGGGACACAGGCACAATGGCAGCCCTGGTACTGCGGTCACACGGTGACTGCCAGTGTTCCTTAGGTGTTAACCTGGGCAAAGCATAGCAATGTCTCAGAGATGTCACTAGAGAAGACACAGGCTGGGTGTAGGTTCTGGCTAGAGCGCTTGCTGCGATGCCCGGGGTCCTGAGTCCCACCCACAGTACCACAGACCCGTCACCCCAGCACTCGGGAGGACCAGGGGTTCACAGTCAGCATGGGGTACAGAAGGTCACGAATAAGCTCATAAATTAGCTGTTGTTTGGGCACACAGCATCATTCTGGAATCCCGGTGATATCAGGAAGACGGTTCATCTAGAAGTCCCTACGTGGTGACAGGTCCCATGCTCACCTATGTACTGCTGGTGATGCTGGCCCTGAGTGGCCATGGCCTGCTCGGGTGTGCCATGCAGGCTGCCGTGAGCGCCACTGTCCCCAAGGCTGTCTGACTTCTGGGCTGGTCGGTACCTGGTGAGGGGACATATGTACCACCAGGAGGCCTAGGCAGCACTGTGTGGGATGGACTGAGGGATGGATGTGCTGAGGCCTCCTGGGGGAGGGAGAATGTACTCGGAGGTGCACAGGAGCTATCTGTTAAGTCCCTTGACAAGGGTGAAGGCTTGCTCCTGTCTGCTGGTTCTGGAAGGAACCAATGAGGGGCTGGGGGCGTGGTCACAGGTGTAGCCCTTGTCTTGAATCCTCCGGTGAGGAGCTGGGGAGCTCTACCCCCTCCTAGAATATTTGAGTTCCTCAACACCTCAATAAAACAAGATAATTAGGGTCTATGGTTTCAACTACGTGGTCTTCTAGAAAATATTGGAAATATAGACACCCAAAAAGAAAATAAATGAAAAACTAGTGTTCCCAAGGTCTGGGTGGGAGGCAGGCACAGGCGGAGGATGGGATCCCCTCATCTGACAGCACACACCACTGTGTATTTGCCCAAACA
This sequence comes from Arvicola amphibius, assembly GCF_903992535.2. NCBI lineage: Eukaryota > Metazoa > Chordata > Mammalia > Rodentia > Cricetidae > Arvicola > Arvicola amphibius. Next base: position 94,403,484 of record NC_052047.1, read on the forward strand.
CACAAGAGGCAGAGCAGGAGACTTGGAGAATGGCCTGTCTTGCCTGCCATGTTTGGGAGACACTGTGGTGGCACCCTCGGTCTGGGGCTGCGGGTCCGGCAGCCTGGCCAGCATCACCCACCTGGGCTTCTGGTGTGTGGGCTGCTGCCTCATGGCCATGTACTGCGTGTCATCCTGCAATCGGTTCAGAGGGGAGTCCGGCTTCAGGCGGATCCCATAGTAATGGTACTTCGAGTTGCCCCTGGAAACAAAACAGCACAAGGTAGGCACTGTGTGGGGATATTCTACACGCAGCAGCCACTGATGGGGAGGCAGCTGACATTTTAGGAAAAGCCAGCTGTGTCCAGCCCAGATCTGCCTACTATGTTTATGGCTGACGATTCTTCCCCAATCTACCCAATCTTCCCTAAACCCCTGTCTCCCAGCTGGCCTGAATGCACTGTAGCCCAGGGACCTGCCCACATATCCTGAGTGCTGGGAGACAGCTGTGCATCACCACACTAGGCAGGAGGAGGTAACCCTGCCACGCTCGGGGCAACACACGGACAGATGAGCCCCAGCCTGGAAGCTGGCCTTCATGGCAAAGATGGCCGTCCTCTGCCACTGTCCCACAGTGTCTCCCTCGTTCATCTGTTCCAGAGGAGAACCCACTTCTGCTAGCGCACAGTGACCCCGTGACTGGACAGCATGCAGGCTGGCTACCGCAGCACTCAGGAGGGCAAGGCAGAATGATTGCCGGTTTCAAAAAGAGCTGTGAAGCTGGGTGGTGGAGGTGCACACCTTTAATCCCAGTACTCAGGAGGCAGGGATGGGTGGATCTCTGGGAGTTCAAGGCCAACCTGAGCTACTTAGTGAGATCCTATCTCAAAAACAAAACAAAATAAAACAAAAAATAAAAAACAACACAGTACAAACAAACTAACAAAAAACCCAACAAAATTTACAAAATGAGAGTGAAACCCATCTCATCCTAGTGCACCCCACCCCCACTCTGGGCGACTGCAAGTCAAGAAGCCTCCACTGGAACTGGGTCTGTGGGCTCTGGGAGTCCTGGTCGCTGTCACCCACCTGGTCCCCAGACGCCGCGTACGCAGGCCCATGAACACAGAGCGGATAAGCTTGCCGAAGGACGCGGCATTGACAGGCTCCAGCTTGTGCTCCTGGCAGTGGCGCAGGTAGTGGTTGTACAGGGAGCTGCGGGGCAGGCTCACGCCCTCCGCTGTCTCGTAATTGTCCAGAAGCCACTGGAGCTGGAGGACAGATGGGCATCAAAGGCCTGGAGTCCCAGGGCAGAGGCTCACTTCCCTGTGCTGGCCAGGGAAGTGACGGAGCCACCTGCGTGGTGCTCATGTCTGTCCCTGAACACACATGGCAGTCACTTCTGTCCATCCACCCGCCCGCCCGCCCACCCACCCACCAATGCATGGTCCACGCACCCATCCACTCATTGCTTCTATGCACGTACACTTTGGCCTCTGTGTTCTGTCGTATTTTATGGCCCCCATGCGATGAAGACAGGTCAGGCTGTGTCTCCAGGATGAAGCAGACACAGCACCACATGCCCGAGGGGCCCACAGTACAGTGACAGAGTCAATGCAGAAACAGGACAGTGGACATGGAGTCTTGTGCTCCAGGCCACAGGTCACTGAAGGCCTGCTGCCCCAACCCCCAAAGTCAGAGGGCTCTGGGTAAAACCCAGACACCTAGGGGTGGCTCGGAGGGTCAGTGAAAGGCACAGGCTGAGGCTGTGTACAGAGGCAGCGGCTTCAGGAGGCGCCAGACTCTAGCACCTGCTCCCTGTGGGTGCTGTGCCCTCCTGTCTTGATTCTGTCTCAGGAGTCAGTCATGTGACCTGACCCAGTGGCTGTCCTGTGACTGTGTGTGTGAGCTACGATGCTGGCAAGGAGGCCGAGTCCTTCTACATGTGAGGCCACTGTGGCCTGTGAATGGCCCCCAGCCTGGGCAGCATCTCCAAGGGGAATCACTGTCAGGGAACAGGCTGACAGGTGCATGGCTACGTGGCTGGGTCCCCACTGCAGAGGGGAGCAGGTTGCGATCCTCTCTAAACAGGGGGTGTACTCTGGGGAATTCCTTCATGGGGTCAGGCAAGGTGTCCCTGGCACAACCGCTGCATACCCATGTGGCTTCCCACTGGCCTCCCTACTCCCGTGTCCCTCCTCCCTCACCCTGGAAACATGCTCATCGTAGATCAGAAACCCAAGTCAAAGGGCTGCCCCGGGGACACAGCAGAGGTTCCGAACAAAAATGCTGGTGCCACGCTTGCAGGGCAGCTGGCAGAGTGGACGGAAGGCTGGACCCATCTGTGTCTGCAGAGCTCAGAAGGCCCAGGCATGTTTTTCTGGCACTACAGAACCAAGAGTTGGCTCTCGGAGATGGCAGGCCACAGCCTGGAGAGGTGGAGGGCTGGCTCTAACTCTGGGTAAACCAGGCGGGCTTAAGAGGCTGAGTAGGGGTTGATCTCCAAGGCTGCTGACCCATCAGGGGCATGTAGATCTCCGAGCACTGAGTTAGGGCCTCCCGGCCATACTGCCACCCTGCTCGCCCAGGCCAGCAGCTACACCCAGCCCTCCTGTCATAAGCCTGACATGGCTGGCACTGATCAGGGTGCCCGGCTTTCAGCTGTGCTGTGCCTCAGGGGTAAAGGGGTAGAGGTCCAGGGGACAGAGTGCTAGGGCTTTCGTGCCATCCTGACGCCTAACAGTTTGCTTCACTGCCCACCTGACCGGCTGGGGACAGTGTCCTTTTCTCCTCCCCATCCTGATGCAGAACTCAGTACTTCAGGGCCATCCATGGTCCTCCCACTTGCTAGAACGCTGAGAACTGCCGGGCCAGTGCTAGCCCACTGCTAGCCATGCGGTCATTCCACTCCTCTGGGAGCATGATCCAGCCTGAGCGCTGCCCGATGCCACAGGGCCCATCGCTGCACAAGGATCCAGTGAGAACTTGGCTCTCACACATCAGGGCCCTTCACCTCCTCACAGCTCCATGAGGCAGCGGCAGAGCTGGAGTTGTTCATGCAGGCGCCCAGCACCTTGACAGGAATGACACTTTAGGGCCAAAGTCCAATGTAAGGGGTCGTTGAAAGGAGGGGACGCTTGTCCATAGGAGCCTGCAGGGAATCTCTGGGGTGGAGGCTGAAGGTGTCCCCACAAACGTTTGAATGTCCTACAGACACAAAACCTTAGGGGCTCTGTCCCCACAGATGACTTCTAGACCTTTCTCTAGATCAGCATCTGCCCCTCTTCCCAGAGAGTCATAGCCTCCTACATCAGTCTACTATGAACCTGGGCCATCAAGAAGGTATGGGAGAGGGGGTTTCACAGGATCAAGCTGGACAAAAAGCAGATGTTAGAAGCCTCAGGAAAATGCCAATGGCCACAGTCCAACCTGGTCAGAAATGGTGGCACACTCCTGTCATCCCAGCCCTCAGGAGTCTGGGACAGGAAGCTTGCAAGTTCAAAGCCAGCCTCAGACACATAGTGAAACACAGGCCAGCCTGGGCCACAGGAAAGTCTGTCTCAATAAACAAAAAATCAAATACCTAACAGTCAGGCTCGTGGTCCCAGCAGCTACACCCAGCCCTGGGTAGGAGTATGTGGAGTTTGGGCCAGCCTAGGCTACATAGCAAGATCCTGCTTCTGAGTAAATAAATACCAAGGCACGGAGAGGCCAACCCGCTGGACAGGAGGCATTTGGGGGTGTTAGAGAGAGCTAAACATCCCTTCTTAGCTCCCCAGATCAAATACCGAGCCCTATGGTGTTCTAGTCCCATCCAGCCATGCTGAGTCTGAACCAGGGCACTCAGCTCCCTGAGAGGCCTCCATCACAGAGCAAAGCCAAGAATGTCTGCTGCCTGCTGCCTGCCTTGCATTTCCAAACTACACAGCTGAGGGCTTTCATGGCCACCCAGTCCCAAACCACCTTCCCCTTTAGAAAGTTGTATTTTTGTTTTATTATTTAATTTTTATTATCACTATTTTTAGATGTATCTTATTTCATGTGTACAGGTGTTTGCTTGCATGTAAGTCTGTGTAGCGTGTGCATGCATTGCCCACAAAGGCCAGAAGAGGGCATGAGATATCCTGGAAATGGAGTCAGATGGCTGTGAGCTCCACATGGTGCTGGGAACTGGACCAGGGTCTTCTGCTGTGCTGTGGAGGGTGACCTTGACCCCTGACCTCAGACCAGCTGTGCTGTGGAGGGTGACCTTGACCCCTGATCTTCTGTGTGCTGGTGACAGTATGAGGTATGCTTTGTACCAACACCTGCTTTGTAGGAATGGATCCCCGGGTCTGAAGCTTGGTCCATCTTTTTCATTTTAAGACAGGATATTGTTATGCAGCACAGCTTAGTGGAAGACCTGCCAGCCTTGTCTGGGTTGGCAGGGGCAAGCCTGGGACATGGGTGTCATCCTCAAGTCTAATACCCATGCAGCAGTGTGAGGGCAGGCATGGGGTCTTCCTCACCAGCTAAGGCTTCTGGGATTTTTGGCTAGTGTTTTTCTCTCCCATTAGCCTCTGCAAGGCTGCATTCGGTCACAGCCCTGGTCTTTCTAGCACCTGTGAGCACTCCAGACAGAGCAGGGTGTCGGGGGCCCAGCGCACTTACGTGGCTGTTGAGTAGGCCGCCTTTGTGGGGGGCGAGGCCTTCGCTTTTTTGGAGAGTCTCAATCGCCATTTCAAGCTATGCAGATGTGTACAGAGACAGGACAAAACCAAAGAGGTGGGGGGGTGGGGTGGGGGGTTGGGGTGGGTGGGGAGAGAAGGAGATCAGATGGTTAGCGGCAGGCAGCCCACACCAGCCCCAGCCTGGCATTAACAGCAGCAGCGAGCGGCAGGCTTAAGCAAGAGTGAAGCGGTGGCAGGCGCAAGGCCCTGCACCTGCTCCTGAGCCCAGAGTCCAAGACAGCAGCAGACAGCACAGCCACGGTGGCTGACATCACATCCCAGCACAGGACACAAGGGACCAGGAGCCCAGCGTGTGCATCTCTCTGCAGGCCGAGGACACAGCAGGGTCCTCCTCAGTGGGTCTCATCACTCACTTGTGTTGCTCTTTATGTATGTAGGCGTTTGGTTTGTGTGTCTGTCTGTCAGTGCAGTAAGTGCATGTACCTGGTGCCTGCAGAGGCCAGAGTGGGTGTCAGATCCCCTGCAACTGGAGTTTCATATGGCTGTGAGCCACTGCAGGCCGGGTCCTCTGTGAGGGCCACTGAGTCACTTCTCCCCCTTATCTTTTGACACAGGGTCTCTCTTCTAACCTGGGGCTGGCTGACTCACTAGCAAGCTCTTGGGATCCTCCTCAGCACTGGGGCCACAGGCAGGCCTCGCCATGCCTAGTTTCCTATGTGGGGGCTGAAGGGGCCAGGAACATCACCACTAAGCCCTCTCCCCAGGCCCTGAGAACCAAGCTTCTACACAGTGTGTAAACTCAAATGTGAGCCAGGCCAGAGTTACACACCCCAAACCACCCCGTTGCTGGGGACAGCGGGTGACACTGAGCCCTGCTCAGGGACTGGGTCCTGTCTGATGAGGAGCTGGGAGTGGGGGGACACAGTAGGCTTCCAGGAGCTGTGACCTGGGCTGAGGACCAGGTGGGGTGGAGGAGGGGCGAGCTGCAGTTACGATGCCTGTCTGTGGCTCCATATGACTGTGTGGAACATGAGCTGGCCCTGCAGCAGGAGCTAACATCCTCTAGGACAGCAGAGGCTCCCGCTGGGTTTGCTGGGTTTCACTCACCAGGCTCCCTAGAACGGTATTCGGGAGAGGGGGCCCAGGGTGGGTAAAGGTGCTTGACACCAAGCCTGGTAACCTGAGTTCAATCCCTAGGATCCCCATGGAAGGAGAGTCCACTCCCACAAGCGGTCCTCTGACCTTCTGACCTCCACAAGTGTGCACTGGAATGTGCATGCACACACACAATAAACACAGACACAGTGTGATAAGAAAAAGCAAGGCCATGGCTTCGGAGGCCCTGGAGTCATGATGGCCCTGTGATCTCCCACAGTGACACTGGATGAGCCAGGACATGAGCTGCCAGACAGCACAGAAGGCACTGTGGGGCACGGGTGGGCAAAGGCTAGGGCCACCTTCTGCTCCTGCCAGTGTTGGGCACAGGTGGGCGTGCCAGCAGCAGAGGGCAGCAGGGGTGACTGGGTGAGTATCAACTGAACAGACCAGCAGGCAACTTCTTCCCACTTCTGGAACTTTCATGAGGGACCCAGACAGCCCCTGGCTCAGTGGAGGGGGAGCCCTTCAAGACAGCGTCCAGTAGGTGGACAGTGAGGGACAGCAGGTTTGAACCTGAGCTAATGACTCGGTTACACTATTAAAAACTGCTGAGGCCCCAATGAAAGAGAGCTGGGGGGGAGGGATTGCGGTGGGCTCACCTGTTTGTGCAGTGGACGTCAGAGGTCGATGTAGCTAGGACTCTTTCCTGGTCACTTTCTGTCTTATTTTTTGAGACAGGGTCTCCCTCCCCATGAACCTACAGCCTGCTAACTCTGCTGGGCTTGCCCGTGGGCCCCAGGGACCCTCCTGTCCCCGGTTGGGATGACACCTGTGTACCTCCATGCCTTGCTTTTATAAGGCCCATGCTTGCTCAGTAGGCACCTTACCCACCATCCACTCCCCAGGCCCTATGTCTGTCTGTCTGTCTGTCTGTCTGTCTGTCTGTCTGTCTTTTTAAATTTGAGACAGGGTCTCACTGTGCAGCGCCAGCTGGCCTGGAACTCACAAAGATCTTCCTACCTCTGTCTCCTGAGTGCTGGGATTAAAAGTGTGCACCACCACACCTGGCCCAAATTTTGTTTTTAAGGGTTATATTTATCAGGCCAGATGTGGGAGGAGGACCGCCAGTGCTTGGGAGGATGAGGCAGGAAGATGACGAATGTGTCTCTCCTAAAACAAAACCCAAACTTCTCAAGCAACAAGAAGGAACTAAACCTAACAATGTTTCCCACAGAATTTATGGTGGAACAATTAAATTTATGTATTCACTCTTTTAAAAGTAATTGGCCCATCATAAGTCTCCATTAATAGTATTAAAAATAAAGATAACTTTCTTCTCTAGTTATCAAAAAACTAGAGGACTTGAACATTTACACCTGTGCGGATCTCCTCTATCTCTGGGTCTGGAGGGTGGCGAGGCCTCTGCTCTGCGTCCCCACCTGCTCTCCCAGCTTAGAGGGACTGTGTGGAAAGAACCCTGTCCTCACAAAAACAAGCAGCTGTCCTACCTCACGTCACACTCAGACTGCAGGACTGGCAGTCTCTAAACTTAGCTGCAACATGGAGTCTTGCCACATATGCAAGCTCCCCACACCCAGTCGGCATGTAAAATAACCACATCTGGAGTGAGGGCAAAGTCGGGACCACCTCCCCTCCCAGGAGAGTGGTGGATACACAGCCACTGGCTGGCACTTCATCCAGCAATGACGGCAGCGGCAGCAAGAGAACCCAGACGTCCCACATGGCCCCTGGGGGCCGGTCCATCAACGTGGCTGGCTCTTGGCTCCCGCTCCCAACAGATTGCAGGGCTCACCATGACAAAGAATACAGATTTCACTGGCCCAGAAAGGTAATCAGACAATTGATCAGCGACAACTGCTCCAACAGCAAACCCTGGGAGGACGGAAGGATGGGGCAGCTAGGGCTTCCACACAATGGTGCTGAAGAAACTCTTTGTTACAGAAAATTATGACACATCCACATATGGGAAGATGAGTCTGCACACAGGGCCATCCTGCGGGCCCAGGATGACACAGTGGGCTTATGACTTAGGTCAACTCTCTATGGCCAAGGAGCTAAGAGCAGAAGGACAAACAAGGATGGGTCCCATAAAACAAAGACCCCACCAATGGTTCCAGAGCAGGGGAAGAAAGCAACTTGGAATCTGAAGATACAATATCTGAAAACATCCCAGACTTGAGGAAAGACACCAGTCCACACATTCAAAGTTTCCTCCATGTCACACTGCAAATAATAACTGATGTAGGTGTGTCTTCTATCTATCTGATGATTTCATTGGTTAATTAATAAAGAAACTGCCTGGCCATTTAATAGGCCCGCCCTTAGGTGGGTGGAATAGACAGAACAGGAAGAAGGAAGTAAGGTAGATGCTTCAGGCAATCGCCACGCCTCTCCGAGACAGATGCCATGCCTCTCCTCTCTGAGCCAGTTGCCATGAAGCCAGCCATCAGGACAGACGTGCTGAATCTTTCCTGGTAAGACACCACTCGTGGTGTTACACAGATTATTAGATATGGGTTAGTCAAGATGTGAGTAAGAGGCTGAAACTAATGGGCCAGGCAGTATTTAAATGAATACAGTTTGTGTGTTGTTATTTCGGGGTATAAGCTAGCCAGATGGCCCGGAGCCAGGCAGGACGAAAAGCAGGCCTGTCCACAGCATATCACTACAAATAACAACAATAAAAGATTTGAAAGATAAAAAAGATACAAGGAAACAAAAGGACTGTTAACTTGATGTCAGTGTCTACCGCAGCTGCTCCGAGCATCCCCTCCCCTCTCCAGAGGCGAAAACAACGGGTGGGCCCCATGCCCATCAGTCCATCTGGCACTTTCATGGGTTCTGGGGACCCAGACTCAAGTGCTCACGTTTGCACATTCAAGACACACCGTGGTCACTGCAGTTCCTGGGGAGGGTCTATGAGGCGACGGCCAGCGTGTGGGACAGGCTGCCCGAGCAGACGGCATCTTATGGACATGCTCTAGGCTGTGAGAACTGCACAGCAAGTTCCCAGCCGCCCAGGTGGACAAGGTCTTATGTGTCCCACGCCACCAGGCTCAGGTATGGGCCGGAGCAGCAAGCACAGCACTGGAACCTCACAGCCCGCAGAAAGCAAGTGGCCTGGCCTCACACCTGTCCTCAGGGCTGGCTGCTGGGGTCTTGGTGGATATAGGAAGAGAGAATATATGGAACTGGCCTGAATATTTGCATGTGTGTGGTATGTACATTTGCACATGTGTGCGCACACGTTTAGGACGAGGTCCATAGTAGGAATGATGCTTTAGGTTGCTCTTCCACTGTCTTCAATGAGGCAGGCTCTCTCAATCAAACTCAGAGTTCACAGATATGGCTAATCCCTAGAGAGCTTGCTTCAGGGACCCTGGAGTTACAGGTGTGCCTCCCCAGCACTCACAAGCATTTGAGGAGCCAAACTCAGGTCCCTGTGCTTGCACATTTAAGCCCTGAGCCATCTCCCAAGACCTTCAATTTAAACAATTTAGAAAAGAAAGCACAGACACAGGAAATGTTTGCAAATCATGTGTCTGACTGGAATTTGTTTCGGGACATAAAGACTTCTCCACACTCAGGAGCAGGAAGACGCCAGCCTGCTGCTGCTCCTCAAGCAGACTATTCAAGGGACGCTCAACCACAGGGCAAGTGCCTGGCTGGCTATCATCCCCAGCTAGAAAACACAAATTACCACCACAGAGAGGCTTCATGACTCGCCTACCAGGATAGAGAAAATGAAAAGAAATGTCAACAGCTTCAAGTACTGGCAAGGAAGCAACTCTTACTCCCTGACAAGGAGACTAAATGCACCACTGGGCAATGGGAAGTGGACTGGTGGCTTTGTAAAAGGCAGACTGCACAGCAACCCCACTTGGAGGAATTTCCCACCTCCACCCCTCAGGAGCAAAGACAGCACAGCACCCTGACTGCTCAGCCTGGATTCCTCACTGTGCTCCCAGCCTGAGGTCTCCAGCTGGGTGCATAAGGAACTGTGGACTCAAGTCAGGGGTCTGATGGCCGCATGGTGAGGGCAGGAAACCAGCCCCAGGGCAGTCAGCGACTCTGCTTCTGATAGCCCACAAGTGTCAGACCAGACAGAACAGATCCATAGCTGCCAGCATCTAGGCCAGGGTTTGTGTGGGGTTGGTGGAGGATGTGCCATGAGAATCCAGGAACCTACACACATTGAGTCCCACAGGGCTCTGCATCAGAGAGCGAGTGTGAGTGTGTGGCGATTTTAAAAATGATAAAATAGCAATAAACATCAAAAGCAGAGATGCAGCTGGATACTTGGGAGGCTGAGGCAGAGGACTGGGTCTGAGGTCAGCCTACACTTCAGGGGAAGTTCTGGACCAGCCTGGGACACAGCAAAACCCTTTCTCAGCTCCCCTTTCCCATAAAACCCCAAAGTCCAAATGAAGTTTTATGTAAAGTGGGAGTGCAGCGAACTCAACTGCATCAGGAGGCTGCATCCTGCAGCGGCACAGGCTCTTGTGGGGGGGGGGGGTCTGGGAGGCTGCCAGTGAGAACAGGGCCACCAGCAGGGGCTCTGCTCCCCAACATTCTCATGGCCTGGTCCTTCCTGCTCACCTCCCCACGTGTGGGATGCCTAGGCTAGCAGGGCTACAGCTGCCCGCAGGGCCTCTGTACATACCGTGGCAGGTGAGGAGCGTGCAGTGTGGGCCAGGGAATGCCTTGTGCTGTCCATGCCCCCATGGATGAGGTAGGCTCCTGCTCCAGACACGATGGGGGTCCCTGCAACATCCATGGTGATGCCCACCATGCCGTGGGAGGGGACTGCCGGTGGGGACGAGGCTGCCACTGTCACCTGAGCACCACCTGGAGTCTCAAAGTAAGATGCTGCACTGCTGGGGGCGTAGAGCTGAGGGTCTGGGTTGTAGGCGTAGGCTGCTCGACTGCGGGAGGGACAGAAAGTGCCACCATTTTATAACAAATACACGCAAAGAAGACACAGGGCTGGAGGGCTTGCTGTTCCTGCAGAGGACCCAGGTTTGGTCCCAGCACCCACTCCGCAGCTCACAGCCACCCACAGACACCCGTGACTCCAGCCCCAGGAGACATGACACCCCTGCTGGTCTAGATGGGCACTGCACTCATGTGCTCGCGCTCTCGCGCGCTCTGTCTGTCTCTCTCTCCAACACACACACACACACACACACACACACACGAGTATGCATCACCACTACAAATGCACACACACAAGAGAGATAGAAGAAAATTCTAGAAAGTTTCAGAACAGCTTAAAAATTGGAAAATAAGCTTTGTAAATGGCCTAGAGGGAAAGTTCCCAAGCTATTGTTCTCCAGGGACTGTGGCTTTGGTTTGATATTTTTATAGAGTTTTCTAGAAGCCAAGAGCATAAAGCCAGTGGTTCTGAACTCAGATCTCAGGACAGGGAGGGACATGATCCTGGGGACATGATTCCACATGAGCCCCATAGAGAACACTGGAGCCAAGAGTCTGTGGTGTCCCAGGCCCCACGGGAGACACGTACATGGCTCCATTGGCATAGACCGCATCCCCGCCCTCCACGTACTGCACCTGCGCCGGGTACACATGCTGCACCTGCAACGACATGTAGGTGCAAGTCACACAGGGCCTCACCACAGGTGATGCTGCTTGGGTCCATGGACACAGAGCTTAGTGATTTATGCATGTACCTAAGTATCCATGAGGTAGCCTCATGTAGCCCAGGCTGGCCCTGAATTGCATAGCTGAGGGTGAACTTGAACTCCTGACCCTGCACCTCCTAAGTGCAGTGCTGTGTCTAGTTTAGGCAGCAGCTAAGCAGCCTCTGTCCCATGTGGGTTGGACTAGGGACACTGGCTGTCATGGAGGAAAGCTACCTGTTTCAGGTATGGCAGAGGGTGTGTGGTCCCCTGCAGGGATGGGGAGATGGGGTAGATGAGGACTGGGCTGGAAACAGAGGCAAGTCTAGAGAGGGGTTGAAGAGGGACAGAGGCACCTGTGATACCACCCCACCCACACCTCATCTCCACCCCACTGCCCCCCACATCCTGCCTCCTCCTTATCCCACCCTCACTCCCACCCACATCCCACCTCCCCCCCTACTGCCCCATCCCCACAACCTCCTTTCCCCTGTGGTGGGCAGCTCAGCCCTGGGCGGAGGCCTTAGAGTAGATGTCCAGCATGCTGTGGCCCAAACGTCAGCCTCTTCCCTAGCCAGTCTGTGGGGAACCATCTCAGCAGTCTTGGTGGTGACTTTCTGGGGTCCCAGAGTACAATGCCCACCCACAACTTGGGGGCTCTGAGCTCTAAGTGGAATCCCCAGGGAGAAGGAGGGAGAGGAAGCCTGGCTGGGGCAGTCCAGACCTGGGGGGCAGGGGCCTCTAGGCTCGTGCTGGTGTTGGTGTGCCCTCCTCCCACAGTGCCATTGGCCAGGTCCTGGCAATCCTGTAGCACCCCTGGTGGTTGGTGCTTTCTGGGAATCTGTACACTTTCCCCAGTCTTTGACAAGTCATGGTCACCCACTCCCTGCCTGTGGCCAGGCAGCCCCTCAGAAGCAAAGGCCACTTAACCCTGGGACTTTTTGTTTTGTTTTTCCAGATGGGGCTTTTTCTGTGTAGCCCTGGCTGTCCTGGAACTCGCTCTGTAGACCAGTCTGGCCTCAAACACACAGAGATCCTCCTGCCTCTGCCTCCCGAATGCTGGGATTAAAGGTGTGCACCACTGCCTGGCAAGCCCTGTGCCTTTTACAGAGCTTCAGGTGGCCCGAGGCCAGCCTGGCCTGCTGCTGCGGTGGGCAAGTGCCTCAGAGAAAAAGGAGAAACCACTTTTCTTCACTTACTGCATGGTAAGTGAGTTTTCCTTCTACTTCTTTTTTTATTTTCTTTTCGAGACAGGGTTTATCTGTGTAGTCCTGGCTGTCCTAGAACTCTCTCTCTAGACCAGGCTGGTCTTGAACTCATAGAGATCTACCTGCCTCTGCCTCCCAAGTGCTGGGATTAAAGGCATGCATCACAACCACCCAGTGGTGAATTTTTTCTCTTTAACACAGCTTCCAGAGCTTCCTGGTGACCCTAGACACTAGTAACAACAGGAAACAGCTCACAAGACAGATGCTGCTCACAACTGCTAGGTGCTAAAGGTCCTTACCTGGGGTGGCACCGGCTGGACTCTGGGGAGTGTGAGTGGCTGCATCGGGGTACCCTTGGGAGTCGAGCCCGTGGCTTGGACCAGCACCCTCTGAAACAGACAATGGGACAGTCAGACTTGCTGGAGATTAGCGCTGTGGAAGACCCACTCAGAACCATGGCTCGGCAGTCCCACTCCTACTGGGACCCACAGGAATGCAGGCACAGGTAGGCACACAACCACACACGTATGGACACACATAGAAACACCCCTTTGGGAATATGAACTTCAGGCCAGGAGTTGGGGTAGGAGGTGGATCTTTCCTGCACGGGACCCTGTCCTGACCCTGTCCCTTACTGACAGAGCAGTAGCTTGGCTGTTAGACCAGATGTAGGGGCAGAGGCAGCAGGGGAAGGGGCACAAGAAATTGTGACCTCCACTTTCTAAGTAGTGCTGAGAGAATGAGGACTTGCTGCTCTCTGGTCCTGTTGTGACTGGCTGGGCCAGTGGGTGAGGGGCAGCCATTGTGAGCTACAGTCAGACAACCCCCACAGGGACGCAGGCCACTGTAGGACCCCAGCACATGAATGCAGGCACACCATGGTGTCTGTCCTCACTGCTGGAGGAGTGGGGCTCTGACACCCACCACAGCACAGAGAGAACTTGAGGACGGATGTGGGGCTCCAGGACAGAACCCAGAGACAGGAAATCCTTTGGGACAGGGAAGGGAGGCACAGCTGCTGATGGGGTGGGGTGGGGGAGTGATGGAATATTCTGGAACTAGTGAAAAAGGACGGCTGACTTCTGTGAATACGATAAAACCAGTCTACTCTCAAGTGGTTCATTTTATATTGTGCCAATTCCACCTCAAGTAAAGCATAGTTGGGTATGGGGGTTGGAGAGATGGTTCAGCAGTTAAGAGCACTGGCTGCTCTGTCAGGAATCCTGAGTTCAGTTCCCAACCATGCCTAACAGAATCTGATGCCCTCTTCTGGCCCTCAGGCATACTAGCAGACAGAGCACTCACACATAAAATACCTGAATCTTTACAAGGAATTAGGAAGGGTTTGGAGAGGGCTCCGGGTAAGAGCCCTCGCTGTCCAGTGAGGACGTGAGTTCAAATCCTAGTACCCACACAAAAAGCCAGTGTGACCAGCCGCCTTTAGTGGCGCACGCCTTTAATCCCAGCACTCGGGAGGCAGAGGCAGGCGGATCTCTGTGAGTTCGAGGCCAGCCTGGTCTACAAGAGCTAGTTCCAGGACAGGCTCTAAAAAAGCTGCAGAGAAACCCAGTCTCGAAAAACCAAAAAAAGAAAAAAAAGAAAAAAAAAAAAAAAAGCCAGTGTGACCTCAGGAGGTGGAGACGACAGGGACTGGGACTCGCGGGCTGCCTCCAGCCTAGCTCCTGTGACAGACCGCGTCTCAGGGGAATAAGGTGGAGAGGGAAAGAAGCCCCCGCTACACACACGCATGTGCCCGTGTCCGGCATACTCCCTCCCACCATGGCAAGCACCTGTAAACTGTAAACTGTAAACCAGGAAACTGAGGCAAGAGAATTAGCTGCAAATTTGAAGCAAGTCTGCACTAAAGAGTGAGAACTCACTTAAAACTCCACAAAGTATGGTGGCCCTACTTGTCTAACATGAACAATGCTCTGGCCACCATTTCCCAACACCGTATAAATGGGGCTCAGGCACCATCAGGCCCTGTCTGAAAACCCAGAAACCACAAATATTAGGGTAGGGTGGTGTGATGGTGACCCTGTGACCCCAGTATTCAGGGTCGGAGAAGGAGTGAAGCTGAGGCAGGAGAATTGCTGACAGTCCCAGGTCAGCCCTGGCTACATAGTGAGATCTCATCTCAATAAAGTAACAGAACAAAACAGAACCCCAGAGTTTGTGCCCACAGTTAACACCTGGCAGTGAACCCGTGTGAGACTGAGGCGGCTCGCATCTAGGGCACGCGTGCTCTCATCTGTGCCAGGAGCCAGGGCAGCTTGGAGAGCAAGCTGAGTCACAGCCCTGAGAGCACGAGGGCCAGATGCACAGGAGCCCTCCACCTCTGCTGCCCTCAGAAGAAGAAAGCTACTGGGCACAGTGCTGGTGGAGATCCACAATTCCAGGCCCTAGGAGCTGAGGCAGGGCTGGGTTACAGACTGAAATTCTGTCTGAGAAGCCCAAGACCTGAGGAGGGGAGAGGACTGGGGAGGAGAGGGGACTGGGGAGGTGAAGAGGTGGGGGTTGGGGAGGTGAGGAGGTGGGGAGGAGATGATGGGTTGAAAAACACTCAAGACCTTGGCCTGTGTGGGAGGGGGCTGGAGAGGGAGGAGAAGGAGGTGATGAAGGAGGGGATGGGGAGGAGGAATTTGGGGAGGAGATGGGGAAGAGTTGGAGGAGAAGAAAGTGAAGGAGGAGGAAGAAGTTGGAAAGGAGGGGGGAAGGTGTCATCCCCAGATTCTGTTCACAGCTGTGTTTTCAGGTTTTCCTAAAGCACACAAGCTTCCAGGGCAGGAGGAACAGTTGACGGCTGGGGTCGGCCTCTTCTGATCTGTGTCCTGGTTCCTTTGGTGGCACCTTCCAAACACCAGGGGAGCAAGGAGGTGGTGGGGCAGGCACAGTCACCTGTGGGGAGGCTGGCACCGGCTGGGCTGTAGGCCGCAGAGCCACGGATGCTGGTGAGTCTGCTCCACCCTCAGAGTTCTGCATGCTCGGACCTAGAGTGGAAGAGAGCCATAGTGAGGAGGCAACCACAGCCCTGGGGCTCCCCAGGAACTAACCTCTGCAGTTGTCTTCTAAACCAGAGTTGAAGCTGAGGGACCCTGGCCACTGAGACTGGGGCATGCTCCATGGCTAGAGCACCTACCCCAAAACAGTGAGGACCTGAGTTCAAATCTCAGAACCCATGTATTAAACAGGCCTGGACTTTGCGGTTGCAATCTAGCCCTAGATGAATAGGCAATCTGGAGTCCCAGGTTTAGTGAGACACTGTCTCAAAGAAGACAATAGAAGTTGACTACTGGGCCACGCAAATGTATAACTAACTAATACACTTACACGCATTTGTGTGTGCATGCACATGCGTGTGTTGTTCATGTGTGGTGGGGTGCCTGTGAGTGTGGGGGGAGGGCACCTGCAGGAGCCAGTCCTCCCCTTCCGGGGTTGATCACAGTCCTCAGGGCCAGCGCCTTTCTGGCTGGCCATCCTGCCCACAGCCTTCCTTGTTCCTGAGGTTCCTGGTCAGTCCCCAACTCTACCACAGAGTCTCCGCCAGGCCGCATCCACTGCCCCTGTACCGAGTTCTGCAGTGCCGGCGCTTGCACTTTGTCTGTCTAAAGTCGATTATTTAATTTTTATCCTTAAAAATCTTATTTATGCTGGGCGGTAGTGGCGCACGCCTTTAATCCCAGCACTCGAGAGGCAGAGGTAGGCGGATCTCTGTGAGTTCGAGGCCAGCCTGGTCTACAAGAGCTAGTTCCTGAACAGGCTCCAAAGCTATAGAGAAACCCTGTCTCGAAAAACAAAAACAAAATCTTATTTATTTCACGTGTGCAGGTATTTGCCTGCATGTGTGCACGCACCATGCCGAGTTGGGTGTGAACGGAACCAGGTCCTCTTCAAGAGCAGACGGCGCTGGTAACCGCTGAGCCGTCTCTCAGTCCCTAATCCTAATGCTTTTTTTTTTTTTAATGTTTAAAGACATAACAGATTTTTATAAAAGAGTGTGCCCCCAAGATAAACCCGCCTGATTCCACGCCCGCCTGCGCTGCCCCAGGTCGAACACTAGATGGCGCCAGAGCTACGCAGAGCAGTGGCACAGCCGCGGAGGACCGAGGTGGAGACAGGAGCATGAGGCGGTCAAGATAAGGAGTCTGAAGCTAGCCTGGGCTGCATCAGACCCTGGGCTAGAAAAGCAAACCAAAACATTTTGTAAGAAAAATCTCTTGTATATACATCCGCAGGAGTAAGTAGCTTTAAGGAGTGCTGAATGAATAAGTCAGCAAAGCATTCCCCTAAAGGCAGGGGGACCCGAGTTCCTCGCATTCCAGAACCAAGGAGAAAGCAAGTGCTTAGCTTCCCAGCGACTGGGGGAAGTGGGGGTGGGGGATGAGATGCGGGGTGGTGAGGGAAGCTGGAGTTCATAGCCAGCCTGGGCTACTGAGTCAAACAAATAAAACTTGTCACCAAAGTCTCACAAGAATGAAATGACTGGGGAGGCAGAAGCAAGCGGATCTGGTCTACAAGAGTGCCAAAGCTACAGAAAACCCCTGTCTCGAAAAACAAAAACAAAATAACAAAAAAAGAAGGAAATGACTAACACCTGACTGCTTCCATGTCTGCGTAGCAATCACCTCAGCGGCTCTCCAGACAGGCCTACTGGAATTTCCTCTTGCTCTAGCTCCTTTGCCGCTGTTCATCTGAGAGACGTGGAGACTGTGTGAGCACGGGCCCACCCAGGGGTCTTACTCACCCTGGCCAAGAACAAAAACTCCAGAGCTCTTCCTCAGAGAATGGATGAGAACTGCGGACTGAGAACTTTAGTTCCGAGCCAGGGTCTCCTGTAGCCTACGTCGGCTTCAAACCCTATGTAGGCCAGGCATGGTGGGCACACCTCTAATCCCAGTACTCAGGAGGCAGAGGCAGGTGGAGCTCTGAGCTCGGGGCCAGCCTGGGCTACAGAGTGAGTTCCAGGACAGCCAGGGCTACACAGAGAAACGCTGTCTTGGAAAAACCATGTCCCTCTGTAGCTGAGGTTGACCAAGCCCTAGTCCTCCTGTCTCCATCTCCTGAGTGCTAGGATGGCAGGCACGAGCCACAGCTCCTGCTCTGTGAAGCAGGGACTGAAGCTGGGACTTCACACCTTGCGCCCTCCACCCGTGAGCACAGCGGGTCTAACAGTGGACAAGGTGTGGTGGCCAAGAGGAAGGGCCAAGGGGGTCGGGTCTCTGAGTTCCAGGCCAGCAGGGCTTTTCCTGAGTCCCTGTCTCAGAAACAAACACCACAAGGGGAGAGGGTGGTGAATGGCCGCCAGCCCCGAGGACAGACCAGGTCTGGCTCCAACCCTGCACTCAGGGTGGCAGCCCTCTGTCACTGGGTCCCCTCCCGGCTCAGGACGAGTGATGCTGGTGACGACAGGCGAGGAGTGTGTGATTCGAGCGTATATGTTCAAGCTTATCATGTAATACGGGAAGGACATGATGCATACCACAGGTGACAGGCTACACACATGAGGTGTGCTCGCATGCACAATGCACACTGCATGCGAGCGCAGAAGTGTCTGTCCATGCATGTGTGCACGTGTATGTGCATGTCTGTGAGGGTCTGAGGGACTCAGCAGCACTGTGAGGGCAGGCATGGGAGTCTTCTGCACAGGTACTCAGCTTCTCTGCTTGTCTTGACCCTGGTTTCTCTCCACAAGGGCTGTGAGCACCCTGCCATCCTGCCTCTTTGAGTCTCGATCATGGTTCCTGGTGGCCCAGCTCTGTCACACACTGGTTGATGGTCCAAGAGGAGTCTGGAGTGTTCCAAGCCAGTCCCGAGTCCACCCCGGCATTTCTCCTTGACCTTGACAGAGTGCCAAGTGCAGCGACTGCACTGCAGGTCACAGTGGCCATAGCCGCCTGCTGTCTCCAGGAGACTGCAGGGGCAGCGGCTCTCTCACCAGCCGGCTGCAGTGAGCTGGCTGGGGCTGGACAGGGGCCAGGTGGATCTGCTGGGGAAGCGCCCTTTGTTTACAGGAAAACTCTCCAGTTGCCTAGCAACCAATGGGCAGGCAAGGAAGGGTGGGAGGCTGCAAGCCATTTCTGGGCTGGGTTCCTGGCTGCCCTGACTCACTGTGACCTTAAGCAATCTCTCTTCTGTCCCCACCTCTCCGTTCACCCGACAGGGAAGCTGTGGCCTCATCACACCTCACCTGGAATCACCGGGATGGAGTCTGGCTGGTTAAGTTCTGCTTGGGGGACCCAGGTCTCTGTTGGTCTTAGTATGGTCTGGTTGGCACCTGGATAGGTGGCACCTGAGGTCCCACCCACTAAGAATGCAGCCGGCATTCCCAACTCTGAGCGAGAGGGGACAGATCCAGCCCGATGGGCCCAAGCTTCAACTCCCCATCAGGGCTTCCTCCACGTTCCTGACGTCAAACCTCCTGGTTCTGGTGTGGTTCTGGTGACGTAAGGTCTCAGGAGCTGGTGGCCCAGGTGTGAGAAGGGACAGTGGCAGCCTGCTGGGGGGAACTGGTGACACGCTGGCATTTGAGGAGGTGGCCTTGGTGGCTGCACCTGGTTTCTTCTTGTCAGAGAGTGTGTCTTCTTCCGCCCTGTTTCTCTTTCTGGGGTTCTGTCCCCCACACCTGAACTGACTCCAGCAGACATCCAGGGCTGAGAGTGCTGAGTGGCGTTCACACCAGGCTCACAGTCACACATGTCCCCAAGAAGGGCCAGGGTCACTCAGGTGAGACCTCCAGGGTCAGAGCCACCCAGGGGAGGCCCAGAGACTCAGCCTTTCCTAGCCATTGCCTGCTATAGCCAGGGCCAAACCCACATGGAGACCCACACACTGAGGGAGGGAGACAGATCTGAGAGCTGGGGTACCCTAGCCAATGTCTGTCTCAGGCACCCCATCATCTTTCCTTCAGTTGAGTTTTTGGTGTGCCTGACTCCACTCCTATTTTTGTTTCTAAGATTTTTAGAGCCTGGGTCTCCAGGAGCCCTGCTAAGGCTGACCTTGAACTCCTGACCCACCAGATCCACTACTCCAGGGCTGCAAGGGCAGGTGTGTTCCATCCATCTCCACACCTGGCTTACGCTGGGGGTGGAACTGCCCGCCGAGCCACAGCTGTTTTGTCTTTGGCACCAGCAGGGTTTCCAGCTGGAAGTGACAACTATTTCTCCGCTGTGAACCTGGAGAGCCCTTTCTTCTTTCCTGCCCACAAGAGGGCTCAGTGGCTCAAGGCACTTGCCACCAAGTCTGACAACCCAGCACTCAGGAGGTAAAGCCAGGTGGATCTCTGTGAGTTCAAAGCCAGTTTGGTCTAGAGAGCAAGTTCCAGAACAGGCTCCAAAGCTACACAGAGAACCCTTGTCTCAAAAAAAAAAAAAAACCAAACAAAAAAAGTGAGTTCCAGGATAGCCAGGGCTACACAGAGAATCACTGTCTCAAAGAAAACAAATGTGTGTGCGCGTGTGCATGTGTGCGTATGTGTGTGCATGTTTGCGTGTGTGTGTGTGTGCATGTTTGTGCATGTTTGCATGTGTGTGCATGTCTGCCATGAGGGAGAAGCCGTGGGAAGGAGCTGTGCCTGCAGAGGTGAGTGACAGGTTTCAACACTGGGAAGTTGGAGGGCTGCAAGTCCTAATTAAAGTTTTTCTTGGGCCAGACTTAGCTCCTGAGAGGCCATTTCTAGCCTTTCTGTATCAGACTTAGCATCCAGACTAGAAAAACCTTTGGTCTGTATCAACTTAACAGAACCCCGATTCCCACCAACCCACAGGCTGAGTCGCTAAGAAAATCCGAGGCCCACAGCTGTGGCCGCCACTCAGGCCTCCGCCAGTGTGCGTGGGGCACCCTCAGCTGGGATCCCCTTTGTTCCATCACCACAAAGCTCCCTGGAATAACTTCCACATTTGAACATGGAATGCCAGGTAACCTAAATCAGTGTTCCTGGTCCATGGTCACTCATTTGGTTTCAGAATAAACTCCCGTTGTCTGAGTAGAGAGCCATGTTTTTGTGTCAACATGAGAAATGTAAACTCACCCCTGGGTCAGGGTGCCCTGAGGCCACCATGCTGGTGATTGGGGTTGGGGTGGGCTGGAGGACACCAGTGTTTTGCCCTGAGGGCGGGTGGCAGAAGTCACGTGGACAGGCTCAAACACATGCTCCCCACCACTCCCAGAACACGGCCGTTTCCACCCTGCAGATACCTGAGCT
This sequence comes from Arvicola amphibius, assembly GCF_903992535.2. Lineage (NCBI taxonomy): Eukaryota > Metazoa > Chordata > Mammalia > Rodentia > Cricetidae > Arvicola > Arvicola amphibius. Next base: position 94,424,299 of record NC_052047.1, read on the forward strand.
GGACCCCGGTGCTAGGAAGCTGAACAGTCCTGGCTTTCACTGCACACAGAGTTCAGGGCACTGAGTCAAGGGGACTTCTGACCTTGCCCAATGGTTGGACAACTACCTGCCAGACCTCTGCCCACAGTGCTACCATCTGAAGGGGACACTTCTCCCAACCTGCTGCTTCCCCAAGCCCTGGAGCTGGAGTCCCTGCATCTCTGGGCTGGCACCCGATCCTGTGCCTTTATTCCCACCTCCATCACTGTGGCAGACACTTTAGGCAGCCCTGGACTCTTTAGACCTGGGATGGCCATGCCCCTTCTCCTCCATGCCTGCCAGCTCCCTTGCTCTGTGGTGACTCAGGAGATGGAGAGAGCCCAGTGGGATGGTGGAGGATAGGCCAGCGCCCAGGACTGCACCCAGCTAGTGAGAAGAACATCTTCTCAGAGCAGCGAGGAACTTCAAAAAGATTTCTTCTCTATACCGTGGCCTTTTGGAGAGCTTGCTTCAAGGCCGCCTCCAGAGTGTGCAAAAATTCCACAATGTGGCAAGGGCTAGACTTTTCTATCTGAGGGGTAAATAAGGAAAGCACTTATTCTTTCTAATGGTTACCTTCTCTTTTACTTCATCCTGAATAGCCTCTCCTGACAATCCCTCTACAGCTACTTACACACATGCATCTTTCTCCGGCATAGCCACACATTTCTACTTACAGTTCCATCTCCACATGCATCTCTCTTCCATACAGCTACATCTCCTGAATCTCTACCCACTCAGCTAATCTACTTCTCTCTGCACCGTCAGCGCACACACGCATGCACACACACTCACACACATGCACACACTAACACACACACGCTCACACACATGCATGTGTGTGCACACACACCCACATTCACTCATACACATGTGCGCACACTTGCACACATGCACACACGCATAGCTCTCACATCTCCCACCTTCCTACGTCTCTCACACTATACTCCGCATCACCTATCTCCCCTCACAGCAAAGCCTCTGGACAAATACGGATCACATCTGCAGGGTCACACAGTCACTTCTAAAGTAACAATAAGAAATAGTCAAACTGATCACACAGTCTCTTAGGCCAGAGAGTAAAGTACGCATGTAGCTCTGAGTGCTCAGGGCTCCCAGACAGGAAGTGACATTGAGATTCAGGACTTAAACAATAAACAGGTAATTGGCTGAACCTTGAGGTTGAAGAGTATGTGTAGAAAGTCCATTGATGAGAAAGTTATGTCTACTAAAGTTGCTTCATGCCTGACCTTGAACCAGAAATAAACACCTAGGAAATTGACCTCATATAATCATCTCCAGGGGCAACCAATTTGCTTTGAATTTGTCTGAAGTCTAAAACTAGCTGTCTTAGTGATGGAGAATACTATTACTTTCCTATGTCAGTTTGAGTCATGAAAAATATCCTAGTATTATTCTGTTCATCAGAATTATGTAGCTTGGGGCTGGAGAGATGGCTCAGAGGTTAAGAGCATTGCCTGCTCTTCCAAAGGTCCTGAGTTAAATTCCCAGCAACCACACATGGTGGCTCACAACCATCTGTAATGGCCTGCAGATATAAACACAGACAGAATATTGTATACATAATAAATAAATAAATATTTTTTTAAAAAACAGAATTATGTAGCTTAAGCAGAGATCATCTTCCTGACCATCCACAGCTACATGTATGCCCAACAGATGGAGATAAACACAGGCAGAGGGGAACCCACGGCTGTTTTTAGTGGCACGTGAGAAAAGTTACAAATAGTCACCTACACTCAGTGACCCCATGGCTTTCCCAAGTGGGGCTCGGTCAGACAGTTACTCAGCTGGTAAACACTAGCTGTCGCCTGCAGTATACTCTCAGTGGCCTTTGACAAACAGCCCTTCCCAGTGCCAGACACAGCAGTCCTACGTGCCAGGTATGGTGGTGTACACCTGTTGTCCCAGCACTGGGGAGGCTGAGGCAGGAGGATTGCCATTTAAAGCCAGCATGAGCTATGTAATGAGAAACCATTCCAAAATCAAAACAAAATCAAAACAAAAACACAAATGACAAAGCTGGGAGCCCTGGGCCAGCTGGAGAGGGGACAGAGGATGGAGGACAATGACATGGAATATTGCGTCATAAGGAATCCGCCCCAAGTCTGGGTGGGAGAGCTTTTATAGGACCCTATGGGGGTCAGAGGTCAAGAGCCAAGGTGGCAGTAGAGGTGGGGTGGGGTAGACAGTGGCCATGGTGAGTGGGATGGGGCTAGGCAGAAATGACAACCTGCTGCCACTGCGTACACCTGAGAGGCAGATGAAGAACTTGAGGAACATGAGGCGGGGCTGGTGGAGCTGACTCTGGCTCCTGCTTCCACCTTGTCCTGAAGGAAAACAGTGACCTTAGTTGCTCCCTTTGGAAGTTTCTGGAGCTACCTGTGGAGGTATACCTGTACGCCTCCTAGCACTCAGGAGATGAGACAAGAAGGAACTCTAGTCAGGGCTACCCTGGGCTATATAGAGATGTCCAGATCAACCCTGGGAAGAACAAAAGCCATTTGGAATGTGGTAACTCCTACCTGTCATCTCCATACCCAAAAGACTGAGACAGGAGGATTCCTTCAAGGATTGTGAGTTCAAGGGCCAGCTTGAGCTACATAATAAGTTTGAGGCCAGCCTGGGTTGCAGATGAGACCCTAGCTAAAAAACACTGGCTACTTTTGCAGAGACTCAGTTCTCAGCACCCACATGGTGACTCACAACCATCTGTAACACTGGCTCCAGGGAATCCAGTGCCTTCTGACCTCTGTGGACAGCAGGCACACGCATGGAACAGTCATGCGTGCAGGCAAACACACACACATAAAAAGGGACGCTCCGGAAGTCAGCTCATGTTACAAACACTGAGTTAACTGAAGGAATGATGAATGAATGCTTACAGAGCCCAACTGGCCAGGATGCCCCGTCTTCATACCCATGAGAGATTTTCTCAGAGCATCACTGGCTTGCGGCTGGGCCACCAAGGTGTGGAACGGCACGCCTGGATGCCTTCAGCTCCTCTCCGCTCCCACCATGACCTTCATGGATCCCTGGGGACAGAAATGCCAGGCTGACAGCCATAGATCAGGCATGTTCGTTCACTCCTCACTGTCTTCTTGTGTTCCTATCTGTCACTGTCTCCCCTCGAAGGCAATGACCGGGGCCCTGTGAAGTCTGGGCCCCGTGAAGTCTGGGCCCCGAGCTCAGCTTGTTCCCATGAGCCCGGAAGCCTGGTCTTGCAGAGGGGCAGCCTGCCTAGGGCCCACTGCCTGCTACTCCCTGGAGCACCACCCCTCCTTGCCTGACTCCTGTTCCTCACGCTTCTGCCCTAGTCCCATTGTCCCTTATGGCAGCTGGGACAGCCAAAGAAAAGGTGGAGCAGGAGTCACTGTCCCCCGCCACCATCTCTCCTGTCTATGGTGGTGACCAGAGGTCACAGCGTCTTCCGGGGTCTGAGACTGGTAATGGTGGGGAGGGTCATGTCTATCCGGTAACAAGGTCTTGGCTGGCCCAACTGGTACTTCCAAGCCCACTAGGGACCTCTCTGACCACGCGGCTGTGCCAATGATGGGGGCTGGCTCTCTGGACTCCCTCTCTCCACACTTGCCAGAGTCCTGGCAGGGATTCCCACCTGGAAGCACTCTGAAGGAAAGGCCCTAGGAGATCACATAGGACTCCATCACTAGACACGCGGACTCCACCACTAGACACGCGGGCCCCACCACTAGACACGTGGGCCCCACCACTAGACATGCCTGCTCCACCACTAGACACGCGGGCTCCACCACTAGACACGCGGGCCCCACCACTAGACACATGCATTCCACCACTAGACACGTGGGGACACTCTGCAACCCAGGGTCTATGCAAGTGGCAAAGCCGGACTCATAAGGAGCAAGAATTTCCACAGGGAACAGAAAAACAAAAGTCAGACACAGTGGGATGGCTCAACACTTTCCCCAAACCTGATAACCTGAGTTCGATCCCTGGGACCTGCATGGTGGAAGGAGGGAACCAACTTTCAAAAGTGGCCCTCTGGCCCCCACAGGTGAACTGTGGAATGCCCAGGTACACACACACACACACACACACACACACACACACACACGCACACACACACAATTACCATAAATAGAAAATGTAAAAAAATCAATAACAACAATAATAATGATGATGTTTTATTTGGTTATTCCTCTTTAAGGCCGACTCTCACACAGCCCAAAATGTAAAAAAAAAAAAAATCAATAATAACAATAATAATGATGATGTTTTGTTTGTCTGTTCCTCCTTAAGACTGGCCCAGGCTGGCCCCAAACTCATGATGCAGGGGAGGCTGGGTGTGACCCCAGGTGCCCCAACTCCACTCCACCTCCCAAGTGCTTGGGTGACTGGGGCGCACCACCAAGCCCAGCCCACTAGATCTTAGCCATGGTGTATGACATAGGTGCTGGTTTGCCCTTTAGTTTTTCATGCGACAAGATGGCTTGTTTGTAATAGGACACTGCCACGTTCAGTGATAAGAACAACCCTGAAAGCTGAGAAACTTCTGCAAGGCTGCTTTTAAATGTCCCAAGACAGGAGCTGAGCCACTTGCATAAAGGTTGGGGACAGCCCCCACTCAGCCATCAAATGGTGTCTTTTGAAGGGGGGTTTGTAGGAGGGGGTGACAGGCCCTGGGGATACTGTGGAAGCAGCTGAGATGCAGATAAATGCCCCACTATCCTGCCCTACTCTGCAGTATCGATTTATAGCCCCCCCTCGGGGGCAGAGCGGCTGGAGGAGGGCGGCAGCCCTGTCGCCAGCTCTAGCTCTGGGACGGCGAGTGTTTACCTCAGCAACGGGGCCGGGTAAATAGTCCCCATCTCCAGCTACAGCGAGTGGGAGGGTCGGATCCTGATTCAGCCAGGGCTGGAAAGTGGCCTGCAAGGGGCACCTGTCCCCAGCATCTCAGCATGCCGTGTGGGGTCACTCTGGGTTCGGATTCCAACACCAGCCAGTCCTGAGTCAGACCTGCCTTGTCTGCCATCGGGGTGGCCCTGATGGAGGCTCTAGAAACACCAGGAATTAGATTTTCTTTAAAATTCCACCAAAAACTTAAGTTCAAAGTCAGTAGGTCAGGGCAAAAACTCGAGTGTGCACAGGGACGTCAGCACAGACCCTAGCATACACCAGCTACCTGCCACCCTGAACCCCCACATCATCTAATCAGAGAAAAACACATGCAGATGCTAGATGGGAACCGGGCAGGCTTCTGGCGCCGCGTGCCCAGCCCTCATTGTTTGCTGAGTAACAACAGTTCCCCGGGGCAACGCAGTCCACTCCCGTTTCCAAGCGCCCGTTGCTCAGCAACCAAGAGAATACTTCCCAAACCAAACAATGTCATCCCCAGGGCAACTTCTCTATCTCACGTTAACCAGATCTAAAATAAAAAAATAAATAAATAAAAAGAAAGCCCTTCCAAATATGTAATCTATTATTTTCAGAGGCCTGAGCAGCAAGACAAATAATTTCTTCTCTATAGTAACCAGGGAAGGCCGACAGCTCACCAGATCTGTTCTGAGGCCAGAAACCAGGAACCCAACCAAGGCAGCTCCCAAGGATCCCGGGACTGATGGGCTGCCACCCTGCCTAGCCCTGGGCCTAGAAGGAAGCAAATCACACACAACTGTTCTCTAGGCAAAGAACCAGGGCTTCTATCTGAGAAAAGCGTGAGACCAGAGCAGTTGTCTAACATGAAGGACTCCATGGGAGCCCAAAAGCGTGGGAGGAGCCACTCAGCACCCATGGCTTAGGGTGGCCCTGCCCCAGGGGACTCCACAAGGATGGGGACTGTCACTCCACCTTCTGCCCTCCCAGAGAGAGGAACTGGGTGACTTCAGAGCTCCCACTAGACAGGAGGCTCGAGGGCATGGTCTTGAAGGTCTTCATGAGGGACAGCCCTGGCCCATGCTCCATGCCCAGTGAGCTTGTCTTCAGGGACAGAGGCAAGGCTTTAAAGCAGTCTCCTGTTCGTTCCGTTAGTTACATTTACTTACATGCATGCATCCAATTTGCACGTGGAACTCAGAGAACTTGTTGGAGTCTGTTCTCTCCTTCCACTAAGGGGATCCTTGGGATCAAACTCTGGTCTTTTAGTGTCTTTACCCATGAGCCATCTCTGTATCCCTGAAAGCATTTCAGTCAGACAGAGGCAGGGACCCGCCCCCTGGCCGAGGCAGACTCAGGCACCCCTAGTAGACACGGGCCAGCTGAGCATCCCTGTGGCTCCCGGTGCAGACGGCCAGTGCAGAGAAGCACTTTTAAGCTTCCACCTGGGAGATGAATATACATCTGGGCGGAAGTGCTGCTCAGTGAATGTGGGGTGGTCACAGGCTGGGGGGTCACTGCTGCTCTGCACTGGGAAGGAGGCTCTGGAGGTGCAGTGGTGAGGCCCCTCAACTTCTGACCCAAAGGAGGAACAAAGTTGTACTTAGGCATCCACTAAAACCAGGACTGGGACAGCAGCAAGGTGGCTCAGAGGGTAGGGGTGTTTGCTAACAAGCCTGAGGAACTGAGTTTGACCAGAAGAACCACATGGCGGGAGAAGAGAACCAGCTCCTGAGGGTTGTCTTCTGACGTCGACGCAGAACCATGACACACATGTACAAGCACACACGAATAATTACAACAAATACAATCTGAATGTCTGCATGATCCAGACTTTGCCTTGAGATCAGAACAGACAGACAGACAGACAGACAGACAGACAGACACGCACACACGTGCCTCTGTGAAGCAGCTCCTCTGTGTGCAGTGTGATGCCAAAGGGGTGCAGACACTGAGACAGGTGACAAAAGCCACAGTGCTAGGTGGTGGCAGAGCGGAAGGGAGCTGGTGTAGGGCATAGTGGGCTTGTTGGGGTTCAGCGCCCAAAGGGTCGCCTGCTGCCTTCCTGAGCAGCAGGAGCAGACACCAGGGCTGAGATGGAGCTGAGGGAGGGGTGGCCCTGGTGGAGGGTCCACTCTTACAAAGGCCCTGAGGCAGGGTCGTGGCTACTAAGCAGAGCAGATTGGACCAGAATGTCACCACAGGTCAACTCAGGGTGAAATCAAAGTGAGCAGAGGGACAAAGACAGGAAGACCAGGTGTGACTAGCACCGTAAGCAGCCCAAGGCTGACAGCTTCATGGAAGGAGAAGGAGGAGGACGGGACCGGGGCAGGGACAATGACGGCAGTGAAGCAGGAGGCAGATCACCCACGGGGCAGGAGTGGCACAGGGGTTTACAGGGGCAGTCACCTGCTCTCTGATTTGCTGTAAGGCCAGTTCTACAGGCCTTAAAGTTTACCAACTCACACCTGGTAAACCTGGCCAAAGACCCATGGCTGGGTGCCTACAGGCCTCATGGGCAAGCCTATTTCTATCATCTTGCTAAATGGATGTAGTATCAACCTGCACCATAACAAACAGCCTTCTTCGTAGACGCGAGCCCAGAGATGAGGACAGTTCTCAGACCTCATCGGAGAAGTGGCTTCATGTAGCGGACAGTGGGCATCACAGAAATGCACAACCAGCCAAAGCACAGAGAGCAAGAGACCAAGGGGTGCCCAGCTAGGGATGGGACATCTATGCCACACCCCTCCCCTCTAAGGACCACCACAGAAGACAGCGAGAGCCGGGGTCCAGCAGGACCAGAGCAAACTGGTGTGTTCTGGACAGGATGGGACCCACAGCAGCTGTGGTTGCTGCATTGGATAAGGCCAGTCAGCCTCGAAGCACAGTGGGGGAGAGGGGCTCAAGATCACACTCCTGACTGAGGAACTATGGACAGCTGATGGCAGGTAGCAAGAGACAGCTTTCTTAAGGGATGTGGCTACCAGCAGGCCAGCATGTCCCGCGGTTGGCCCCACACCCAGTAGGCCAGCATGCCCTGCGGTCCGCCCCACACCAGGAATGCATAGCAGCACACAAGAAGACACTGAGTTTAGTGTGTGGGGGGTGAATCTGTGAGGAGTTGGAGTGAATGTGATCATGACAAATAATTTATTTTAAAAAGGAACCTGATTACATGTAGATCTGAGAACAGACATCTCCCCTACTCCACTTTCCCTAGGACAAGCAGGACACAAATGTGACCCTCGTGCTGCCCAGGGTAGGCTCAGGTCTGCTTTGTTCTGTTTTTGGTGACTCCATTTCTAGCTCTGTATTAAGTCAGCTCCCAAAGAGGAGCTCAGGATAATTTGGGGAAAATGGTATAAAATGTTCTAAGCCTCTGGAAAGTCAGAGAGAGACGTGGGAACTCTTTGAAATATAACTGGAAAATGCTGTTTGTTTCCGTGTTGAGACAGTGTCGCACATAGCACAGGTTGGCCTCAAACTCTCCATATAGCCTGGATGACCCTGAACCAACCCCCTGCCTCCCAAGTGCCCGGATGACAGGTGTGCACATGCACATTACACTTTCTCCACTAACCATGTTCAGTTCACATTTAAGACTTTACACAGCCAGGCGTGATGGCACATGACTCTAATCCAGCACCTGGGAGGCAGAGACAGGAGTCTGAGGCCAGCCTCGTCTACAGAGTGAGTTCCAGGATAGCCAGGGTTGTGAGGAGAGACCCTGTCTCTAACAGCAACAACAACACAGTGCTGGGGATGCAGCTTAGGGCTCAGCACTCGACTGGCATGCATGGCCCGGGGTTCGATTCCAGGCACCACACAAGAATGGCAGCATTATGGCCGATACATGATTATCTTCACACTCACTGGGGCTGAAGGCTTCTCACCTGGCTGTTGGCTGCCCATCTTCCTGCCACCTCCTAATGGCCTGTGTGGGTTTTGTCCAGACACAAGGGTTGCCATGGATAACAATTCAGCACTGTAGCATCTCCAACAGCACTGCCCAGGGAGCTGGCATTCAGCCCTGTTGCTGCAGTCACGCCAACTGCCCGTGTCAAGATCAGCAGTGAAGAGAGTGAGCATGGCAAGACAGTGGGTCACACAGACACCTGAGACTGTCGCTGAGGTCGACATGGGGATGCACACACAAGGGACACAGGAGCAGTCTGTCACCTTTCCCTGCCTCTACCCCGTGCCTTGCTCACAGGAGTCAGAACATCAGCACCTGCCACACACTCGTGTCACTGCAAAACCTTCTTATGTCCCCGCGTGTCCAGAGCCCTAAGACCACTCTGGGAACCTGGGGCTTGGCCACAGGTCGCACACTCACTCGACATATTTGCCATGTGCTGCTCCAAGGTTTAAGAAACCTGATAGGACTAGAGCAGACCATCCTGAACTTGTGGGTGATATTCCAGGGGAGGAGGCAGGTGACACCAAGGTCATGGAAAGTCAGATGACAAGCATGCTCTGTAAAAAAAAAAATGGCAGACAGAAGGAGATAGAAGAGGAGATGGAGGAGGAGATGGAGGAGGAGGAGGAGATGGAGGAGGAGGAGGTGGAGGAGAAGATGGAGGAGGAGGTGGAGGAGGAGATGGAGGAGGAGGTGGAGGAGGAGGAGGAGATGGAGGAGGAGGAGGAGAAGATGGAGGAGGAGGTGGAGGAGGAGGTGGAGGAGGAGGTGGAGGAGGAGGAGGAGATGGAGGAGGAGGAGGAGAAGATGGAGGAGGAGGTGGAGGAGGAGATGGAGGAGGAGGTGGAAGAGGAGATGGAGGAGGAGGTGGAGGAGGAGGAGGAGATGGAGGAGGAGAAGGAGGAGGAGGAGATAGAAGAGGAGGTGGAGGAGGAGGAGGAGATAGAAGAGGAGGTGGAGGAGGAGGAGGCGGAGGAGGAGGAGGTGGAGGAGGGGATGGAGAAGAGAACAGGGAGGGAGATGGAGGATAAGATAAAAGGACATACATGGATTCCCATGAAAGCCCCCCACCCCGCCATGGGTGTGGTGAGAAGTCACTGGAAGGTGTCTCAGGACACTGTGGCACACATTTAGAAGTATCAGCAACTGCCATGCGGAAAACACTGACTGGTCCAGAGCCCACAGGACGTTGGCAGTGCTACACTCTGGTTCCAGGAACTCCAAGGCCCCAGGCAGGAGGAGAAAGCAGGGGAGGCTGCCCTGACACCAGACATCAGAGAGATGGAGAGATGGAGAGACAAGTGACAGATAAGGCAGGACCAGGCACCCATGCAGCAGCAAGAGCCTAGAGTGGTTGTCAGCTGACACCCAAGGGTAGCTGCCCAAGGGGCAGACACTGAGTCTGGAACTTGGGTGCAAGCCAGGCTAGAGGCTGAACTTAAGGAAGAGGCCAGGTTTGCTTCTTGGGAGCCGTGGGGTCCCCAGAAGAATAAGGCAGAGGACCCAGAAGAGAGTGTTCCTCCCAGCCAATGGTGCAGCAGCTAGAAACTGACAAGAGGAAGTGGAAGATGGGAGGGAATAAGGAGAACTATGACCATGGGGAGCTGGACCCAGGGTCAAAGGATGCACAGCTCAAGATCACCTGATCTGCATTTTGGCCTGGTGACCTTGACCAGTGTAGCAAAACTTTGGCTTCTTTCCTGATTAGTGGAGAAAATAAAGCAAGCTTTGGGGATTGGAGTGCATGAAAGGCGGTGAGCACATGACCACAGCACAGAGGCTGCCTGTGGGCTCAGCACAGAGCAGGTGCCCAGTGAGCACATGCTGGGGACAGCTATGGAAACTGAACTCAGTCCTCAGTGCTGGAACCCAGCTAATCCATTGCACCCCACCCCAACACACACAGGACCTGTTCTGGAAGCCACGAGACAATTTCAAAAACATGCCATCCTGATAAAGGGTTGGCCCAGTGAATGTTTGTGTGGTTCATCATCCGCATGGACACCCTCAGTTCTCTCACCCAGCACCAGGCTCAAAGCAGCCAGTCAAGTGCAGAGCGCCGAGCTGTGGGCTATTGGGGTGCTCTTGTCCTTGGAGGGAACCCTTTTTCTGAAGGACAGCTTGCACTGTCCCATCTACGGCAGAGGAAGGAGAACACGCGGGGTAGAGAGGAGTTAGAGCCCATGGAGAGCAAGGATTTACTTCCTCTCTCCAAATGAATTTTGCCGGCCTCTTCACTGATCCCAGGTTGGACTCAGCCTTTACCAGAAGAGCCAGGATGGCTCCACCACTCAGGAACTGCCCTAAGCCAGGGGGAAGGAGTCAGCTGTAAGGGATGCACCCCAAGAAACACACTGGCCAGGAGATACGGGCCACACCCACCAGAGTACCTTTCCACACTGGGCCAATACTGGAGGATGGAAGGGCACCCAGTACGCTCCATCCCCATTTGGAAGATCACTCAGCTATGAACAGCAAGGCCCTGACATATACAGCTACATGCAGCCAACACTGAGGCCACCACACTCAGTGAGAGATCCAGACACATAAGGCCAACCTCAGAACAGGAAGTAGACCTGTACGGCTGGGGCTGGAGAGAGGAGGGCAGGAAGGTGCAGCTCACAGGGATGAAGTTTCCTTGGAGATCATGGAATATTCTGGTCAGTGGTGATGACTGCATAACTTTGTGAATATACAAAAGTGCAATGATCAATATATTTCTTTTTTTGTTTTATTTTGTTTTTTGAGACAGAATTTCTCTGTGTAGCTTGGGTGCCTGTCCTGAAACTTGCTCTGTAGACTAGGCTGGCCTCAAACTCACAGAGATCTGCTTGTCTCTGCCTCCCAAGTGTTGGGATTAAAGGCGTGAACCACCACTGCCCAGCGAGCAATATATTTCAAATGGGTGAATTTTGTGATCTAAATTATACCTCATAGGTCTTTTTTTGTATTATATTTTGTGTGTGCATGTGTGTGCTTCTATGTCTCTGCGCACATGTAAACTTTCAGGACCTGGTTCTCTGTTTCCACCACGCCAGGCCTGGGGCTGAACTGGTAGCCAGTGTTGGTGACAAACACCCTTACCCACTGAGACACTTCTTGGCTGCAACAAATCTGCTTTGAAAAATATATATATGGGACCCAGGAGTGGTGGTGCACACCTTTAATTCCAGCACTTGGGATGCAGAGGCAGGAGAATATCTCTTAGTTCCAGCTCAGCCTAGTCTACAGAGCGAGTTCCAGGACAGCCAGGGCTACAAGAGAAACCCTATCTCAAACAAACAAACAAACAAACCAACAAACAAAAACGAAAAACAACAACAAAAAAGTTTTTGAGCATGCTAGCTGGGACTCTACCCCTGATCATGCCCCCAGGCTTCTTTTTATCATGACATAGCATCTAACCAAAGGGCCCAGGCTGGTCTTCCATATATATTAATTAATTAATTTATGTATTTTTCTTTCTTTTTTTTGGTTTTTCGAGACAGGGTTTCTCTGCAGCTTTAGAGCCTGTCCTGGTGCTAGCTCTTGTAGACCAGGCTGGTCTCGAACTCACAGAGATCTGCCTGCCTCTGCCTCCCGAGTGCTGGGATTAAACGCATGCGCCACCACTGCCCGGCTTTAATTTATTTATTTTGAGACAGGGTTTCTCTGTAGTTTTGGAGCCTGTCCCGGAACTAGCTCTTGTAGACCAGGCTGGCCTCAAACTCACAGAGATCTGCTTGCTTCTGCCTCCCAAGTGCTGGGATTTAAGGCGTGTGCCACCACCATCCGGCCCAGGCTGGTCTTCGAATTCTCCAGTGTAACAGAGAATCCTGCTGGGCTAGCGCTGGAGGGTTAACAAGCTTCTTCCTCTAGCCAGTAGCCACAATCCCTGCTGGGCCATACCTGGCCTAGCTTTGGAGTTAACACCCAGCCCCTAATCCATCTTTTGTGTTACAGATACCTCTGTGAATCTTGTCTGGGAGTTTCCCCTGGAAACAAACCCAATGCAAAACTTGACTTAGAGGAAACCTGGAAAACCATGGTACCTCATGAATCAGGTATTTGCACTTGGCATTGTATTTTTGGAAGCTTCATTCAGTCTGTTTTGAGATATGGAAATCAACTAGCTAAAGTGTAAACACAGGAAAAAACAAAAATGCTGAAGGGCTAGGAAAGCCTTCAGTCCACAGAGGTAGAGCCACTGTGGCAAAGAGGCTAAGTTCATGCTCAAGTGTCTCTGAGTCTTCGTTTCACGGACCTAGGTGAGGCCACACACCTGCACCACCAGGCCCAGCACAAAGGCTTTCTCCCCTCATGGTGCGCCAAGGCCTGTCTCACAGCATCCCACAGGGCTGCTGGCTAAGGCTGCGTTTGCCGAATGAAGGGTGAAGTAACTAATCATGAACTTAGATGGAAGCAACGGTGGCTATGTGTTTTAATGTGGGTAATTATGCTCACGGTAGAATCATCACAGCACAAAACATTAGCAAGCTTATTAATTCAGTGTTAATTACCTGATTGTATTTCAAATGTCTTTCGAAAATTAAAAAATTTGTGTGCACAGTACTTTTTATGTAAAGAGGAGGTAGTTCAGATGATTGATGCATGCCTGTAACCTTGGCATCTGAAAGCAGAGAAAGGCTGGAGGATCATAGTAAGACCCTGACACAGAACAAAACAGGAAAAGGACCAGCGAGCTGGCTCAATGGATAAAGGGCTTGCTGCCAAACCTGAGGGGTCAGAGTTCAATCCCTGGGACTTCCCATGGTAGGAGAGAGAATGAATTGAAGCAAGTTGTCCTTTGACCACTGCACACATGTGGACACACAAATGCAGAAATAAAAAAATTTAAAGGTTAACTTTATTTTATATGGATTTTTATTTCCATATGTTGACTAAGTGTTGAGGATCACTAACCCCCAGAGCAGGGTGGCTGTTTTCCTCAGAGAAGGTATGCATGCATCACCAAGAGACTATCCGGCATGAGAAGTCAGAGTCAAAATCCTTCTGACCTTTGCAGCAATGAACCTGGGGACCAAACAAGTGCAGAGGCCTTGGGGGAGGTCTCCTGCAGGAGGGGAGGGGGGGAAGGAGAAGAGGGGGGCAGCTGACCTGTTTTAGAAAGGCTGCTTGGGCTGCCAAACACTTGCTTAGGCAAGGCCCATAAATAGCCTAGCCCAAGGGGTGAATGGGGAGGAGAGTCGAGGGGGAGGGGGTACTGCACAATGCAGATCCCAAAACAAGCCAAGCCAAGATTTCCAGCCTTCTGGGTCAAGCTGCAGTGAACCTTACCACTGGAGTGGCAGTGGCGGGGGATCAAAACTGGTAGTTTCTGGAGGATTCTACAAGTTTCTGGAAGATTCTAAAAGTTTCTAGGTTATTTATGGGCAAGACAGAAGAAAATTTTTGAGATTAGTGTCTTAGAATGAACGTATTTTCAAAATATTATCAATTGACTTTTAAAATGAGAGGGAGGGGACAGCTGACACTAGGGCTGTGTTTCTGTCACCTGGGGCAGTGGCTCATCTGTGCAGAGCCCTTCACTGTGGCAGGGTCCGCAGGCTGCAGGTGACCGCACTCATAGGAGCAGCCTGCTTTGGCGCTGGATGTGCAGAGGGACATGTCACCCACCCCAGTGACAACTGGAGGGACAGGAAGCCTGGCTGCTCCTCCAGCTCTGTTGTACTCAAAGAGCGACAAGCATGGGCCTGTGGCATGGAACCAGCCTGGCAGGGGAATGTAGCCAGGCACGTGGGGACCATGAGTGGGTGGGGTGGACCTGACACGGTGAGGTGTGGCGGGGGGGGGGTGTGGGGCTCAAGGGCTCTAGAACCTTCCCTTGTGCCTTCAGGATGCAAGCTAGCATCCGAGTATTTCTGCTGCTGGGGATGGCACAATTTTTCATCAGCCAGTCACAGGACCTTTTACCTGACATTCTAAAACAGGTAGAAAGCTGTGAGTCCACCGGGCAGGGAGGCCATGAATGGGAAAGAACATACATGTGGTGGGCATGGAGGCAAGACAGCAGTGGAGTTTCCTCATTCGCAGGGCAGTAGGAGGAGGCGGTCCAAGGCAAGAAGGCCAGGAATCAGTTGCTTCCTTCTGGACACAGGCAGTACCACATGTGCCTCCGATCTGGAGCTAGTGGCCACCCCAGGGCACATCCACACAGTAGAAACACAGGCAGCAAGGCTGAAGCACAATCAGCAGAAAAGCCAGGACAGAGGGCAGGAATGCAGCTGCCAGGCTGCCAGAGGTGCATTCTTTCCATGCAAAATAACAAGGCAGTATCAGTTCAGCCTTGGATGCCTGCTACAGCTCTGACCCCAAGGGCATCGACTTAGGAAGACTCAGATACCAAAGGCCAGAGGGTGTGGGAGTCTGCGACAAATGTCCAGGGAAACCCAGAGACAGGAAGTGGATTCCCGGGGTGATGGATGGAGAGGGCTGTTCAGGAGATGGGGTTTGAGAGTGATGGAATGTTCTGGAATTAAATGGTAGTAATGGTTACACAAAGTTGTTGTGACTATATCAAAAGCCACTGAGCTGGGCCTAGAGCAGGAATGTTAGGCCGAGGGCCCTTAGTAGGTAGAGTCTAGCACACATGAACTCTTGGGTTCATCCCTAGCACCACTCAACAACGGGGCCCAGGCCAGTCACCCAGCACTTGGGAGGCAGAGGCAGAGTTCAAGGTCAGCCTCAGTTACAGAGGGGCTTTGAATACATGGAATACATGGAACCCCAGGAGGAAGGGAGGAAGGGAAGGAGAGGGGGAAAGGTGTAAGCTTCCCTGGGAGGTGGCTCAGGAGTTAAGGGAGATCATGAATGCTGATCCAAGATTCTGACCCACCATCACCATGGACACAGTCACTCACCATCTGATCCACCATCACCATGGACACAGTCACTCACCATCTGATCCACTGTCACCATGGACACAGTCACCCACCGTCTGACCCACCATCACCATGGACACGGTCACCCACCGCTGACCCACCGTCACCATGGACATGGTCACCCACCGTCTGACCCACTGTCACCATGGACACAGTCACCCACCGCTGACCCACCGTCACCATGGACATGGTCACCCACCGTCTGACCCACTGTCACCATGGACACAGTCACCCACCGTCTGACCCACTGTCACCATGGACACAGTAACCCATATCTGACCCACCGTCACCATAGACACGGTCACCCACAGTCTGACCCACTGTCATGGACAGTCACCCACTGTCTGACCCACCATCACCATGGACACAGTCACCCACCATCTGACCCACCGTCACCATGGACACAGTCACCCACATCCAACCCACCGTCACCATGGATACAGTCACCCACATCTGACCCACTGTCACCATGGACACAGTCACCATGGAGCCACGGCTGCTGTACAAATCTGGCCACCAGCTGTTTGTTTCTGCATCATCTGCCAGCTACTTTAGGGTTTCACATTTCTTTCAAGTGGTTGGAAGGCATCAAAAATCAAAACGTTTTGTGACAAATTCAAATAAAAGGAAACTCATAGTTCAGCATCCACAAATAAAGTTTTATTGGCACATGGCCCTGGCTGTGCCTACACACACTGCTTTTAGCTACAACTGAGAAACACCAGTGGCAGTGGTATGGCCCATGGGCAGTGGACACCAGCAGGAGGATGGACAGGAATTTAAAGCCAGCCTGGGCAACCTAGTGAGACACTGCCCCATGAGAAGACAATTTCCTCCATCCTGGTGAGCAGCTCAAGGGGCAGAGGGTCACAAAGTCAGCCTCAGATACCCAGCTGCAGCACCTCCTCCAAGACCCAGGAACATCGCTAACAGCCATGGAGGACCTTAAGAAGCCAGACCAACAAGACGCCAAGAGCCACAAGGCCAAGGCCAGCTGCAGGAATCTGTCTCCTGCACCACTGGAGAACAATCAGCAGTATTTTGCTATCGAACTTGCTGGGGTTTCTTGTTTGTTTATTTTGCTGTGTTTAGACAGAACTCAGGCCTCACTTGTTAGGTGGCCACCTTGCTGAGCCATGCCCCCAACCCCTCACTGGGGGATTCTAGGGGTGTTGTTCAACTTCAGAACTAAACCCATCTCTATCTTTTTCGGTTTTTCGAGACAGGGTTTTTCTGTGTAGCATTAGCTGTCCTGGAACTCACTCTGTAGACCAGGGTGGCCTTGAACTCACTGAGATCTGCCAGCCTCTGCCTCCTGAGTGCTGGGATTAAAGGCGTGTGCCACCACTGCCTGGCTTCAGCCCGTCTCTTTTTCTACTTTGAGTATCACAGGCTGTGGCCCATGGGGAGAGAACTTGCTAGCGTGTGTGTGACCCTGGCTTCCATCCCCAGCACCGCATTACATACATCTGGCTCTTGGGAGGTGGAAGCAAAGAGTTCAGGGTCATCCTCAGCAACTCAGAGCTGGAGGTCAGCCTTGGGCTGCGTGCTATCTTTGATCTGGAGTGCGCATTCGCTAGGCAGCAGATGCTGTGGTTTGAGGTCTATAAAACAGCAGCAAACCAGACACTCAAGCAACTTTACAGCAATATGAACACTCGGTAGAGATTTTTCTTTCATAATGGACATCTAGATCAACAGGGAGTCACGGGGGCGGAGGGGGGGACCTCTGTGTGTCTAACATCCCAAGACCCACACTGCAGGGCAAAGGAGAGCTGAGTTGCTGAGGGAAAGTGCAGATATGGGGTACATAGCCAGGGGCAAGATCTGATAGAATAGCCCAAGAACTCCGATTTACAAAATCAAATAGAACTTTAAAGAGCTCTCTCCAATCCAGCAGCTACTTCCTCCCAGGACACGGCTTGCATCAGGACCAACTTCGAGATGACCCTGCAGCTCCTACCAACCTGCCAGAGGGCTCAGGGGGAAAGACGCTTGATGCTAAGCCTGCCGACCTGAGTTCAGGCCTTGAGACCCACATGATGGAAGGACAGATCCAATTCCTAAAAGCTGTCTCTGACTTCTACACACAGACACCAAAATAACTTTCAAAATGTAATAAAGTATTAAAATGTCAACAAATAAATGGAAAAGATGTAATAAAGAAATAAAATTGCAATCCTTGGGAGTTTCTTCCCAACTTCTTTTGACTCTAAGTCAAAAGAAAATCTCCTCTGGTTTCGGGATGGATGTATGTCGGATGCATGGACAGACAGAAAACATAACTGCTCTGTCTTCCCAAGGTCTGCATTTGTCCCACGTTCAGTTTCAACCAAAGTGAAATCTCCGGAAACTCCCAACCAAGACCAAGCGTGGAATCTGGGCACTGCCACTGGCCAAGCATAGCCAAGCACTTAATAGCCTCCACTGTGCGCTCTAGGGCTTCATGCGTGCTTTGAGACTCGGGAACTTTCTGGAAAAAGAACTTTTAACTCTGGCCACCTGCGCCCCGGAGGTTCCACGGTGTGGGCATGCGCACATATGAGGGCTCAGCAATAAAGGTGCCTGCCGCCAAGCCTCACACCCAGGGTTCCATCCCCGGTCCCCAGAGTGGAAGGTGCCCTGACCCGCAGGTCTGCTGGCCTCTGGTACTCACATACGAGCACCTGAGGCAGAAGGGCGGTCCAGATAGGAAATTGCTGGGGGCGCCATGTTTGGCCTATGCGAGGCTAGGAGCATGGTTGGCAGTCCCTGGCTGGGAAGACTAGGTTTCTGCAGGTCTTTAAGGGCTCCCACAGCGCGCACTCCTGTAGCACAGGCCCGGCTCTCACAGGGGTTGCTAACATGCGACCCCCTCCCAAAGCACCTTTTGCCCTTAGCTTGTCACATGGTGCAACACGGGTAGTCACACAATTTAAGGACCTCAAATGGTGGCTGGTTGGGCACACAAATATTTGCTGAACGGACACTGGCTTCAGAACACTGGACAGAAAAGAAAGGCCCGAAGGAGTCTTCTAGAAAAGAGAGGGGGAGGAATGTGTTCAAATCAGAACTTTACCGTCCTGGGAACCCGAAGCTCCTGTGCATTTCTGATCTGCTGGTGGTGTCCCAAGGCGAGAGACAGGAAAGAGAGGCAGGTACACGTAGAAAGTAGCACACATTTCTAGAAACTTCTTTCAAGAACCTAGCCTACAGACCACCTCTTAGACTGAATGTATTCTGGACAACATGGTGTTTCTCAGAGGTAAATGGTTTGCAGGGAACAAGATGGCAGGACTAGGAGGAGCCTGACACCTGCGACTTCCACAAGTGAGCCAGGACTGAGGCCAGCGAGCCACCTTGTCTTTCTGGGACACAGCCCCTTCCCCTCTGGAGATTTCTCTGCTTTGATCTTTCTGGTCTTCTTGGTGTTCAGTCCGGGAAGAGATTTCCTCCTTCCTCTGCCATTTACTCTACTCAGCTTGTTCTGTTCACAGACCTCGGTTCAACGTGACTCAGTGTCCGTTACGTGACTCGGTGTCCAGGTGGAAACAGCGGTGGATGGACAGGTGGACTGATGGGCAGATGATTGATGGATGGATGGGTGGGTGTGGGAAATGATGAGCGGAGGGTGGGTGGATGGACGAAGACACAGGCTTAATGTGGCCCATCCACACTCAACCATGAGAATGAAGAAAAGTCTTACATTTGATCCAGCCGATTTCCCAGGGTTCTCTAAGGAACAGAGCTGACAGAATGAACACGCACATAAATGGGATTGATTAGAGTTGCTCACAGGCTGTGGTCCAAGTCGTCCAACCATGCTGTCTCCTGATGTGGCCGCAGCGGTTCTTTGGTCCCCAAGACCGGACATCTGGTTCCGGAGGCCAGGGAGATCCCAGAGCTGCCAGGTTTCAGTCCATGGGATCCTGAAGAAGTGGGTTCCAACACCATCAGAGGAACCATCAAGATAAATAAATTTGCCAACGAGTCTGAGGGTGAGCAACAGAAAGCAGAGCCATTCTGCCCCACATCCCTTCACAAGGGGTGCTACCTGAAGATCTGGCCCAGATTCAGGGTGGGTCTGAGCTCCTAGGTGTGTCCAGCTGCTCAGGTGCTCAGCTGCTCAGGTTCTCAGGTGCTTCAGAGGCAGTCGAGTTAACAAGATGAGCCATCCGGCCAGCAAAGAGGAACCTTGAGGACACAATGCTCATTTAAAATGAGCCAGACACAGGAGCCTGCCTCCAGGAGGTCCCAACATCCCAAGATCCACAGAGACAGGAGCTGAGACTGTGGTGCCAGGGGCTGAAAGCTGGTGCTGAGCTTCCGAGCTTCGTCAGGGCAGAAGGGGGCTCTGGAGATGAAGGTGGTCACAGCGATGACACAGGCCTGCTGTGTGTTGGGTGGACATCACTGATTCCTCCGTCCTTGTTTCTCTCTCATTGGCCACCCATTCTGGAACCTCGTTCACATCAGCATACACCCCTGAAGCATTACCTCTGGCTTGGATACCCCTCATCCTATGGATGCTTCCTCCCTCAGCTTCCTATATCACTGCTGCCCCTCAGTGTCCTGAGCACACAGCTGGCTGCATGGCCCCTGCTGGCTCCCAACCCACCCCTGCACATTTGAGGTCATTGAATTGATAGGCTTTGCCTGGCCCTGAATCCAAACACCCAGGAGGTCACTTTCGTCAGGGTCTGGGACACCGTGGTGAGCACCCAGAGCCTGGAGAGCCCTTGGGGACTGACTCCTAGGTCCTTGTCACCTCTCCCACTGCGGCTGCTGTCTCCAGTATGGATAGCAGAAGCTCTGACCCCAGAGGCCTCCAGCCCAGCAAGATACAAAGACAGCGAAGGGCCAGGCAGATGTAACTCGGGCCAAATGGTCACATTCTTCTGTGTTACAGATGCTCATGTCTGTCACTGTCACTTACATGAAGGATTCTGGGGTCCAGGGCTCAGTGGTGAGTACTTATCACATAAGGAGCCCTAAACAGGGTGTGGTGGCACTTGCCTGTCATCCCAGCACTCAGGAAGTGATGAGAGAATGATTGGAGTTTAAGGTCATCCTTAGCTACACAGCAAGTCTGAGGCTACCCTGCCACACACACAATTTAAAAATAACCAACAGGCTTTTACCCAAGAGTCATTGTTAACAACCCCTGCTTAGGCAGTTTGGGAAGTTTCCTGAAAACATGGCTATGTCCTTTCTCTCCATCAGCCACCGGCAACCACTGTGAGGTTTGCTGAAGCCTTTACTCCCTTCCCACTTGTCCTGGTCCTCTAGGAGAATGGTGGCTGGCATCACCCACACCTCACACATGCCAGCCCATCTCCATGGCTCCACCCCACCTCACCTTCCTCCAATCAGCAGGTGGTACCCAGCCCCCCAGTGGACCCAACACAGCACTACCCCAGGGCTTTTGCACTTCCTGATCTTCATGACCTAATGTGTAATATCTTGGGGGTGGTCTCATGTAGCCCAGGCTGGCCTTCATTATTTAATCAAAGTTGATCTTGAACCCCTGATTCTTCTGCCTCTCCAGTGCTGGTTAACAGACATGCTCCGCACACCTGGTCTCCGGAGCCCTGGGCTTTGTGTATGGCAGGTAAATGATCCACCTACTGAGCCCCACCGGTCACTTATCTTTACATTTATTACTTTATGTGTATGGGCGTTTTGCCTGCCTGCATCTGTGCAGCACGAGCATGCCTGGTGCCCAGGGAGGGCAGACGAGGGCATCAGATCGCCGGGACTGTAAAGGGTTGTGTGTGGAAGCAGGGACCAAACCCAGGGCCTCCACAAGAACAGCGTGTACGTGAGTGCTCTTAACCCCGAGCTGCCCTCCACTCTACCTGTTCTAACAGCTGTATACTACTCCTTGAGTTAATCAGGGCGTCCTTGGGGTGCGCACAGCAGCAGCAGCAGCAGGCCCTGACTCTATAAGGAATTAGGGGCCAGTCAGCCATCTTGGCAGGAAATCACAGGATTCGCTAGGGCCCAAAAGAAGAAGCCAGAGTTGCCAGGGTGCTGGGCAGGGTGGCAGAACCTGCCAGGCCTACACCTCATATGACAGGAATGTGGCTGTAAGAAAGAGCTGAGGTGCACAAGGCTTGGTGCCTGGTCCTGGGGGCTGAGTTCAAGTCCTGGCATGAGCCAGCCAGCCTGCCTCGCTGTGGCTCCCTTCCAGACATCACAGTATTGGCACTGAAAGCTGGTAAACTCAGAAGTCAAAGCCGCCCTGCCGAGTGGGCTGGCCACCCAGCAAACTTATGGTCACCATGATGCCCGAGGCCAGGGATGAGGTGGGGGGAGGACACGCAACACTGGTGGTGAGGTTTAAATTCCAGTGGCTTTTTTTGTAGCTGGGGCCATGGCTCAGGGGTGAGCACCTGACCGGCTCATTTGCGGTCCCGACTCAGTCCTCAGCCCTGCAGATAAACTGTGTACACACAGTACATAAGGCGCTCGGCAGAACCCTGGAGGAGACGGAGCAACACGAAACACTGTCATTTTCCAGTATGGAGACAAATGGCACTGGAGGGATGGCGTGTCATGGGAGCAGCTGGTGGTCCCTAGGTCAGCTGGAGGGCTTCACAACCTGAGTGCCCAGCTGCTGCTCACTAGTAGAACAGTTAGGAAGGGGAGGAATGGACTTGGGGGACCGTGGGGAACTGGACTTGGCCACCTCAGGTATCAGGAACAATCTACAAAGGAGCAGTCACCCACCCATCCACACATTAATGCTGGACGTAGGTGGGCTGGGTAGTCCCACACAGCACTGAAATCCCGGTAAAGGGTTGGAGTGGTGGTGTATGCCTTAATCTGAGCACTTGGGACACAGAGAGGCAAGCAGATTTCAGTGAATTCAAAGCCAGTCTAGTCTACACAGCAAGTTCTAGGACAGCCTGATCTAAAAGTGAGACACTGTCTCAAAAATACAGTAAAAATAAAAAGAACAGCTGGGATGCCTGGGCAGCTAGAATACTTGCGTAGCATATGCAAAGCCCAGCACCCCAATAAATAAGTGGGCAAAAAAAGAAAACAAAGCATATAACATGTGATTCCTTCTAGCTAAGGATTTAACAAGCTAAGCAATCATTAGTTTATAGATGAACTAATGAATATAGGAATATATTAGCATGTGCTAATAAGCATATATGAATATTCGTCTCACCACTGGGACTGGGAGAGGCTTGCTGCCAAGCCTGATAACCCTTGTTTGATCCCCATGTGAAGGACAGGGAAAACTCCCGTAAGTGGTCCTCAGACCTCCGCCATGTGCACACGACATGTGCTGCACACTCACTGAAATAATAAAGATTAAAAATACCACTACTAGCTGGGCAGTGGCAGCACACGCCCTTAACCCCAGCACTCGGGAGGCAGAGGCAGGTGGATCTGAGTTCGAGGTCAGCCTGGTCTACAAGAGCTAGCTCCAGGACAGGCTCCAAAGCTACAGAGAACCCAGAGAGAGAGAGAGAGAGAGAGAGAGAGAGAGAGAGAGAGAGAGAGAGAGAGAAGCCAGCGACTATTGCAGTTTAAGGCACCAGGGAGCCTTCATGCAGCAAGGGAAAAAGCTGCATTTTAAAAGCTGAGAGTGGTGGCATCGTCTGTAGCCCTATCCTATCGTGGCCCTAGGGCTCAGCTATCCACACAGAGACCAACCTGACAGGCAGTAGAACACTGTAGCATTGTTAAACCATCAAAGTACCCAAAATCCTCTCTGGCTCCTGCCCCTCAGTATGTAATCCCCTGGATATGGCTGCCTGGTGGTAGGAGCCTTAGATTCCTTTCCCTGAGGCTGAGCTCTCGCTTCTCCAGTGGAAGTGGAGAACACCCGGGTGTGGCACACCCAGGTGGATTTTCCAGTCCATTCTAGTCCTTGAACCCAAGCCGGAGGAAGGGCAGGTCAGCCGCCAGACTCACAGAACCCTCCCAGTAAACAAGCACCCTCCACAGGCTGGCCAAAGAGGTTAAAAAGACCTGTGTCATTATTTTATTATTAATACCATGACTGCTCTTGACTTCACTTTCAATTAAATCTCATTCCACAGCCGGGAGGTGGCTCCGCAGGTAAGGGCTCTTGCAGCCAGGCCTGCTCAACCGAGGTCCCGGAACCCATGTACCCATGTGTGTGTGAGCGCACGCGTGTAGTCACACTCAATAAATAAATGCATGTAAAAAGTCAAACAAAAGTGAATCACGTAACAATAATCATCTGATCCCTGCGGACATTTAGGCAGTTACCGCAGCTGCTGCAGAGGGAGCCACTGTCGTCTCCCGTTTGAACCTGTCTCCCTTTCCATCCTTCTGATAGCCAGATGTCCTAGGCTATCAGTATCAACTGGACAGACAAGGGTGGGGTCCTTCTTGTGTGGCGAGATTACTTTTGTTACCAAGGTTACTGGATGCAGCCTTCCTATCTGGCAGGGCCAGATGGGTGTGGCAGCCTCTAAGTGGGCAAAAATATTCTCAATATTTCTCCTAAATAATTTTCTACTTCAGTTTCTTACTTTTCTATTTTCTATATTATACTTATCCTTATACTATAGATCTCTTACTTTACCTATACTACAGATTCCCCCCTTTTTAAAACTCATTCAGAGGGATCTGTTTCCATGCTCTTCAAGGAAAAAAAGGCAAAAAGTAGAGGAGGGAGGAACTGGGAGGAGGGGTCATCAGGAGTGGGCGGGAGTGAGAGGTGAGTGGTGAAGGATATGATCAAAACACACACATAAGGGGAAAGGTCAGAGGCCATACTGTGCATAAGTAATACAAGCTCATAAAATTAGTTAACACCCAATCATCGTAGGATTTTTCTCGGCGGAACAGGATTCCCGTGTAAAGCTGAGAGCAAAGCAAGGGAATGACTGGGGACTATAGTGTCCCCTAGACGGGCTAAAGTAGGGATGAAGTCTCCGGAGTTGAGCGGCCAGCTGCTTTAACAGTGCTCCCTCCCCCGTCCCCCGCGGGCGTCACCCCCTGGGGTCTGTTCTGGGGCGGCTGAGCTGGGGAGGGGGGAACGGAGACAACCGCTGTTCTAGCGAATCCCGATTGCCGACACGGCCCATGAGGAGGGGCGAGGAGAAACACGGGTGTTTTGGGGTGAGCGTGCGTGTGCACGGGTGGGGTCCACACGCACCGGCGCGCACGCACTCGCTACTCTCCCGGCCGGCCTCCCGGCTTTCTGCAAACGGTTCACACAATGTTTTCCTTCGGGAAAGTTTTCTGGATTGCGGATCCCCGCGACGAAGAGGAAGCTGCGAATGCGCGTGAGCTTCCCGTGGCAGCGTGGGAAAGGACCGAGGGTCCTGAGATACCCCCAAACGCGTACTGTGGGGTTCCACGCGGCGGGGGAGGGGATCCGAGGATCTGGGGCGCCAAGGAGTTTGGGGTGGACAATAGAGTGCGAAGGGCGGGGAGGAATCCTTTCCAGAAGAAACACACTGATTATTTTGGTCAAAGCAAAGCCCAAGAAAGGGGTGCCGGGGGCGGTGCCCCCCAATCCAGTGTGCCTGAGTCAAAGAGGAAACCGGACGCTCCGAATTTCGGGGACAAACAGAAGGATCAAGTTCAGGGATGACAGCCGAGGTCCCAGTGTACCCCGATTTCAGAAGTGTAAAGGGGAGACGATGCCCCTGATTTTCAGAGTTGGGTGATAATGGCTGGCTCTGTGGGAGCCCCCAACCCAGATTTCGGGGATATGACAGTGAGAAGCAGACTTGTGGAGTCTCCAATCCAGGCTATGGGGGTAGTGAGAGTGAGGAGCTACTTTGGGGGGGGGTGCCTCGCGCTCCCGGAGTTTCGGGGTAAAAATAAGAGACAAGGAGGTCTTCTGGAGTCCTCACCCCTCAAAACTAGATTTAGAGCGTCAAACGCAAGAGATCGCTACACTTCACAAACTTTGAAGAGTGTGAGCGGTGTTCTCCCCAGTCCAGGGATCCCCAAATCATTGGTAAGGATCAGAAGAGGGCGACGTTGGCGTCTGCAAAGTTGGGGCGCTGGGTCCCGCTGCGCCCGCCCCCGCGACTCCCCCAGCGGGGTCCCCGCCAGCCGCTGCCCCCGCCCGGGCCGCGTCGCTCACCTGGAGTTCGGCGGGGAGTTCTGGTAGCGGCTCCCGCGGCGGCGGCCGCTGCGTGTCGCTCCGCGTTGGCAAGTAACAGTCTCCACGGCTACAGTCTCTATGGCGGCGGCGGTGGCGGCGCCGGCCGCTCCTCCTCCGGCTCCCGCCGCCCGCCCGCCGGCACCTAGCGCCCGCCCGCTTCGGCCTCGCGCCGTACTAGCGGGGCGGGGCGTTGCGCCCGGCAACGGTTACCAAGCTGAGCGCCCCGCCCCCTCCAACGGCCCGCCCATGCCCGCCTCCAACGGCCTCGGAGAGGGCGGGCGCTCTTACCATTGGCTGCCCGTGGTGCCCGTCAGTGATGAAGAGGTAGGCCCTCGAGTAAAAGCCTGGCCAATCGTTGTGGGGAGGGCGGGGCCTGGGGGGAGGTGCGCGCCTCCGGGTTGTCTCCGAGGAGGCGCGCGAGGGCCGGCGGGCTGAGAGCGTCGGTGGAGCGCGCGTTTTCCAAGTTGCGGTGACTCGGTCAGACGCGAAGGCGTTGACCATCTAAGGAGCAGCGGACTCCGGCTTTCCTCCCTTCTTCCACGACTCACAGACTGAAAACCTTTTTCTTTTTGGATAGATTTTTGTCGGTGAGTGTGCGTGCAATGCCCACGGGGACCCGCAGAGGGCGTTGGCGCTAGAGGCCGGAGTGACGGGCGGCTGTGAGTTGGCACCGGAACGCGGGTCCTGGGCAAGAGCAGAAATTAGAAATTGCTGGTCACCTGGAGCCTCCTCTCCATCCTCCTCGGTTTTTTGGAGACGAGTGTTCTGTACCCAAACTCACTAAGTGGCGGAATCTGGCCTCCAACTCCTAATCCTCCTGCCTCTCTACCTCCCTAGTGCTGGGATGAGGGGGTGTGTGCTAAGCTGAATCCCCATTCTCTCTCTCTCTCTCACACACACACTATTTGTATGTATGTATGTTTGTATGTATGTATGTATGTTAAGAACAGGTCAAAACGTGGGACCATCACAGCTTTTATTTTGATGACACCGACAACTTGGGGACACAAACTGTGAGCAGGGGAAGGTTGAGGCCCCTTCGACTTTGATTTCACTCTTCATTCATTCACTGAATAGGCAATTGCACCAGTGAACACTGGCTCACTTGTGCTTTTGTGCCCAAAGCAACTAAGCTTTTCTCTGAGGTAGGGTCTTGCTAAGTAGCCCGAGCTAGACTAGTACCCCCATCCTTCCCGCCTTAGCCGCGACTGCTGGGGTGACAGACAAGCGTTTTCACACAAGCGAGCCTGAGAGACCACGGACTCTGTTCCCGGGACTGAAGCTTCCCAAATAAATCTGTAGAATTGGAAGCCTAGGGCCATGGTGCCAGGTTGTTGGTTGCCCACCCTACTGAGAGACCTGGTCCACACAAACTCACCTGTAACTGCTCTTGTAGGCAAATGGCTGCACAGGAGAGAATGACAATCTGTGTTTCGACCAAGCATAGCCCCTCACTAGTCAACTGCTTTCAGACTAAGGGTGCATCCCCGAGGGTCCGCGTTTGGAAGCCTGGTGTTTGGCAAGGGGACTCTGGGAAATGGTGCCTCAGAAACACAGAAAGACCCGAAACACTTGAGGGCAGGAAGGGAGGACAGAGGGGCCTCTCATCTCACCCTGAGATTGAAAGACCCCCAGTGTGGGGAGACTCTCACTCAAGTCTCGGGATAACACGCCCCCCCCCCCCCCCCCGTAACTCACGAGAGACCGTCCTTGCTGCAATCACACGAGGTTTAATGATGAGATAAGACGGGAACCAGTGCACTGGGGCCGAGACTCATAACCCACGCTGGGGAAGAGTTCGACCCCAAGTGACCGGGAGAAGGGGCTTTTAAGGGAAGAAACCATTGCCCAGTGATCCGAAAGGGGCAGGTACGGTGTAGAAAATCCCGAGAATACCAGTGATTATCACAAGGGGGCAACTCCCTGCCTCTCAAGACCATTCCCAAAGTCATAATCAGCTAGTTCCTTTCTTAAGATTATTCTCAAGATTACAATCTAACTTTATCTTCAGCTAGTTCATGAAATGCAGTCACTGAACCGGCTAATCCTAGATTCCTGATTTTTCTCTCCCTGCTTAGATTTTTGGCTATTTTCTTCCTGCTGGGGTGGGGGAAAAACCTGGATTTATCCAGGGCTTTCTTTTTTAATTTATTATGTATACAACATTCTGCCTCGATATATGCCCACGCGCCAGATCTCAGTACAGATGGTTGTGAGCCACCATGTGGTTGCTGGGAATTGAACTCAGGACCTCTGGAAGAGCAGCCAGTGCTCTTAACCTCTGAGCCATCTCTGCCAGTGCTCTTAACCTCTGAGCCATCTCTCCAGCCCAGGGGAGACCTGGTTTTATCCAGGTCTTTCAAGATGAGTCCTGAGCCCCTCGCTAGCTGACGGCAGTCAGTACATTTCTTACATCCTTTAGGATGTGACACACACACGTCACGACACTCATGTTAATGTCAACTTGAAGATGTCACTTTTTACCTTTTGCCTCATGTATTCTGAGGAGCAACTCAGGTCATTAGCTTGGCCTCTGAGCCCAATCTCCAGTCCCTCTGTCCACGTATACATATTTCATGTCAGGGCCTCGTTTCCCTTGTCAGCCTGGACAGTTTCTGAGAACCTCAAGGAGGACCTTTGTTGAATAAAGATTTCAGACCAGCCTGTGGCCGGGAGCCAGGTGTTTTCTTCATTGGTTGTATTCATGTGGATGCCCCAAGATCCCCATGTGAACTCAGGAGCTTTGCCCCTACCCAGATCCTGCAGACTTGGAGCCGTGGCCCACATCAGAGAAGTTGACCCCTGAATGCTCTTGGCTTTCTCTCTCTTACCCCTCGTGCTTGAAGTCTTCGGTGCGGGATCAAGACAGGGTTTCTCTGTGTAGCCCTGGAACTCACTCTGTAGACCAGGCTGGCCTCAAACAGAGATTGCCTGCCTCTACTTCCCCAGTGCTGGAATTAAAGGCATGCACCACCACATCTAGCTTTAAAGTCTTTTTTTTTTTTTTTTTGGTTTTTCGAGACAGGGTTTCCCTGTAGTTTCTAGAGCCTGATCCGCCTGCCTCTGCCTCCCGAGTGCTGGGATTAAAGGCGTGCGCCACCACCGCCCGGCTTTAAAGTCTTATTCTAAAGTGTAGGCTGGAGAGATGACAGCAGTTAAGAGCACTGACTCTTCCAGAGTACTCAGGTCCAATTCCCAGCAGGATGGCTCACAACCAAAAATACAGTTCCAGGGGATGGATACCCTCTTCTGCCTTCCGTGGACACCCAGGCATGAATTTGGTGCCCAGATACACATGCAAGAGAAACACACGTGCCCACTTTTTCAAAAATTTAAATTTAAATTTAAAAAAATCTTTTAGGGGCCAACGAGATGGCTCAGCAGGAAAAAGTGATTGTTGCGAAGCCTGAAGAACTGAGTTCAATCCCTGGGACTCGTGCCGGAGGGAGATGTCGAAGCCCGTGTGGCTCCAACATATGAAAGCTATCTTTCCCTAACTGGACTGGAACGGAGTCACGAGGGATAACCGGACGCAGCTTTCACAGTCGTCCTTGAAGGGCAAGATCTCCCGTTTATTCTCCAAACAGTTTATAAATCACATCAATGGGGGGGGGGGGGCGGGGATACATTCGGCTGTCTCCTAGGTAACCAGATGAATGGCTTTTTGTCACTTTCACATCCACCTGTTTGAGTGTGCTAGCTGTCCTGTAAGCCATGAATTAGCATCTCTATAAGACATCCTCCAAATGACAAAAGGAAGGAGCACCAAACATCCTGATCAGCTTCAGCCGACACCTCTCCTCAGGCGATCTACATTGATAACAACAGTGGAAGGAGCAGCACGTCCCGGCTATTGTTAGGCTGAGACAGCTTGTTTGCAAAGCTACGCGACCACCTCAGACTGAGCCTATTGCTCTTGGGCCATACCAAAATATGGGCCTACAGGGAGACCTACACACGTTGTTCTCCAACTTCCATCTGTACCCCAACACACAGAGAGTAAATCAATCAACAGATGTCCTTACAGTGTCTTCTAGTACCAGCCTACTGCCTCATCCTGGACCAGTGAGTCTTGGTGTGCTTGAGCCAACACCCCCAAATATTAAGCAAAATGCTCAGGCTGCTGTGGTGGCTGTGTGGAGCTGGGGTTCTCTCCCACTACTACTACCAGCCGACCTTTAAAAGTGGGGTTGTGGGCCAGCCCCGGGAGCATAGGACTTTACTTATAATCAGGAAGCAGAGGTCATCTTGGCCTACATAGGGAGACTACTCCCAAATCGAGAAAAAGAAAAAATGGAATTCAGGAGTTTGGAGATGACTTAGTGAGCGAACATGGAAGCCCCGCCCCCAGCGTTTATGGATTAAAGCCCAGAGAGGCAACACTGGCCTGTGACCCAGCACTGTGGGTGGGGGCAGTAGATCCTGGGGGCTCCCGGCATCCAGCCTAGCCAAAACAGTAGCTCCAGGGTAAGGAGAATGTCCTCTGGCTTATACATACACGTACACGCACACATACATGCACACGAGTGCACCACACGCAAGGGAACAAAAGGATTTAGGTCAAGCCTGGTGGTGAGACACACCACACTAGCACTGGGGAGAGTGAGGCAAGATCCCGAGTCCAAGCCTAGCTCAGGCCAGTTGTCTCTTCCCGCCCCTTCGTTTGCCTTTTACCGGTGACTCCTGGGGAGGGGGGCTCCATCAACAGGATCTTGGAATTTGGCCTCCATAACTGCGAGCTAATTGAACTTTGTTCCTCAGCTTCAGAGATTTTGTCCCGGCATCAGAAAATGGAGAAGGCCATGCACTCAGCCAGATTTCTGTTCTGCTTCCGTATCACCAAGATTGATGCCCACACGCTCTTCTGGCCAGTTTGAATGTGAGGTCTGATCTGAAGCTTATTTGGTGCAGACTGATTTTGTTTGTTGGTGAGTTGGGTTTTGTTTCCTTCATTCGTTTTGAGCCAGGATCTCACTGCATAGCCCTGACTATCCTAGAACTCGCTCTGTAGACCAGGCTGGCCTTGAACTCACAGAGATCCACCTGCCGCTGTCTCGTGAGTGCTGAGATTAAAAGCGTGGGCTGCTAACTGGCTGCGCCATTCTTAGTTGGCTCTGATCTGCGGACTGTGGTGGGCACTCAGAATGCTGCCTAGAACAGATTGCATTTGGGAAGTTCACCATGGGGCCGGTTTTTTATTGAGCAGGTGGGCTTGACTCCCGGGACCAGGGAGATGGCTCAGGGTTCAATTCCCAGCACCCACATCTGTCACGCACAACTGTTGGCAGCTCCCGCTGCAGGGGATCCCAGCCCTGAGCTCCCAGGGCCCATACTGTGGGAATACTGAAGTTGGCCTCTGACCTCCACATGCAGAGATCCCCACCCCCACAAACAAGTAATGGTAATAAATAATAATTTATTGTTTATTTTATAGAAACAGAATTAAAGGCACGTTCAGAAGGGAAGAGCCAGTGAAGCAACATCGAGCGTGAGAAGGAGGCACCCACAGATCTCCAAAAACCCTTTCTGGTCCTTTCTTTTCTCTCTGACAGGCTTTGTCCTCTTTGCTCCTGCAGGGTCAGACCCTTACAGGACACTTGGCCCCAAAAGCAAAGTTCCTGAACATTCTTCCTCCACACACACACTGGGATCCCGCCCGCGACTCCCTGAGGGGAAACTGAACGAGGAAGAGCCCTGGGAGCGGGCTCTGCATGGACAGAGGGCACTCGGGGCTCAGCATCTCCTCTCCAGAGCCGCAAGATGCTGCAGTGGCAGTGGCAGGTGGACAAAGACCCGCCCAGCCAGGGACATCCTTAACCCCTTCTAGGCAACCTGGGGAGACAAGGAAAAGCAGGCATGTCCCCTGCTGACTGGAAATGAGACAGGGAAGGATGGACGGTTGGGAGGACCAAGGAAGAAAGATGGAGACCTGAAGGCAAAGGAAAGAAAGGAAATAGGAATGCGAGAGAAAGGGATGGGGAATGGGGGAGCAAAGTGGGCATGGTCGGCCACACTTGCGATCCTGGCACTTAGGAGTTGGAGGCAGGAAGATCTGGGATTCAGGGTCATCATCGGCTACATAACAAGTTCTAGGTCAGCCTGGGCTACCTGAGACTGTGTCTTAAATGAAAATGAAACGACCAGAGACCAGATAACTTGTAAGTAGCTCAAGCCAGGGATGGAGATGCAGATCTGATTTCCCAGTTCCTGAAGGCCAGCCTGGATTACATAGCAAGACACTGTCTCAAGGAAAGAGAAAGACCAACAAAACCATCTGGCGGGGAGGGGGCCATTTGTTCAGCACTTATAGCGTTTGTGAAGCTGCGTCTGTCCCCAGGCCCCCATAAACTGAGTGTGGCCCCCCGGCAGGCATGAGTCCCCGTGGCTGGATTCTGTCCCTGCAAAGCCCACTGCCCAGGGCCCGTGCCCAGTGGGCTTGGCATCAGGGTTAATCTGGGGCAGGTTTCTTCCTCCCTCCCTTCCTTTCTTTCTCTCTTTTTCTCTTTTTCCTCTTCTTTCTTTCCTTTTTTATTGTTTTTTGAGACAAGGTTTCTCTGTGTAGCTCTGGTTGTCTTGGAACTAGTTCTTTAGACCAGGCTGGCCTGGAACTCAGAAAGGCACGCGCCACCGCCCGACTGGGGCGGGTCTCTAATGGTGACCTCCGGGGCTGTACTCCGGCTCCCTCATATTTCTGAGAGCATCAAGGGGCCCTGTGGACATTTGTGACAGTCCAAAAATTGAGAGACACACCAACATACTGGAGACCAGAAAACATGTCTTAAAAACTCTTCAGAAGGCTGGGCCATCTGCAAGGTAAATTTTAAAATATTTAAATATAGGAAATAAGCTGGAGTCAGCCTCTGGGGTACAAACTATGGGCACCTGCAGAGGGCGCTAGAGACTGCCTGCGACCTTGAGTCCACACAAAGCAGACGCCAGGGCGCCCCAGAGGTTTGGTGTCCAGTGGTAAAACTCAGGCAAGGCTAGTGTCTCTGCATCCACTTTGGAGTTTGACAGCCTCATGGCAAGAAGATAACAGAGTTTACAGGATTAGCTATGCCTCCTGTCAAATCCTCAAACTGCCTTGTGCTCTTTTTTTTTTTTTTTACTTCCTTTCAGGATAAGGATGTAAGTAGCCCAGGCTGGACCCAAATCTTCAAGCTGCATAGGGTAACTTTGAACTCCTGACCCTCTGTCCTGCACCTCTTATTGGGATGACAGGCATGTGCCATTACACCCAGCAGTGGTGTTTCCAGCGATTTCTGACCCAAGGAAGTGAGGAAGAACAGGGTAGCACTGCCCTCTGCAGCAGTACTGTGAGGGCCTTGAGTTCAAATCCCTGGCAACCCTGTAAAAAGCTGGGCCTGGGGATGTGTGTCTCTGATCCAGCCAGTGGGGTAGAGACGGGTACCCTTGGGGCTGGGTGATGGGTAGTCTAGAGGGGTGAGGGGCTCTGTCCTAAACACAGCAGTGGGGAGCCCTAGGGCAAGGCACCTGACACACACCATACCACACACACACCAGACAAACCACACCACACCACACACACACCTCACACATAATCACATACACCACACACACAACTCACACACACCACACACAATCACATACACCATACACACACCATACACATCACATACACCACACACACACAAACATATTTACAACAGACACCAAAGTCACCACACAAGGAGTCCAGGCAACCAAGCTACCAATCTCAGGAGGATGAGCCCACAGCTGACCGCAACACCTGATCTCCACACCAAGTGGGGCGGCGATTGCACCTGGGAAGAATGAGGCTTCAAGGCAGAGTCTGACCAGAACTTATTTGAGGGTTTCCATGCTGCCCTCGGGAAGGTGTTTTGAGGTCCGGTTCTTCACACCTCTGAAGCATTTCTTTCCTGAATACACAGTCCTAGGGGAGGGAAGGTTTGTCATCTGGGGTGCCTCCTTTGTGGGCCTCCTGCTTCGGAAGCTGAGGCAGCACCAACAGAGAAGCTGGCCTCTTCCGCACAGGTGGGGGGCTCCTAGGTGGGGAGTTGCCCACTGAGATGAGGTCTACCTGGGGGAGGCTGGAGATGAGGGAGCCGAGTTAGTCTGTGGGGTCCCTGGTGGGACACCCTGAGTCTCCAGGCAGTAAATGCCCTGGAGGGAAAGAGCATCCAGCGACCCTGAGAGAACAGCCACGTGGACACTGTGGACCCGTCTGCAGTCACAATCGAGTGGTAGGCTAGGGAGATGACCTGTGGGTAGGAGGGCTGCTCCTGCCTGTGATAGCACTGTAGGCCATCAGCCTAGTTCAGTCTCAAGGGAGTGAAGTCTCAGAGAAAGAGCAGGGCGCCTGCATGTCTCTCTCTCTCTCACACTCTTTGACCAATATTGACCTCGGTTATCCCTTTAAACCTTTAGCCTGAGCCTTTCAAGGTGAAGGGGTCCATGTGTGCACGTGGGTGGGGACAGCCCCGGCCGGCTGCTACTGCGCTCTGCAGCTCCGATTCTCTGCGCGGCAGCTCTCCGCTCTCTCTGAGCTGTGTGGAGAGCTGGAGCTGCACCCTGCGCCCTGCTCTGCCTGGCAGCGAACCTAAGAGCTGAGTGCTGTGGGCCAGTGTGCAGCCCGAGCCCCCGTCTCACCTGACCTTATTTGGAAATGAAGACCAGTGGGTGAGAGGTGAAAGGGCTGAGGAGATGAGCTGGCTCAGTGGGTAAGGACTCAGCAAACTTGAGACGGAGGGGCCGGGGAGAGGAGCTCAGCGCCCCTCCCCCGTGCTCCCCGTGGACACGTCCTAGGGGTGCAGATAGCAAGTGTGGTGAGTCGGGATTTCTAGAGCCCAGACCTTCTCTGAGCAAAAGCCTGTGACTCAGCAGGTCCAGCAGGGCTCCCTCGGAGGGGGGCCTGGAAGGTGGTGGGCCATCAAGGCTGGTGGCCAATGAGCCAGGTGATGCCATGACTGTCCTCTGACCACAGCAAAGACAGAAGGGGCAGGATGCTCCCGCTAAGCCAGGCCTTCAGGTCTTACCATGAGGACGGCCAGGACACTTCTGCTCCAGCAGTCACAAGTACATGGTTTCGATCTGGGCTCTGTATTTCTGGGTTATGACACGTCTCCGGAGTTTCGCTGTTGGCCCTGTGGAGAAAGGAGAGGTTAATCAAGCTGTGGAAGGCAAAGTTCCACACTTCTTGTGGGCACGGCTGGACTGGGGCTTTTCCTGCTTCTCGGTGAGAGGGTGAGATGCCCAATGGATTGGTATAGTAACGGTTCTGCCTAGAAGAAAGTTTTCTTGTCTTCAAGATTTATTTTATTTTTAAACATTGTGTCTATATGTGCGTGTGCGTGTGCGTGTGCGTGTGTGTGTGTGTGTGTGTGTGTGTGTGTGTGTACATTTGAATGCATTCTGCAAAGAGGCCAGGAGAGGCTATCCGATCCCTTGGCAGCTGGAGTTACAGACTTTGGGATCTGAATTTTGGCTGGCGCGTGTGTGTGTGTGTGTGTGTGTGTGTGTGTGTGTGTGTGTGTGTGTGTGTGTGTGCGCGCGCGCGCGTGCGCGCGCGCGCGCACGCCCACTTCTCCAGCCAAGGGTGAGGAGTTCTGACATTAGCTCCAGAGCAT
The DNA here is from genome assembly GCF_903992535.2 of Arvicola amphibius. Lineage (NCBI taxonomy): Eukaryota > Metazoa > Chordata > Mammalia > Rodentia > Cricetidae > Arvicola > Arvicola amphibius. The sequence continues at coordinate 94,459,690 of NC_052047.1, forward strand.
AAATGTGTCTGTCCTAGGGAAGAAGCAACACTGGGAGGCCAGTCGGGAGCTGGATGCAGCTGGTAAATGTCTCAAGTTCTAGCTGGTCCCACAGACCTGACCACCAAGGAAGGGTACAGCCCAGAGCTGCCCTCTGAAGGCCCAGGCCAGGCTACTCACCTAGCTCTCCACCTTGGATGGAAAAGTCTTTCTCCAAGATGGTCCACTTCCGAATTCTCTGCCCGTCAGAGATCACTTCCTGATTCACGTTGTCTATACCACGCTGGATGGCTGTGTAGATCAGTGGGTCTCGAAGCTTCACTATATCCGACACAGTAGCTGCCATGCTGCCCAGTGCCCGGCAGAAGTTAAGGGCCTCCAGGTTCAGCTTGTCCAGGGGCTCCCCACTCGTTTGGTCTGTCTCACACTGCCCCAGGACAAAGCTGTCACCATGCACGTTCCCAGTCATCCCCGACCCCAATCCAGACCCAGATGCAGAGCCTGAGCTCCCGCTACCTGCAGCCCCGCCCCCTGGGGCTGGGACTGCCCTGGGCTACCTTCAGGGTCAGCAGCAAGCTCAGGAACTTGGCCTTGTCGCCCACCAGCACCGCGTTGCTGATGATGGGAATCTTCTCCTTCACAAGGGTCTCAATGGGAATGGGGGCCACGTTTTCACCAGCAGCCGTGATCAGCATTTCTGAAACGAGATCCCAGCTTGATACAGTGCCCTCCCCCCAAACCTGGGACCAGGGCAAAAGTTGATATGGCTTCCTTTTAGGCACCTCAAGTCCCCACCCACTCCTGCTTCCCTCCCAACATTTATGTTCTCAGGACCCCACGTGGACAGAATCTGTTTTATTAGCTTTGGTCAACTTGTCAAGCCAGGGGTCTCCTGGGAAGATGGCCCTTAGCTAGAAAATATCTCCACAAGATTGCAGGTCTAGAGCAACCTGCCCCCAGTATGACAGGTCCCCATGACCTGGGGTGTCCCTAGTACCAGGCACCCTAATGTCCCCCATACTTCCTGTACTCCTGGTAACCTGGGCACCCCAAAATTCCCTGTCAGTTCCCCTAGCACATCTCGCTCTCTTTGCTCCAAAGGTGCGTCGTACCTTTGATCCGGCCAGTGATGTAGAGGAAATCTTGGCTGTCCGTGCGGCCCATGTCCCCAGAGTGCAGCCAGCCGTCCTCGTCCAGCACTTCCAGTGTGGCCTCCTCCCTGTCCAAGTAGCCCATGAAGACGTGCCGGCCCCAGATGCACACCTCGCCCATGCCGTCTTTGTTCTGCTCATACAGCAGGTTCCTGCAGCCATTGAGGACCTTGCCACAGCTGCCGGGAGGAGAGCATCAGAGACACGGTGCTGCCAACCCTGGGTCCTCCCACACCAGCAGCCCAGAGTCTGAGGTTCCTCCACTGTCCCTCCGAGACCCAGCGGTCAGGTTCTCCATATTCTGTGCGTCTGGAAGCCCCGCAGGACTGGAAGTTGTTTCTACATCCACTTATTACTATTATTATTATTATTATTATTATTATTAGTGGGGTTTTTTTCGAGACAGGGTTTCTCTGTAGCTTTGGAGCCTTTCCTGGAACCAGCTCTTGTAAGCCAGGTTGGCCTCGAACTCACAGAGATCTGTCTGCCTCTGCCTCCTGAGTGCTGGGATTAAAGGCGTGTGCCACTGCCGCCCGGCTCTACATCCACTTATGTGGAGAAGAGAAATCCCTGAAGACCTCGGGATGGCGATGTCACCTCCCCTATGAGAACACTGGGGGCAACAGCCCCTGTGATGGCCAGGACGGCAGCAGAAAGCACAGCAAGCTGGAACATCCGCAGAGAAGGAATGTATGGAGAGCTGCTTTTGACCTCATGAGAAGAGGTACGGGAGGGAAACTGAAGCAGCACTCTGCGTTCACTGGCTTACAGACATGCTCTATCAGCGGCCATATGCCTGCCCTCCTAGTGCTGGGGGTGGACATGGGAGCATCCACCTCAGTCCAGCCCACAGCACGACTAGTGTTCTGGTAAAATGGCACGATGTGGCCATGCTGGAGAAGGCCATGTGCAGGTGAGGTGGACCCAAGGGTGTCTGCAGTTCATGGACACTATCAAGTTCTGGCCATTCCTCCTCCTTCATTTTTATCATTGTTATTCTGGTCCCTCGCTTGCATCCTGTACACTAGAAACCTCAAGCAAAAGCAGAAAGCCACCACCCCAGAAGCGTGGTACGCTGGACTTGAGAGGAAGTGTTCTCTGGTATTTGTGGCACTCTATCTGAGCTAAACACACATTCATTCAGGTCTCCCCAGGACAAGTCACACAACATGACAGGTGGCTCTCGAGCAAGTGCCCTTCCTGGAAGGTTGTGGGGTAAGCCAGAGGGCTGGAGAATGGGACTGTCAGGATTCCCAGGTCAGCATGTGTCTCCGCCAGAGGTCACCACCCCATTCATGGCCTCACCCCATGACACTGGGGACTTTGGGCTACAGAAGCCTGGTACCTCAGAACTCTGTATTTGTTTTTGCTGGAGGCTGTGTGTGGTCCAGAGCACTCGCTCATCCCGTAGAGCTCACCGACAGGGATGTCCAGACTGAGGAAGAACTCTGAGACATCCTGGGAAAGGGGTGCAGCCCCACTGAAGAAGGAGTGGCAGTTGTCCAGACCCAGGGACGTCCTGACCTTCGTGAACACGAGGGCCTTGGCCATGCGGTAGTTCATGGGGATGTCTCTCTTCCTGGGAACGGCATCATCAAGCACAGCCAGCTTCAGATAACAGAGCTCCTCTGTGATCCCTCTCTCCCACTCCAGGATACCACGCCTACCCCAGCATCCGCTTGGTGTTGACCTTTAAGCCGAGTATCTTTGCCCATATAAATGCCTTCTTCCTCAGACTTGAAGACCTCGACACATTTTCCTTGATGGTCTCCTGCATCTTTTCCCAGACACGAGGCACCCCCAGGAAAATGGTAGGCTTCACCTCCTGAAGAGTGTACACCAAGGTGCCCTGCGCGGGACAGGGCGCATGAGGCCCTGCGGCACCTTCAGGAGCCACACATGTCCCTCCCCCTCCCCCAGAACATGGGGAAAACCCCCACCCCGGCTTCACAGCAGCCAGTCAGACTCAGATTCATCCACCCCACCCCATATGTGCATTTTTGTACATGTGCACATGTGTACAAATACATGAGTGTACACATGTGTGCACCTGGGCATGAGCGTTTGCATATGTGCACGAGAACATACAAACGGGTTCACAGACAACATTTTACACTTATGATCACATGCTTTCAGCATGCATCCCCTGTGTAGCTTCCTGCGTCTGGGAAAGCAAACAGCCCTGCTTGGGTTACAGCCCTCTTTCTCACCTAGCATGATAATCAACTCTAAGTGAGGAGCTAAGAGCAGAAGGCACATCGAGGAAGACAGGAAGATGGGGACACTTTGTCCTAGCAGAGCATGGGGGACATCAGGAAAGCTGAACTCATCAAAGCCAGGCTTCCTTCCCGCTTCAAAAGACCGTGACAGGAAGAACGAAAGAGCACAGATGACCAGAAGGCCATTGCCAACCATGGCATCTGGTAAGGACTCAGTACCTGAGAACACTTGAAATGCAAAAGATCTGAAGAGAAATTAAATCCAACTAGTCCTCCATTTCCCTCCAGAGAAGAGCAAGCCTCCCAGCGGTGTCAAGCAAACACAGCCTAACAAGACACAGAGCAGGGGCTGCGGTCAAGATGACTGTATGAGAGAAGAAGAAAGAAAAAGAAAAGAGAGGCACAAACAACTGAAACCTAAGAGGTGAATCCCAAGCAGCAGTGTGTCCATGGGAAGATGCTCATCATCATTTATAATGAAAGAAGTATCGGCCAAGGTAGTGACCGACCCTTGGAGACATGAGTGACAGCGACACTTTAAAAAAGTATACATGACTTGCACTGAAGGCGATGGAGAAGCAGGCATCCACACTTGATAGAGATGTCCGAAAAGGGGAAACTTTCGAGCCCCTCGGGACAGTGGAAACACCTGACACACTCAAAGGTGTTTCCACTGCATGGGACTCCGTGCTGGGCACTTACCCTGCGTCCCATCCCTCTACAAACAAAACACCCGCGATCAGCACGGCCACACGCACAGAGGGCAGAGGAGGAAGGCCGTGTTCTGAGGCCACTTGATCCCAAAACCCGAGGCTGGGCAGCCAAGTGATTCCCAGAGACCTCCTGTTCCCTTCCGCGGCACCAGGGTTATGGGTATGCAGGTGGCCACGCTCAGATTTTTACCTGAGTGTTGGGCGTTTGAATGCAAGCCCGAATGGTCATGCAGCAAGCGGTCTCACAGCTGCGCTGTCCCTGCAGCTCCACTATTTGTGGTATGCAATGCCCCTGCGCCCTGGAGGAGGGACCGCATCCCACCAGAAGGGATGCATGTGATGACAACACAGCAGGTGTCATTCTGAAAACCTCAGAGCCCTGGTTATCTGGATTACTCCTGGCCACATATGGCTTTTCTTTTTCTTTCACTTTCTTTATGGCGCTCCTGTGGAGATCAGGGGACACCTGGAAGGAATCAGTTCTCTCTTCTGTGTGGAGACTGGAGATCAGATTCATGGTTACAGAGTCCTCATCAGGCAGTGCGTCTCTGTGTCCATGCGTGGCTCTGTGTCTGCATGTGGCTCTGTGTCTGCATGTGTCTCTGTGGCTCGTGTGGCTCTGTGTGTCTATGTACAGTTCTGTGTGTCTGCATGTGGCTGTGTGTCTGCGTGTGTCTCATGTCTCTGTGTCACATGTGGCTCTGTGTCTGCGTGTTTCTCTGTGTCTTGTGGTTCTGTGTCTGCGCAGGGCTCTGTGTCTCGTGGTTCTGTGTCTGCGCAGGCCTCTGTCCCGGGGTCTTTGCTCTTGTCTTCCTAGTTTCTTGGTACCATTCCTTCACGTTGCTGGAGATGACCCTCTGGTAGGCTTTTCAGAATAGTTATGGGAAAGAAATGTCTAGTTCCTTTCAGGGAGAGGCCTGCAGGGCAACATGCCAAGGGTACCGCTCAAGCCTGCCCTGGCTCCTCATGGCCCACAGCATCTTCTTTCCCACAGAACTGCATTACTGGGCAGCTGTACTTGCCAACAAGCACAGACACGTGCTGAGTTTGTGTCAGTGTTCACCTTGCAGGTGGACACAAAGGTTCCGTGTCCTTGTGGTCACGGAGAGCAGCTGTGGCCTGCCTGACACTCCGCTCCCCAGGGCTCCATCTGCACAGCTCAGCCTTCTGTTCCTGGCTCAGTCCTCTCCCCGGCCCTTGCTTGGCTCCCTTCCTTCCAATTTTTATCTGACTGCAATAAGTTACAAACCATCTCAGATCTTGCTTCCAGTTATCCCAGCCTAGAACAAACAAAAAGCAGCCCAGCTCCCAGCGGAACACTGACAGGCAAAAATTTCGCCTACCGATCACTCTGAGAAATCCTGAAAAAACTGCAGCGGAGCTGGGGTCTTGTAGTCAGCTCTTTGTTGCCATGACAAGGGATAGTTTACTTTCAGAAGATGGAGAAGGGGGAGAGGGTGGAGACAGTGAAGGAGCTGAATCCTCCTCTAACACACAGGAAAACAACAGATGATGAATCTAGAAACGGTAACATTATATATTACAGAATGCTGGAGTTGAACACAAAAGAAATCACTTCTGAAGTAAGTCTGCTAAGGGGGTAAGCTGCAACACTGGCCATGCTTTTGGCTTTTAGATTTATTTATTTATCTATTTATTCATCTATTTATTTATTTTTGGTTTTTCGAGACAGGGTTTCTCTGTGGCTTTGGAGCCTGTCCTGGAACTAGCTCTGTAGACCAGGCTGGTCTCGAACTCACAGAGATCCTCCTGCCTCTGCCTCCCGAGTGCTGGGATTAAAGGCGTGCGCCACCATCGCCCGGCCTATTTTTTTTTATATATAAGCACGAGTTTTGCTCACATGTGTGTATGTGCCTGGCCCCAATGGAGGGCACCGGATCCCTGGAACTGGAGTTACAAATGGTGTGAGCCGTCATGTGGGTGCTGGGAATCTACCCTGGGTCCTCTGCAGGAGCAGTCAGTGCTTCTCAGGCCAGAATCTTCTCCCCAGACTTGAGCCTAAAGGTTGGGAATTCATGGGAGCATGCTCGCTCACACACACTCCAAGCACACACTTTTTAAAAGGGAAAACTCACAAGATGGCTGTGTGGGTAAAGGCACTTAGCACCGAGCCTGATGACCCGAGTTTGTCCCCAGAATCACAGGGTGGAAGAGAGAACGGACCCTCAAATGTCCACTGACCATCATATGCACACCACGGCACGCGTGCCCAGTAAACAGATATCGAAAGTACAGACATGCAACGTCACACGGCCTCTAGCTGGGCTTGTTTCGGGTGCAGTCTACACGAATGCACCACACAGCAAGATAAAACTAAGAGAATTTACTCAGATGTTTTCAATGCTGTGGAACAGAGCGGGAAAATGAAGATGGAGAAAAATTTCCAAGACTTTGCCCAGGGGACAAATGATATCCACTCCCCTGGAAGCCCCCCGACACTTGGTGGGGCCCTCGCCCAGCCTTACCCTGAGTGCGTCTGGCTGAGCGAAGAAAATGAGCCCCCCATTCTTCATGGGCAACCAGATGTCCATCATCTGGGGTGCAATGTGGCTGAGGGGCAGGTAGCTGACTACGGTCTCCTGCTTCAGTGAGGCGCAGCTCAGCTCCAAATCCCTATTTGCGGCCCCTGCGGTCCACGTGATCTAGAAAACAAGGATAACCCAGAGCTCTGGTGCCTTACCTGAGGACCACTGCGCACGTGTGTGTGTGCGCGCACATGTGAGGAGGCCCGAGACAGAGATCAGTTCTCTTCCTTGACTGTTTCCTACCTTACTGTTTTGAAATTTTATTTATTGGGGCTGGCGAGATGGCTCAGCTGCTTGCTGCTACTGCAGAGGCCCTGGTCAGCTCCCGCACCCACATGGTGACTCAGATGCCCATAGCTGTACACACACACACACACACACACACACACACACGCTCACACACACGCTCATGCATTTTCTTAGGATACGGACTTCCCTATAAGGGCATGTATAAGGGCATGTGCACCCCTCTGGGGCGGGCTCCCTTCTCAAAGCAGCTACTCCTGCTCTGTGGCCAGGCGAGAAAAGACCCGCCAAGCTTTGCGACCCCCATGTCTCTGCCGAACTCGCAGCTGGAGGTGGCAGCTTCAGGTAACACCCGGACGGCTATGTGGGTGCTGGGTTCTAAACTCCACCCCTAACTACTGCACCATCTCTCCAGCCCGCTCTGCCTTGTCTTCTGATTCAAGGTCTCTCAGTGGACCTGGGGCTCCACAATTAGAGGAGGTTGCCTCGCCAGTGAACCCCCAGGATCTTCCTGTCTCCACCCCCATCACTGGGATTCCAGACTGCTCACTGTCATGCTTGGGTATCACAGACTGAACTGGGGACCTCATGCTCGCGGGAGAGCACGGCAACCTTTCACATTTGTGATACACTACTGTCATCACGCTGGTGGAGACAGGAGGATCCCTGGGACTTGGTGGCTGGCCAGCCTAACCACAGGTAAGCAGCAGGTTCAGTGAGCGTCCCCAGAAGGTGGAGAAAGACTGCACACTCCCCACGCTGCACACCGATAGACTCCCACGTATGAAGAAGTACCCAGCAGGTGTGAAGGAACGAACGAGGCTGCGGAGACCATTTTGTGGGTTCATCTAGAATGCCAACCTGTAGGGGTTGGGAGATGGCTCGGCTGCTAAAGCTCTTTTCACAAAAGAGTGAAGATTGGAGCACGCTCTCCAGAACCCAGACGATGGGAGTGGTGTCCTCACTAGTGAGTGATGTCACCATCACTAATGCTCTGATGACACACCATAACCAAAGCAACGTGGGGGACGAGAGGGTTTCTTTGGCTCACGTTTCCAGGTAACAGACCATCACCGAGGGAAGTCAGAACAGGAACTCACACAGGGCAGGAACTTGGAGGCAGAAGCTGGTGCAGAGGCCATGGAGGGTGCTGCCTACTCGCTTGCTTCTTATGCTTGGCTCAGCCTGCTTTCTTACACAGACCAGAACCAGCAACCCAGGGATGGCACTTCCACCCACCATGGGCTGGGCCCTCCTAGCTGATCACCGTTGTTGAATATTATTTTAACTGTGTAAAGATGTGTTGCTTTTGTTTATGCTGTATTTGTTTAACAATGTAAGAATGTGTCTAATTCTTTTTTTATTTTTTATTTTTTTTATTTTATTTTATTTTATTTTTTTTGGTTTTTCGAGACAGGGTTTCATTGCAGTTTTAGAGCCTGTCCTGGAACTAGCTCTTGTAGACCAGGCTGGCCTCGAACTCACAGAGATCCGCCTGCCTCTGCCTCCCAAGTGCTGGGATTAAAGGCGTGCGCCACCACCGCCCGGCTCTTTTTTTTTTTAAAGATTTATTTATTATGTATACAATGTTCTGTCTTTCTGTCTGCTTGCTGGTCAGAAGAGAGCACAAGATCTCATTACAGATGGCTGTAAGCCACCATGTGGTTGCTGGATATTGAACTCAGGACCTCTGGAAGAGCAGTCAGTGCTCTTAACCCCTGAGCCATCTCTCCAGCCCCAGAATGTGTCTAATTCTGTAAAGATGTGTTGCATCTGTTTGGCCTTGCCTGCCTAAGACACCTGATTGGTCTAACAAGGACTGAAGTCAACAGCTAGACAGAGAAAGGATAGGCAGGGCTGGCAGGCAGAATACATAGGAGAAATCTAGGCTGCAGATAAAGGAAAAATGAGAGGAGGAGGGGGAGAGAATGAGGGGGAGACTGGAGGCAGATGCCAGGCAGCCCCCTCCCCCCACACACACACAGAGAAGGACACACAGAAAGAAGGTAAACAGCACTGAGGTAAATGGCAGATAAAAGAGAAACAGGTTAATTTAAATTAAAAGAGCTAGCCAGAAAAAAAAAAAACTAAGTTAAGATCAAGCATTCATAAGTTAAAATAAGTCTCTGTGTCATGATTTGGAGCACATTAGTGGCCCAAAAGAGAAAGCCAGATCTACTACAGCTCGCTAACTAAGAAAGTGCCCCACAGGCTTGTCTGAAGCCCAGTCTTCGGGAGGCATTTTTCTGACTAGACGGCCCTTGCTCTCAGATGCTCGAGCCTGTGTCAAGTTAACAAAGAACTGTTTAGCGCAGTGTATGTGCGGTCACCCGCAATCCCAGTCACTTGGAAGGTGAACCTGTGACCCTGGGTCCAGATGGGAGGCCTAGCAAGCGAGAAAGACATCACACACATGTGTTCTCACAAGCACGCCATCACCCCAACACGCAGAAGGTGGAGGCAGAAAAATCAGGGGTTCAGGGCTATCCTCAGCTACATAGCAAGTTTGAGGCCAGCCTGGACTACATGGCACCCTGTCTCAAAAAATAAACATAAAATGGACTGGAGAGGTGGTTCCGTGGTTAAGAGCACTGGCTGCTCTTCCAGAGGTCCTGAGTTCAATTCCCAGCACCCACATGGTGGCTCACAACCATCCGTAATGAGATCTGGTGCCCTCTTCTGGCCTGCAGACATAGATGCAGGCAGAATACTGTATACATAATAAATAAATAAAATCTTTAAAAAACCCAATAAACCAATGAGGCCAGTGAAATGTCTTGGTGAGTAAAGAGCCTGTCCTACATAAAGCCCTGAGTTCCAGTACCCAGAGCCCATGTGGTGGTGCTCACCAATAGAGCCAGCCTTAGAGAGGTGGGTTTCTAGACAGACAGCCCTGAGGGACCACAGCTGAGGTCAGGCTCTGGCCTGCACACACACAGACACACACACACTCACACACATACACACATACATGAAATTTTAAAATACCACACCCACCTGATAGAAACCACAAAGCCAACTCCCATTTCACAGACAGGGAAACTGAGGCATGGCAAGATTGCCCAAGACTGCTCAGCCCTGTTTGGACCCAGGCCTACTTTCAAGCCTTCAGTTCCACCAACTGTCCAGGTCCCCTGGAGGAAGACCCACACAGACCCACACCCTCGCCCCCTCCATATTGCTCTGGTTTGCCCAGGGGAGAGCATACTCTGGGGGAACCCTGGCTTACGTTGTCATGGCTCAGCATCACCCCTTTGGGGTTCCCTGTGGTGCCCGAGGTATAGATGAGGACCGCACACTGGTTGGCCTTCTGGTTCAGGATGATGCGATCCAGCTGCACATTGGGGATGGCATTACCCAGCTCCATGAAGTCATGCCACTGTGGACAGGAAGGAGGGTGTAGGGTGGGGATCCGGATGGCTACCGCTCAGACCCCATCCTACCGGCTTACCCCAAGGCATGTTGCCAGCTGGTACATAGGACAGGCCAAGGGGCTGGGAGAGAAATGCCCAGGACTTTCACACCTCAGTCACCACCCCAGGGCCTGTCAGCTCAGACAGGCCTCCTCCAGAGCACAGGAATGCCAGCCCCTCTCTTTGGGCTGTCCCAACAAGTGACTGACTGGTTGTGCTTGGCTTTGGACAGCACCTGTGGTCTCTTCACCTAGCCCCTCTGGTGTGTATGCTATCCTGAAGGGACAACAAGGGTATAAATAACAGAAGACTGACCCTCAAAATGCTTAAACAAAACCTTTTAAAGTTACATTTAATTACTTATTTTGGGGTGCATGTCTGGGGGAATCCCTCCTTCCACCATGTGAGTTCCCAGGATCAAGCCCCTTTACCTGCTGAGCCCTCTCGTTGGCCCCTCCCCCAGGAGCCCGTGACCCTGGGAGGGAGCTCCTAGGCTTTCCTGAGCTCACATAGTCCAGGCTTCCTCACCTCAGAAGTCATCACTGACTGAATGAAGCCGGAGTATCCCATCGACCCAGGGCTAGCGCTCATGAAGAGGAGGAATGCAGCTAGCACAGCCTGGACCGTGGGGTCCCCAGCAGCCGCAGGGTCCCGAGGGGCTAGAGAATAGGACCCCAGAGGATGCAAGCCCTGGCCGCAGCCCTCTGCCTGAAACCAGCCCTTCTAAGCTGCAGGGAAAGGAGCCGGCAAATGACCTTCCTTGCTCAAGACATTTGGAGTTGGCCTTTTGTTTTGTTTTTTGAGACAGGGTTTCTCTGTGTAGACCTGGCTGTCCTAGAATTCACTCCACAGAGCAGGCTAGCCTTGAACTCAGAGATCCCCCTGCCTCTGCTAAAGGACTAAAGGCAATGGAGTCCTTCGGGTTTAGATGATCGTCCAGGGCAGCTAAGCAGACTGAGGCGCTGGTCCTAAAAAAGTGTATTCTTAAACTAAATATTAAAACCTAGGCTTGAACCCCTGTCATGGTCCCAGCACACAGGAAGTTGAGGCAAGAGGATGTCGAGTTTTAGGCCAGCTGGGCTGTGAGTTCAGGACTAGCCTGAGCTAAATATCTATCTATCTATCTATCTATCTATCTATCTATCTACCTATCTATCTATCTATCTATCTATCTATCTATCTATCTATCTATCTATCTATCTATCTATCTATCTATCTATCTATCTATCTATCTCCACTCCAGTCACCTTAGAGTAGATAATGCATTGCTATGTAACAGAACCACCCCCTGTGTGTGTACCAGTGAGGGGCACCGCCGCCCAGAGGGAACATGCTATAATCTACGTATTGACTTGTTCCTCTGGGACAACCGCTGCTGCCACCTAGTGGCCTAAGGACAGAGGCTCAGAGGCAAGGCTCCAGGACTATCCCTGCCAAGGGTCCTCTGCCCTAAATTCAAGAGTACCAAGTGTGGTCAGGGGTACCTCTAACTAAGGAGGTTTGCTTTTGCTTTTTCTTTCCTTCAAAACTCAGGATTAAAGGTTGAACCCAGGTTCTCCCATCACACACCAGTCAAGAAGACACCAGATGGCTACACTCCCAGCCCCTCAGTGGGGAGTCTAGACGGGGCTCCACCCTGACCACGCCTCCAGCCCCTCACTGGGGATTCTAGGCGGGGCTCCACCCTGACCACGCCTCCAGCCCCTTACTGCGGGATTCTTTTTTTTTTCTTTGACCATGTCTTTATTCAGTGGTTTGGGATATTTTTTTTATTTTTATTAAAAATTTCCGCCTCCTCCCCGCCTCCCATTTACCCCTTCCCCCCTCCCCTCCCCTTCCCTCTGCTGTCCAGAGAGCAGTAAGAGTTCCCTGCCCAGTGGGAAGTCCAAGTTCCTCCCCCCTCCATCCAGGTCTAGGAAGGTGAGCATCCAAACAGGCCAGGCTCCCCTCCAAAGCCAGTACATGCAGTAGGATCAAAATCCAGTGCCATTGTTCTTGGCTTCTCAGCAGCCCTCATTGTCCGCCATGTTCAGGGAGTCCGGTTTTATCCCGTGCTTTTTCAGTCCCCTTACTGCAGGATTCTAAGTAGCCATTCTCAGCCATGCTCCAGGCCTCTTCTTTTAGTTGTTGCTCTGGCAGCCTTAAATTTAGAATCCTCCTGTCTGAACCTTCCTAGTAGCTAGGGTGGCAGGCCTGTGTCCCCAGCCTTGCTTCAAACATAAAACTTTAAAGTGATCCAAGACTCAACGATACTCTTGCTGTAGTGGTATGGGCCCTCTAATGGCCTATGAGTGTGATTTGTGCCTTAAAGACCCAGGAGCTAGAGGAAACATTCATAAATCCGGATACACATAATAGATTATGACTTGAATATAAGCAAAACACTGAAACTTAAAATAATGACTTATACATTCAGAAATTGTGCAGAGGCTAGCTCTTGAATGTTATCACTGAAAAAAATTAAGTACTTTCATCTTATATTTATTTATTTGTTTGAGACAGGGTTTCTCTGTGTAGCCCTGGCTTACCCGGAACTCCCTCTATAGACCAGGCTGGCCTCAAACTCAAAGATCCACCTGCCTCTACTTCCTGAGTGCTGAGATTAAAGGTGTGTGCCATCACGCCTGACTTGTCCTGGAACTCTCAATGTATACCAAGTCAGCCTTGAACTCACAGAGATTCTCCTGCCTCTGGCTGCTGAGTGTTGGCTAGACGTGCGGCCACTATGCCTGGTGATGGGTGTTTTTTAAGATAAATATTTGAAGCCATGTGTGTTAACTGCCTCAATGTAGTCATTTTACAGTGTACACAGATGTCAGGTTGTAGGACAGATGACCTGAGTTCGATCCCAGGCCCTGCATGATGGAATGGGGTGACCTTCCTGACCTCCCTGCATACCCCCTCCCACAATACATACATACCTAACGCAAATAAATGCAGTAAGATTTGTAAGAGAAAAGAGAAAACGTATATACTAGGCTCCAAATAACTATGATACAGAATATGGGCCTCTGTCTCAAAAAGATAAAACATGCAAATACATATATGCAAAATTTCCCCTTGGAAGTTATATTGGAAAATAATGTTTTAAATAACATGTTTTAATCCGCTTAGCTTTCCATTTGGGTTTTTTGTTTTGTTTTGTTTTTTTCAACCCCTTCGACTTTCTGACAGGCACAAAATAATGAGTTCCCGCCTCATCTTCTGGTTTTGGTCTGGGGGATCACAGCAAGGAACAGGAAGTACCTGTCACTACTCACCTGTCCCTCTAGCCACGCCCACTTCCCTCTTGGGGCCCCACTCACTCACTTGTGTGGGCCTGCCCACTTCCTTCCCGAGAGCGGTCCCACCCACTTTTCCTTTATTCACTGCCCTTCACTGCCTATTTACCTCTGCGGCCCCACCTACTATCTCAGCCACACTCCAGCCCCGCCCCTCTCGCAAGCTCCGCCCCTCCCACAAAGCACACCTCGCTCCGCAGGCCCCGCCCTTTCCAGAGGCCCCGCCCCACAGGCCCCTTCCTCGTGTACTTACCGAGTACAGGTTACTCCAGCTGTTTTCCAACAAGGGCGGCCTGAATTGTACGATGGCTTTCAGGGACTCCATCTTGTCCCGTGGAATCTGAAAGAGTTCCCTGTGGGCTCAGGGTACTGGGACGCAGAGTCCACACCGGACTGCTCCTAAAGGCGTTTGCACACGGTGGAAGAGGAGGGCCGACCCCACAAAGCTGTCCTTTGTCCTCCACACATCGTGGCATGCGTGTGCCCGTGCAAATATACGGGCACATAAACGTATAGAAAGTAATTTTTTTTTTTTAAATATTTATTTATTTATTTATGTATTTATTATGTATACAGCATTCCTTCCATGTATGTCTGCAGGCCAGAAGAGGGCACCAGATCCCATTACAGATGGTTGTGAGCCACCATGTGGTTGCTGGGAATTGAACTCAGAACCTTTGGAAGAGCAGGCAATGCTCTTAACCTCTGAGCCATCTCTCCAGCCCGAAAGTAATTTTTATAAATGAAGGCTGGGGCTGTCTGTGCTCAGTGGGCAGAACAGTCACCAGCACTCACAAAGCCCTGGGGCCTGGACCCAGCACATGCCACCAGCACTCAGGAGGTGGAGGCGGGAGGATCAGGAGGCCAAGGCTAGCTTCAGTTACACGGTGGGCTCGAGGCCAACCTGGGCTACATGAGACCCAGCTCAATACTGGCAACCAGGAGTCAAAGGGAGCTGTTGTACATGGCCACAGACTCCAGCCACCCTAAGAAGGAATTCACTGGGGACACATGACCAACAGCTAGACCACGGGTAGACATACATGTCCCTGCTCACGTGTTTCTAGATAATGTTTGACTCGAGCCTGGAGACGTGGAGCAAACTGTCACGGCAGCTCTTGCGTTTTGTTTTTTTAATTTTTGTGTCTATGTATGTGTCTGTCCGTGTGTCAGAGGACAGTGTTGGGCGTCTTCCCCATCACTCTCTGCTTGTCTTTTTGGGCTGTGTCTCTCACTAACTGACTGGCCAAGGGTCCTGTCTGACATCCTCACACTGTGATGACAGACTTGGGTCCTCACTGAGCCACCTCCCCAGCTCCTGATGGCCAAGCTGAACAACCTATCTGCCTGGTCCCCTGGGCTCTCCTTCCAAGGACCCTCCCTCCAGACCATCCTGCAAACCCAGGCAGGTGCTGGGCACCTGTGCACAGGTGAGGAATGAGAGGTGTTTCTGGAACATATGTATGAACATCTGTATGAACCTCTGTATGAACATCTGTATGGACATCTGTATGGACATGAACGCTACAGGACAGTGCTGGCAGACAGACATGTCAGCCTCCTGTGAGTGCATTCTTCAGAGGGACATTGGAAAGTGAGGTGAACCAACAGGGCCTGGGAATCAACACCCCACAATCACCTTCCCCGCCCCCAAACAATTTTTTTCTGGAGGTCTTCTGTGGATGCACCACAGACAGCGCGCCCCAGCACCGACCCACCCCGAGTCCCACTCACCGACAGGATTTTCTGCAGCTGTTGGTTATTTTCCACCAGCAGGATGTTCACCCTGGCATGCTTGATGACGTACTGGCAGGCCTCGGCTGAGTTGGTGACGTAAATGCCAACGCAGAGGCCCCTGGGGACAGCAGACACACTCAAGTGTGAACAGACTGAGTGCTTTTGAAAGAATTCATTCTTGATTTCTTTTTTTATGTATGTGGGTGTTTTGTCTGCATGTCTGTGTATCCCACACATGTAAAGTGCCCAGAGTGGCCCAAGGGACACATCATACCCCCTGGAGCTGGAGTTACAGACAGTTGTGAGCTGCCATGTGGGTGCTGGGAGAGCCTGGGATCTCCGGAGGAGCAGCCAAGGCTCTTCCTACAATTTATTCTTTTTAAAATCACAGGTATTTGTGTGGATGCGGTGACGCATCCTGCGGTGAACAGTGGAGTGGGGTGGGGGGCAGCAGGTTCTCTCCTGCCACCCTGGAGACCCAGTGCATCAGGCTAAGATCAGCAGGTCTGACGGCAGGTGCCTTTGTCCACTGAGCCAGCATCTCCCAGCCAGTGCTAGCATCTTCTATGGCTTCTTAGAATTGAACTTGGGTTTTCATGCTGGCGCCATAAGGCCGTTAGCATCCAAGTGGCTCCCCTACTGCGGCTGGGGGGTTTTATGAGGCTCTCTGTACCACAGAGCCCCAAACCACCAACTTTCTGTGGAGGTCGCCAGCAGTGAGAGCTTGCCCCAGGCTGGGGATTGCTCAATGGTTAGAGCTGGCTGGCCATTCTTGCAGGGGACCCCAGTTCAGTTCCCAGCATCCACTTGGTTCACAATGGCCTATAACTCCAGCTCCAGGGGATCTTACCCCTCACCCCATCTCCTGGCCTCTGTAGACATCTACACATACACACACACACACACACACACACACACGCATGCACGCGCGCATCTGCACATATGCACATATGCACAGATCTTTACATTTAAATTTAAGAGATTATTTTTATTTATTTTTTATTTTATTTATTTATTTATTTTGGTTTTTTTCGAGACAGGGTTTCTCTGTGGCTTTGGAGCCTGTCCTGGAACTAGCTCTTGTAGACCAGGCTGGTCTTGAACTCACAGAGATCTGCCTGCCTCTGCCTCCCGAGTGCTGGGATTAAAGGCGTGCACCATCACCACCCGGCCTAAGAGATTATTTTTAAAAGAAAGATGAGGCCAAGGCTACGGGTGGAAGGTGTGTTACTCTTGACCTCCGAATCTGAATCAGGTTTTTTGTTTTTTTGAGACAGGGTTTCACTGTAGCTTTGGAGCCTGTCCTGAAACTAGCTCTTGTAGACCAGGATAGCCTCAAGCTCACTGAGATCCTCCTGCCTCTGCCTCCCAAGTGTTGGGTTTAAAGGCGTGCACCACCACCGCCGGGCTCTGACTGAGTCGGGGTTTGTGCTGAGTGTGGCGTTCGCAATAATTCAAAACCACCAGCCACCTAGCCTGCTTCTTCTGCCTGACGTGTCCCATATTCTCTGCAGTTATGACAACAGCTGGTTAAACGTCGGGACTTCAGCTGTGTCAGGAGCTGTGTTACCATAGTCACAGACTTGCTCCAGCAAGCTCCTCTTAAGCTTGTGCTGGCTCCCGAGTTCTCACAAATCGGATCTTCTAGTTGTAAAGTGTTACTGAGTTGTAAGCTCCCAGAAAGTACTGTCACCGTCACTGGGACTGAACCTCAAATTGTAAAAATCCTTTCTTCTATCACCCCTGACCCCCTTACTTGTGAATTTTGGTTTAAAAAGAGACTACTCCCTCTGTTTGGGGTCACAGTGTCAGAACCCAAGCTGCCCGTGACCCTAACTAGTCGGAAGTTCTGGTTCCCCGTGGTGATGGAATAGTTGCCTCAGCTCATCTAACTTTGGTGGCCTCGTCCTCACTATTTGTGCAACTCCCAGACTCGGCACTGAGCAGCTGGTGGTTCATCCACATGACCCCAAGGGGGTACATACCCAGCCAAGATAGCACCAAGGGCACTGATGACCCATTCAGCGGAGTTATAACCCAGGATGCCAACACCATGGAAGCGCTGCAGGCCCAGCTGGAGGGAAATAAACCAGAAGGAAGCCACCATCAGCTCCTGGGTATGTCTGCTTCTCAAGATCCGATCGTGAGGTGAGAAGAAAAAGGAAAGCGCCTGCACGGAGCAGGAAGTTGCTGTCCAGCCTGCACTCGGGTGCCTTAAGCTCGGTCGCCTCTCTTTGAGCATCCACGTGGAACCTTCCGTTGTCCCCACATGAATCTCCACCCCCATTTGACACGAACTCCATCCCTCCCCAGGCCTCAGCACCCACGTCCCACCACCTCCTGACAATGTGGGTCTGGTGCTCTGTGAATCCCTTGGGATGGCATCTTGCAGTGTGTGTCCTCTGTGTAAGGCTCACCGCACTGAGTATCCTGTCCCCGGGGGGCCTCATGTGCTTTTCCCTGGCACTCACCATAGAGGCCAGGCTGCTGGTGGGAACCCAAGGCCCACCCTTCTTCATGCCCTTAGTTTTAATTATGAGGATGTGTGTGCGTGTGCATGTGAAGGGTTGCATACAGCTGCCGGGAGACTGTAGACTATGGAGCCCTAGCTCAAGGGGCTTCAGAGGGGAACAATATTAGCAACAGGGTCAGAGACCATTCTTAAGATATTTTGATGAAAAATGTACCTGCTTTCTGCCTAAGGCTAAAGTGAAGAGATTTGAACCAATTTGAACCAATGTTGTGGGCAAAGGAGACTTCAAGACAGCCTAATATTGACTGTGTCACATGGCTGTTGTTGGTTTCAGCAAGTCCACAACGAAAGGAGTGAGCAGGGCAAAGAGAAATACAAAATGTGCATTGAGCGGCATCAGGAAAGGTAATGTTGGGGCCAAGTCCTGTGCTCAAGGGCACGAGAAGCTTAAAGAAAAGCCTGGTGCTATAGAGAGGATTGGCGCTCACAGAGCAAGACCCCACCCAGTCAATCTTGCAACTAAGAAAGGAATTAAAGGAAGGTTTGTGCAACAAAGGATGGTAGCAACGACTCAAAGCACAGGCACGTAGCTCGGGGTGGCCAGGGCCCATCCCAAGCGAGCAGCGGGACTTGGCAGTATCAGTCACGGGTTCTGGACTCCCTCCGTGGTTAGAGAAGCCGCTGAGGCCAGGCATGTGGCCGGGAAGTCCCCACATGGGGGCTGTGACAGAGAAGCTTGGATTGTACTGGAGACCTCAAGATGATGGAGATGCCAGAACTACGGGATACTTGCCAAGGAGAGCTGCAGATCAGGTGGGGAGCCAGCCCAAGGGAGGGAAGTGTCCTACTGTCATAGAAGCTGGGAAGAGTAGAGACCCAAAGAGCCATCCGCGCTCTCTGACACCAGAGTGACAGGACATGGAGTAATCCAGCTTGCCGCTGGATTTCCGTCCTTCTGGGGCAGGGTTTCCTTGCTATGCCCTCTTTGCTCCCTTTTGGAATGACGACATACATTCTGAGTCACTGCATGTTGGAAGGACATGATGGGTTATGCTGGGTCTTAAAAGAGACTTTGGACTTTGAAACAGTGTTAGACTGTGACAGACTATGTGGACTTCTGAAGTTGGCCTGAATGTATTTTGCATTCTATAACCACAAGCGATGGGTCAGGGAGTGGTGTTTGAGAATGGCCCCCACAGGCTCGTATGTTTGAATGCTTGGTTCCCCAGTTGACCGAACTGTTTGGGAAGGATTAGGAGGTGTGGTCTTGTCAGAGGAGGTATGTCAATGAGGGTGGGCTTTGAGGTGTCAAAGGTTCACCCCAGGTCAAGTCTTGTGCTCTGCTTCCCACTTACCCATAACATGTAAGCTGTCAGCTGCGGCTCCAGCACCAAGCATTCCGCAGGCTAGACCTGTGATTCTCATGGGATGAGGACTACACCTCCCAGAAGGCCTTTGTGAGCAGAAGGCCCCTGCGCGCAAGCGCAGATCGCAGTTTCACCCCGCCGGACCCAAAAACTACATTTCCCAAGAACACTGTACCCCTTTAAAAGTTTTAAATCCCCCGCCATCTCTCTCTCTCTCTCTCTCTCTCCTGTTCTCTCTCTCTCTCTCTCTCTCTCTCTTTCTCTCTGTCCCTCTCTTTCTTGTTCCTCCCTCCCTTGACCCGCACTGTCGAGCACACCCTTCCCTTAATAAATAATTCTCCCACGCACGTGGTCGCGTCCTGGGTCTCCCTTCCTCCGGCTCCGCGATACACCCCACGCCAAAAAGAGAAGAACAACATTGGTGCCGAAACCCGACGGCTGTGTCCCCCGGATTTCGGGACTGGGGCTCCAGGCTTGGCGCCAGCCTGGTTCCCCCGGACCGTGCCGGACCGGCTGAAGAACTGGAGACCTGAGACCTGAGGACCGGAGGCCCTATGGACTAAGCCACCTGCTTCACATCTCAACACCTGCCTGTGCGCGGCTCTTCATCCAACACCGGCTTCAACCGTGAGTTAGTTCCCTTCCAGCTGGTCAAACGACCCTGGTCTACCCACCGGTCTCCATTGAGCGCTCGGCGGCCCGTGGGCTATTCCTAGGGTCGGGGGGACTTCTCTGAACCCCTTCTCCGGCCTTCAATCCGGCTTGCGTTCCCAGCTCTGACCGTGATTGAGACGTCAAGAAAGCCTCTCACTCCGCTCGCACCCGGGGCCCGGGGCTCCGGCTCTCTTTTCTTTTCTTTTCTTCCTTCCCTGCTTCTGACTCTCCACGTGATCACTACGGTGTGATCTCCCGTCCAGGACGGAGGCTTGGTCTTGCTGCACCTCTCCCGTCGGAGGAACGGTCCTCGTACACTTGGGGTTCAGCCAGCCAAGCGTAACATTCCGCGCGTGTCACCGGGACGCTGGGTCACGCGCCTGAATGTTCGTTGCATTTCACCTGCCAGGAACGGTCCTTCAGGTTTGAAGTGCTACGGTTTTTCTTTGCGGGCGTGTTCACGGTCTAGCTATGGGAGCCAAGCAGTCTAAACCGATCCCCCCTGCCTCCCCACTGGGGCAGCTCTTAGAAACACTCAAGCCCCACGCTCTAATGCCAAGCGTTCATCAAACAAAGTTAATACGTCTATGCTCAAAAAATGGCCCACATATTCCTTAGAGGGTAATTGCAAATGGCCGCCTAACGGCACCTGTGACCCCGATATTTTACGGGAGTTAGCCAATCATTGCCATCGCACAGGCAGATGTAAGGAACTAATATATGTCTCTGCTTTCTTTTACCTAGCTCTCAAGATAGATTCTTCTGCCCTTTCTCGTTGTTCGTCTGCCCACATGTTTCTAGCTATGCCACCTGCTGCTAATTCAAGACCAGCCACTCCCGCAATGGACCCTGCGGATGAACCCCCGCCTTCCAGGCCCAGGAGAGCAGCCTCCCTTCGTTCCGCCCAGGCGGACGACACTCTACTTAGATCCCCCAGGGTCTCTTTTAGGTCTAAGGAGCAACCTCCCGAAGCTAAAGAATCTTCACCTAACCTTGCTTCCTCCAGGTCCAGACATACATTTAAACATTCTTCTTCCCGCTCTCCTCCCAGCAGGTCCTCATCCGGCTCCACCAGCTCCTCCCCCTCCCCTCCCCCTTTGCACAGACGGTCCCGGTCTAGGTCTCGGCAAAGATCACGTGGGACTTCAGGTGCCTCATCCGCCCGACTCCGCCTCCTCGGTCTTCTAGGGTATCGCGGCATTCCCCGCATTCCCGCACTCTAGCCCTTCAAATTCCCCTATTGTCGGGGTAGGGGGACAGCCCTATTTGCCCCAGCGGACTCTGCCACTCAATTGCGTGTTTAGAGGTATTTTTCTCACTCATTCGTTTTTAGTCATGCCAACCTGCCCCGTGCCTTTAATGGGAAGAGATCTTTTAGCTAAACTGGGAGCCTCCATTTCTTTTGCCCCCCCCCCCCCCACTCGCTTTGTTCCAGACTCGCCAACGACACAGTTACTGCTGCTCCTGGCTCCCCAGCCTTCTGACACTAATGCCTCTCTTCCTCTTCCAGCCTCCCTAGTGGATCCTCTGGTATGGGACACTCAAAATCCTGCTGTTGCTAAACACCATTCCCCTGTGGTCATTCAATTACAGGACCCCACCAGATACATTACTCAAGCTCAGTACCCTCTCTCTTCCCAGAGCCACAGAGGACTTAAACCGATTATCTCTGACCTTTTGAGGAAAAGACTGCTCCGCACCACCTCCTCCCCCTTCAACACCCCTATATTGGCTGTTAAAAAACCTAACGGGACTTATCGTTTGGTCCAGGATCTCCGGCTTATTAACTCAGCTGTTGTTCCCCTTCACCCAGTGGTTGCTAATCCCTTTACACTTTTATCCAATATTCCTCCAGGAACCTCTCACTTTTCAGTTCTAGACCTTAAGGATGCCTTTTTCTCCATTCCCCTTAGCCCTCAATCTCAAAACATCTTTGCCTTCACCTGGACTGACCCGGACACTAATTTCTCCACACAGCTCACCTGGACCGTCCTTCCCCAGGGATTCCGGGACAGCCCACACCTCTTTGGCCAGGCTTTGGCCTCTGATCTGCTTTCACTGTCTCTCCATAAATCAAAAATAATTCAATATATAGATGATATTCTCCTATGCAGCCCGTCTTTGGAGATCAGCAAGACGGACACTGCCGCCCTATTAAACTTCCTATCCAAAAGGGGCTATAGAGTCTCATCCTCTAAGGCCCAGCTGTCCACTACTGAGGTAACGTATTTGGGTTTGACCATAACCCCAACACAAAAGGCTATTACTCTAGACAGAAAAAAACTAATCCAATCCCTTACAGTTCCTTTGACCAAAGTGGAGGTCTTATCGTTCCTGGGAGTGGCCAATTTCCTGCGTTCCTGGATCCCTTCCTTTTCCCTTTTAGCTCGTCCCCTGTACGAAGCAGCTCTGGGCTCCCTGCGTGAGCCCTTACCCCATTCAATCATAAAGCCCTTCCAGAGGCTCCAACGGGCTCTCATTCAAGCCCCAGCTCTTCATCTTCCGGATTTAACTCGTCCCTTTTCTCTTTATGTAGCAGAGAAGGAGGGATACGCTCTCGGGGTCTTAGGACATCAACTGGGACCTTCTTTTGCGCCTGTAGCATACCTGTCAAAGAAGATGGACCTCACCACTCGGGGCTGGGCACCCTGCATACGTGCGCTGGCAGCTGCTGAGCTTCTGATTCGTGAGTCAAAAAAACTGACCTTTGGAGCACATACCACAGTCTTCTCTCACCATAACTTGTCCAATCTCCTAACTTACAAAGGCTTACAAACCCTACCCCCTTCTCGAGTTCTTTCCCTACAGGTGGCGCTGGTGGAAGATGCCAGTCTCACGTTTCAATGCTGCCCACCTCTTAATATTTCAAACCTTCTACCTCGACCTAAGGTTGATGACTCCCCATCCCACTCCTGCATTGAAATCCTAGAGGATCTACTACCTCACCCCTCACATATACAGGAGGGCAAACTGTCCCAGGCCACTTATACCTGGTACACAGATGGCAGCTCCTTTTTATGTGATGGGACTCGTAAAGCGGGTTATGCTATAGTATCAGATACAGAGATAATTGAGGCAAAGGCACTCCCTGCTCATACTACCAACCAGCAGGCTGAACTAATAGCTCTCACCCGTGCCTTTCAGCTAGCGAAAGGACAAATTTTAAATGTTTACACAGACTCTAAGTATGCATTTCATATCCTCTTATCCCACGCAGCTATCTGGAAGGAGCGTGGGCTTCTTACGACAAAAGGTGGATCCATAACTAATTCTGATCATATCATGGACTTATTAAAAGCCTCTCATCTCCCTAAAGCTATAGGAATTATTCACTGCCGGTCTCATCAGTCCGACAGTTCTACTGTTTCCAAGGGAAACAATCGGGCTGACAGGGCAGCTAAGACAGCAGCACTCCAGAGCCCGGATCTACCTCAGTCTCCCCAGGGAGTCCTTACAGCACAGCCCACATTCCCGCAGACACCTGACACCCAGCAGATCCTGTCCTACCTACACAGGCTCTTTCACCCTAATAATAAGGCCCTGCTCCACTTTGTTAAGGCTCATCTCCAACCTACTCCTGAGGATATAAGATTTCTAAAGGCCATGACTGCCTCCTGTCAGATCTGTCAAAAGTCAGATCCTAAGACTAAATACCGTAGCTTCCCTTTTCCTACCCATCAGGCTAGGGGCTCTCTTCCAGGGACTGACTGGCAGCTAGACTTTACTCATATGCCTACAGTCAAAAGAGTTAAATATCTTCTGGTTTTGGTGGATACAATGTCCGGGTGGGTTGAAGCCTTCCCCACTACTAACAAGAGAGCCCAGACAGTCTCTGATATTCTTCTCCGAGAGATCATCCCCCGGTTTGGGATTCCAACCTCTCTCCAATCAGACAACGGCCCTGAATTCACCTCCCAGATTTCTCAAAACCTGTCTAAGGCCCTCGACATTCCTTGGCATTTTCATATCCCGTACCATCCTCAGTCTTCAGGTAAGGTAGAGCGTGCCAATCGCTCTCTAAAGGACACCCTTCTTAAGTTGTCACAGGAACTGCATCTCGACTGGGTAAAGCTCTTACCTTTGGCCCTTCTTAGACTCAGGGCCCTACCAAAGAGCCCGCTGTTTATTTCACCCTTTGAACTCATGTATGGACGGCCGGTTCTAACCCCTGGCCTTCCACCTAAAACCTCCCCCCTACCTGATCACCTGCTCACGCCATTACTAACCCACTTACGCTCGCTACTGTGGGATTTCACTGATCACTCATTACCTCGACCATGTACTAATCCATGTCCACCACCAATTAAGATTGGAGAACAGGTACTATTTTCTCCCCCAGGTCAACGTCCCTCACCCCTTTCCCCTAAATGGCAGGGTCCCCTCAGAGTAATTCTTCTAACTCCCACAGCTGCCAAGCTCGAAGGACTTCCTCACTGGATTCACCTGTCACACCTTAAACCATTCACTCCTCCAACTCAAAAAGATTCCTCATTCACAGTAACTCAGACAGGACCTTGCTCTCTCAAGTTCCAGAGGACACCAACTTCAGTCCAAGAAAAATAACAGTTCCATCTACACTTAACTCCTTATTACACTAACACACCCTCTTTTCCTTTTCCTATGTGTGACCTCTAAATTCTAAATAACTACTTAGTTGTCCTTACAGGAATCATCATCGCTCACGGAGACAAGGAATTCAGGTGATAAATATGGTCAAAAAACCTTATTTCTCTTTTAAGGCATTTTCTTTAAGTTCTAGGAAGCCAGCTTGACACACCTGAACGGATTGGACACGAACAGAATAAGTATTCAAACGGAATAAGTATCATTTAATTTTTTTATCACTCTTGGCCTCAAAAAAACCCTAAAGCCCCCCACTACCTCGAATCCTTAAGCCTTCACCTCATATCCCTCCCCCCCTTTAATCTTTCCTTTCCTAATGCGATTCTTGTTTTCCAGCACCTAACGACAACCAGTTTCAATCAGCCATCTCCGGGACACGGACCACCAGGACATCCCAGGACGTCAGTAAACAGGACATCATTACCAGGACACACCGGAACCATCCTAGGACGCCAGCAAATGGGACCAGGACACCAGGACATCAACCCCCCCCCCCAAAAAAAAAAAAACCCTCGACGCCCACAAAGTCAGCAGGAAGCAGCTATGAGACCGGGCTACGCCCCCATTCCCTACCCACTAAGACTCCCCCCAAATTTTTAATAAACCAAAAAGGGTGGAGATGTGATTCTCATGGGATGAGGACTACACCTCCCAGAAGGCCTTTGTGAGCAGAAGGCCCCTGCGCGCAAGCGCAGATCGCAGTTTCACCCCGCCGGACCCAAAAACTACATTTCCCAAG
Organism: Arvicola amphibius; assembly: GCF_903992535.2. Classification (NCBI taxonomy): domain Eukaryota; kingdom Metazoa; phylum Chordata; class Mammalia; order Rodentia; family Cricetidae; genus Arvicola; species Arvicola amphibius. The sequence continues at coordinate 94,484,831 of NC_052047.1, forward strand.
AACACTGTACCCCTTTAAAAGTTTTAAATCCCCCGCCATCTCTCTCTCTCTCTCTCTCTCTCCTGTTCTCTCTCTCTCTCTCTCTCTCTCTCTTTCTCTCTGTCCCTCTCTTTCTTGTTCCTCCCTCCCTTGACCCGCACTGTCGAGCACACCCTTCCCTTAATAAATAATTCTCCCACGCACGTGGTCGCGTCCTGGGTCTCCCTTCCTCCGGCTCCGCGATACACCCCACGCCAAAAAGAAGAACAACAAGACCCTCCACTGCAGAGGATGATCTTGAACTCCCATTGCTCCAGCCTTTCCTGAGGGTGATGGGTGTGCACCACCACACCCAGTTTTACGAGGTACTAAGGATGGAGCCCAGGACTCTGTGCACCACCACACCCAGTTTTACGAGGTACTAAGGATGGAGCCCAGGACTCTGTGCACACCCAGAGACCACTGCGGTCACTGAGGCTCTACCCAACCTTTTTTTAACCTTTAGTTTGTTTTCTGAGATGGGTTTTCAGTACCCCAGGCTGGCTTGGGACTTAGGAGCCTCCTACCTCAAGTCCCTGTATGCTAGGACCCCAGAGTCTGCCACTCCACCCTATGAACCACTGCTTCTGAATGGCTGACGGAGGTGGCTGCTCACCTTGAGGAAAGATCTGGCCGCCTTGCGGCATGCTTCATAGTACTGGCTGAATGTCAATGTGTCCCACCTTTTGCCGTTCTTCGAGGCCAGGGCTGGGTAAGCACCAAATCGCTCAACAGACTCCTGAAACACCTCATGAATGGTCATCGGGGTCTCATGGCCTGGCCCATGTCGCGAGAGCCTCAGCAACACCTCTCCGTCGCAGTGACTGCTCCACAGCTTGAGAGGAGCTGTAGGAGAGAGTCACTGGTGTTGGCCCGGTGATGGTGGCGCACACCTTTAATCCCAGCACTCGGGAAGCAGAGGCAGGCAAATCTTTGTGAGTTTGAGGCCAGCCTGGTCTACAGAGCGAGTTCCAGTATAGCCAGGGCTATACATGGAAATCCTGTCTCAAAAAAAACAACCAAACAAAAGAGTCACAGGTGTGGGTGGTGCTGGGTTGGAGCTAGAGGCTCTGTATACACCAGGCCAAAACTCTACAGTCGAACCACAGCCTCAGCCCTCACAGGCATTTTCAAAACAGTTTTGGAGTTTTTGTTTTGGTTATTTTGTTGTTTTTTGTTTTTTTCGGAGACAGGATTCCTCTGTGCAGCCTTGACTGTCCTGGAACTCGGGGTGAAGTCTAAGCACTTTGCACCCGCAGTACCCATTGTGGCCAGCAGAGGGCACAGCAAGCATTCTTTACTGGGCAGCATCTCCAGCCCCCACAGGGAGTTCCACCCAAACAGGAAGGGGCTGGAGGCTCAGTGGCTAGGTGCAAGCTGCTGCCCTGAGTTCAAGCCCCTGAAAGCCCAATGGGATGGAGAGAGCTGGCTCCTGCCAGTGGCTGTCTGGCCTCTACATGTATACGGTACAGTGGTATGCCCCACCCTTAAAAAGAGACAAATAAATTTAATTTTTTTTTTTTTTTTTTTAAAGAGGAGCCAGGCACAGTTGCTCCTGTTTATCAACTCAGTACTCGGGGACTATGAGCAGGCTCGCTCAGTGAGGGCTTGATGTGCATGCGTTTAGGTCATATGTGCCCAGGTTAAAAAACAAAACAGGGGCAGCATGATGTGCCTGTAACTCAAATAGGCAGGCAGGCAGGCAGGCAGGCAGACAGACCAGAGAGTGGCCAAGGAAGACACCTGTCTCCCGGCCTCTGCGTGCGCACACACACACACACACACACACACACACACACGAGTTTGAGGTCATAGTGCATTCAAGACCAGCCTGGGTGAAACGAGACATGGTCTCTAAAAGAGGAGACAAAACAACAGCAGGAAGTGACAATGGCTGTATCAGACAACAGGGCCGTGGGACGTGGGTGCACTGTGGTTTGAAGACAGTGAGTTCCCAGCTGTTCCTAGCCCTGCTGACCCTGCGACCCTTTAACCCAGTTCCTGTTGTGCTGCCCCAGCCACAGCCGCTTCTGTGCTGCTGCTGCATAACTGTAATTTAATGAATGAATCATCATGTAAAGATCTGTGTTTTCCTGTGGTCTTCGGCAACCCCTGTGAGAAGGTCATTCGACTCTTCGCAGCAGGCATTGAGGACCACAGCTAATCATCTTGAAACTTTGATCGATTGTGGTGGTGTGGGGGAGATTTAAGGGATTCCCAGGGCTCAGCGGTTAAGAGCACTGAGTCTTCCAGAGGACCCAGGTTCAGTTCTCAGTACCCACATGGCAGCTCACAGCTGTCTGTAAGCCCAGTTCCAGGGGATCTGATGCCCTCACACCAATGCACATAAAATAAAGTTATATTAAAAATAAAGAGGGATGCCGGGCGGTGGTGGCGCACGCCTTTAATCCCAGCACTCAGGAGGCAGAGGCAGGCGGATCTCTGTGAGTTCGAGACCAGCCTGGTCTACAAGAGCTAGTTCCAGGACAGGCTCCAAAGCCACAGAGAAACCCTGTCTCGAAAAACCAAAATAAATAAATAAATAAATAAATAAAAAAAATAAAGAGGGATGCGCAGCTAGGCCAGTCCTCGCACGTGTAGGGTCTTGAAGCAAGGCCGCAACGTGTGTGTTGGAACTGTGTTCCAAGCTGCTCTGGCTAGAAGCGGAGGGCACTGAAGCACTCAGAGAGGGAAACTGGGGTTCAACCTAAAGGTCAGAAAACAAAGCAATTAGCCACTGGCTCTTACCTTAGTCTGAAAATGGCAATCCTGCCTCTAGGAATCTCAGAATGAGACTGAGACTGAGCTGTCTCCTCCAGTTTTATATTCCTCTCTAGTTCTTGGATTAAAGGCGTGCACCACTGGGATTAAAGGCATGCACTGCTTGGCTTCTATGGCAAACTAGTGTGGCTACTGGAATTAAAGGTCTGTGTTGCCAGTGCCTGGTCCGTAAGGCTGACCAGTGGGGCTGTTTTACTCTCTGATCTTCAGGCATGCTGTATTTATTAAAAGACAAATGAAATACAGGGCACACTGGGAGCAGCACAGGGCTTTCCTGGGTTAAAGGCTGCCCCTGTGACACCCTTCCTGTAGCACCGGCTGGGGGGGACCAGAGTTACAATGCCCTGACCGGACCGTGAGGGAGACTTCTCACTCAAATCCCCACACCTGGATCAAAGACTCAAATTCTCAAACCGTGCCTCAGTGTGTTTTCCTTCACGAGGGTTACAGTATCAGCTCACAATCCTGGAGGCCAGGAAGCAGAAAATTAGCCTGTCCCTGGCAGGGACCTTAGACTAAACTGTAATCAGCGTGAATGCAAGCAAAACACAAACAACTTAAAGTAAGAACTCCTATCTTTGTTGCAGGAGGCTTTAAACATGATGCTGGCTCTGTCTTGTAGTTAGAGAGATCGCTCTCAGTGAAGGTCTACATGAGAATGAGCGGCGGGCAGCGAGAATTTCAACATGTGCAGTGTGCAGAGAAAAAGCGCCAGGAAACTCGATGTTGTCCTGCAGGCTGGTGCTGGGGGAGAGGCTCCCCCACACACACTGGAATGCAAGGGAGGGCCCTCGGGGCACATGTCACCCAGCTGAGCTCTAACTCCTGAGGGCATCTATGCTTCAGGGAAGAAACCGGATGGGAAAACTGCAGCTGCCGTGGTCCAAGGGAGCTGTCTGTCCCAGGCTGGTGGCACAGTGGACGATGCCGTGTGGACCATGCGGTGCTGACTTTGAAAGGACAAAGGATGCAGGCAGGAGTGAATGAAGCCTGGATTCTTTGTCTGTGGCTTCAGAGAGGTGCTGGCTACATTTGTTTGGACTTGACAGAAGGCAGCTTCATCGGAAAGGAGGGAGCCTTGATTGAGAAGATGCCATCTTAAGACTTGGCTCTAGGGTATTTTCTTAATTAGTGATTGATGGGGAGGTACAGCCCATTGTGGGTGGTGCCATCCCTGAGCTGATGGTCCTGAAAGCAGACTGAGCAAGCCATGGGGAGCAAGCCAGTAAGCAGCACCCTCCGTGGCCTCTGCCACAGTTGCTGCCTCCAGGTTCCTGTTCTGTCAGACTTCTTGGGTACTTTGAATGAGAATGGCCCCCATAGGCTCAAATGTTTGAATACCTAGTCCTAGTCCCTGTTTCTGGTACTGTTTGGGGAGTGGTTAGGTGTGGCTTGGCTGCAGGAAGTATGTCACTGGGGCAGACTTTGGGATTCAAAAGCCTGTGCTACTTCTGCTTTGCTCTCTGCTTCCTGCCAGTGGCTCCAGATGTGAGCTTTCAGCTTTCTGTCCCTGCGGCTTGCCCCGCGCCTCCCACCGCATAGACTCTTATTCCTCTGAACCATAAACCAAACAAACTTTCTTAAGCTGCCTTTGGTTGTGGTGTCATCACATCACAGAAAGTGACCAATGCACCAAGGATCAGAGAAGCCAGAGGGGAGGCCCCGCCACAGAGCATCAGCAGAGCGTGGACATGAACTCCAAGCTGGAAGGGAGCAGTCTGCAGTACGCGTGTTTATGGGCATTGTATTGAGTAGATTAAAACACGCTGCCATGCCCAGAATGCTCAGGAACGTGGAAGTAAACAATTCAGAACCTTCAGGAAGTCCCTGAAACTGACTAGATTCACTAATTCCTCCCTCTGTATGCTGGTTGGTTTTTGTCAAGCTGACAAAACCCTAGACGTTGTGGACTGAGAAAATGCCTCCATCAGATTGGCATGTAGGCAAGTCTGGGTAGCACTTTCTAGGTTGATAACTGATGGGGGAGGGTCCAGGCAATTGGGGGTGGCACCTCCCTGGGCAGGTGTTCCTGAAAACAGGCTGAGCAACCCATGGGGAGCAAGCCAATAAACAACACCCTCCAGGGCCTCTGTTTCAGCTCCTGCCCTGACTTCCCTCATGATGGACAATGAGCTCTAAGATGAAATAAACCCTTCCTCCCCAAGTTGCTTCTAGACACGGTGTTTATCCCAGCAACCGACACCCTAGCTAAGACCCTCGCAGTTGTGTAGTGCTGGGGACGGCCAAGAGATGCTTTCAGAGCTGCCCAGCTGCCTGGAGGAGGCTCAGAGCAGCCGAGGTGTCTGCAAAGGTTGCTCTCCAGCCTGTTGTGGCCTGCAGGCTGTGCAGTGTGCTCCAGGTGCCCAGCTTTGTGAGCTGTCACCCACAGGCCTGTCAGTGACCCCAGTAAAGCTCACGGTCCACCAAGTGGGACTTGGGTGGCGTCTGTACTCGGTCTGCTGTGGGCTCCCTGCCTGGTGAGTGGCCCTGAGTGCTGCCTCTCCTCGGGAAAAGTCTTTCTGGTCACACAAAGAGGGAGAGTAGGTATTTGTTCAGGTTCCCCCAAGAATAGTGTTACATAGCTGACAGAATGTGTATGCGCGTGTGTCTGGGCTTGTGTTTGTATCTGCGCATGTGTGCTGATGGTCATGTGCTTATGTGTGGATACCTGTACCTGTGTATGCACATCTGCGTGAGTGAGTGTGTGTGTATACCGATGCACATGTAGGCCAGAGGTCAAGAGCTGTGTCCTCCTCAGTTGCTCTCCGCCATGTGTTTTGAGGCAGGGTCTCTCACTGAACCCAAACTCCCTGACTGGTTGGGCTGGAGCCAGGGAGGCCCAGAATCCTCCAGTCTCTGCCTCAGCAGTGCTGGGGTCACAGTCGGGAGCCACCACATGTGACCATGGGCTCTGGGTCCAACTCAGGCCCCCAAGCCCCAAGACGAGTTTCTTCAAGATCAGGACTGCTGGAGAAGGGGGTCACAGAAGCTGCCACTCACCCCAGCCTCTCTGAGAAGGGCTGGTGCAGGGGTAAGCAGAGCCATTCAGATCACACACTGACCCTGAGGTTTGCTCAGTGCGTCTCGTGGTCCCTACATAATGAGCACAAGTCACTAACAGGAATGGCTCCTGGGATGTCACCCACACCCCAGCACTGTCTCAACACATAGGTGCTGTCAGTTCTTCATGGTGGAGATGTGTGTGATCATGCTCACATACACACATGCACATGCACACAATGCACATACACACATACACACACATGCACACACATGCACACACATACACAAATGCACATACACACATGCACATACACAATCTTTTTTCAAATTTTACGTTTAAGAACGTTGTGTTTGAATGTACGTCTGTGGCTGATGCCCATGAAGGTGTGGCAAGGGCGTCAGAGAGTTACAGGCAATCCTGAACTACCACACAGGTTCTGGGAAGAGAACCAAAATCCTATGAAGAGCAGCCAGGGATCTTACCCACCAAACCCTCTCTCCAGCCCCATATAGTCTTTTTTTTAAAAAAGTATTTGCGTGAGCTGGGCAGTGGTGGCGCACTCCTTTAATCTCAGCACTCAGGAGGCAGAGGCAGCTGGATCTCTGTGAGTTCAAAGTTGGCTACATGGAGAAACCCTGTCTTGGAAAAAATAAAAAAGAAAGAAAGAAAAGAAAGCATCTGCGTGATTAGTTTTGTTAACTGACGCTATTTAGAATAGCGGGGAGCTGTCCAGACTGTGCCTGTGGCACACCTGGGGTGTGGGGTCCCCCACCTCAGTTGACCCTCTCCCTCTTAGGCCGGTCTTATCATCACACCAGAAGCTAAATCCTCCGTAAGTAACAAAGGCCCCTAGGTGTCACCTGTGACCCAAGTTTCCAAACTTCAAACTGCCAGTCGCTTGCTACTTCATACCCAACCAGAAGACTGCGATAGCCCGGCAAGTCAGACAAGCTTGGTTGAGGTGGCCATATGCCCTGCCGGCCGAGGCATCTACCCCCTCCCCAGTGCTCCCTGGCCATCACAGACCTTGGGCGGAGTCCATGCCTTTCTCGTGGTCATCCACCTTCTTTTCTTGAGCCATTAGTGGTTCAGTCTTTCCAGGTCACAAGAAGCATGCGTCACACGCTGCACAGGTGCTGAGCCAATGAGGGAACGGATGAAGTTTGACAAGAAGAGCAGAAGAGCCGACCTCTGTCCGCTGTGATGTCTCCTAGACCCTGGCTCAGGACTACGTAGTCTCAGCCCGGAACGATTTCTAAATTAGAAGGTATTCAGTGGTGAGGATCTCACAAACTTCTCCCTTCTTCCTTTCCCTCTTCTTTCCATCCCTCTCCTCTCCTCTCTTTTTTTTTTATCAGAATTTTCATTGGGCCATCCAGACAGCTTGTAGGGAGTTCAATCCCTCAGACCAACATGACAGAACAAACTGCCCCAAGTTGTCCTGTGACATCTAACGTGTGCAGTGCCTCATGTGTGGTGTGCGTGCGCGCGTACGCACACGCACACACACACACACACACACAAATAATAAAGTAAGTTGTAAAAGTCTGTTGTTAGGCAGGTGCACGCTGTGACCACAGCTATCTGGAAGGTGGTGATCAGAGTCAAAGGCAGCTTGAACAATGCAGCAGGACCTGCTCTTGAACAATAACAATAATCAAAACATTTTAATTCTCCACAAGGTTAGAAATATAAAAAGCTGCTGGGTGGTGGCGGCGCACACTTTTAATCCCAGCACTTGGGAGGCAGAGGCAGGTGGATCTCCGTGAGTTCAAGGCCAGCCTGGTCTACAGATAAAAGTTTCAGGATAGGCAAGGCTACCCAGAGAGACCCTGAGTTCAAGAGCCAGGTCGGTCCGAGGGCAAATGTGTGCAGTCCAAACACAAGGACCCGAGAGACTGAAACACCGGCAATCATGCCACGTCCCAGGTGTGGCGGCGTGCATCTGTAACCCCCCTCTGGAGAGGCAGACACATTGCTGGAGTTCACGGCCAGTCACCCAACCCACTTAGCAAACTTCCGGTTCTATGAGAGACACTGTCTCAAAACACAGGGTGAACGGTGCTGGAAGGACAGCAGTCAAGCTGACCTCTGGCTTCTACACGCATACACAGTGGCTTTCAGACACTGCCCGTGTACTCCCACAGACTTAAGGACAATGCACGCTGCTATAGCACCCACGACAGGGTGGGCGGCCCCTACCTTGCATCTTGTTTGACACTGCAGGTCCTGGGTTTGCAGAAGGGCCCCACTGTGTGTGGCTTTTGTTTGTGTCTAGGAACCTAAACTCAAGCCTCACTCTGTGGGCAAGTACAGGAGCATCAGAAGTTCAAGGCCATCCTCCCTTTGTGGGCAAAAACTGAACTTCTGCCTTCCCTAGTGTGGGTTCTGTTCTGACACGGTCATGTGCCCCACGCAGGGATCGTCTCGGGAACCTTACCAAGTGCCATCCTTCACAAGATGCCACTCTGGCCGAGGTGGCCAGGTGTCACAAATGGAGACATCTGGTCACTCAGGTATTCTTCCTTGCAGAGTTGGTCAGCGGCGGATCGCCCCAGAAGCCCTGGTCACGCCCTCAGTCTAGCCAGGGTGATGGTGGAGGGTGGGACAGGGTAGATGGGTTTTTCCTGCCCCACAAAGCTTTTACCCCATTCAGGCTTCTGGAACCTTCCACTCAGGTCACCCTTTGTGACATCACTAGCCACCCTCTCCTTCACTCAGCTGCAGGAGGAAAGTGCTTCCGGGGAAGGGGGAGCGTGGGCTCCCTTTACCCGGCATTCACCCTGCAATGTACTTATCTATTCACCTAGCCGATCACTCACTCACCCTCTCGTTCATGCATTTGTGTTTGTGAGGTTTTTGTTTATGTTTCTTTTTACAGCTCCAGGGCTGGGCATTGTGCCTTACACAGGTTAGAAATAGGAATGAAACCAGGCAGGCCCATTCAAGTACCTGTTGGAAGTCCTAAAGCAAACACACACACACACACACACACACACACACACACACACACAATCTACCATCGCATCTGGGGCTGTAGCCCAGTGGGTGGCGCTTGAGCAGAATGAACAAGGTCCAGGCCCATGCCAAGTGTCACACGAATTCGGTGTGGTGGCACACACCTGTGATGCCAACACCAGGGAAGGTGGAGGCAGGAGAATCAGGAATTCAAGGTCATTCTTGGACACAGAAGGAATTAAAAGGCAGTCGCAGCTAAGTGAGACCCTGCCTCACACAAACAAAACACATTCACACAGCGTAACTCCGTCACTGTCCAGTGCCGGAACCTTCCTTCCGTCTCTCCACACTGAAGCTCTGCCCCAACCCCCTCCCCTCCAAGCACTTCCTGTCTGTGACTGGCTCAAGTGGGCCCCTGGTGCGCATGCCCTCCTCTGGGACATTTCTTAGTGTAGTCACTACTCCTCCTCGGGGTGGGTAGCGTTAGAATGCCGTCTTGGAGACTGGAGAGCCCACACCTCCCCCCCCCCCCCCGCATCTCTCAGTGAGCATGGGCCAGGGCAGCTGCAGCGTGGATGTGGATATGGAACGTCCCCAAGTCCCTTCTTTTGATGGTTTCTGGTAAATGCCCAGAAGGGAGACTCAAGATCACAGGGTCATTCTTAGTTTTTTGACGCAGGGTCTCATGTAGGCTGACATGCCCTTGGGACACTGGAGATCCACAGGCTATCAGACCAGAACCCAAAACTTTGCCACCAGCCTTTGGGGACCAGGGCCTTGGGAGCTTCCTGGCTGGTGGCGGTCAGGCAAAGTCTCCTCTCTTGCACCTGTTCCTGTCCCCCAGAGCTGGCTTCTTGAAAAGGGGCATAGGGACACATGGCCATTGCTGCCCTGGCTCATGGAACGCAGTGATGTCACAAGGGCCGGGCTGCAGAAGGGAATTGTTCCAGAGGACATCCAGTCTGGTGCTTCTTGTCTCTGTGGCTAAAGCGGGAGGCGGTGACAGAACTGGACGGACTCACCACCGCCCTACCGATGATAAGGCAGTGAGAGCCTGTGGGGAGAGGGAGGGCTGAAGGCCCCATGAGCCCCAGCCTCTCCCGGGGAGCACCTGGCTGCCGTCCACTAGGCACAGAAGGTACTGAGAACACCCATTTTTGCCTCCTCCTCCCTCCCCAGGGTCTCCCTTAGCTACTCACCTGAGGATCTGAGTTCAGTCCCCACCCCCCACCCCCCGGGTAAAAGCCGAGTGTGCAGCACACCCCTGTGGGAGGAGCAGCCCTAGTTCTCACTGGCAGCCAGCCCATGACAGGCAAACTCCAGGCTCGGGTCGGGGGCATGGTGGGGACCGATGATGTGGCTGAGGAAGACACTCGCCTACAACCTCAGGCTGTGACACGCCTGCACACACCACCCACGTAGGAAATGCCCTTGCTAACACCCAGTTTTTTCTGTCTCCCGTGCCAGCACCCATAGCTGGTCTGTAGGTTCCCATCCTTGCCGGGCCAACTCCGCCACTGTCTACTTAACTCTTAACTCTGTGAGGGGGCAGGACCTCTGCTGTGTACACCTGACCCTTGTGTGAACACCCGTGTGCCTGGTCCCTGGCAAGAGGATGTCTGACCCTAAGGAACAAGGTAAACCAGAGGGTGACCCTCCCATCCAGGCAGCAAAAACCATTCTGAAGACCAAAATCTACAACCAAACGAGGATGTCACAAAGACCTCAAGACGCAGAGATCAAGGCCCCAGGTGGGAGGCCTGCTTCCTCATGCGCTGGGAGAGGGTGGCAGGGCCCGCACGGAGTACCGGGGGTCCTCTCGCTCTGGCACACTTCCTGGTGGGACAGGGAGCAGAGGTCCCAGAGGGTAGGTGGCCGGTAAGACCTTGTGAAGGGGGCAGCTGTACCAGGGGAAGGGTGGTATCTGTGGCCAGGTGACCAACTATCCAGACCTGTCGACCTGTGGTCGTAGTCGCTGTGACTCCATGTCCTCCTTTCTGTGTGTCAGGGGACAGGGAACACCAACCCTCCTGTCCGGTGTGTCCTCTCGGAGACAGTGACCCCCTGACCTCTACGGTCCAACCTTCACGGGGCGGGGGGGAGGGGAAGAATGACCTCTGACCCATGCCCTCTTGTGCTGGGGAGAGTGACCACCATCCCTCCTCCCGTCCCATGGAGTGATTTCTGACCCTGCCACAGGTAGCTGCTACTGGACAGCAGAGCGTGACGGCGAGGTAAAACTGCGCATGAGCAAGAATGTGGAGAACGAGCCTCCGGTCACCGTGCCTGACCTGATCATGAGCGCTGCCACCAAGTACTCGCACTACCTGGCGATAGGCTCCAAATACAAGAAGAACTGGCAGCTGCTCACCTACATCGAATACTACGAGGCCTGCCGTCGCGCAGCCAAGGCCTTCCTCAAGGTACTGCGCCTGCGTGCGCGCTCCGGTTGCTCATCTGCGCCACTGAGGGTCACACCTGCCGTTAGTCACGTGTATTGCTTGCCACTCTCTGCCTCAGTTTCCCCACATACAAGAGTCATTCTGCATATCAGACGTGCACTAATGTGTGAGTCCATAGAGCTCGAGCATAGTTTTGCAAGTTTCTGTATTCCATGTACTTTGTGTCTTTTAATCTTGTAAGTGTATAAAATGCAGAGCTCTATCAGGTGTACCACATGTGTACTGCCATATACAGATAAATATATTCATGTTAATATTGAAATCTAGCATGTGATACTCATAGATATGAGAACCTTCACACAGGGCATATGTGTTGTGTGTATACTGTATGCCTTCCTACATGCAATAGAGAGAAATAGGGACTGGAGATGTGGCTCAGCAGTTAGTGCACCAGCTGCTCTTGGAGAGGACCAGGGTTCAGTTCCCAGCCTCCACGTGGTGGCTCCCAACTGTCTGTCGCTCCAGCTCCAGGGACCCAGATGCCCCTTCTGACCTCTGTGGGCACACACAGCACACAGGCACAAATGCAGGCCACACACCCACCCACGTCTTTTAAGAAAGAATGATTTCTGTCAAAAACTCTTGGTCAGTGCATGACTGGACGTGTCTTATGTGTGTTGCGGGCACAGCCATCTCCTTGCCCTGCCTTTCTGGCTACCTGGTGTTGTGATGGCATCTTTGTTAGTTGGCTGTTTCCGTTGGAAGTTACCATTCCACCCTCTGGCATTTGTTGAGTAAATGATTTTAAAAACGTCCATCCTTCAGAATGGGGATGGGGACAAAACCTGAAGTGACCTTCTCGGTCAGACTGGTAAATCAGGTCAGGATGGGTGGTCTGGAGCCTGACGAAGAAAGAGCAGTAGGTTAGGGTGGATTTTAAAGCGTGATAGCCAAGGAGGGTTTCACTGACAGTAAAATTTCAACCAAGTGGGGGAGCAGCTATCGGGAAATCTAGGGAGGAACATACCAAGCCAAGGGCACACAGCATCCAAAGGCCTGGGCCAGAGGCTACATGCTATGCAAAAGATACAGCCTGGTGAGTGGGGAAACATCGGAGATGGACAATGGGTACGTGTGTGGATGGAAGGAAGGATGGATGGATGGGTGGATGGATGGGTGGGTGGGTGGGTGGATGGTGGATTGACAGCATTGATGGATAACAGGCAGGTGGACAGAGGGGTACGGAAGAGTGTGGTGGAGATGCCCTGCTTAGCATTACTACTATGTGCCACCTGGAGCTGGAGAACGAATGGTCCAGAGAAGGAGACTGAGATTACCAGCTAAAGATCCTGTGAAGTCAGGGTGAGGATAGCTGAGTGGAGTCTCTCAAAGGTGTCTCCTCTCTCAGGTGGGCCTGGAACGCTTCCATGGCGTGGGTATAATGGGCTTCAATTCCACGGAGTGGGTGATTGCCAGCATTGGAGCCATCATGGCAGGGTAAGGGGTACTCAGCCTGGCCCAGGTGGAAGTCAGTTCTTGACAGGGTTTGTCAATGACACAGCCCTTAGTATGCTCATTCTCCCTTCCAGACATTCTCTCCCCCATCAAACTCGTATACACCCTCTGGAGCCCAACATTCATGCCCCCTCCTCTAGATATTCTTTCAGTATCCTAGCACTGAGCCATCCCTGAGCTCACATGGAATATTAGTGGAAGCTTTGAAAGGGGTTACCCTGAACCCCACCTTCCAAGGAGGTATGAAGGCCCCAAGAACCACAGTTCCCCAAAGCCCCCACTCACGAGGTCTGCAGCCTCTGAATTCCCTTCCAGTGGCATCTCTGTGGGCATCCTGTCCAGCAACTCGCCCAAAGCCTGCCAGGTCATTGCTGAAGCCTCAGAGATAGACATCATCGTGGTGGATAATGACAAACAGCTCCAGAAAGTTAACCAGGTGAGAGCCTCCGGGGTACACGGGGTCTGGGATGCTCTCAGTGAAAGGACAGGTATCGGCATAAGACACCCCAAAACCGAGTTCTCAATGCAGAGGATGTTTATTTGCCCAGGAGGACAGAAGGCAGGGAAAGAGACAAAGAGAGGCAGGGGAAGGAAACGGAGAGGGTCGGGGTATTTGTCCCGGCCGGAGGACAAAGGACAGGACTGCCTCTGGATACAGGAGCCAGACGTGGCCAATAGGAAAATTTCGGTTTATAAAGGTAAAACAGGAAACCCTGGTAGGAAGAGGTGTTTAATTTTAATTGGCCATGTTAATTAGGTGAGCCAAAGGGGGGTTCTGAGTGCTGGACTTCCATACTTTGATAGCTGGACCTTGGTAGTCCGTCACAGTAGGAGAAAGTGGGCAAGTAAGGGAACAGACCTTGGTGTGTAGCTTCAGCAATGCCATCTAACGGTTTCTAGCAAGGCAGAGGGAGTGGGGGAGAGAGGCCAGGCCTGCCAGAGTCACATGCTTGAGTGAGCTCGTGCCCTCCACTCAGGTATGTAGATCTGGGACTCTCTTGGGCAGTCCATGGGGTCTGGGACCCCAGATGGCCATGCCTGCACCATGCAAACAGTAAGAGAACTAAATTTTAAAAATTCTATGGGTGGAGAGCAATAGAGGAAAACAGCAATGTCATGTGTGTGAGAGCATGCGCATTCATGCATGTACACACACACAGAGTCAGAAGTGGAATAAAATAGAAATGAATGGTAAGAAACTGGGCTGGTGGCGTGTCTCAGCAGTGGGGCCTGCTGGGGCAGGGGCCTGCGAGCTGGCTCAGAACCGGGTACACTTGCAGCATTCTGCTGGCCGCACCTGAAGAGGGGCAGGTTCTGTTCTCATCACCCACACAGTGGTTCGGGACCACCTACTGTAGCTCCAGTGCCAGGGATCTGACGCCCCCTTTGGACCTCCACTTTGTACATGAGCAGTACAGGTGTACATATACATACCTATGATAAAACTAAAAAGAATGAATATATATTTTAAGAATATGTGTGTGTGTGTGTGTGTGTGTGTGTGTTTATGTGTATTCAACACTGGGGCTGAGCTCTGGGTATGGATGAGACTCTGGGTTCCATGCCCAGCAACATGGAAACAGTCTGTGGTAGTAAGACTAGTCAGGATTTCAAGGTCAGTTTCCATTATATAGTGACTTTGAGTCCAACCTGAGCTACAGGCATCCCCACCTTTGCTGGTGCTGACCCCACGGTGTCCTGCAGATCCAGGGCTACCTGAAGCACCTCAAGGCCATTGTACAATACAGAGAAGACATCCAGGAAGTACAGCCCAATCTATACTCGGTATGCCCAGACAGGACGTCAGAGAGGGGGCCAAGCTGGGTGTTGGGTGACATCGAGAGTCCAGCAAAGCCAAAGTGGGATTCTTTAAGTGTGTGTCCTTCCGTGTCTGGCATTACGTTCTTGTAGTTCCTCTATTTTGGAACATGTATCCAATGGCTTTCCTTTTCCTGACTGATAGTCCAGGGAACAGATGGAGCTGAGGTGGCTGGGCTGGGCGGGTCTCTGGGTTAGCCTTGACTTCCCCAAAGCCCATTGGCTAGCCTTTCTACAGTGGAAAGGCTTCCTGGACCTCGCAGATGGCATCTCGGATGAAAAACTGGACCAAATCATCGACTCCCAGAAGCCTAACCAGTGCTGTGCTTTGGTGTACAACCAGGGCACCATAGGGGCCCCAAAAGTCATGATGCTTAGCCACGACAACGTGAGTGATGCTCCCCGAGGGACCAGCGGGACCAGAGGGACCGCTCCAGCATCGTGGCTCTTGGAACTATGGACCCAGGCCTGACTTAGCCAAGTGCCTTTCAGATCACATGGACCACAGCAGCCACCGTTCAGAGCCTGGGGTACAAGTGTCCGCCTGATGGTCAGGAGGTCCTTGTGAGCTACCTGCCGCTCTGCTACGCTGGGGTCCAGATCTTGGATGTGTGGGTGGCCATCTCCGTGGCTGGAACAGTCTACTTCCCCTCGTCGGAGGCAGGGAAGTGGGATGGGCCACCACGAGCCCCTGGCACGGTGAGCTCTGGGGGTGCAAGCAGCAAAGGACTGGGGGCTAGGGATCCTTTGTTGTCTCTGGGCCAGCGGTGCAGCCTCTGTCCTCCCCGTTTCTGGCCCTTTTCTTCTCTCCCTCACTCGGGACAGGGGCCTCTGTGGCCTGGCGCTGCCTGTCACCTGCGCTGTCCTTGGCCCCATCCTGGCCCCCATGCTGAAGCTTCCCGCCTCATGACCCTTGTGTACGTGGGGGTCCCCCAGCGCCCCATCCCGTCCCATCCAGGGCTTCCTGTCAGAGATGCTCCGCGAGGTCCAGCCCACCACGTTCTGTGGTATCCCGTGGGTGTGGGACCGTATGCTGGACAACATGAAGACCAAACACTTGGATGCCACCGCATTCCGCAGGAAGATCGACCGCTGGGCCATGCGCGTGGGACTCAACACCCACAGGAGGCGGCTGCAGGGGTGCGGCAGGCGCTGGGGGCGGGGAAGACGGAGGGCGGGGAGGACGGAGACCAGGGGCCCGGCAGTGATCACACCATGGCCATGGCTCCGCTTCTAAAGGCAGATCCACCAGCCACTGTGCTTCGGCCTAGCCAAGAGGCTGACCTTCGACCCTGCCAGGAAGTTCCTGGGTCTCAAACATTGCCAGCAGTTCCTGAACCTGGGTCTGGGGCTGCCGAAGGCCACGGTGGACTTCTTCCTCAGCCTGGACATCCCCATCTTTCAGATGTACGGCTTGACCGAGAGCAGCGGGCTGCACTCTCTGTCCAGCCACCAGGCCTTCCGACTCCTGAGGTGGGTCGGGTGGGAGGCTCTGTCTCCTCCCTACCCCTCGGGACAGCAGCTGGTCAGGGGTCCCTGGGATCCAGGCTACCCCTGAGCAAGGGACTGCTGTGTCCCGTGGGTGAAGCTTCCCTTCACCTTTCTACTGGATGTTTCTCTCTGCGGCAAGGGGCAGAGGTGAGAGGAGGTGGAATCCAGGTCCCTCTGAGTACCAAGCAGATGCTGGGCACCCACACACGAAGGGCAACCTCCCTCAGAGCAAGCCTGGCAACAGACTGGGAGTTGGGGCCTCTCTACATATTGCTTCAGGTTGTGCATGAGGCGGGACACAGCAGTTTTGAAGGGTTTCTCTGTGTAGCTTTGGATCCTGTCCTGGAACTCGCTCTGTAGACCAGGCTGTCCTCGAACTCAGAGATCTGCCTTCCTCTGTCTCTAAGTGCTGGGATAGAAGGCGTGTGCCACCAACACCTACCCCTTCCCTGGCTTTGTTGCATTTTGTTTTCTGAGACAGGATCTTCCTGCACAGCTATGGTTAGTCTCACACTTACAGTAAATTTTACTGCTTCATCTTCCTAAGCACTGTGACGACAGGCAGGTGCCATCACATCCAGTTTTGGGCTGAATCCTAAAACAGCAAACCCATTCTGATTGGTTGTTTAGGATGTGCCCAGTGGAGAGAGGTGGATGACCAGCCTGTCGGGCCTTGGTCTGATCCTGAGGCAGGGGGACATTTGGTTGTATGTCCTGACTGCACGTTGGCACCTTAACCTTAATTATTTCATATTTTCTGCACTGTTTTGTTTGACTGAGAGACAGTAAAGGGATAGGAGAGGAGGAGACAGGAGAGGCTCTAGGGGTATCATGTCCTGGTGGGGAACATGCCATTCCTGCTATCCCCTCCATGCCCACAGCTGTGGGAAGGCACTGCCCAACTGTCACACAAAGGTGGAAAAAGAGAACCGCGAAGGCATCGGGAAGTTATGCATGTGGGGCCGCCACATCTTCATGGGCTACGTCAACGACAAGGTCAGCACGGAGAGGAAGATGGACAGCCAGGGTTGGCTACACACGAACGACCTGGGCTTCTTGGATGTTGACAAGTTCCTCTATGTCATGGGAAATAGCAACGGTGAGGCACGTGGCACAGAGGTGCAGGTTGCATATGACACAAGGAAGAATAGCTGGCCCCACTCCCTCCAGGAGGGGATGTCCCCCACTCCAGCCCCCAGAAACCACTCCATGTGCCTTTTCAGAGACAAATGCTTCTCGTTCTTGCCACAGATAAGATCACACTGAGTTCGGGCGAGGTGGTCAACCCGTGTCCCATTGAGGACCGAGTGAAGACGCGCATCCCCATTGTGCGCTATGTGATGCTGGTGGGCCAGAATGCCCCATACCTGTGCGCCCTCCTCACGTTAAAGGTACCCAGCGGCTTCCCCAGAGCAAGGCTCTGACAGTACCCAATGAGATGGGCTGGATGGGAGTCATTCAGCTCCTCAGTCGCCGTTTTAGTGGCTGTTGTCTCTGTGACTAAATACCTAACCAGAGCCATTGAAGGGCAAGGGGAGACGGTCCATAGATAAAGTGAGTGCTGGAGCCTGGGCACGCTGGAGCACACTGTAGGGTCCCAGTGCTGGGGACACTGGCGAGTCTGCAGGCCAACGAGAGACCATGCCTCAAACTAAAAAAGGACAGTGCCAGAGGAATGCACTGATGCTGCCCTCTGAACTTCATGCACACACACACACACACACACACACTTTTGTTTTGGTTTTAGTTTTTAAGACAGGGTTTCTCTGTGTAGCTCAGGCTATCCTGGAACTCACTCTGTAGAACACAGAGATTCGCCTGCCTCTGCCTCCTGAGTGCTGGGATTAAAAGTGTGCACCACCATTGTCTGGCTTAATTTTTAGTGTTTTTTTTTTTTTTATCATGAGTGTCTGTGTTCATGTACCACAGCACCTGTGTGGACTGCATCCTCTTCTCCTACCTGTACACAGTCCTTGAGATGGAACCCACTGCCTTGGCCTAGCAGGGCCTTCACCCACTGAGTCACCTCTCAGCCCTGCTCTCCCCAGGGACCCCTGCCCACATTCCTCTCAGTTACGCTGGAAACCCAGACACACTCCAGGGGTGTGTTGTCATGGTGACTGCAGATCCTGTTCCACCAACACTGAACATTTACCATTTAGCAGCTTTCATGTGGAGTCACACCCCAGCTCCGGTTGTGGGTTCTGTGGAGAGGTGCAGAGTGCCTCAGAGCATATAAGAATCTAGAATATTCCCTGTAGACCATTGTCCCTCAAAGCATGAACTTAGGGCCATTGGCATCAAGGTACCAAGTTGAGGGTATCAACTACAGCCTGGCTGAGGGGAAGGTGGGCTGCACTTGAGAGCTGTCTCAGTGGGTAAGGATGCTTGCTGCCAAGCCTGATGACCTGAGTTCGATCTCCAGGACACACATGGTGGAAGGCGAGAACGGACTCCCAGATGCTCTGTAGGCTTGCATGACCTCTGAGCTGCATGCTCTGCCCCTTCCTAGTGGGTTCGGCGGGACCTTCTGATGCACTGGCAACTGTAACCTGAAGGACACGCGTACCCTGGGAATGGGCCCGGAAGGATGCTCACAGAACACCAACTCTGCCCGCCTGCCTCCGCAGTGTCAGATCAATCCAGAGACTGGAGAGGCTCGGGGCGCCCTGACCAGTGAGGCCGTGGCCTGCTGCCGGAAGCTGCGGAGCCAGTCCACCTGGTTGACAGATGTCCTAGAAAACCGTGACCCCTTGGTCACAGAGTTCATCAACCAGGGCATCCAGGACGTGAATGCGGAGGCACCCTCGGAGAGCGCCAAGATCATTAAGTGGGTCATTCTAGACAGCGATTTCTCTGTTGGCGGTGGGGAGCTCGGTGAGTGAATGGCAGGCATGGGTGGGTCGTGGGCCTGCTCAGCCTCCTAGCCCCAGGCTTCTGCTAAATATGGGAAGGGTCTGTGGTCATGTGGCTTTAGCTGATTTTCCCAACAGAACACATTTAAAACAAGTGTGGTGATATACACCTATGAGCCGAGCACTCGGGAGCCTGGCAGGAGATTCTGGAGTCCAGGAGCTGCCCGGGGTAGAGTGAGACCCTGTCGCACTGGGGCTGGGGAGATGGCTCAGTGTGTAAGGGTGCTGACTGCACAACCATGAAGACCTGAGTTTGAGTCCCCAGAAGCCATTTACAAACAAACAACAAACCAGAGCATACTGTTTGACCTTTAAAATTACTTTCATGTGTATGAATGATCTACCATGTTTGTCCTGTGCCCACAGAGGCCAGACAAGGGTGTCCGATTCCCTGGGACTGGAGTCACAGTGGTTGTGAGGTACCATGTGGGTGCTGAGAAGTGAACCCAAGTCCTCTGCAGGAGCAGCAGTGCTCTGACTGACTTCTCTCCCAGGGCTGGGGAGGCTGAGACTGGAGAATCCCTGGTCCTCCCTGAACCATTATCTTAGCCTACTTAGTCAGCACCAGGTCAAAGAACAAGACCATTTCCAAAAACCGAGGATGGGGCTAGAAGTAGAGGCACACACCTTTAACCAAGCACTCAGGAGGCAGAGGTAGGCAGATCTCTGAGTTCGAAGCCAGCCTGGTCTATAGTGTGAGTTCTAGGACAGCCAGGGCTATATAGTGAGACCCTGCCTTGGGAAAAAAAACAAACCAAACCAAACCCATCAGGAGCTCAGGAGATGCTAGCTAGGTAGGCTAAGGGAGCTGGTGCATGAGGACCACATGGGCTCATGTAAATACGAGTGCTGTGGGGACAGAGACAGGAGGATCCCTGGGGTTCGCTGCCAACCAGTTTAGCTCAGGGTTGAGCGAGAGCCCCCCTGAGAATGATGAAGCGTGACATCTGACATCCTCCTGGGCCAGGTGAGCACACACTCACATCTGACACCCTCCTGGGCCGGAGGAGCACACACTCACATCTGACACCCTCCTGGGCCGGATGAGCACACACTCCCACATCTGACACCCCCTGGGCCAGGTGAGCACACACTCCCACATCTGGAACCAGATGGATCAGAGGTTAAAAGTATCTGCTGCTCTTGTAGAAGATCCAAGTTCAGTTTCCAGTGGCCACACACACTGGGCAGCTCACAACCACCTGCTAACCCCAACTCTGGGGCTCTGACGCCCACTTGTGGCCTCCATATGCACACACACAGGGACACATACTATAATATAAACCTGTAAAAACGCTGGGCGGTGGTGGCGCACGCCTTTAATCCCAGCACTCGGGAGGCAGAGGCAGGCGGATCTCTGAGTTCGAGACCAGCCTGGTCTACAAGAGCTAGTTCCAGGACAGGCTCCAAAGTCACAGAGAAACCCTGTCTCGAAAAACAAAAAAAAAAAAAAAAAACCAAAAAAAAAACCAAAAAAAAAACCTGTAAAAACACCTCCAACCTCCAATCCCTGCTTGTACAAAATGCAGTGTGCTGATCCCAATCCCAACACTTTCATCACAGATGAAGATGGGTCAACTCCAGATGTAATTCCTGACTTTGGGGGGGGGGTGCAGAGGCAGCATCTTGAGTGTTGGAGGATTTTGGGCTGGGCCCACAAAATACTGCACAAAGCTGTTTGGATCCTGGGTCTCTGGGGTGGCATCTCTATGCCCGTTTGAAACACTGGCCCATGACTGAAGGAAAGGCCTCACAAGGTGCCTTAAAGTGGGTTTCTACTCTCCAGTTCTCTCTCCTACCCCAGTTCCCATGCACCCCTAATACGTACATGGCTCAGGCTTCTGTGAAAAACTACTGGGGTAGAATACGAAGAGGCTCTCACAGCCTTGCTTTTGTCACAGGGCCCATGTCCAAACTGAACAGGAACAATGTGACGAAGATATACCAGGAGGACATCCAGAAATTCTACGAGATAAGCACCTAGCAGCCCCGTGCACTCTGTCTTCACTCAGGTGCTGGTAGTTCATGGTTTTCATTCCGCCTATTAAGGGACACTTTCTACAGTGGGGGAAGTGCTCTGGGTGAGGGCCTGGGCGGAAGGCATATCCTGCCCTCTAGTGTTGGGATCAATTGTAAAGAAATAATTAAATGTATCTGCTTAAGAGGTGGCTCTCACCCAGGGGTGATTTTGTCAAGGGACACTGAGTGACATCTCGCTGTTGTGACTGGTGTGAAGCGGGTGGAGGTTCGGGACACTGCCCAGTGCTCAGCAGGGCCGAGGCCCCTCAGATGCCTGGGTAAGACCCTAAATTGTAGTGACCTCTGACCCAGGGATCATGTTGACACCTCAAGCAAAACTCCCAAACTGAAATGGCTCCCACCCTAGACTTTATTTTTACTTTGAAAACTACATTTTTCCCCCCTTGGCCGAAGTCTGGAGCCCAGGCCCTTACACTAGGATAGTTCTCAGTCAGGCCTCCAGCCCCTCACTGGGGATTCTAGACTGGAGCTTGAGTTATAGTGTTGTGAGCTAACATGTGGATGCTGGGAACTGAATGTGGGTCCCCTGCAAGAGCAGCAAATGCTCCTAACTACTGAGCTGCTTCTCCTAATCCCTTATACACTATACTAAATGAGAAGGTAATTTCTGAAACCTACAGTTACAGAGCAAACGGTTCCAGCTGGTGGAACTCCAGCAAAGGGACCTGAGAGCAGCCCTTGGGCATGAAGTTTAGGGGCAGACTTAGGAGATCTCATGCTATCTTCATCAGAACCAGCTGGGACCGCCCACCCCCAATCCATGCTCTCAACACCTTAAACTACGCTTAAACTCTTTGGTTTTTGGTTTTCCAAGACAGGGTTTCTGTGTAGTCCTGGGTGTCCTGGAATTCACTATGTAGACCAGACTGGCCTCTGCCTCCCTAGTGCTGGGATTAAAGGTGTGTGATGTGTTCAAGACAGTATGTGCTGAAGTAGCCCTGGGACACATGGCTGAACAAGTTCTGATAGGATCTAGGGACCTCAGGGGATGTCCTATGAGCTGGGGCAGCCCGTGCACACACATATTTACAACAGAGGAAATGGAATGCATCTCCTGGTGTCCTGTAAGTCTCATTAAAATGTAGGAAGAAATGACACCCAGAAGGTTTTGGAAGAAACAAGTTTCCTGAGGCCCCATCCACACATGACGTAGGCAGTCACGATGGCTGGGAGGGTGGGGAGTCAGCAGAGACAGCTTGGAATGGGCACCCATGCTGGAGTGGGCTCACCGGTGACAGTCCAAGTATCATCAGCAATCTCCCTGACTCTCTAAGCTAGCTGATGTCTTTGGTCCGTCATGGGGACCCTATCTGGAGTGAATCTGCATTCAGTTACCCAGGAAGTTCTAACAACAAAGTGCATGGTTCAGGTTTCTGGCTCCCAGCCTGACTTGTAACTTGGAAGACACTTCATCAAGAGAAAAAACAAACAAACACCCCTAAGTATGGGTAGTTCTTGTACCTGTCTGGAGGTGGAGACAGTGTCTAGACAATTCTGGCAGTCCAGACCAGCATTAGCAGGAAGGGACACCTCTGTGTGAGACAGACTAGTGGTTCATGGTAAAGTTTCAAGGCAAGGTTTTGGTATGGTCCTGTAGCTGTGTCATAAGGTAGGGGACACTGGCAAGAACACACCATGAGAAAGAATATAGTGAGCTCAGGGGAGGGGATGGCCTCCAGGATAGCAGTCATGCTCACATGAGAACATCTATGATCCCTCAAGGGATGACATCACCACCACTGGGACATTAGCTGAGTAAGCACTACCACAGGCTGCTGCTGAGTGCAGGGCAAAGTGCTCATCTAGTGCAGAGTCCTGGGCTCCCATCCTCAGTACCATACAGACCAGTGTGGGGTGCACAACTGCCAGCCCAGTATTCAGGAGTTCCAGGCTAGCCTGGGCTACACAGCACTGTCTCGCAGGAGCTGGAGTGTGAAGAGGGCGAGGCTGCAGTTTGAACATGGTCTGTCTGCAGCAGCACTCTCAGAGCTTGGCTCTCCATGGATGTTGGGAGGTTTGGGGATTCTGGGTGCACAGCCCTCAGAGGTACTTCCTTCTTTCCTCCTGGGAATGTGTTATGGGAGCTCAGACCTCTCTCTTCATGTGCACACCAACTCTTCAGGCACTCACAGAATGTACATAAAGACTTCGCCAGAAGCCAAGCTGATGTAGCAGCCTGACTGGAACTCACTTTTGTTTTTTTTTTTTTTTTTTTTTTTTTTTTTTTTTTTTTTTTTTTTTTTTGGTTTTTCGAGACAGGGTTTCTCTGTGGCTTTGGAGCCTGTCCTGGAACTAGCTCTTGTAGACCAGGCTGGTCTCGAACTCACAGAGATCCGCCTGCCTCTGCCTCCCGAGTGCTGGGATTAAAGGCGTGCGCCACCACCGCCCGGCTGGAACTCACTTTTGGAACTGCAAGCCACACAAATCTTTTCTTCCTTACAAATTACCCAGTCTCAGGTCATTTGTTATAGCCACAGACAGTATTATTCAGTGATCCAGATTCCCAACAAACTTTGCTAAGTCCAAGTTTAGTAAATTCAAACTTTATGTGCATACATGTCTTTAATAAAAACAGTGCACATGTATGCTTGTGGAGACCAGAGAGCAAACCTTTGTTCTCATTTGGGAACTGTTCTCATCTTTTTTTAAAAAAATTTATTTATTCTGTTTATAATATTCTGTCTGTGTATGCCTGCAGGCCAGAAGGAGGCACCAGACCTCATTACAGATGGTTGTGAGCCAACATGTGGTTGCTGGGAATTGAACTCAGGACCTCTGAAAGAGCAGGCAGTGCTCTTAACCTCTGAGCCATCTCTCCAGCCCTGTTCTCATCTTTTAAAATACAACAGGGTCTCACTGAACTCACTGGCTGTCAGTGAGCCGCAGAGCCCCCTCTTGCTGCCTTGTTTGGGGATGGGTGGAGAGGGCTCAGCGCTGATGAGTGCTTGCTGCCCTCCCAGTCATACAACACAGCTCACCGAGGACCTGCAGCTCTAGCTCCAGGGGACCCAACACTGTCCTTGGTCCACACCAGCACTTCCCAGCACACACACACACGCACGCACGCACGCACGCACACTTTGTTACACATGGACTTTGGATTCTGAAATGGAACCCAGGTTCCCAGGTTTATACAGTGATTTTTTTTTTTCTAAATGTCTCCCAGCTCTCAAATTTTTTGAATCACCCATGGATCTCTCTGCAGGGTCCTGCTCCAAAGACACAGGTCTCCTGCCACCGGGGGTAGACAGCAAACATGAGCGAGTTAGCACACTTCTGACAGTTATCACACCAACAGCTTTCTGGAACCATGTCTGGTGGGCTGTATCCTGATAAGCAAAGTGGTTTGGGAAAGTAGTGTCAAGCCCTAGGGGCAGGAGAAGAGTTCATTTTCATTGCTGAGCATGAATCCCCAGCTACTACCTGCTAATAAGACTCAAGAGGTGGCTGCCCCATGGGCACGGTGGCCAAGGATTTGGGTTTGTGTATGCCACCCATATCCAAAGTCTGTGAAAATAGTTCCTGTGTGGGTGACACCAGAGGTTCACAGGCTCTATAAGGTGCAGGAACTTGGGAGTCCCTGCAAAAGGTACCCTCCTTCCACTCCACCCCCTCCTTCCCATCTCCACACTTCTGTCGACCCACCCACCTCTCTGCAACTCCAAGCTATGTAACCAGCCCTCAATACCTGTTCCCAAGGGAACAG
Source organism: Arvicola amphibius (assembly GCF_903992535.2). Classification (NCBI taxonomy): domain Eukaryota; kingdom Metazoa; phylum Chordata; class Mammalia; order Rodentia; family Cricetidae; genus Arvicola; species Arvicola amphibius. The sequence goes on from NC_052047.1 coordinate 94,509,479, forward strand.
CACAACTGTCCCCACCCCGCAGGCTCCTGGTGTGGCTCTTTCCAGTGCTGACTGAATCAAAGGTGGGCCACCCACTACTCCCATCTCACTTTATTTTCTATAAAACTCCTCCATAATTTCACAATTTAACAAAAAGTTTAAAATGCGGGACAAACAGCCCTGCAGCTCATTACAAATACGGCTCTCTTTGTCCCTCTGTCCAGGGCTCGTCTGGGCCGGTGACATGTCTATTCCTGGAGACATGTCTTGTGAAGCCCTGGGGAGGGACAGGTATCCAATACCTTTGCACCCAGTGTGGTGAGCTGGTTCAGGAGGCTGCAGCACAGGGACTAGGGAGGGGGGTGGTCCTGGTGCCACCCCTTCCTATGGACCAGTCCCTAGAGCCCTCAGGGCTCTGGGTGCAAGCTGCTTTGTTAGGCTTCCAGACAGCCAGTATGGGCCCCAGAGTGGCTCTGGAGGACAGTGGTGTGGCCTTCTGGCCAGAGGAGGTAACTGAGATGGGTGGGTGCTTTCAGGAGGGCCCCGGAAGCATCTGGAAGGGCTGGACACTGAGGCCCAGGGTATCAAGAGGGCTGGGCCACTGGTGACCGCAAGAGGAAGAACGGTACCCTGGGCTGAGGCTGTTTGGGACCCTGGCACATTCCCTGTGGATGCCGACGGCTGCCACGATGCCAGGGCCTTCTGACCAAAGGCTTGGAGGCTGCAGAACGCCTGGTGGAGAGTATTGTCGGCCTGTCTGGGAAGAGATGTGGAGCCCAAGCCCTGCCTCCTCAGCTGGAGGGAGTCAGAAAGGGGCTGGGGGGTGGGAGGGGGCTCTCCTTTTTCCTGGGGGTAAGGGAAGCCTTAGAGGCTGGGGTGTTCCTGACAGGGAGAGGGAGCTGGGAGGCCAGGCCTCCAGGGGTGAACCCACATTGGGGAGGAAGCAACATCAGAGAGACAACTGTGAGCCAACTTGGGCTCTGGCCACTTTCAAACACCTTGGGGCACGAACACTGACAACAATTGGACTTGGGGTTGGGGTGGTACTCCAGGCTCAGGCATGGGAAAGGGGCTGGCCCGGCCCTCGGCAGTTTATAGGGCATAAGCCCAAAGCCTCTCAAGGCCCACTGTGGAGACAGAGGCCATCTGGCTGGGGACAGAGGCAGTCTGGGGCTGGGCCCGCCTCGCACACACCATCCTATCATATTTGGCAAAAGCTCGTTTTCAAAGTTCAAAGACTTGATCAGCGAGAGAACAGAGGAGGTGGCCCATGGGAAATGGTGGCCCAGGTGCGCCAGCACGGCCAGCCTTGGAACTGTGGGTGCTTGGCTGGCGCATGGCTACAGAGGTGGCCCTTGGGAGCCCAAGACTGATGCCCATCGTAGTGTTCACTGGCCTGGGGCCATGAGAGGCAGTGGCATCCTGGGATCTAGAGGGGAGATCCTCCATGCCTCCAGCAGGGGGTGGCATGAGCCTACCCGGCTGCTGGACACACTTGGAGCACACACAATACACAAGGCTGCATGGCAGGACACTGGGCACAGGGCCTGCCAGGCAGAGCCATGTGTCCATGGCCAGCCCTGGCCATGCTGACAGACCCTCGAGTCTAGGAGGCAGGCTGCAGAGGGAGGTCTGTGAACTGCATGGAAGACTGTGGTCATCCTGGCCACTCAGAGAGGCCCAGGCAATAACCTGCCATTCAGCCCCACCCACAGTGGATAACTGGCAGAATAAACAAGGGGCTGCAAGCCACAAGTGTCCTGTGTCACCCCCTCCTGTGGAAGTGTGGCCCACAGCCCCTTTAACACCAACCATTGAGGGGCACCAGGGCACCATGGCGAGCTGGGGGTGGTACCGGGAGCGGGAGCCATGGCAGGCCAGCCCTCATGCCCAGCCCCTCCCGTGCCCATGCCCACCGTGGCTCCACAGTGGTGGCCGGGGTCATGTGGCCACGGCCTCCAGGCAGCTCTGCAGCTTGCGAACGGTGCTCTCGTCCAAGGAGAAAAGGTCGAAGTCGAAGGTGGTGTTGGTGACGTTGAAGTGACCAGTCTCCTCAATCAGGTTGACGATCTGTAAGGTGGGTTTGGTGGACTCAGAGGACAGAGCTGGGGGCCCCATGCCCAGGCCCAGAAGGGGAAGGCGCAGTACCTGCTGCAGCACATTGCGCTCACGCAGAGCCATCAGCCTCCGGTGCAGCTCCACCAGCTCGTCCGTGTAAGCCTTGGGAGAAGCGTGTCAATGGGCTGTGGTCACTCAGGTGCAGTACAGGTCCAGGCCCCACCCACCCCAACCCTCACAGGCCCAGACACGCCCACCTTATCATAGGTGGCCTTCTTCAGAATCTTTTCAGGTTTGCTGCAGGGCTCGGGGCTCCTCCGGCCAGAAACCTGTGGGGACCCCAGACCTGTGAGCTCTAGCACGGCCCCCCAACTCTCCCAGGATAACCATAGGGCGCAGCTCAGAGCCTGACCCCACTCACCTTGCTGCTGGGAGGAGGTGGCTTCTGCGGGTGCGGGGGCTCGCGGCCGGGCAGGCAGGAGCCGGCACTATTGTCACTCTCGCTGTCACTGAAGCTCAGCCTAAGAGAAGGCAGGGCGTCAGAGCTGACTCATGCTACACTACACTGGTGGGACGGAGCACCCCGTGTTCACACTGCCCTGCCTTCACCCCTGGCTGAGCTCCAGAGCTGTCTGACCCGCCCCTCGCTGCAGAAGACCCCATGCTGACCTTGAACACTTTAGTGACCAGCTCTGCTGGCCGTTATCCTTAGCAGGGGTGTGTGTGCTGAGGGCCAGAGACCCTTGGGGCAAGTCTTAGCCCCTGCTGCAACCCCTCCAGCAAAGCAGTCTGTGCAGACATCACATAGAATGATGTCCGATCTGAGTACCCAAGTGACAGCCCACAGCAGGCAGTAGTACTGAATCACATGGTACCCCGACTAGAACATGTCTGGTCATCACTCATTGATTAGACTACACTCAGCCCACTCCTGCTTCCATCCTGTCAGTAACAGGGTATGCAAGAAGTTCCTCAGGGACCCCGGGCAAGCACAGTGGCCACAGTCGTCTTGGGCACTCAACAGCACACTTTGGTTCCAACAAGCCCAGCATCAGTCCTTGCACCATGTGGGCTCTGGGATCAAGCCCAGGTCCTCAGGCCTGGTGGCAAGTGATTTTACCCACTGAACCATCCACCAGGACAGCATTTCCTCCCTCAGCTCCCAGTCAGTTGGTTCTGCCCAGGGCTCCTGCTCTAAGGCCACAAGTGGGGCTCCAGGCCAGGCTGTTACCAAGCAACCACAGCCTCAGGCTCCCCTTACTTCTGCCTCTTTCTGTGCTCAATAGGTGGCACCTAGGGATGCTGGACCTCAGATCTCTTTAGGGAGCAAGGCAAGACGTGGGGTCTTGCCGGCATCCTTGTGTGTGACCCTTTCCTAACAACATGGACAATTCCAGCTCTCCTGGCTAACAAGCTCCCACCCAAGGCCTTCACAAACACCCTGAAGATAATGTCCCTACAGGATAACTATAGCCCCTTTGGAGGGGACTGCCTGTGACTCTCAAGAAGCTGCTTCCCCCTTTTCTCCCAGGGTCAAGTCCTCTCTGTGAGCAGAAGCCAGATCCTTGTGAGAGCTAGGCTTGAATCTCATGGTCCTTGGGTGTAGGGTGCTGTGTGGGTGGCTCACTGTAGATACGCAAAAGCTGTAGCCCTGGATGACGTGGAAGGAGCTATGGCCAGAATGTGTCAAAATTTCTGGGACTCTCCACAGTAAACTGTTAGATACACTAACCTAAAGCAGGGCCACCGGAGCCCTGGGTTGCTGTGCCATGCCAAGTTCTGCCTGTCACAGCCTAGTGCTCAGCCTGTGGGAGGCCTGACAAGGAGACCCCAGGCAGATCTCCCATTCTAGGGAACGCTGTAAGGACATGCTTACCAGAGCGAGGAAAGGCTGCCTTAACCCTGCCTCACCTGGGTAAGGCCACACTTACCACGGGGGAAGGTTACGCTGCTCTGTCTCTGACTCCCCTAAGTAAGGACACGCTCACCATGGGAGAAGGCTACCTTAATGCTGGCTCACCCGGGACCCCATGCCTCCCACTCTCCAGCACACCTCTGCTATGCCCAGTTCTCTTGCAGACAGCTAACCTTAAGCCAGGGTGGTGGACGCCATGATGAAAAGGCAAGCCTGGCCCGCTCCAGAGTCCCCCAACCTGCCCTGACAGTGAAGGCCAACACTCAGACGGCTTCTGCACCACCCAGGCCCCTTACCTGGACTCTCGGCCTTGATTGGCCTTGACAGTGGTCTCCTCTCCTGACGATGAGTCATCCTCATCTGACTCCTCAGACTGCAGATCCTCCACCATGGAGCGCAGGGGGCCTGCAGCAGACAGGAGAGCTGAGCCTCTGGTTGCCTACCCCAGGGCCACCCCAGACTCAACACCATCTGTAGGGTTCCTGACCCCTACCTTCCTGGCCCTCCTCACAGGTTTCAGGCTCCTGATCTGGGACTGACCCGAAAGACCCCTCCATCACAGCAGCCAAAGCTCAGAGTCCCAGGTGGCTCATAGCTCTGTCTGGGACCACAGCCCCACCCAGCCTGCACCCCTTTGTGAGGGTACCCAGCGCCTCAGAAACCCTGTATAATGCTCTGGGTCCACCGTCCTCCCCTTTCTCAGAGGCACCCAGTTCCAGTCCCCTACATACGGCATCTTGGTTTATATTCCTGTTGCCAAGGCAACAAAGGGACACAAAGCCCTCAATTACCTTGGTCATGTGATGCCAATTCAGCTGGTTCCCTTCCTAACTAGCAGGCAAGAATCTTGGAGAGTATGAGTTTCAAGGACCCCATCCCCCAGTCAAGCTCCTGTCCCCAAAGGAGGCTGCCACCATGGGAGGTAGGCTCAACAAAACAGCTTGGCTGTGCTTGGGCCTGATCCCAGTCTGCTGAGGCAGAATACAGAAGCCAGCCTAAATGCCCCTGGGAAAGCTCAACACACAGAACATCCTGATAGATCAGAACAGGCTGGCTCTACAATGCTCAGGAGTGAGCACCTCTCTGGCTACAGGCCTGTGGTCTCCAGGGAGTGACCACAGCTACTTGTCTTTATCAATCAATCTCCACAGCACCAGGAACTCTGGTAGGTTTTCCCGGTTGATAGCATGGCCCAGGAGAAGGGATGCCAGCCCAAAGGAAGGCTTGGCTAAAGAGCGCAAGCCCAGGCTCAGTTTTTCTAAAGCAACACGCAGTCCAGTCCGATTTCCCGAGAGCCATGCCTCTTCCGGGCTGTGCCTACTGTCCACCTCCATCTCCCCCTCAGACCCACCTTGGCTGTGGTTCTGAGATGGTTCAAAGTCTGAGTCGGAGCTGGTGTCAGAGCTGGAGCTGGCGTTGGCTGGGCTTGACTGGGCCGACTTCAGTCCATGCCAGGGCAAGCAAGGAGGGAGAGAAGAGACTGTCATCTTGTCAGTTGGAGGAGGGGCAGTGAAGCGGCCACACGGCCCCAAGGAGCTAGGACTGGAAGCATGTGCTTCCCTGGGGCTGAGTGATGATGATCAAATGTCCATACTCTGCCCAAGCCTTCCTACCACCTACCAGATGCACAGGAGTGATGGGAGCTGTGTGTTACACGCCCTGGAGCAGAGCACACCTTGCCTGGTCTTCCTGTGGCTGCACAGGGATGGACTTGGCCACCAGGGGGCAATGACAGCCAGGACAAAACAAGGCAGGAGGCTGCCACCGAGTCCTTCAGTGAGTGCTGGGAAAGGTGTTTGTGGTATGTACAATACGTAAAGTGTGATCTGTGGTGTGAGGTCTGTAGTGTGCAATGTTGTATGTGGTGGGGGGACATGATCTTGACACACATTCACGGTGGGGATAGACTAGTTACTGCGGTCACCAGCAAGAGGCTGGCTATGGGAGGAAGCAGAAAAAGCAGCAGGTTAGTAGATCTTCTAGAGCCTGTCCCTTACCTGGGACCGAGTGGCTACAGCCCTTCCCCTGGTCAAAGGTGAGTATGAAAACAGAACACACCTGTTGTGGTAGAGTTCAGGACTGAGCTCAGTGGCCCTCAGCCCTGCCCAGAACATGGGGCAGGACAGTACCTTGTCTGCAGAAAGCAGAGTCCCCTGCCTGGGAGGGAACACTCCAGGCTAAAGGCAGAACTGTCCTGCTCAGGGCCCACTGCAGCCTGGCCTACTGGAGGCCAGGTGTGCCCGTGAAGTCTCTCCTCACCCACCTTCCACTGGCCAGTAGGAGTGCCTAGGGAACCTGTCCTAGCCATCCATGACTGCTGCTCCACTGTAAGGCTCTCAGGGTAGGACCTCACGACCTGGGCCTGGAGCCAGGGCACCCTCCCTTGAACACACCCAACCCCATCTGTTTTCCCTGGGCAGCAAAATGAAGAAAGATGGCTGCTACCTGACATTGCACCAGGTCAGGGTAGGCTGTAGTTTCAAGCCTCAATTTCCCCACCTATAAGGGAGTAGCCCTGCAGGCTTAGGCACAGGCTAGGAGCTGATGGGGACAGGTGCCCCTCTGAGGCCTCCGTGGGCTTGTGGTGGTCCACAGACCTGGCACCTTTCTTACCACAGAGAGTAATGTCATCCTACTGCAGCCACACTTCCCACAACCACAAGAGCCTGGGGTGTGGACAGCAGGACCAGGCACAGTGGCGAGGCCACCAAGCTTACAACAGCAGCTGTTCCTCAGAGAGATGACGACGCTTGGCTGAGGCCCAGCGGCTGTGGCAGACACTCTGACTGGGGTGCTCCTGGGCCATATACTGTCTATACTCTGCTCTGAGAGGGAAGTGCCCACGGAATGGCCCGTGAGCTCCCTGCCTGGAACCAGAACACCAGCCCACAGCTCAGGCAAGGCGGGCTCCACAGCTGCCCTAAGTACCGTGCCCTGGCTGAGGTGTTCCCACCCAGCCCAGCGCCTGAGGGATGAGCCCTGGGAGCTGCTGACAGACTGCTCTGCTCTGCTTTGTCTCTGCAGGGCTGAGACACTTCCCTGAGAACTGTGGAAGGTGACCAGCACTCAGCAGGCAAAGTGCCAGAACTCCAGGGAACAGAGCACTCACCTCTACAGCTAGGAGCCCATGTCCCTGACACAGGCAGACAGCCCCCCAGAAAAAGACTGAATCTGTACCCTGCTGCTCGGCACAGGTGCAGGGGACAGGAGGCTCCCAGAGAAGCTCTGGATGATTCTATGGCCATCACTCATCCTTCTGATGGGAGAGCAGGGTCAAGGCACACCAGAAAGGCAGGACCTCAGAGAGGGAACTGTCAGGTTCATCTTGAATCAACAGTGCTTGCCTAGCCACCAAAGTCACAGCCTGCCCAGTGGGTGGCACCAGGGCTGGGATTCTGTACATGGCCCATAGCACCTAGGGACCTCAGCTACTACTGCATGGGCAGGGGAGATGGCAAACTGGCAAGAAGCACCCAGCACGACCTGCTCACCTCTGACCGGAAGGAGGCCTCATCTTCTGAGTTTGAGTCCTCAGCCTGCTGGGTCCGCTTGGCCTCCCGAGCCTCACTGTCTGCCTTCCCCTTGTCACCTTTGCTGCTGCTCTTGTCCCTGGGTACTTTCTTGTCAGGGAAGGAGGAGGAGGCACGGGGCGAGGTGCCAGGGGCACGCCGTGTCCCCTTCGATCCGCTCTTCTTAGGCTTTTTGGCACTGGGCTTCGGTGAGTCCGTGGCAGCGGGCCGCTTGCTGGAGGCCTTGGGCAGGGTAGGGGGCTGGGGTGCCCCCTTGGGGGACAGGCTTTCCAGCTTTGTCTCCTTTAGGGCCATTTTGGGTTCCTTGAAGGCAGCCTTGGGTGCTGGGGCCTTCTCCTCCTTGGGCAGCTTGCGCACAGCGTCCTTGGCACTCTTGGGCTCGCGCTCTGGCTCCTTGGAGCAGCTCCTGCTCTCTGAGTCCTTGCGCGGCCGCTCGCGGTGCTCCCTGGCCACCTTGTGAGGTTTGGACGCCTTACCACTCTCTTTGTTGGCGTCCTGCAAGGCCAAGGGCAGGGAAGGTGAGGAAGATGTGTTAGCGGCACCTTAGGGCTGCTGGACTTAACCACCCAGGCCCAGGCAAAGGCTGATTTGCCTGTCTGACATGTGTAGAGAGAACCTGCAGAGTGAAAGGGTACAGCCAACAGACACAGTAGAGCTATGCCCACAAACCTGTGTAGCCACTATGGCCACCGGCGCCTACATCTACCTGCATCTGGGAGACCCAAGGCTGCACCAACTGGGAGGTGTGGTCAGCCTCTCTCGAGACCCTAGTCCACATTCTCAGTGCTCACAACCCATCCTGGAGCTGAGCTGGGCAGCCAGCACCTCCAAGCTGATGGGGTGGGTACAGTACAAGACACATGACCCAGGTGGCTCTTCTAAAACTAGAAGAGCTCAGTTGACAGGCATGGACACCCCAGGGAGACAGAGGCACTACCCAGGCAGAGCAGTCCTGTTCTAGCCATGGAAACCAGTGGGGAATGCCCAGCTTTCTGCACCCATGTCCCCCCCCCCCCAAATGTGGGAAGGAGTGCCTACTCCAAAGAGCAAGAGCTCAGCAAAGAGGCCAGTGCCCACGATGGCATCAGCAGGGCCACAGCCCGAAAGGCAGTGCTCTCACATCCCCTCTCCACACCCCAGCCACCAGATCATTCTGGAGCCTCCACCAGTTCCAACCTTCTCTTCCGTAGGTACAGCAGTGGCCAGGCAAAATAGCTCAGAGCTCGCCAGGTGACAGCTCTTCCCATGCAGGCCAGACTCCAGGACATAGACAGGAGAAAGTACCACAGAGGACACCAAGCTGGTGGGACAAGCCCCTGGCAAGAGGGTTCTGCAAAACGCTTGGAGCACTCAGGTGTCTAGGGACAGATGAAGCTGTCCAGGACTGTGGCCTGTGCCATGGCCATGTTCCTGCAGGGCGAAGAGTGCACCATAGGGACTGGAGGGAGGAGTACTGTGTCCCAGCAGCCACAAGGGAGGCAAGACATGGAAAGCAGGCGGGCCTCACACTCTCTTGCTGAGGACAAGTCTACAGGCAAGAGTGGCCGGCGAGAATGTGCCCACAGTTGTGAGAGGCTGACAGGAGCCACTTCCCCAGGACCATGCCTGGGCAACTACAAAGTTCCACAACTAGCCCTCCACAGTGAGGCCCAATCTCAAACACTGTGAAAGCAGTTGGTGAGGATGGAACCCTCACGGGCTCGACGCTGCCCTCTCAACAATGAAGACAGGCACTTCAGAGAGGCTGCCAGGGGCTGGTGCCTGGTGCCCATCAGGCTGACACAATCTGTGCCTCCAGGGGACAGGTCTGGGTGGTCCTAGCTCCAGCCACAGGCCACGAGAGACTGCTCAGTCAGGGCAGTAAAGGGGCTGACACTCAGGTCTGGACCATGCTCTAAGGCTGGGGCTTCTGGGAGTCACAGAGAAGAAGTCTATGCGGCCCCAGGCAGCACCCACAGAAGTGGGTAGAGAAGATATCTGCCCACCAGGGAGGCACCTGCACAGGAGACACAGCACCCTTAGCCTTCAACGCTTCCGGGGACCCCAAACAACAATGGCTGAGTGAGAAGCCCCAGGCTGCTAGCAAAGCCTGGCCTCTCTGCAACCTTCAAAAGTCAGTCAAGGGTGACATCAGGGCCTGGCTGGGACTTGAAGATGTGACCAGCTTGAGGATGATACAGGCCTGCTAGCCTTGTGGAAAGAGCTGGAAGGAGCCTGCCTAGTGCTTGCTTCTCTTCCTGTGGTATCCATGGATAAGATGGCCCAAGGGTGCTTGAGTCTCACAGATGCCCTGTTGACAATGCCCTACAGGCAAGTGAAGCAAGAAGAATGTGAATGAAGGACAGATAAACAAGGGCACGCTGAGAAGTGTCCCAAAAAGGCCAAGCCCACGTGTTGTGAGGGATGGGCCCAAGGTACTAGGTTCAGATGTCATGGTGGTGCTGATAGCATTGGGCAGCTTGTGGCTGGGGTGGCTGCTCCAGGAGGCCCACCGAGAACCTTCCGGAAGGCTGAGTGATGGAACGAACTACGTGTCCTTGGGATTCAGCTCAATTGCATACATGCTTTTCCCAGCATCCCCCAAATCAATTTCAGGCCAGCACTGCTGACCAGCAGAGCTGGAAGTGGCAAGGGCAGGTTTGGCCTGGCCTTATTGGAGCTAGAAGGTAGCCAAGGGACCACTGATGGAGATGCCCTGCCCAGTGACCAAATCACTGCTGGGCAGGAAAGAGGGCCCAGGAGGCCTGACTCAAGAGGAGCAGGGTGCAGGATGAACAGCCAGATCACAAGCACTACTCCTTGACGCTAGCTAGCGAAGCGACAAGGATCAGGAGCGGAGGCTCGGGATGTAGGCGGCAGGTGTGCAGGCCAGGCTCAGCAGTTGGTGGAAATGGCCTGCAATTGCCAGTGGCCAGGTCCATGCTCCGCAACGTTGGCCTTCCACCTCACTAACCTTGGAGCCGTGGGACGGTTTGTTCTTCTTGGGGTCAGAGAAGGCAGAGAGTGGAATTGTGGGTAACATGGGGTAGTCGGGGCTGGGCCTGGACACCGTGTCCACTCCTTCGGGCATTACCATCACCTAGTGACAAAGAAGAGACAGAGGTTATCCACAGGCCCCAGGCGATGGGCTGGCGGCCGTGGAGCTGGCCTCCTGGGGAGGGAGAAGGGAGCCGGAGGCCAGCTGCCCAGAAGAGTCACAGGTTTATCCTTATGATGGACAGTGGCAGGGGACCAAGATGGCCTTAAGGCCTCCAGGACGGACCCTGGCCAGCAGACTGCAACCCTGGTCAAGAAGATTCAGAGTCTGTGGCAAAGCAAGAGATGCAGCTGGGGCCACAGACTGCGCTGAGCACTGAGGAGGAGGCTGGAGGGAGGCACAGCAGGAGGCAGAAGCTGGTGGCAGCAAAGTGACTTCTGAGGGATCAGCACAGATGTGGCTGGGGACAAGCTTTTCTCACTTCAGGTACGGGCAGCTGCAGCTGGCCACATAGAGCCCAAGCAGCAAGGCAGAGGCCAAGAACAGGGCCAAGGGCAAGAGGGGGCAAGAGAAGAGCTTAAGTGGCCAGAGCTGGTCACTGTGAGCACCAGCCAGCTCAGGTCACAGGCTGAGACGAGGACTGGCCTGAGGCCCAGAAGTACTGCCCGGCTTCAGCAGCTCCCAAGACATAAGCAGTAGTTTGGGACTGGACTCCAAACAGCAAGGTCACATAAAGATGGAGGCCAACCATTGAGGACACGATACCGCATAGAATGCAGCAAACAGAGGGAGGATGGGGCTGTAAGAAAAGGGCTCAGGCTGGCCAAAAAAGTGACGTTCAGCCCCGAGCACCTGGGCTCTGCAAACAGACACACCTGTCCTCTGGGGATGCGGATGCCCCACACCACTCGACACTGTAGTGAAAGAGGGCAGGAACTTGACTACCCTGCTGTGACTTGCTCACTGGAGCCTGCCCAACCACAACAGAGGTGAGGATCCTACGAAGGCTGTGTGTCCCCAGCCGGGCCTTGTGAACACTAGTTCCTAGAAGCACCTGTGAGGTCTGAGTCCCAGAACACTGGTCCTATGAGAAAGCGACTTCCAGGACAGGGTAGGAGCCTAGTGCAGGAAAACCCAGCTCCAGGGTAGCCAGGCTTCAATGGTCCCTGCATGGCTTGCATTCTTTTCCACTAGCCAGCCAGCTTGGCCTCCAGGGCCAGCAGCTTGTATTCCCTGCCAAGATGCCCGAGGCCAGATGGGGACGGCACACAGACAAGACGCCACATGAGCCAGGTTACCTGGTACAAACAACCCCAGGCCACAAGCGGACGAGACCAAGCTGGGCACTGCTGGCTGCTTGGCTATGGCAGTGATGGTCCCCAGTCTGTTCCTTCCTAGGGACAAAGTCAAGTACAGAACCTGGAGCCATGGCAAGAACATGTGACCCTAACATGATGTCACCTCCAGTTCCCCAGTGCCCACAGCTCCTAGACAAGCGTTACCCCCACAGACATTCACAACCCAGAAGGCCAACAACACAGAGCCACAGTTACCTGGTCCCGGGAGTCACCTGAGAGCCATCATTCTATAGCCAGGCCACCTGAGGCTGAAAGTGTCTGGCTGGCCAGCTCCCTAGGAGCACTCTAGGACTTCACTGCAGTTTCTCTTCAAGGCCGGCTGGACACAGCTTCCCTCCCTGCTCCTCCTATGCTGTGTCAGGTGATGCCCTGAGAACCTTCTCCACAGCTCGGGTAATACCTCCCCTGGCACCTGAGAAGCTTGGAGAGGCCTGAGACGCCGACGCTCCCAAGAAGCTGACCTGGGGCCCTGGGGACGCCCACACACGCTGTGGATGCGCAGTTCCTAGTGTAGGGCAGCAGAGGGTGGAGCTGCCTCTGCACACACCCACACACCCTCAGTCATTCCAGGACCTGAATGCAGAGCAGTATCACGTCTGCACGTCCATCCCAGGCTGCCACTGCCCTGTCACCACACAGGCAGTCAGAGAGCTTCATCGGCAGCACACAGGGTTTGAAACCCACTCAAACCCTTGCCTGGAAACAACCACTTCCATTCTGAGGAGGTAGTTCCTGAGAAACCTGGCTATACAGAACCAAGACAAAGGGGACACCTGACTCCAGAAACATATGCTGGCTGCCATGTACCTGAGGAAGAGGGCTAGCCACACACTCAGATACCACCACAGAGCCCAAGTCCTACCATATACTACAGACCCCCATACCTCAACACACACACACACACACACACACACAATCTTAGACACTACCACATATTCTGTCCTACGTTTACACACATCCCAAACGACATTACACCACACAGCCCACCCATCTCTACCTCTGCACCTGATACACCACATGATGTACTTACAGCTCAGAACACCATGATCTCCTAAGCAGGTGCCACATATAACCTGCATGCACACATGTGCACTGACATACAAGACCATAGGCAGCCATACAAACTACCCACTGCCCCTCCCCATATCCTCACACCCCTTGCCAGACCATCACAGGCCTAGGCTAGCACCTGGGTATGCTCTGTGACCTTAGGTCACTGAAAGTGGCTTTGCGACCTTCTCCTTCAGCAGCCAGTTGAGTCGTAGTTGTCTGCCCTTGTCCATGGGCCCCTCCACGTCCTCAGGCTGCTGCCTGCCCCACCAGTTAAGGGCCACCCAGGCCCAGCCACGCCAGCAGCCAGCACAGAGCAGAGGTGGCGGGCAGGCGCACTCACCCCGCCAGCCATGAGCAGCTTGCAGCGAAACTCTGTGGTAGGGTTGTTGAAGGTGAGCTTCTCGCAGCGCAGGTGGTTGACAGGAGGGTTGCCCTCCAAGTTGAGGAACAGGTCGTAGGTGAAACAGACCTTCCTTGGTTCCTCCTAGAACACAGAACATGGAAGTCCATGAGCAGTGAGCAGGAAGCCAGAGCACTGGATAGGACAGGGCCTTCCCAAGCCTGCCCCACGCCTCCTATCTCTCCAGCCATTAGTAATAGAGCCCTTCGCTCCCGAGAGGGCTCCGAGCCTCTGGGATTCCCCTTCAACTCGCGAAGCACCAGTAAGGTTGCTCTTCTTCAAGTCTCATACAGCAAGGCCCTCCCTGCACTTTCCTTACAGACCCTCCCCCCCCCACACACACACTCATCGGGTCTCAATCCTGTGAGCAGTGCAGGAATGGGGGTCAGAGCACACAGTTTTACCACAGGAGGTCCTCAGGAGCCACCACAAAAAAACAAAACCCAGAGGCTTTTTATGTGCAGTGGTGTGGAAGCCACAAGGAACCATTTTCATGGTGACTAGATGCCCCACTGCCAGGTGATGTGTAAACAAACTACACTCCAGGCTGGCCTTGAACTCCCAGTGTTCCTGAGAGCTAGGATAAGGAGAGCACTGCCACACTGATACCCATCCCCAGATACAGGCAGACAACTGACTTGTGACACGGGTGTCAGGGCAGTTCCATGGAGGCAAAACAACCTCATCAAACAACGGTGCTGGTACAACTAGACAGCAACATGAAGAGAAACAGAACGGAACCCACCTCACCTCACAACTAGAAAGCGGCTCAGCAGAGACAGGCACTTGACCATGCAAGCCTGAGGATCTACATGGTGGAGGGAGATGGTGGCAAATTTAAGAAACCAGGGACACCAAGTGGTGTGGCCGCACACACCTTTAATCCCAGAAGGCAAAGGCAGGTGGATCCCTAAGAGTTCGAGGTCAATCTGGTCTATAGAGCGAGTTCTAGGACAGGCTGCAAAGCTACAGAGAAACCCTGCCTTGAAGAACCAAAAAAGAAAAAAAGAAAGAAAAGAAAGGAAAGGAGGGAACACATAAATCAAACAGGAACAAGAAAAGAGGGATAGTCCTGGTTCCTAAAAATTCCAGAAGCTGCTGAGACCTGAAGGTCCAAGAGCTGGTGACTGTAAACTGGGGGCCATGATATCCAAGATGCCCAAGGCCCAGTTGGGAGCTGTAACTGCTGCAGCCATTCATGATTGATGGGAAGTAGTCATCACCATAGGAGCCAAGTACTGGGCATGCAGGGTGGACACCTCCAAGCCGAACACCAGAGGCTCTAGTAGTCTCTCGTCCGACTCATGGCAGGGAGTGTCTAGTCAGTCTGTGCAGTACCAGGTGTTGGGGATTCTTGGGTAGGCAATGGCCAGCCTCAAGAGCCCCTCCTCACTCTGATTTCTTCTTTGGATGTATTAGCGGGAGAGCACAGATACTTCAACATCCCTGATGGAGGACCAGTACTCCCTGAGGGATAAGAGGCCTTTGGCCCCACTTCCCCACGCCCAATTCTATGGAGATGGGCCCAGCCCAGCAAATGACAGCAGCGGGAAATTTAAACCCATAGTGAGCTTCATGTTAGCTAACCATTGAGATTTAAAAATACTCAGCTCCCAAGAAAACAAAAGCAATCTTAGCAAACAACAACACCTCACACAGAAAGTCAGGCCCCAGTCTGCCAAATGCTCCTCCAGTAGGTGAGGGAAGGGGCAGGGTCTCCCTGGTTTCCTGGGGATATGTAGGTCACAGTTTGCTCAATGGCGGCGTGTAAGCTCTGGAGACTTGGGGTGACTCACAGCAGGGTCAGTCAGCTATGTGACAACCCTCCAGCAGCAGAGTGGCCACTGGATGTCCTTGTTCATCTAACACTGACACTGGATGTCCTTGTTCATCTAACACTGACACTGACACTGGATGGGTCCTCTAGTAGTTGCAAGTGAAGGGCAACAGGGGTGAGGCTAGCCTTGAGGATGGGGACCTCACGTTTGGACATGGGTTTCTGCAGAGCCTGCGGAACAGACAGGCTGGCCTAGATGAATGGGGACTGTGCCCCCCTCTTGTTCTGGCCACAACACGAAGCAGAAGATGAGGGTACAGGCCAGCACAGATGCGACAAGAAGCCAGCATCTTGCACTGACTCCCTCCTCTGGCCACCCCTAACTGGGTCCCAGATAGCACTCCATTCACAGAGGGGTCCTGTCTGGCTGTGGAGATGACCGGGCAGTCAGCCTGCATTCCTTATAAAATGGACATCAGGGACATCAGCGGGCCAAGGAGGGGCTACAGAAGAGGGAGGTGCTACTGTGCAGCACAGGGTCTGTGAGCTCAGTGCCCTTGGGACCATCGAGCCTCAGGATCCAGTGCCCAACTGAGAAAAACTGCTCACAAGATGAACCAGCACCCCAAGTGGGTGGGACTGGACAGCACCAAACGGATACCTTGGGTGTTCAGCAAATGATCTGAGAAACAAAATGGGGGGAGGGGCTCAGAAACAGTGTCGGGAAGAGGAAAGAGGACTAACCACTAGTTTAGTCACCTACGGGAGGGTCGGGCCAACTGCACCCCATCGTTTCCAGCTGCCGCTCTCTGGCAGTGCCTTGAAGGGTTGTGCAGAGCTGGCCCAACAGGGCAAGCAAGGACCCTTAGAGGAAAAAGGCTAAGTTCTTGGACATGTGTGCACACGCACATATACATATGTGTGTGTGTGTGTGTGTGTGTGTGTGTGTGTGTGTGTAAAATGTCTTCCTCAGTTACTCTGTACCCTATTTTATGAGGCAGGGTCTCACCAAATCTGGAACTTACCCTTGGTCTCTATCGGAGCATAGGGATTATAGACACACAACACACACCCAGTGCTCAAGTCCTCATGTCAGTGTGGCAAGCTCCTTCCTGGCTGAGCCCTGTCCTCCACTTTAGTAACCCCTACCGACTCACGACAGGTGAGGGACGACAGAGGGAGACAGGGGCCTCCCTGGGGACGCAGCATCTGAGAGCTACACTCCAGGATATAAGAGCCAGCAGTGTGCTAACCATTCCCCAAGTTTAAGGCCCACAGACACTTCAGTCGATCCCCAATTTGCCTCAACTCCAAGCATCTTCAGCACAGGCCCCTTGTATATGCACTGCAGCCACCTGTACTCACCACAGTGGGCAGCGAGCCAGCATCTCTCTAGCCTCAGACAACTGCAATGTCACCCAACTGGCCAGACCAGTGCTGGTGCCAAGGAGGCCAGGAGTGCACACAGCTCAGGAGAAAGGGCTTTGGGACAGGCTGGCCCCAAGCACCTGAGCCCATCTCCCACCCTGAGTGTGAGAACAGCAGCCACCACGAGGACCCCAGTATGCTGTGAGCCTGGGTTCACAGACTCACAGTTAGCAGTCAGATAATTCTGAGTGTGGCCTGAAATGACCGAGGACCCAGATTCAAATATAAGTTCACAAGAGATGCTGTAATGGGGCCATTCTCAGCATCATGCCCTTATGTGACAAGCAGCATCACTGAAAAAGAGTGAACAAGGATGGGAGGTGGCAGAGAGAGGAGAAGGGAGGGGAGGGGAAAAGAGCCTCTGAGACCCAGCCAAAGAGCCAAGACCTGTCCTGCTGATTTAAATCCTGAGCAAAACGGACTAGTAAAACATAGATACAAAGTGGAAAAACCATACAGGCAGACAGACAAACACAGATACACACAGAGAAAAAGAGACACATACACAGAGTCAGACACACACCTGGGTTGGGTGAGGCTCAATAACAGCGCATGTTCTTGGCATGTAAGAGGCCCTGGGCTCTACCCTCAGCCACCACTTCAGACAGGTTGACCATCTATGAGATACCAGGAAGCGCATGTATGAGATGCTAAGGCAGCTGCAGTGCAGGTCTGCAGACGCTCTGATGAGGTATCAGTCTTATCTCCTACAGACACGCAGTGGACTGTTTACAGGTCACACATTGAGCCAGCTGAGTCGCCAGGGCTCACGTCCAAACACTGTGGGAGTAGCGAGAAGGCGCTGCAGGCGAGCCGGCAGCTGGCAGACTGCTCTCCACTTCTGCACAAATTCTACACTTCTCTCTACTACAAACTGCTCAGTGCACATACCCAGCTCAGTCACAGTCTCCTCGAGGCTCTTTGGTACCCTCTGTGTCCTATGGGCTTTTCTCCTGCCCTCCCCTGGGTCACCTGTGCCACCAGGCTTTGCTATGTGCCTAAGTTTCCGTATTATCAGGGACAATCAGCCCCACTGGCATCTGGTCAGAATCAGGCCACATGTAGGTATACCACCCATACTCACAGGGCCTTCCCAGAGACCTGGTGAAAAAGCTTTCCCTCTAGGGCCCCAGCAATGTGCACTGGCACCTACTTTTGCTACAGCGAGAGAAGTGTCATCTACCCTCAAGGAAGACAGAACAAGAGACTGGAGGACAGGAGGTCCTTGGGTGTGAGGGACAGTGAAGTAACGGCAAGAGGAAGACTGAACAGCAGTGGACACTGCAGGACAGAGGAATCATGTGATGGTGGGAGCATCCTGAGACAGTTCAGGGACCCACCACCTGGCCTGGAGATGACTTGGATTAAGAGTACTTGTTCCCAGCACCCATAGCATGACCCACAATGGCCTGATAACTCCAACTCCAGAGGACCAAACACCCTCTTCTGGTCTATACAGGCACAAGCACACACACGGCACACAGATATACACACAGGCAAACATTCATACACACAAAACAAAAATAAACAAATCATGACCCCAAGCACAAGAGTTCAGTCATCTTTGGCCACAAAGAACTTGAGGATAGCCAGACTGCACAAAGCCCTGACCCAAAATAAAGCCAACAGACAGGAGGAGGAAGGACTTGGGCCACCGAGGAACACTGTGACAGCACGGCAGTAAGGAGATCCACAGGAAGCGTACAGTGCACAGCTCAGGTGAGGAATTACATGCTGGGAATCCCTTCAACAAAGCACGGAGCCTGAGCAGACCTATGTAAGAACTGGGAGCTTGGAGTAGCTACAGCTCACACATCTTGCCCCGATAAACCAAAGCCCAGTGGCAAGTATTTATAAAGGCATCCATTGCCAAGCTAGGCCCAGACCCACACACAGCAGAGCCAGAGCCAAGGGCTCCTCACACCACCGCCTGAAAACCCAGAGGCAGAGGTGGAGACTGGAAACATGAGAGGTTACCAGAATGAGTTCAACAGGCTGTGTTTGGGGAACTAGGGAATCAGAACCACGACAGATCCAACATGTGGGCCCCTATACAGTGTGCAAGTGTGATGGGTATGTGACTCCAGGAGAGACTGTGGTGGGACACAATGGACCTAAGAGACTGAGAACACATGGGACTGTCCATCTTCACAGTCAGATCAATCAGCTTCTAGGCACACAGCCCTAAACCAAGAAAGAGACTCACTGGCTGGTATGTGTTTGTCAGCAGGGAACGACTATCTCAGAACCCGCCAGAGATCAATGTGGCTGTGAGAAGGGCTTTCCTGGTTCAGTCCCCAAGAGGAGCAGGACAGGGACACTGAGCACAACCCTGGCTGGCCCCAGCCTCCTGCCCTCCAGTGTAAGGCCCTGAGGTCCCCTGGGACAAGTGCAGGGAACGCGTGAGGTGGAGATGGGACACAGGCTGCACTCCGAATCACAATGTGAGAAGCAGCTCCCAGCGACAGCACAGGGTTCAGCAACAGAACGGGAAGATGGAGTAGGACCCCAGGAAGGACTGCCAGTTGTTCCATGGAGACGGGGGAAAGACCGGGAAACCTCATGCCAGACTGAAACCATGTGACAAACTCTTCAGCAAGCAGAGACTCAGACAAGAGTCACCAGGGAGCTGGGCACAAGGTAGCACTTGTCATCCAGTGTGCAGAAGGCTGAAGGAGTAGGATGCAAAGATCAGGCTAGCCTGAACAGAGTGAGGCCTTGACTCGAAATAAAAAGAACAACTGCACTGAGAGCAAAGATGACGGGGGACTCATTCAGCTCCAACTGGCTTGTGTGTGGACATTTACTGTAACCAGCCTGCAGCAGTAGGCAAATCCTCCAGGAGACAGCAAGGCAGGCAGTTAAGAGCACTCACGTGACCCAGTACCAGCTTCTGATCCCTGCGGGTTCTGGACACATGATACACACACTTGTACATTAAAAACAAACAACAAACAAAAGCCCATAAAATAAGATAGCTTCTTAAAACACATTTAAAGACCCAAGTTTGAGAGCCAGGAATGGCAGCACATGCCTGTGGCTCCAGCCATGCAGAAGCATAGACGGGGGCCCTGGAGTTTGTCCATCAACCTGTCCAGCCACCAGTGAGCTCAGGTTCAGGGAGTGAGACCCTGTGTCAAAAATTAAAGAAGAGAGGGGCTGGAAAAGTGGCTCAGTGGTTAAGAGCACGAACTGCTCTTCCAGAGAACCTGGGTTCAATTCCTAGCACCCACATGGCAGCTCACAACTGTCTGTAACTCAAGTTCCAGGTGATCTGACACCCTCACATAGACACAAAGGCAGGAAAAACACCAATGCGCATAAAGTAAAAATAAAAAAGCTATTTTTAAAAGATAAAGTAAAAATAATTTTTTAAAATGAGGGGCAAGGCAGGAAAGACACTTATGTTGACCTGTGGCCTTCACACACCAAACACACAGCACACACAGTAGAGTGGAACTCTAAGGGGACACTATGAACAATGAGCATGGACAGATTAGTCACCTGGAGAAAACATGCATCTTTCTACAGCAAAGGAGACCAGCCACAAGAGAGCCAGCTCAGAAGCTAGAGCATCCAGGTTTGGTTCCCAGCACCCATCAGTCTCTAGGCCCAGGGGATCCAATGCCCTCTTCTGGCCACCTTGGGTACTAGGCACACATATGGTGCACAGGCAGACATGCAAGCAAACACTCAAACACATAAAATGTATCTTTTCAATTCTCAAAAGATCCACCACACACAAGAGACTCAGGCAGCTGTCAGGAATTCCCTGGAAACAACAGGCCAAAGTTAACACCTGCATCTCAGTACTGGGCAGGCTGAGGCAGGAGGACAGTGGATTCTAGACCAGCTTGGGACTATAAACATATCCTGACACAGACAGACAGGACCTAGGACCACAAAGCCTCCCTGGCATACCCTACGAAACATGCAAAGACAACAGCTCATCCTACTAAGCTCAGCAGGGTAAGAAGAGGGGTGACCACTCCCTAACACAGTTTATGTGACTGGCATCAACCCATATAGAAACCAAGGACACCACAGGAAGCCACCATCTGACACTGCCTATGAACACAGACGCAAGTACCCTGAGAAAACACTAGTGAAGCAAGCGGACTCAAGCTCTGAAGACGGTATACATCACACACCCAAGGAGAGGCCAGGGGTGCAGGCAGAGCACACAAAGCCATCTGCAGTGGTGCATTGGTGACAGGAAAGGAGCAGCCTCAGGGCGTTCTTGATAGTGGCAAAAAAAAAAAAAAGCCTCTGACAAAGTTTAATACATCTTCATCATGAAAGAGAACTGCACAGGAAGGTGGGGCAGGTGCGACATAAGAAAGCTGTGTTAGTCCCCGCCACCTCCTCAGTGGTCAGGAGACAGCTCCCACTGAACTGACGCAGACGCTGCTGAGATCCCTGCACTCACAGGTGCTGTGTGCAGACCCTGCGCAGGACTATGTGTACAAAGACAGGAAAAGCTTTTGTTTTTTAGTTTTAGAACTAGGCTTCCTCAATCCAATAATGGTCATTTACAACAGATCCATGACAGATGTCTCGCTCAACAGTAATAACTGGAAACTCCCCAGAGCAATGAGGAGCTGGCTGTGGATGACTGAAGGACACACAGGAAACCCTACACATGCACACGCACCTAAGCTCAGCACTAATGAACCTACTGAAGCCGCAGCTGTGGGCTGTGATGGCTCATCCAGCCGTCACATCGGTAAGATCTGGAGGTACCTGGGAGGCAGGACTCTGACATGCCCAAGCGGACTACCTTGATTAGGAAAAGACCTGCCCACTGTGGGAGGTATCACTCCCTATGCCGAGACCCTGTGCTGTATTAAAATAAACCAAACAGTTCCACAAGATGGCCCCATAAGTAAAGGCGCTTACTGCCAAGTCTGAGCTTGATCTGCAGGACCCATATGGAGAAAAGTGAGAATGAATTTTCTTTTTTTTAAAATATTTATTTATTATGCATACAATATTCTGTCTGTGTGTATGTCTGCAGGCCAGAAGAGGGCAGCAGACCTCATTTACAGATGGTTGTGAGCCACCATGTGGTTGCCGGGAATTGAACTCAGGACCTTTGGAAAAGCAGGCAATGCTCTTAACCACTGAGCCATATCTCCAGCCCCGAGAATGAATTTTCTTATGTTGAGCCCTGACCTCCTGGTGAGCATACACACAAAATAAGTAACCATAATAAAATGTACGCACATAAAAATGAAGCTGGGCATGATGGCATAAGCCACTGATCCCAGTACACCACAGACTCATCTCTGTGAATGGAAGGCCAGCTGGGGTCTGATCTACATAGCGAGGCTCTAGGCCAGCCAGGGCTACATAGTGAGACCTCGTCCCCCCCAAAACACAAACAAGTGTGAAAACACACTGTCCCTGGAGGGTGGGGGGTTCCACAGCTGAACACATTTCCAGGCATGTGTGAAGTCCAGTCTTCTTCCCCAGCACCAAATTAGTCCACAAGTGAAACTTGTGTAGCGTTCAGAGTCGGCCTGAACGCTGGCTGGTTTTGTGTCAACATGACACAAGCTACAGTCATCAGAAGACAGAGCCTCAGCTGAGGAAATACCTCCATGAGATCCATGAGAAATGTAAGGCATTTTCTCAATTAGTGATCAATACAGGAGGGCTCAGCCCACATTGGGTCCTGCGTTCTATAAGAAAGCAGGCTGAGCAAGCAAGCCATGGGGAACAAACCAGTAAGCAGCACCCCTCCATGGTCTCTACATCAGCTACTACTCTGTTTAAATTCCCATCCCGACTTCCTTAGATGATGAACAGCAATGCTGAGGTCTAAGCCTAATAAACCCTTTCCTCCCCAGCTTACTTTTTGATCATGGTGTTTTGTTGCAGCAATAGAAACCCTAACTAAAACAGCCTCTATGACCTCAGACAGCAACTGAGTCACAGACCTGATACCAGTCATTCACACACACAAATACACACACACAAATACACACACACACACACACACACAAAAGGAAAAACCATGCCAGGCGTTGGTGGTGCACACCTTTAATCCCAGCACTAGGTAGAGAGGTAGGTGGATCTGAGTTCAAGGTCAGCCTGGTCTTGAACTCAGAAAAGAAACCCTGTCTTGAAAAAAGCAATCAGATAACCAAATTTCATAGAAAGGTGCGATCTTTGTACATAAGGACACAAATAAGAAAACAACTGCAGATAGAAGAAGACACCTGCCGGCTGCACCAGGCCAGGATACACAAAGAGCTTGCAGCAACAGCAGATCTGAGAATGGAGCATGTTCTCTAAAGAGAAATTACCAGTGACCAGAAGATGCCAGCCCTGTGAGCCAATAGGGAATGTTAAGAATCTCAACAAGAGAATCCATCCATCCATCCTTGGGGAGGGCCATGGCTTAAATAGAGAGCAGGCATGGCTGAGGTCACAGACACAGAAAGTCTCATCACAGGTGAAAAGAAAAATGGTGCAACCACCATGAAGGAGCTGGTCAGAGAGTGAAGCCAGAACCCAACTCCTCCCGGGCCCCCCACTCCTCCCAGGTCCCTGCCAGTGCCTCCACCAGCATCTCCCAGAATGAACCAGTGCAAGTGCATAGATGCCACTGTGGCTGCCATGGTCACTCCATTCCCAACAGCAGGTAAAAAGCTGCAGGGCTGATTCCCACCTGGGGTCCCATGTCTGTAACTTCTGCAGGACAGCCTGACATGCAACAAACCTGTCTGCTGCCAGTGCCTCTTGACAAATCTCATCCTTTCTGACAACAGGGTGTTTAAAGTAGCTCCTGAGAATATGCTGAGTGCAGGAGACAGGCGGGATGGACCTCAGGTGTGGCTGGCCACGTGCAAACAGCCAAGGTGCTCTCTACATCCTGATAAACACTGTTAGACTCAGCATGATTTAGGCCGGTCAGGAATGGTGGCTCAGCCATCTCAATGATGTCCACAATCAACAGACATTAAATGAGGGATCTTTAGAGGCACATACAAAGTCACCCACTGACCAGAGACAAAAGGGCTGATATGAAAAACGTGGTTTCCCCTGGGAATGACTATCCAGTCTCTAAGTAGAGCTGGCCCTGAAAGCCCCGGAAACATGTGAATAGATGTGCATGGAATGCCCCACAAAGGGGCCCTTGCCCACTAACCCATCAGAACCTAAGTTCACAGCCTGAGACCCTGAGAGGTCACCTAGCCACTGTGACACCATCAGTCCTGAGATCTAAGCATAGTATGCCAACCAGAGCCTGTGTTTTTTCTGCTGTTGTTGAGGCGGGGGTGCCCCGTAATCCTGCCTGGCCTCCAAGAACACTGACAACGTCTGAGGACCATGTACATCTGCACGTCATGTGCAGTTCCGCACATCAGGGTACGGCGGCAGATAGATCTGAGTGCCTCGAGTGTGTCACCTACACGTCTAGCAGTCACCTAGAGCAAGATGCAAACCACAGCTGTGTGTGGCATGGTGCCACCCTGAGGCTGGAGATGGTGGAGAATGGTATAGGCCTATAGTCAGGAAGCTCGTGATCACACTAGGCCCTGGCTCAAAATTTTTCCAGTGTGCTGCTTAACTGACACTTCTCCCCAGCATCGAATCCTCAGCAAATCTCCCCAGGAGAGATCCACAAGGCAACGTGAGAACACAAGCTGCAGACCACACTGCGGTCACAGCACTGACCTGCAGACTCAGAGCAGCCCCTCTCCTTGTCTCTCAGCATGCCAATATCTACAGCATGGGTGATGAAGAGGCAGGACCATGCTCAGCTTAAGCACTGTTGGTGTGACCACAGCTCAGATTGCTCTCTCCAGGGGACTCACTCCTGATGGGACACAATTCCCTGGGCCAGCCTTTGTCCTGGGAGTGTGTGCACAGGCAGGAAATCATCATATAAATGTCCATACACACTCCAAGAGCCTAACAACTTGAGAGAACCAGTGAGGAGTTAATCAGAGCCAAGAACTGCCCCAGGACATAACACTGTGTGCATGATCAGCAGCCCAGAGACAACAAGGGGTTCATGACAGCGCCTGACCTGCAGCACATATGAAGCCCTAGGGATCCCTGAAGAACACTCAGGGACAGAGAACTTCAACCACTTGTCTTACACCTTCCTGAGGTCCCAGGGCAGTACCTCTCCCCTAAGGACAGGGCATAGGGACAGAGCTGCCTTGGTACCTGGTGTGGTTATGGGGTGAAGCAGACCTATACACAGGCACCTTGAGCTCTGGGCCCAGAGGACATGGTGGCACATGAGCAACCAGCTCAGCCTGTATTTCATCACACCCGAGGGCTGCTGGAAGCTTGAGAGTCCCTCCCTAAGGAGTATGAGAAGCAGAGAACAAGCTCATAGTGCAGCCCACCCCGTCTTGCTGACACACTTGACCAGCCAGGTGCAGATACAGCTCTGCTTTTACAGCCCAGGAATGTGCTGGGTGCCGCCCAGTGGCCCGGATTCATCCCACCATGGCTAAAGTAACTAAGAAACACCAGGAGTTTGACACTCCCTTTATTTAAAATGGTGCCTGGCCACCCTCAGCATGAGGTCTGTCCAAGACACCAGGATACAGATGATAGCCCCACCCTAGGATGTGCCTCAGATAGACTGGGAGACAACAACAGGGGAAAACAGCCTCCACCCAGGCCACTGCACAGCGCCCCAGTCCAGGAACTCCGTGTTGTCCCACCCCTGGAAACTGGGAATACCAACAGCATGTAAGGACAAAGGAACATCATATCTGACTACGACCTTGCAATCAGAAAGCCAGACCACTCTGTCCTCTGCCAGCCGACTGATTCTGGCTACTGGAGGCATAGAGAGGACTTACAACCACAAAGACAACACCCTACCCATGCTCAGAGCACTGTGCTTTCCATGGCATGACATGCTCACCACAGTCTCCCTGGCCATGAGCACGACAGGCTCCAGAGCAAACCTCAGAGGGCTGTGGGGAGCTGGGTTGGAACAGTGCCTAAGAACCAGAGCCCAGCCATCCCACATGCCTGGCCAGGCAGGGAGATGCCCACAGATGTCAGGGACACAAGGCCTCTGAGCACAGGGGGCTTACAAACAGCCCTTGTGACTCCAGGACGTGGGAGCCTGTCAGTCCAGAAGTGGTTCAACTGCCCCAGGACAGGCGACAGTCCCCTGGCCTGTGCCTGCCGTGTGTGTCCTAATGCCCAATCACTGAGGGCTGCAGGGAGGAACTCATGACCTTGGCTTCATCCCTGCTGCCACCGCTGAGACTTGGTGTGCTTACAATCCACTGAAATGGCACTTGGTCCCATGAGGCAGCATACCTGAGCCTGTCCCCAGAAGTCCCTGCCAACAGAATGGTTCGTTGCCACTCTCAAATCTCCTGCAGGCCTGATATAAACAAGGACTCAAGACTTGGGGCTTCAGAGGGAACAAGAACCCTAAGCAGCAGAGGCCTTTTTCAACAGAATGAAGTGTGATGCTCCCAGACTGTGCATCAGGGCCTGGGCAGGCGGCTTCATTGTTAAAAGTTTTTATTCACAAGCATGAGGCTGTTTACTCCTGAGCCTGAAAACTGGGAGACATACAATGCCTGGAACTCACTGCAGCCAAGTTAGAGACCATGTTCTCACATGGTAGGACAGAGAGCCACAGAGTCTCTGAAGACACACTCTGGCCTCCAAGTGCACACGTGTAAGCATACCTATAGACACACCTCAGGAAAACATACTCTCACTGTGCCACCATTCAGGGGGTCCACACGGCATCACAGACCCCCAAACAACTTAAAGAGGGCGTATAGGAAGGTTCCCTGGGTGTAAGTGCTTGCTGCCAACTCTGAAGGCCTGAGTTCAAGCTCCAAAGCCCCTGGTAAAAGGAGAGAATCCAATTACCACAAGTTGTCCTCTGGCCTCTAAGTGAGTGCTGTGTTTGCACAAGCGTGTATGTGTGCCTCACTCGAGTGTGTACAGAGAGTAAATACTGGTAAGAAATACAGAGAATTATAAGAAAACTGGCACAGCGCAGATTCCCAGCATACAGAGTGAAAACTCTGGAGGAAAATGTCTGGGTGCCCTGTGCCACTGCTGGCTGCTGCTGAGGGAACAGTACAGATGCAGGCTGTTGAAAATGCACTCATGCTGATGCTGTCTTAGCTGACCGTTGCAAAAAAAAAAAAAAAGTCCCTTTCTGCATGTCCATTACTCCTGTGTGCCCCACTTACTCAGGAGCACTGACAAAGCTTTCTCAGCCTCTCCACTTGCCAGTCTAGGGCATTTAGAGAATCAGCAGGTCTGTGCAGGAGAGTGGGGTTCTTTCCTAACTCCATAGCCTCAGGCTCAAAGGGATAGAAAGTCTTAGTTGGGGGACACACCACACAGCAATTACAAGTTCTCCCCTTGGGTGTTGATAGTCTACAAACTGGTCCCCTACTGAGACTGCTCCTATAGAGAGTAGCTAAATGTGCTTCCCTGTCACACTGTGTGCATAAACATCTCCCCACCCTGTCCAGCCTCCCTGCTCAGTTGCATTCATACCCCCGCCCCCAGGCTGCAATTTCTATTTCTCTGAGTCCCACCCAGTTCACTGGATAGGAGATTTCTGTGTCCTTCATTCCCACTCTGCTCCGTTAGATCAGGTGGCCTAATATCCACTTGCTCCTCTGGGCTGATAGGGACTGAAGCTGGCTCAATTTCCAGTTTTGCTTCTGCTTTTCTTCCTGTCAGTATCCCCCTAGGCAGTATGGGCTGGGACCATGATCCTTGCCTCAGCCTCTGAGCTGGGCTGACAGGTGCTTGCTCCTAACCCCATTTCTTTCACACACTGTCCTGCTCCACCCATAGTCACAGGTACTTTCCATCCCCCACCCACCCAGTCTCTCACCTTGTTTTTGAAGTACACTTCGATGAGCATGATGAAGCCTGCATAGCCCGATTCCTCCACTTTGTAGGGGGGCTCCTTGCACACTGCAAAGAGAGTAAAAATCTTCCATCAGCCCACCACAGCCCCTCCAGGCCCTCAGGCTGCTCTGCAGGAGACCTGGCTCCAGGGACAATGGACCTCCAGGCCAGGGCTTCTGGGAAATGACAGGGCAGAGTGGGGTCAGAAAGAAGGCAAGGCAGGGCCTCTGCATGGTCAGCAGAGGGCACATCCAGTGACAAGCACCTTGGCACCAGGAATGCCAGGCAAGGGGCTCAGGGGCACCTCCCCAAGATCCTCAGGCACACCAACCTGAAAAGCCTGTCCTACTGTCTACCCAGTCTCCATACACCCTGCCCACGTGAGGCTGCTCAAAGACAGCAGTCATGGAAGCAAAAGAGAAAGGAAAAGGAAGATGAAGGGGGACAGGGAGCCAGGAGTCAGAAGGAGATGACAATGACCTTCTACACTTTGTGTGACTGTGGAGACTTAGCAAGCAGGTGACCTATGGGGCTTAGGGACCCCTGAAGGTGAGACTGGGCAGACAGCTTTGCATGGGACCCAGGCAGGCCCAAGACTCCCTTCTCCCTCCTCTGCCATGGCTGGCGAAGCACATTCACTGCTTCCTCCAGGGTTACCCTGTGTGTGTTCCCTGCCCTAGCAGTAGCCTGGGGACACCTGCACCAGCACTTCCTGGGGACAACACATGAGTCACTACAGCCACAAAGCAATGCCTATGCTTGTTCACTCATTCTCCATTCACCGTGGTGTTCCTGGGGTAGAGGGGCTAGAACAATGTCAGATGGGCCACTGCAGCAACCACCACCCCTGCTTTTTTCTTGGGAGGGCAGCATCCTTGAACTGATGGAGGTGGAGAGTGTGGCCCAATTCCTGGTTCCCACTAGTCTGGTTTCCTGCTGGAGATACCTTGGCCTCCTGGTACCTGAACTGCTCTTCCTAGTGTCCTCAGTCTTGAAGCACCACAGTCCACTGTTTCTCTTAAGGTCCTCAGTCCTGGCTCCCCCACCCCCATTCAAGGCCACCAGGCTGTTCTCTGGTCAACTTCCAAACCTGCCAACAGCTCCAGATGGGCCCACTGCGCACTAAGTGCTGCAGGTAGGGTTTCTTTGCTGTTACCAACCCCTGCACTGTCTAGCACCAGGTCCTGCTGGGCAGCTTCTGCTCAGTCAATCAGCCAACAAACCAATCTACCCATCACCTGAATCCTGCACCTGGCTCCCTTTCATGGTGCCCACTGTGGCTCTCCACCACCCCAGGGGCCATCTCCTGACTCCAGCTACCTGCAAGGTACTTCACCACTCTTAGACTCTCCAAAGATAGGCACTGGTTCCTAGGTCCCCAGTCCTACTGAGCAAGCAATGGCCAAAAGTCATCCCCCCACACACCCACACAGAGCCCAGTACTGTGTTCCTCACACGCTGGGTATAAATCCTGCTCCATCCCTCCAAGCCACAAGCTGCTTTGCTTTAGTCTTATCTCTAGGACTCTCCACAGACAGCAGTTCAGAAAGCAGCCACCACGTGCCACTGGCTAAGGCAAGCCAGTCTCTCCACATCTTCCTAAGGAAAACAAACCAGACTCTCCACTGCCCCGCCCACTAACAGTCTGAAAGCTTCAGATCACTTCTCAATGAGGTCTGCGTCAAGATGGAGGGCAGAGAAGAAAAGTCCTGTTACCTGCTGAGAATAACCCTTTTCTTTTCTTTCTTTCTTGTTTGTTTTGTTTTTTGAGACAGGGTTTCTTTTTTTTAAAATATTTATTTATTATGTATACAATATTCTGTCTGTGCAGGCCAGAGGGCACCAGACCCTATTACAGATGGTTGTGAGCCACAATGTGGTTGCTGGGAATTGAACTCAGGACCTTTGGAAGAGCAGGCAATGCTCTTAACCTCTGAGCCATCTCTCCAGCCCCGAGACAGGGTTTCTCTGTAGCTTTGGAGCCTGTCCTGGAACTAGCTCTTGTAGACCAGGCTGGCCTTAAACTCACAGAGATCTGCCTGCCTCTCCGTGGAGTGCTGTAATTAAAGGCGTGCGCCACCACCACCCGGCTCGAACAATCCTTTTCTCCACTATGAATACATATTACTCTCATTGGTTAAAAAGCAGACAGGCCAGTAGCTGGGCAGGAAGTTAGGCAGGAAAGTCAAACGGGATGGGAAGGAGAGTAGAGTCAAGAGAGACACCAGTCAGCCGCACAGGAAGCAGACATGCTAGAAGAAGGTAAAGACACGAGCCACGTGGCAATATGTAGGTTAACAGAAACGGGTTCAGCGATAAGAGCTAGTTAGTAATAAGCCTAAGCTATTCAGCCGAGCA
The DNA here is from genome assembly GCF_903992535.2 of Arvicola amphibius. Classification (NCBI taxonomy): domain Eukaryota; kingdom Metazoa; phylum Chordata; class Mammalia; order Rodentia; family Cricetidae; genus Arvicola; species Arvicola amphibius. Next base: position 94,539,193 of record NC_052047.1, read on the forward strand.
TTTATAATACTAAGCCTCTGAGTGGTTATTTGGGACTGGGCAGTCAGGACAGGAAAATCTCCATTTATAGTCACCACTGAGCCTCATCCCTGCCCACATACTCTAACCCCAACACCTTTCAACAGGACCTTTAGGTCTTCTGTATGAAAGGCCACATCCCAGCAGGAGAGGTCTGGGTTCCCAGGGTCTCTGACCTCCAGGTCACTAGCTGCTCAGGGGGAATCTCTGCAAGTTTTTCACATCTCAGCCCACCCAAGTAAAGGAAGAAGCCCTTCTGTGTGTCTAAGGTTCCAAAAAGACCTCACGCCCTCCTTCAATGCCCAGCAGAGACAGACAGGGCTCTGCAGGGACTCCCTGTGCCACAAAGGCTCACAAGGCAAAAAGGAAACTGAAATCTGGACTAGCAAGATGACTCAGAAGGAAAAGAAGCCTGCCATGGAACTGACCTGGAACCCACATGGTAGAAGAGAAAACACTGTCTTCTACCTCCACACAGGCACCATGAGCACCCCTCCCCCAACACACACAAAATAAATCAATCAATGTAATTTTTTTTTTTTTTTTTTTTTAGGACCTGGAGAAATGACAGATCTTGCTGAGAATCCCAGTTCAGTTCCCAGCACCCTCACAACTACCTTTAATTCCTGCTCCAGGGGATCCAATGCTCTCTTCTGGCCTAATGGGGCACCTGCACTCTGGTACACACACACACACACACACACACACACACACACACACACACACACAAAATGAGAAATGTAAAACTGGTAAAATATTTAAAGAATACAATTAATGTTAAAGATAAGTAAATCCAATGGAAGCTGCTTGGGCACGAAGTAAGCAGGAGCAACAGAGCCCAGGTGACTGACAGCTGTTTGGTAAGCACATGCCAGGCACTATGGCATGAAAGCCAGTGAGCAGGAGCAGGAGTTAGGGCTGGGCTCCTCAGTGAACTACGAGTGCGAACCAGAAGGAAACAGGTGGGACTGCCAGGCAAAGTGGGCATGGCTAAAACATGAGCCTGGCTGCCTGGAATGAGAGGAGGTTCGTGGAGCTCAAGTGGTAAAGGAGAGTGCTGTGCTGTGCTGTGCTGTGCTGTGCTGGGTTACACTGGGAGGCAATGGCCTTTCCAGTGAGCCAGGGCTTGTGGTCATGGAGGCACTGGGCTGACTAGGAACTACCTCCTCATTAACAGCCCCCCAAGGTCCCAGAGTGGGAGGGGCGCAGAGGCAGAGGGCACAGACGAGCATCTTGTGAGGGAGGCCTGAGGGTTGTTGCAGTACACCACAAACTCTACAGGATGAAGGGAGGGCAGACAAATACACCCAGGGAAAAAGCAAGTCCAGGCCACAGAAGATGTCACTGCGGGGCAGGGTGGGGCACCTGTGACTCCAGCACTCAGGAGGCTCAGGGAACCACAAATGATGAAAAGCACCTGCCTTCTGACCCTGCAATGACCTCAAGTGCTCTCCAAGAATAACTCAGAGGTGAGGTCCAGAGAGCAACCAGCTGACCCTACCCTAAGCCCGATCCACAGTCAGAGCTGCAATCTGTACAATCAGCCTCACTGTCTACCACCCCCCACTCTGGAAGGGGGAAGGGCATGAGTGTAGAACCATGGTGGGGTGAGGGGCAGCTCCCCCCAAGAGTACTGTGGAGGTTCCTGGAGAGACAAGTCTATATCACAGGTCCTCAGCCACCAGCCAAAGCTGACAGGGAAAAGAGGCCACGTGTACTCAGTAAACACTGTGGAGGACTCAGGTCTCTGCAGATACCAGTCCCACAGACAGAGCAATTGATGTGATCTTGGCACTGGGCACGAGCAGGACTAGCCTTGATAGCTACACAGGGCCTCATCATATAGTCCAGGCATATCCGTCAATGCATGACCCTCTAGAGTACAGAGGCTGCAGGGAATGCACCACAACAGCCAGCTGACCTCACTTTAAAACACAGGTTGACAGGCAGCCTACACTGCTGAGCTGACTGCTCACCTATGAGGGCTGTCAGGAGATAGGCGCCTGTCTGACAAGTCCACGAACACCTGCTATGCGAGGCAGCCATGCCTGCTATGTTCTAAGATGGAGGAAACCAAGGTGCTGGGGGACGATGAGGGGAGTGGATGGGTGGATGGCTGTGTGGCTAGGTAGATGGCTAGAAGGATGGATGGGTGGGCAGGCAGGTAGGAATGGGGGATAGCTGTGTGGCTGGGTAGGGGAGCGAGTAGACGGCTAGGATGGGTGGGTGGGGAGAGTGGTGACGAATGTGTGGGTGTGGGTGGGCAATGGAATGGTAAGTGGCAGGCAGGTCAGTAGACAGGTACGTGAAGAGAAGGGAGAAGAAAGGCAGGTAGAAGTAGAGAAGATGAGCACAGGGGGAGAATCATGACGGACAGCACAAAGTCAGAAAAAGAAAAAATAGTAAAGCAGAAAAAAGAAACCCCCACTGCCCTTAGAAGTGCTTGGCCCCAAGCATAACCTTCAATGTGACATCTGTCACCCATTGCAGGCCCATAGTTAATATCCATGAGCTACAGTCCACATAGCAATGTCGAAGGTAAACGGTCCGGCAACAACTCTCTCTCCATCTGAAGAATAGATCTTCACTACAGAAAAGCATTCTGTCCATTACTAACACACCCAAGAAAACAGTATTTATTGGTAGCTGATCCCCCAGTGAGGGCTGGGGCATGGTCAGGGGTGGGGCCCCTGCACAGAATACACCATCCTTGGAGTTGGGGTGTAACCCAGCTGTAAGCACCCACCTGACGTGCAAACCTGTGTTCCACCATCGTACAGCACAAAAAAGAAAAGAACTACGCACTGCAGGACAGGGGCGCGCTCAGCTTGAGCAGAGCAGAGACACAGCAGCGCGGAAGGCGACCCAGCCTACACACATACTTGACAGAGACCATCTGCCAAAGTCTGCCAGGACGACCTTCCACAGAAAGTCACCTTTAATCACAAACCCCAACAGACTGTCCCCCGGGGAAGCTACTCCTGAGGCAAGTAGGGAAATGTGGAGAAGAATGATGGGAAGCAGTGCCGCAGCCTCGGTAAAACGGTACCCAGAAAGAGATGCATATGCAAGGACAGTAGATATAGGAGTGCCCGTAATCCTACCCTAAAGAGTATATGGTTTTTATTGAAAATAGATTCTTTCATACATTATATTCTGATTAGTTCCCCCCCAACCCCTCTCAGATCCCCACAACATCCCCACCCACCCAAATCCACATCCTTTCTTCCCCTCTCTCATTAGAATACAAACAGGCATCTAAATGCAACAATACAAAATAAAACAAAAACAAACCAGAATAGAAAAAAGCAAACAGTAAGAAAAAATGGAGCTAAAGAGAAAGCACAAGAAATAGGTACAGATGCTGAGACACACACGTTCACACACAGAGAAATCCCACAAGTAACATAAGCCAAAGATCTGTGAGATAAAGGGGAAAAACCCTCCCAAAATACTACTGAGTTCATTTTGTGTTGGCCATTTACTGCTGGGCATGGGGCTGCCCTTAAGAGTGGTTTGTCTACCCAGTGAGACCCTCAGACTCCTTAAACCATAACCCTGACTGCTTCTGGCCTGGGCTGGTTCTTGGCTATTTCAGTTCCCATGAGTGGGCGGAGCAGTCACTAGTCACACCACCAGGCTGGAATTGGAGGGTCACTGGTAGGGAGGACCAGGGAAAGGGCACTCACCACGCTTGGGTTTGGGGAAGCTGTCATGCAGTCGGAAGATGACCTTCTCCACGAAGTGCTGGATGTCACACTGCTCAGGGCCACGTACGAAGACCATCCAGTCATGGGTGAAGCCCTCAGTGGTGGGCTTCTTGCGCAGCTGGGCACGGTGCCCTAGCTCTAACTTCACCTGGACAGTGCACTGAGGGGGAGAGAGAAGCAAGGCCAGGTCAGCATGGAGGCAGAGTCACACATTGCTACCCTGCACTCTGGCCTCTGGGACACTGTCAATGCTGGCTGTGGGAGCTTCTGTGTGCTTCCAGGATACAAATACACATGTACTACACTCTTAGCATGAGAAAGGGCGCAGGTTCTGGCTCCTCCCACCAGCACAGCAGCTGTGGCCCCTTCAACTCCATGGACATCCCAGCTGATTCATCACTGAAAGGACAGAAAGGTCCTCTCCACAGGGCAGTTTTCCCTGGCCCCCTCCCACAGGCTCTGTGGCCCCTGCTGACCACTTGGACCTCACAGAGCACAGCTAGGCCCTCAGCTGAAGGGCCCACGGTGCCGGCCTAGCCAGCACAGCAGCTCCTGAAGGAGCACTCTCATTCTCCCCACTCCTGCGGGTGTTATGACACGGGATCCTAAAACCCCAGGTGGCTCAGGCCAGCCCCAAAATAAATGCAAAGACACTAAACTCCAAGAGATTCCCAGCACAAGGGCAGGACCACCTCCAAAAGGCAATCAACTAGAATGTCTGCAACATGGAAAACATACATGTGTGTATGTGTGTGTGAAAGTGGTGTGCACAGGCCCAAAGTTGACACTGGGTTCTTCCCCACCATTCTCCACCTTACACATCGATGAAGGGCCTTTTGCCTGAGCCAAGAGCATGTTTGTCTGGCTATTACGTGTTGCTAGCTTGCTCAGGTGGTCTTAGTTTTTAACAACCTGATATAAGCCAGTGTCATCTGAACAGGGAAGTTCAACTGAGAAAAGGCTTCTATTGAATTGGCCTGTGGTGTTTCTTGATTAATGATTGACATGTGAGCACCCAGTCCACCATGGGCAGGTGGTCCTGGGATGTATAAAAAAGCAGAACTAAGGAAAGCACGGGGAGCAGGCGTCAATTTCCCTCCAAGATGAGCTGTGATTGTGAGGTTGGCAAAATCAACCCTTCCTTCCCTGCCCCAGCTGGCTTTGGCCATGATGTTTTACCCCAGCAACAGAAAGCCGGACGAACAGACCATGAGACCTCCGCCTCCCCAGCGCTGCTCTGCCTTTGATATGAGTACTGGGAGCTCAACTCCACCTTCATACTTGCACAGTGAGTGTTTCGGCCAATGAGCCATCTCCTTAGCCTTTTTACACGTTTTTAATGTAGTGTATGTGCATAGGTGGGTGAACATGTGTGTATACATGAAGGTAGTGGACAGCTTTGAACGACACCCTCAGCAATACTATTTACCTTTTTTTAAGATTTATTTTTACTTTATTTACGTGTTTATCTGTGTATCTGTGTGTGCAGGGCTAGGGACCGGGGGAGGTCAGAAGAGGGAACCAGATCCCCTAGAACTGCTGTTACAGGTGTTTTTAAGTCACCCTAAGGATGCTGGAAACCCAACTCCAGCCCTCTGCAGCAGTGCCAAGTGCTCTTAACAACTGAGTTTCTCCAGCCCCAGGGATCCCCTTGTCTCCAGTTCCCCAAGGCTGGAATCACATCTAGTTTTTACTCTTCACTGAGTCACTCCTTCAGCCCAAAGAGAACTTTCTTTTTTGGGGTGGGGGGTTGTGGTGTGTGCTGGGCATTGAACAGAGGCCTTAATGCACGATAGGCAAGCACTGTATCACTGAGCTACAGCACCAGGAGCTCCCTAGACATTGAGTTTTGAGACAGGGTCTCACTATGGAACCCTGGCCAGCCTAGAACCTACCCTGTACACCAGACTTGGATGCAGGGCTGAAACTTAAGGTAGGTACCACCATGCTCCACCCTAGCCTTCTCCCTCCACTCACCACCAGACAGGTTTCTCTATGTAGCCCTGGCTGTCCTGGAACTCACCCTCTATACCAGGCTAGCCTTGAACTCAGAGCTCCTCTTCCCTCTTGAGTGCTGGGATTATAATCGTGTGCTATCACCACCAGCTACCCTCGTCTTCTATTTATTTAATACATTTATTATTTTGGTTTTCCAAAACAGGGTTTCTCTTTGTAGTCCTGGCTATCCTGGAACTCACTCTGTAGACCAGACTGGCCTCAAACTCACAGAGGTCCGCCTGCTGGGATTAAAGGTGTGCACCACCACACCCATCTTTACCCCAGCTTTTTTTTTTTTTTTTTTTTAAAGATGAGGTCTCACAATGCAGCCCAGGCTGGCCTTGAATTCCCCACCCTTCTGCAGCTGAGAGCTGGGGTCTCTCTCTCAGGTCTGACCCGACAGTCACCCAGGCTAAGCTGGCTTGCTAAGTGCTCTACCTAGATAAGCAAGACAATCAAGCAGGAGGTCCAGGCTGCCTGCCAGGAACTCCACACACTGGTCTCTGCTAGCCCTCTCCATTGGAGGCACACTGTCCAGGGGCCCAGACCCTAGAGGTCCCACCTATGCCCCAACTCCTCTCCCGACACCTGACCACACAGCCCTCCAGAATCTGTGTACTCAGATCTCCGCCAAGACAAGCATCTTTGGTTTCCTACGAAAAGCTCCATGGTTCTAGGTCTACTGGAGGGCTAGCAAGAGGGCAGGCAGGTAGGAGATGCGAGGGAGTGAGTAAAGGCAGGGCCACCTCAAAGACGTGCTCGACCACAAATGGTGAGTGGGGTAGAGGCTGGAGAAAGGGAACGGAGGACTGGCAGGAGAAAGCAGCTGGACCTAAGCGCAGAGACCTATCTCTGGGATAAGGGGGCAGGGCTGCAACTGTGCAAGGAGGAGAGAGCAAGTACTGGGAACATCCGGGGGAACTACAGATCAACTCCTAGACACACATAGCTGGGTCTGGTGCCTGCCAGTGACTCAGCAGAGGATCAGCCTGGGTTACATGGATGCCTGTGTGGACACACTGAGCACAGGATGGAGAATGTTCAACCTGACTCTGGAGCAATACTGCTAGCACCCAGGCCATCCATGATCAATAGGGCCACTGCTGGCTGGAGGCTCCCTGGACTCCTAAACACTGGTGACCCTACTCTCTGAGCCACTTTGGAATTTTGGTCTGCTGTGGGCCTGTCTCCCTCAATCTACAACTTGCAGCTGAGCCCTGGGCCGGCTGTCTGACAGTACTGGTGACATGGGGTTCCCAGTCGGGTCACAGCACAGTGGCTACTGCAAAAGAACAAATGACCACAGTTCCATCGGAACTGGGGACACAGGCGCCAGAACTTCAAGGCACAAGCCAAAGTAAACAGGTTTCAAGGCTGTGGTAGACTGTGCCCAAAGCACTGACTGGCGACAGTGATGCCCATGGGGCCAGTGTCAACTGGGGCCACAACACCCCTAGCCGAGGGCGCCACAGTTTGGACCAGCAGCATTCCAGTCTCCCATACCTAACCATCTTTGTCCTTTCTGAGCTGGACCCTGAGAGGCCACAACTTTCCAAAAGTAGTGGGACAGCACAGGACCTGTACCACCAACATGAGAAAGGAACTTGAAGCTGCAGCAGCTTGAGCTGAGCCCCAGCCACCCAGGGGCCATTATCGCACAGGCCCCTCCTTGCTGTCCTCTACCCGGAACCCTTGAGCCCAGCAGAAGCAGAGCCACACTTGAGCAAACCGAGCAGCGGGTTCTCCAGGAGTGGTGCTGATGCAAGCTGCACTCCCACAGCCAGCACAGCTCTCCTCACGTTGCCTTGCCCTAGAAGGTCCTCTGCACTGTGAGCACTTGTTGCATGGATGCCTCTGCACAACCCAGAACTGGGAACTAAAGCGACCCTGCTGCCTGCACCCAGGAAACCCAGGTACAGAGGTAAACAGCCAGGACCTGCCCAGGAAAGTATCACCTATCCTGCTGCTGGAGATCAGAAGCCAAGGGATGCAGAGTGCCATCTGGGGACAGTTAAGCTCGGGCTGGAGGCTTCATGCTGCTAAGCCAACTGGCAGAGGGTATTCAGACCTAGAATCCCAATCCAGCAAGCCAGGCAAACAGCACGTGTGGCATCTCATAGGCCCTTCCTGAGGGAGACAGCTCTCTCTAGGTGTGGATGGGCAAAGGGCCAAAATATAGCATTTCACAGGTCTGTGTGACTCCAAATCCACCCACCCACCCATCCATCTATTCACCCACCATACACTCACATATATCCTTCAATCCACCCACCCACCCATCAACCCACCGCATCCACCCATCTGTCTTCTCCCACCTATCTACCACACCCAAACACCCAGCCCAGCTGGGGCCCAGAAGGCAGTCATTAGCTGTTAATTTTCCTATAGGCTTTCACCTGATTTCTGGCGGGAATTCTTTGTAACAAATGCCCTTTCCGCTGGGAATTCACATGTCACCCTAGGGTGTAATTACACCTATCACCTGGCTCCTGGAGCCAGTACCTTGGCATGTACCTGGCTCTCCCCTTTAATAAGAAAAAAACGTCAGGTCCGCCCCATAGCAAGGTTCACATACACAGATGGGGAAGGAGCCAGGACCCGGGACCCCACAGAGCATCGGTGACACAAGACCAAGTCAACTGAACTCTCTAGAACCTTGTCCCTCTAATCCCAGAAAGGGCTCCGGGGGAAGCAGATGCCCTAAGATGATCACTAAAGCGAAAAGCACCGAACTAAAAGACAAGATGAGTCTGGAGGACAGCCAAAAATAAATAATAAAACTAACCAGCAGCTCTGGTCCCGTGCTCCAACCACTGCCACCCCTTCTGATAGGGCACAAGGCTCAAGACAGAGGGATGAGAAGAGGCTGGGAAGGAAGAGGCGTGCTGTCCACATGGATATGCTAGGTACTGAAAACAGATGGTGAGTGTCCACAACACTAGGACAGACACCATGTGTCTCCTAGGGATGTGGACAGCAGCCCTGGGCAGGGGTGTTTCAACTTTTGGCAATCCCAGTCCAGGCCCCTCACCCCTGCAAAGCGGAGTAAGAAAGCCTGAGACCAGCTTCAGAGGACCAGGGGTGTGGCTCCAGCACCTTACCCACAGCCTCCTATGGACACATCAGGAAAAGATGCTGGCTCCGACTGTCCCTCCCCAGCTGAGGCAAGTCTTTGCTCCTGGTGTGCAGCACAGCCAGGCTGTGGGCCTGTGTGCCACCTGCGACCACACTGCACCCCTTCTGAGGCCAGGCCTGTGACTCTGGGAAGGGGGCTCCCAGGTTCTTTGGGGATCAGGAAACACTGGATGCTGTCTGCTGGGGAATCCCACTGGACTCTCAGATCCTTCCCATCTTTCCAGCATTGTACCCAACAAACCAGTTCCGTTCCATTTCTCCCCACGGTGAATAGCAATCCTGGCCATGCCCTGCTGAGCACAGAAATCCAATGCAACAGACAGCACTGGAGGGGGACAGGGTGGCACAAATCTCAGACGCTTTCCCGGCCTTCCTATCCATAAGGAAAGCAAGAAGCCCAGAGGAAAAAGCAAACTACGACTTATGTTCTTGCCTCTGCACTGACCTCAGAGACACTGGGGAAGGCTAGACCAGGACAGAGGACAGAGAAGAAAGGCATGCAGAGTCAGCACCCAAGGCCCAGCCCACTGCTTCCCTGTGGGGCACAGCCCTGGATGGAGGGAGGCTGGGACTCTACCTGTGCACCTACAGTACCCTGCACTCCCCACACAGGTCTCCCAGTTGCAATGGGGGCAGCTGCTGGGTTCTCTGGAGCTGGCAGGGAAGGAAGGGCAGATGACAATGCAGACCAACAACCCAGCTCAGCGCCACCGGAGCATTTCCAATGGCAGGGTCCTGTCTGTACAGCCTCCTGGATGGCCAGGTGCTCAGTCATGGTGGCCGCCTGTGACCTAAAGTCTCAACTTTTCATGATACTTGGCTAAAACCTAAAAGCAGCTACAGACACAGCTGAGCTCAGGCTGAGAGGAGCCTTTTCCCCACTGCCCCTGAGACTGCCACCTTTACTCAGCATCCCAGTCATGAAGTGACAGCACCCAGCACATCACAGAGGGAATGGCCTCCAATCTCTGGTGGAGACTCTGGTAGGGACAGAGGCCATGCCCTACACTTTTGAGTGCAGAGGGTGCTGAAGGGACAGGGACTTTGCGTGTGGTTCAATCAAGGAAGAGCCCAGGTAGCAAGCAGGCTTGCAAAGCAGTCTGTCTGTTCGCTAGCAGAAAGCCAAACACACCAGATACAAGAGTGATGGCACCCGCCACCTGCCCATGGATAGTGGGACACAGGAAGGTCCCTGGCCCATGTGCCTGAAACTACACAGCCACATGGCCAAACCAGACAAAGCCGCCTCCATGGCGCCAGCAGTCAGGAATGCTCCAACTTGCCCTTGCGAACAGCAGAGGAAGCCATCAGCTGCCACCCCCACAGCCCCATACCTTCCAGGGACGAGCGCCCCTGAAAACTCGGGCTTGGGAAGGAAGGGGGAGATGTGACCCTGGGTGGGAGTAATTTGAAGATGGGGAGGAGCTCACTTGGTGAGATCTGGGTGATACGTGCACAGGGGCCAGAAGGGACTCAGGAACCAACAGGGCTGGTTACCAAGTGGGAGGGCTGCCAGTGGGAGCCTGGGGAATCCACCTGTGGCTAGGTGAGGCTGACAAGCGATGGGCGTGTGAGGGGAGAGGTGGGGTAGGGGGGAGGAAAGATGGTCCAGCACGGCTGGCCGAGATCACAGTCAGACGGAGGACAAGCTGCACTAGGATTACTGGACAGTCTTAAAACAGGTCGAAACCCAAGGGACGTAACAGGAGTCTTAGGGGTCTGAAGAGCTTGTGGGGTACCAGGTCAGACCAGAGATTGCCCTTGGTCTGTGTCTGAAGGAAGGTGCCACCCTTCGGCACTGGGCACAGAGGAGGGCGGGCAGCAGGGTGGGTCAATGGAGCACCAGAAGTCAACTCCCGGAGGCAGTCATGTGCACAGAGAGCAGGGGCAGGGCATGCAGAAGAATGGGAACATGGCCTGATGTAGTATCTCAGATGGGAGCGGGTCTAACTGGGGCAAGAAACATTCAAAACATTTGGGGCCAACCGATTCATGGAATTTGGGAAGCCTTGGGGGGGGGCACAGGTTCAGGAAGAATTCCCTCCACAGAGGGAGGACCAGATATGGGGAAGTATGTGGCATGTAAGGGTATGAAAGGGGATTGGGGCCGACCGAGAGTTCCTGGACACTTTACTCGAGTCTCCACAGGTTCAGAGCCACGCTGGGACCCCAGAGGCTGGAAGTTCCACTGGAGCTCTAAGACATGTTTCCAAAGGTTCTGGGATGCACTGGAATTCTGAGGGGAGTCTGCCTAGGTTTTGATCCACAGGAACTGTGAGTAACCTGGGTTCCCAGGCAGCCTGGGGTGGCTCTGGAATTCCAATGGACTCCAAAGGATTCCAGAGAACTCTGAACCAGAATAGGATCCCTAAGGTGCTGTGGGTGGCTATAGGGTAAGTCTTCCTGGAGAGTTGTGGACCGGCGGGGGAATCCCCAGGGTGCTATGGTAGCACTAAAGCTCCAAGCAGGAATCCCAAAGGGTTCCGAACAGGCTGGGATGTCCAGGGTGCTAAAGCTCTGGGATCCTGAGAGGCGCCTCGGGAGTCTGTGTGTACACTGGGGTTCTAAGGCATGCCTCCGGGGACCTCTGAAACGAAATGGAGTTTCCCAGGGTGCTGAAGCCCTGAGGTCCGGAGTGGTGCCCAAGGGGTTCTTAAGGGTGTCTCAGGGGGCTCTGGGCCAGGCAGTGTCGCCCAAGACGCCGTGGCGGCTCCAGAGCGATGTAGATTCCCTACTCAAGAAAAGGGTCCTCCGGGGTGGAGTGGACGTCACTGGGGTGCTGCAATGCCCCCAGGGGGTTCCGTAGCAGACCTGGGGTCGCGGTGGGGGAGGGGCGCGTGGGGTCGCGATGGGGGAAGGGCGCCCCGATATGGCGATGGGGGAGGGTCGTCCTGGAGTCGCGGTGAAGGGGGAGGGGAGAATCGGGCCGTGCACGCGCACATCGAGCGTGCGCGGGGCCGTGTGCGCGCAGGGCCGGCCGCCGCGCCACGGGAGGCCGGTCCCGGGCGGCGGCTTCTCACCTGATTGTCCATGGCTGGCGCCCGCCCCGCCCCCAGGCCCGCGTCGCTCCCGCCGCCGTCGCTCAGCGCCGCCCCACCGCCCTCATTGTCTGTCGGGCTCCACCGCCGCCGCCGCCGCTCCGGGCCGCCCGCCCGCCAGCCGCGCTGAACCGGAAACCGCCGCCAGCCCGGGCCGCTCAGCGACCGCGGGCCCCCAGCGGCCGACTCGGGCCCGGCCTCGCCAACAGACAAGCCGCCGAGCCTATCGGAAGGCCGGACAGCCGCGCGTGGGGCGGGACTTCCGTACTGGTGGGGGCCCGCCAGGCTGCAGGCCGAACGACGAAGCCGTCAGCCAATAGGAAGCAGGCGCCGTAGGGGGCGGGCGGAGGGACGGAGGAAGGCGCGAGGCGAGCTCGGCCGAGCGGCGCGAAGTGTGCGCCGCACGTGGAGGGGGCGGGGCCAGACGGCGGTGTGACGCCTGCGCGCTGGGCCCTGAGCGTCCCCAAAATGGCACTACGGCTTCGGGGTACGATCCCTGGAGAGGGAGGGGACGCCGGCTACAAGTCGCTGCCGTGTGGTGCAGCGGGAGGTCAGTTTACCGATCTGGGTCGTACACATCTAATGGATTGAGCGTGTTTCTCCCTCCCAAGCCTCAGTTTGTGCATCTGTAAAATCCGGACAGTGGCGTCAATCTCGGGTCTCCCCTCCCCCCCAGCCGTGGCACGTAACTTCAGCGCCCTCTTATGGCCTCCGCCGGCACTGCACACAGGTGCAGGCGCTTGCACACAGACACACAGAATTTAAGATAATTTGTCTTTTTTTATAAATTTATTTATTTATTTATTATGTATACAATATTCTGTCTGCATGTATGCCTGAAGTCCAGAAGAGGGCACCAGACCTTATTACAGATGGTTGTGAGCCACCATGTGGTTGCTGGGAATTGAACTCAGGACCTTTGGAAGAGCAGGCAATGCTCTTAACCTCTGAGCCATCTCTCCAGCCCATCTTTTTTTTTTAAGATTTATTTATTATGTATACAACATTCTTCCTCCATGTATGTCTGTCTGTCTGCAAGCCAGAAGAGGGCACCAGATCTCATTACAGATGGCTGTAATGTGGTTGCTGGTAATTGAACTCAGGACTCTTAACCTCTGAGCCATCTCTTCAGCCCCCTAATTTAAGTCTTTTTAAAAACATACATGCAGGATTGTCCAGTGGTTCTTCCTGAGGCTGTAACAGTGCACATTTGAAGTGGTGCCATTCTAAATGGTCAGCAGTCTCGGTACCGGGAAAGGACCGAGTCAGTGCTCTAATGTAGACTAGAGCTGTTTGCTGTTTGTTTAGTTTTTGGGGGATTTTTTGTTTGTTTGTTTTTTGTTTTTGGTTGGTTGGTTAGTTTTGTTTGTTTTTATTCAAGACAGGGTCTAACCGGGTAGCCCTGGCTCTCCTGGAACTCGCTCTGTAGAAAGGGCTGGCCTCAAACTCACAGAGATCCTACTGCCTCTGTCTCCAGAGTGCTGGAACTAAAGGTGTGTGCCGCCACAGCCAGCGACTATAACTATGGCTGTTTGACTATCCTGCCATACTGAGGATTGAACCCACAGCTTCCACTTTCGCGCTGCACACACAGTCCTGTTCTCATTTTTTATTTGGAGGCCAGGACTGGGGCTTAAGTCATTAGCCTAGACTCAATGCCAAAGCCTTGGGTCCCAGCCTCACACCCCATAAATCAGGTTCAGTGGCACATGCCTGTTCTCCTAGTGCTTGTTAGGTGGAGACAGGAAGATCGTGAGCGCAAGAGCACGGGAAGGAAGCTCCCTGCCCTCCCTTGTTTGCAGAGTCAGGGTGGTAAGCCACTTTCAGAGAGACTAGGTTGGGTAAAGGGACATAAGTGAGGAGAGACAGCCGTGCGGATGCTGAGAGGGGCTAGAAAGGAATGGCATCTGCATACCGTCTTGGAGAGGTGAGCCCAGGGCTCAACCTAAATGCCCCTCGACTGAAGAATGGATAAGGAAAATGTGGCACATTTACACAATGGAGTACTACATGGCAGAAAAAAATAATGACATCTTGAATGTGGCAGGAAAATCGATGGAGCTAGAAAACATTATTTTGAGTGAGGTAACCCAGACACAGAAGGACAATTATCACATGTACTCACTCAAAAGTGGTTTTTAAACATAAAGCAAAGAAAGCCAGTCTACAAGCCACAATCCCAGAGAACTTAGACAACAATATGGACACTAAGAGAGACTTACATAGATCTAATCTACATGGGAAGTAGAAAGTAGAAAAAGACAAGATTTCCTGAGTAAATTGGGAGCATGGGAACCTTGGGGGAGGGCTGAAGGGGGGAGGGGAGAGGCAGGGAGGGGCGCAGAGAAAAATGTAGAGCTCAATAAATATCATGGAAAAAATAAAAAATAAATAAAAAGTAAAAAAAAAACCCACCAATCTTTGAAGGTGATGCCTGTCTTACTTCCTCTTAAAGGCGCAAAATCACCCTCAGTGAATGAGCTCTTCAGACAGAGAAAACCCAACCCAAGCAATAAAAATAGAAAGTCATGGGGGAGGGGGACCACCATTTTGAAATTTCTAATGAGTAACTGTGTTATTTACATATCTAGTTATTTGGTTTCTTTCAACTTTTGAGTTTTCTTTTGTTGAAGACAGGATTTCACCATGTAGGCCTGGCTGGTCTGGAACTTGCTCTGTAGATCAGACTGGCCTTAAACTCACAGACATCCACCTGCCTCTACCCCTTAAGAGCTATGATTAAAGATATGCACCACCACGCCTGTGTTATTTAGGGGTTTTCACTGAGTCTCATGCTGCACCCCAGCCTGACCTCAAATCCCTAGCCATCCTCCTGCCTCTGCATCAAAGGTACTGAGACGACAGCTGTAGGCCTGGCTCTCAACTGCTTCTGTTTTCTAGCGGGTCCCTGCAAGTGCTCTACACACTGTGTCCATGGAGGCTGGAGAGCTCTGGGTCTCCTAGAACTGGAGCGGTAAGAGGTTGTGAGGGCCCAGCGTGAGTGCTGGGAACCAACTGTGGGCCCTCTGCTAGAACTGTCAGTCTCTGCAGCCCCTACATCACCCAGTCATGTGGCAGTTACTGCTGTGTGCTGGTCACTCACCTGAACAGCAGCCAAGCCCAGGAGACAGTTTAGTGCCCTGGGACTCCCACTGGGTTTGGGTTATGCTCACCGCTTCTTTTAATAGTTCACTCGGTGGCCAAATTCCCAAATATACTCTGTAAGCACACCTGTTTTCAAACAGTACACAGAGCAACCTGGAATCCTTGGTCCACATCTGCATCAGGCTGCACACCTTCCCTTCCCCAAACAGGAGGGGACACTTCCCCACCTCTGCTGACAATCGAACTGGGAGAGTTTCTATTCCAGTGTGTTCCCAATGTGTCCAGGGTTGACGATTAGAAGGGCCAGTCTGCCCTGAACTGGTTTGGGGTGCATGCACACAGTAAGGCAAAATTGTGTCCTCTGCCAGCCTTCTGGGGAAAGCCCTTATTACCTGTTTAGCATTGTATGCCTATGTGTGGTGCATAATCACATTATGGGAACAGACATGGACAGTAGAAAATGCTATATGACCTAATCTACCAATCAAAATAGAGAACCAGGACCTGGGAGGATGGTTCAGCTACTAACAACACATCCTATTCTTGCAGAGGACCATGGTTTGGTCCCCAGTCCCGCCTCAGGTTGCTCACATCCATATGAAACTCTAGCTCCAGGGGATCTGTATTGGGTGCTTTCCTATTGCTGTGATAAAACACGATGGCCAGGAAGGAAAAGTTTAATTGGGCTTGCAGTTCCAGAGGGTCAGATGTAAACGGAGGCTGCCCCAGACCCAAATAATCACACAGAAACTATACTAATTCCAACACTGTTTGGCCAATGGCTCAGGCATATTTCTAGCTAGCTCTTACACCTTAAATTAACCCATTTCTATTATTTGATATTTTACTATGAGGCTCGTGGTTTGTTACCTCTTGCTTCTTAGGCGGCTACATGGCATCTCCCTGACTCTGCCTTCTTTCCTCCCTATCTCTACTTGGATTTCTCAGTTTGCTATATCCTGCCCTGTCATAAGCCAAAGCAACTTCTTTTTTAGCCAATGGTAATAAAACATATTCACAGAGGGCTGGAGAGATGGCTCAGAGGTTAAGAGTACTGCTTGATCTTCCAAAGGTCCTGAATTCAATTCCCAGCACCCACATGGCAGCTCACAACTCTTGATGGAGAGATCTGGCGCCCTCTTCTGGCCTGCAGTCATACATGCCGACAGACCACTGTATACACAATAAATAAATAAATAAACAAACAAATAAATAATTTTTTAAGAGAAGCCAGGCAGTGGTGGTGCACGCCTTTAATCCCAGCACTTGGGAGGCAGAGGCGGACAGATCTCTGTGAGTTCGAGGCCAGCCTGGTCTACAAGAGCTAGATCCAGGACAGGCTCCAAAGCCACAGAAAACACTGTCTCGAAAAACAAAAAAATTAAAAAAAACCATATTCACAGCATACAGAGGGGAATCCCACATCATTCAGAGTTCATCGCGGCAGAGCAAAGGCGTGAAGGCAGGAACCGCTGAGAGCTCATCTCTAGATCCACACAGCTCGGAGACAGAACGAAAGCCTTTGAACCCTCAAAGCTCAACTCCATGTGGCAAACTTCTCCCAACTAGACCACACCTCCCCAATTCTTAACAAACAGTTCCACCAAGTGGGGACCAAGTATTCAAACCCATGAACCTTCTGGAACCACTCTCAGACAAACCACCACAGGATCTGATGCTCTCTCGGTTTTACACAGACTCTTTCACGCATGTGGGGTACACACACACATACCAGATAACAAACCAGGCATGGTGGCACATGATGATCCCAGCACTCGGGAAGCAGAGGCAGACAGATCTCTGAGTTCAAGGCCAGCCTGGTCTATAGAGTGAGTTCCAGAACACAGAGAAACCCTGACTTCAAAAAAAAAAAAAAAAACAACCTAATGAAAAAAGATAAGTTCATAAATCACTCCTTTTTGTTTGTTTTTGAGACAGAGTCTCTCTCCGTAGCCCTGGTTGTCATGGCACCCGCTCTGTAGACCAGGCTGGCTGCGAACTCACAGATAACTACCCGCTTCTGCCTCCTGAGTGCTGGGATTAAAGGTGTGTGCCACCACCACCCAGCAAATATCTCTCTTTATGAGATGAGGTTTCACTGTGTAGCACAGGCTGGCCTGGAACTCACTCGATATCTACCTATTTTTTCCTCCCAAATGCTGCAATTAAAGTAACCTATAAACATGCCAGGCCCAAGAAAAGAGAACTTTACAGTAAAACTAAGATTTGGGCTGGGTGGTGACACACACCTTTGATCCCAGCACTCAAGAGGTGGAGGCAGGAGGATCTCTGAGATCTGGAGTTCAAGATCATCCTCAGCTAAATAGAGAGTTTAGAGCTAGCCTGAGCTATAAGATCCTGACTATCAAAAAAAGAAATGTCATCCTGATGCCTCCTGAGACCGAGGACAGCAGGTGACTTCCCAACAGAGACACAGAAAAGGGAGAAAACACAAAACTGTCCACAGAGCTATTCCTCTCATCCCCCTGCCTCAGAAGCTCTTTGAGTGGGAGTCTTAACTTTCTGGGATCAAACATCTTTCCTTCAGATGCAACAATTTTACTGATAACATCACAGGTTCACCCCAGCACTTGGGATGCAGAGGCAGGCAGGTCTCTGGGAATTCAATGACAGCCTGGTCTACAGAGCGAGTTCCAGGACAGCCTGGGCAACACAGAGAAACCCTGTCTCAGAAAAACTAAAGAGAGAGAGGGGAGAGAGAGAGAGAGAGAGAGAGAGAGAGAGAGAGAGAGAGAGAGAGAGAGAGAGAGAGAGAGAGAGAGGTCATAAGTTCACAGGAGTTCCTTCATTGCTCAAGACTGGACATCCTGGGGACACACCTGAAGAACATCTGGATTTGAAAACAGAAAGAGGGAACCTAGAAGCAGGGGCCCTGGATCCATCCCCACTCAAGCAGTCTAAGGAGCTTTTGGGAAGGATCGATTTGACATGAAGTCCAGGCTGTGTTCTTGGGCAAGTCATTTGCCTTCTCTGAGCCATAGTAGTAGTCTCAGAAAGGAAAGTATTCTCATGCGTCTGAAGCACTGCATGGCAGAGGGTTAGGTAGCATGTCCAGACATTTGCAGCAGATGTCAAATGAACCACAGATGAAAAAAATCCCATCCACTTTGAGAAGCCAGGCACAGTTAAGCCTGCTTGTCACCTCAGTACCTAAAAGGCTGAGGCGGGAAATTTGAGAGATCTGGGGCAGCCTGGGCTACACAGAAAAGCCCTATCTGCAAACTCACAATAGCACCTGCTGCCACGAGTCCTCCTCCCTGGATGAGCTGTGGAAACACTTGTTCTGCCACTTCAGACCCGACTCCAGGCAGCGACAGCTAGCCTGCCTCTCTTCCCAGGTTGTCTATGCGGCCAAGGTACTGGAAGGCTTGCTAATTCTGAGGAGGGCACTCCCACCTGCCACCTACGACGGGAGCCCCTTCCCCATATGTGACCCTGCGTGTGTGACCCCGCAGCGGCATTCCACCTGCCACCCATGAAGGGAGCCCTTCCCCGTGTGTGACCCCACAGCCACTTTGGTTTTGAACCACATATCAGTGTCCGCAAGCGCCCATGCGGTTTCATGTCACGGCTACCACATTGGGGGTAGGGGGCTCTATGTCTGTTGTCTGACAGAGAAGATGGCATTCTATAGATTAGAGTGAACTAAAAATCAGGAGAGTTCATTTGTGATTTCTTAATTTTGTTTTATGTATGTGAACATTTGCTTGAATGGGTGTCTGCACTTTATGTGTGCAGTGACCATTGAGGCCAGAAGAGGGCATTGGATCTCCTGGGACTGGCGGTACAGAGAGTTATGAGCTTTCAGTGGGTTCTGGGATTCAAGCCTGGGTCCTCTGCAAGAGCAGCCAGGGTTCTAATTGCTGAGCCAATGCCTCCAGCTCCTTATCTGCATCTTTTACGTTTTAGAATTTTTGTCTGTAAATCTACTACACTGGTCACAATGTGTGTAACCATAGCATAAGTGCGAAGGGCAGAAGACAACTTGTAGGATTTTCTTTCCATGCTACTTCTGTGGATCAAATTCAGCTCGTCAGACTGGACCACAAGCCATCTGAGCCTTCTCACCAACCCACACTTGCAACTTTAATTTATGTAGGTGGATTAAGGGAGGGAGGAATAGAGGGAAGGAGGAAAGTGGATGGGTGGGTGGATGGATGGATGGATGGATAGATGGATGGATGGATGGGTAGATAGGTAGATGGATGGGCGGATGGATGATTGGGTGGGTGCTGTGGGGCCATGGTCTGTATCCTGTTAATTATATTTTAAATAAACACTGATTGGCCAGTAGCCAGGCAGGAAGTAGAAGCAGAGCAATGCGAACAGGAGAATTCTGGGAAGAGGATGCAGTCCACAGTCTTTACCCAGCCACAGAGGAAGCAAGATGTGACTGCCTCACCGAAAAAGGTACCAAGCCACGTGGCTAACATAGACAAGAATAATGGGCTAATATAAGTTATAAGAGTTAATAAGAAGTCTGAGCTACTAGGCCAATCAGTTTATAACTAATGTAGATCTCTGTGTGACTTCTTGGGAATAAACGGCTGTGGGACCTGGTGGGACAGAAACCCAGTCAACAGATGGATGGATGATGATGGATGGGCGGGTGGATGGGTGGGTGGATGGGTGGGTGGATGGGTGGGTGGATGGGTGGATGGGTGGGTGGATGGGTGGGTGGGTGGGTGGATGGGTGGGTGGATGGATGGGTAGATGAATGGGTGGGTTGGTAGATGGGTGGGTGGATGGGTGGGTGGGTGGGTGGATAGATGAATGGGTAGGTGGGTGGGTGGATGGATGGATGGATGGGTGGGTGGATGAATGGGTGGGTGGGTAGATGGATGGGTAGATGAATGGGTAGATGAATGGGTGGGCTGGTAGATGGGTAGATGGGTGGGTAGTCAGTGGGCGAATGGATGGGTTGTTGAATGGATGGATGGTGAATGGGTGATAGGTGTGAGAATGGGTATTTCCAAGGTTATACTTCACACACATGAGCTAATTTTAATCAACAGAAACCCCAGGAGGAAGAAAATTTTATTTAGAAACAGTGTTTGAACATCTGCACTAGGAAAGGTCACACCCTCATGACTATCCAAGCTGCATACTGTGGAGCAGAAAGTCAGATGTAGGTATATCTATCTCTGTACTCTTAGTCACCGTGGAAACCACCTGTGCTCAGTAGCCTTCCTTTAAGTGCCTAGAATGGCCACCATGCTTCCCTCTCACACATCCCGCTCTGTGATGTCACTCAGGTTGACCCTCTGTTCTCTCCCGTGGCTCTCGTGTGCCACCATGGCCTGGGTGGGAAAGGTTCAAAGAGTACACATCCCTGCACCTAGGGGTGGAGCCTAGAATGTTTTCGAGGATACTCCCCACCTTCCCAGAACACGGACATGCCCACATTGAATCTATAACACTCATAAATAGTTCCGGATGCGTGAGATGCCAGAGAACAAGCATCGTGCTTCAAGCAGGTGCTGTATCAGCCACATACCCTACCCACCCATCCCCGCATCAATGGCTGTGGAGAAGCTGCGGTTCCAAAGGCTGAAGGAGGACACAGGCCAGTCATGCAGCACACCAGGCAGCCCCCGTCCCTCAGTCACCAAATTAGCTCTCTGAGCCACAAGAAGGCCCATCTTGTGGCCACAGCAGAACAAGGAGTGTGGATGAGGGAAAGGAGAAGCGACCACAAGCGTCCTAACTGAAGTCCTGGTCCTCTGTCCTCAGAGCGCAGACATCTGAGTGGCTGGTCGGAGAGTGGAGAATCCACCAAGGCTCAGCAGTTTTTGTCATTGTCCTGAATCTCCACATAGGGTAGCCCAATGAACCAACTATCCCGAGGCCAGTAGTGGACTTTGAGGGTTTGACCTGGCATCTCGTACTCTGCGTCCAAAAGGGCCATGGTCACGATACCGTAAGGGAAGGTGATGCTTATGAGGATATGCCTATGGGTAAGGGAAGGGTGGTAAGAAATGAAGAGATGGCCCAGCCCAGTCTTCTCGGATTCTTGTGGATACTGAGTGGTAGCTATGGTTCCAGACTGCTAGGTGTAACCTCTCGCCACCACCGCCACAGCCCAGTCTCTGGGTCTTGTTCCTCTTCCCCTCCTACAGCCCAGACCTCTGATCTAAACTCTGGCATCTTATCTCTGACTTGGGGGGGGGGGTCTTCAGATCCAAAATGGGTGCTTTACCAAATGCTATGCAGGTAGGAGAAGTGGATCCGCTGCCAGAAACTGCAAAGCACACGGTCGCTTATCCAGCTGGTCAGAGCGGCCGCCCATAAGATCACAGATATCTCAATCAGATGCCGAAGGTCCCCATTGCTGGTCCTGGGGACAAAAACAGTGGCTGAGTCAAGGGTGCGTGGGTGGATGGATGGACAGACAGAAAGATGGATGTATAGGTGTGTGGTTGGGTGGACGGATGGATGAACAGGTGGATGGATGGATGGATGGATGGATGGATGGATGGATGGATGAGTTGGTGGATGGATGGATGGATGGATGGATGGATGGATGGATGGGTGGATGGATGGATGGGTGGGTGGATGGATGGATGGATGGATGGATGGGCAGGTAGATGAATAGATGGATGGGTGGGTGGGCATGTGAATGGATAGGTGGGTGGGTGAGTGGGTGGGTGTCAGATGGAGGAGAGGTTTGGTGAGTACATTTCCATTAACACAGTGTCCTAAGTGACTGATGGGAAATTCTTCTATCCAAGAGATGCATCTCATAGGTTGGGCAAGGAAAGGAGCAGAAGTGTTTTCTAGGGACCTGGTTTGCTGTAGGTTGGCTCTGAGGTGTCCCACAAAGTCCCTTGTATTAAAATATCTTTCTTCACCTCCACTCTGTAGGGAGGGGATGGAATCTTTCAGAATGGGAGCCTAGATGAGGTCTTTAGGTCACTTACAATGTGTTCTCGAAGGGAGTTGTGGGAAACCCAGTCAATAGGGTCAACCAATCAGTCCCCAAACCTCTTAAAACTGTCAACCCAAACAGCAAACACAAAACTGGGTTTTTTTTTGTCTGTTTAGACAAAAAATGATTAGTCCAAACCAGGCACAGAAAGACACACTTGTCATCCCAGAACCTGAGCCAGGAGGCTGACTGAGATTTTGAAGGCCAACCTGGGCTACATAGTGAAGGCCTGTCTGAGAAAGAAAAAAGAAAATTAAAAATACTGGAATAATTCTTGTGGTCCCTGTCTTTTTCTTTTCTTTCTCTCCATCTCTCTGCCTCTCTTTGTGTGTTTCCCTCTGCTTCTGTCTGTCTGCCTCTCTCTCTCTCTCTCTCTCTCTCTCTCTGTCTCTCTCTCTCTCTCTCTCTCTCTCTCTCTCTCTCACACACACACACACACACACACCATATCTGCCTATATGTTCCAACCTTGCTTCAAACCCCTAGGCTAACCTAATCCTCTTGTTCAGCCTCCACGGTACCTGAGACTATCTAGGTCTCCCTCCTGTGGAGTCATGTGGGACTAATCTTAACTCTTCTTGCTGTTTTAGCTGTGTTACAATAGCATCAGAAAGCTAACAATGGTGCCTACTGTATGCTAACAGCTAAGACTCACTAAGGTGTGTGTGGTGTGTGTGTGTGTGTGTGTGTGTGTGTGTGTGTGTGTGTGTGACATATGGCAATGCATTTTCTGGTGGCCATGTCTTGAGACCACTGAATCTGGGTTCCTGGTCAGCAGAGTCAAATCCCAGTCCCCAGGAAAAGAATGTTCTGGAGATGAATGAGGAAATCGTTCTTTATCAATAGACACACGGGCTCTGTCTGCTCACCTTGTGATGAAGAAACCATTCACTGGATTCTTTTTGACTAGTGGCTTCTGATTGGCTTGACTAATGACGTCTAAATCACTTTGGTCAATGACTTCCAGCTGGCTTGACTAACAGTTTTCACATGTGCTGCTCTGTGGTCTCTGGGCATGATCAATGGCTTCTAATTGGGTTGACCTGTAGTTTACAGTGTGTGACCTATGCTTTATAGGAATTTCACTTAGAAGTTCTGGATGGTTTGGCCTATGGATTTTAGTTGGCTCAACCTATGGTACACAGTCACTTAGACCTGTTTTATGAGGTTGGCTTAACCTATGGATTACTTCTGGCTTGACCTATGGTTCACTGTTGACTTGATTTAGGGTTCCCTGTTGACTTGACTTAGGGTTCCCTGTTGGCTTGACCCATATGGTTCACTGTTGGTTTTACCAATGGTTTCCAGTTGGTTGGACTATAGTTTCCAGTATGGTAGACCAGTGACCTCTGCCGGGATTGCCCAATGATTTCTAGTTGGCTTGGCCAATGTGGAGTCCCAGCAGGAACTGGAAGGATTGGATCAGGGCCCTGTAAAAGGACACTCTCCCTAGCCACCTCCTTATGGCTTCTCAATCCAGCTGTCCCAGCAGCTGGAGGCCAGAATCTCTGCCAAGGTGGTGCTGTCCTGAGGATTACCTATTACCAATTCAAGTTAGTTTAGTTAAATTCAGTTTACATTTTCATTGTGAGGCTGGGTCTCATGATCTATCTTAAGCTGCCCTCGAGCTCACCATGTAGCCCAGGCTGGCCTGGAACTCATGACCCTCCTGCCCCGGGATCCTGCACTTCTCCTGCTCATCTTGCCCGGTCCCTCAGTACCTTTGCCTCGAGTCTCCCGATACCCAGAGATGCCACCCTTATGGCCACAAGGATCCAACCCCACTCTCAGGGTTTCCTTCACTCTGTCCTCTCTTTTTGAAATGTTTCTCAGTTGGTCCTATTGAGTAGCCCTGAATTGCTAAGACCCAGCATGAGTTACAAATACAAAACATAATTATCATGGCTCTATCTCAATGGTAGAGAACTTGGCTACTGTGTAAGAGGTTCTAGGTTTGCCAGGGATGGTGGTGCACGCCTTTGATCCTAGCACTCAGGAGGCAGAGGCAGGCGGATCTCTGTGAGTTCGAGGCCAGCCTGGTCTACAGAGCGAGTTCCAGGACAGGCTCCAAAACCACAGAGAAACTCTGTCTCAAAAAAAAGAGGTTCTAGGTTCAATCTCCAGCACTTGGGGTAGGAGAGGGGAACTATAATTATCAAAAAAGTTAAATTCTGCTTTAATACAAGGGCAGTCAGAGGCAGGATGATTTCTGTGAGTTCAAGGCAAGTCTGGTCTACATAGAGAGTTCCAGGGCAGCCAGGGAGACACAGTGAGGCCCTGTATCAAAACAAAGAACCAAAAGAACATGTGTCTTAAGGAAAGGGGGATGAGCTGTGAGCCTGATGTGATGGCACACACCCGTATGGCCAGGAAGGTCAAGGTCCTTCTCTGCTTCACAACCAGTCCAGGTGCACTGAGTCCGTGAAACCCCAAAGCTAAATTTAAAAAAGACACTCTCTGGGCGGCTGAGATGGCTCACAGGCGAAGTAGCTTGCCGCTAATCTGACAACCCCAGTCTGATGAGCAGGACCCACTCATTGACCTCTGACCTCCACGCATCACTGATGTACATAAATAAGACGAATGAATGACTATAAAGCCTGTTTTTAGGTAGACAATGTTTCAGGCAGACAGACTGACTGCTCTGAACCCGTCCTGTTAATGGGTCATCATGGGGAATGGGCGCCCCCTGCAGGAGACTGGAGTCAATAACCTCTAAGAGCACAGAATGCTGGAGAACAGTAAAGAACTCCAAGGAAGAACCGAAACCCTTCTCCTAGGTAGCTACAACCACTACGTGCATTCTAAAAAAATTAATAATTCCTTTTTTAAAAAATGGTGCTGGGAATAGAACCCATATACTACTATATATTAAGCAGGGATTTTACACTTGAGCACCCAGCCACTCACTGAGAGATTCTAGGCTGGGGCTCCACCCTGGCCACGCCCCAACCCCTCAGTGTGGATTCTAGGCGGGGCTCCACTATGACCATGCCCCCAGCCCTTCACAGGGGGATTCTATGTGGGGGCTCCACCTCTGACCACGCCCCAGCCCCTCATTGGGGGATTCTAGGCGGGGCTCCACCCTGACCACGCCTCCAGCCCCTGGCACTTACTTCTTGTACTCCTTGTGCACTATGTAGAGAATGTGTATGGCGATGCTGTTGAGCGCATATGCATTGATCGTGGGTTTCACAAACGTCAAGAAGGTGCTGATTATAGTGGTCGTAATTACAAGGCAGCTGAAGTAGTACCTGAGGGAGGGAAGGGATGGGCAGGTGTCCCAGAGGTGCTGTAGGATTCAGCAAGGTCACCTTGGGCAGCCAAAATGGATTCATTCTACAAATCAAGAACTCTGAGGAGTTCAGCTGGGCTCAGGAGGAACCTCCGGGTTCCCTCAGGTCTGCTCAGGAAGGACAAGATTCAAGAGAACCCAGAGGTACCAAAACAGAACTAAAGAGAGCCTGGAGTGAGCTGGGAGGATGAAGGAGCCAGAGGACTCAAGGGGCCTGGAAATGTCAGATGAGGGGTTCAGGGAAGCTTGGAGAGTCCAGAAGATGGGGAACAGGTGTCAGTGTAAGGATTACGAGGGTTCTTTGAGTGTAGAGGACCCTTGGCATGGTTTCTAGGATTCCCCTTCCCACAGGTGACTTAAAACTAGAAAAAACTTCCTGCCTTTCTGGCGGTAATGGGACAGGTATGTGGAAGCCCAGGAAAGTCATGAAAGATCTTTGGAGAATTCTCAGGTGGCCTAGTGTTGAGAAGGAACGTGAAGCTCTCTTGAATGGTCTTGAGTGGAGGATCTGGGATGGGAGACAGTCACATGGGGTCCAGAGAGGGTGCTCCTGCACTACCTGTTTCCTTTGATGAACTTCGGGAAGTAGCAACGGGGCATCCACACGCTGTAGCCACTGGCCAGCAACCACAGGATGGAAATCTCATCCAGCAGCTGCCCCAAAAAGCTGAGTGT
The DNA here is from genome assembly GCF_903992535.2 of Arvicola amphibius. NCBI lineage: Eukaryota > Metazoa > Chordata > Mammalia > Rodentia > Cricetidae > Arvicola > Arvicola amphibius. Next base: position 94,565,116 of record NC_052047.1, read on the forward strand.
CATGTGGAAATACATGGAGAACAAACCTATGGGGAGGCGGAAGCAAGCAGAGGCTGTCAAGAGGGGGCGCTGTTTCCAGAATGCTTCCACAGCTTCACTCACCAGCACATACCTATGACCATGAAGAGGACCGAGACACCATAGATGGCCCAGGTCCGTTTCTGGGCGTAAGGATGCATGAGGAACATTATGACAGGTCCAAAGATGAGAAAGAACACATTGCTGAACTGCAGGAGAAGCAAGAAGCAGGCTGGTTAGACGAGAACAGAGCAGGGACTCCCGCCCACCTAGAGCTCCCCCATGGCGGTTCCATCATCCGGGCTGTCCAGGAACAAACCTGGGTTTGTCCATCACTCAAATGTCAACTTCCCAGAGCATCTTCCTGATTCCTGGAGCCCACACAGTGAAGGGAGAACTGACTCCCACAGATTGTCACCTGCCAGCCCTGCCAGCATGCATGCATTCCCTACCACAAAGCCTGAGAGCCAAAATAAACTCCTTAAATTGCTTTTGCCAAGTATTTTCTCACAGCAACACGATAGGTAACCACATGAGTTTCCCACCGCCATCCTCTCTTCTTCCCTCTTGGCTAAATGGTGATGGGCTGTGGCTTAGTCCTGTAAAAGGTAAATCCTAGACATTAACAACACCTATGCCACGCTGATCTGAGTCTCTGCTTTCTTCTATTGTCTGGCTCCCTTGCAGCTACACACAGCCATGTGACTAGGTTTTGACCAATGAGATGCAGGCATAACTGTTGCTTCCTGTTTGTGTTTCTAAAGGTACAGGAGTTGCTTGCTCTCTCTCCACTTCCTGTCCCTCCCCTCCACTTCTCTCTTTTCCTCTTCTCTCCCATTTCCTCTCTCTTTCCTTTTCATTCTGCATCCCAACTCAGCCTCCTGAGGGCAGATGTTACAGATGTGCCCTGCCGTGTGAGTAAGAATGGAGAAAGGTAGAAACGGTAGAAGCTGCTTATGTTTGCCACTAAGGCTGTCCACCTAATCCCATCCCCAGGACCCCACATGGTGGAAGAAAACTGACTCATGAAAGCAATCCTCTGGCCTCCATATTTCATGCTGTGACACATGGGAATGTGTGCACACATGTAAATAAATAAAGAAGGAACAAAGCAGTGTTTTCATTAGTGCTATGAGACAGCCCAGAATGACCATGAACTCTTGATCCTTCTGCCTCCATCTCACGAATGCCATTATAGCACGTGTTGCCACCACGCCTGGCTGAACCAAGCAATTTGGGCTTTATGCCTGCTCAGCTATGCCCAGGTGCTGGAGATTTGAATTCAGGCCCATCTGCTTGAAGAGTATGTCTATCCCTTGAGCCGTCTCGGCAGCCCCTGGTGGTTTTGGTGCCGAGTCCTGCACAGACTATTCCTGGAGACTTGACAGGGGCCATGAGGGAATCAAGAAAAGACATAGACACAAGACACTTAGAGAAAAGTTGGGGCCAGATGGGTCATGCCCTCTGATGGAGATGTACCAGCAACAGCCAAGATACTCCACACGTTTTTTTACTTGTCTGAGTGGAGGAGGCAGGGCTGTGGCACACAGCTGAGATGTGGTTCACCTGGTTCCCAGGGAGCTCTCTGTAAGGGGACCATCTCAGGCTGTGGCGATCTCTGAGGAGGGAGTCGAGATCGCTTGTTTTTTTCACACAGCATCCACACTTGACCAGCAGCTGGCACCTCCGGTTCCCTGAGTCTCACCACAGAAGGCTTTGCCGCTTCCTTGGGTGTGAGGCATTGGGGGTCCTTGACACAGCTGTAGTCATGGCAATCACACACAGTCACTCGGGGCTTCCTCTGATCCCCACACTTAGGGTCTAAGTGGCATGGGCTTTAATCCCTGCTACCTTGCTGACTAATCATGAGGCTCTAGAATGGTAACTGGTTCCCCAGCACCCACATCTGATCCGTGAAATAAGCACAGTCCCCCTTCGCGTTGCTGACTCAAAGGCTCCAGGACTTACTGGCCTCCGTGGCTACAGTTTCCATCTAGTTAAGAGCCACTGCCAGTTAGCAGTTAAGAGCACTGGCTGCTCTCCCAGAGGACCCAGGTTCAATTCATGACCCCCATAGGGCAGCTCACAACTGTCTGTAACTCCAGTTCCAAGGGATCCAACACCATCACACAGACACACATGCAGGCAAAACACCAAAGCACATAAAATAAAAATAAAATAAACATAAAAGAACACTTGGTGGCTCTGGAACTGCCTGTGAGCCCAGCTACTCTGGAAGCCAACAGAAGAGACCAAGATGAAAGGCAGCCCCAGAGACAGTTTAGTGGGTGAAGTGCCATGCATGCGGACCTGGGTTCAAATCCTCAGAACCCATGCAAACCTAGTGTGCAGCTGGAATCCTGGTCTCTTACTGAGTGGCAAGAGACGGAGACTGGAGAAGCACTAGAAGCCCGCCAGCCCGGTGTGCTCAGCTCAGAGACAAACAACCAAGAGAGGCACCTCTAAGGGAGGTGGACAGCAAGGACTGACACCCAGGGCTGTCCCCTGACCTGCACACACGTGCCATGGCCTGTGTGTGCCACATCCGCACACACGAGTGCACACACACATTCACGAAGATATATATTCTCCAGTGTCTACACGTGATCTGTGATACAGACCTCAGACCAGTGTGATGGCTCAAGGTGCTTGCTGCCAAACCTTGCTTGCTGATGACCTGAGTTTGATCCCTGGAGCCCACATGGTAGAATGAGTGAAGTGACACCCATAAACTGCCCTCTGCCAGTCACATGTACACTGTGGCATATGCACGTGCACACACATGCACAAGTAGGTGTAATTTTTTTAAAAAAATACACCCATGCTCATGCAAACAGGTGGGTCACAAGATAAGATCTGAAGATGAAGGGGACTGGTTGGGAAGAGGAAGGGGACCCACAAGAGTGGGGGGAGGGCAAGCGAGGATAAAGGGCTTTGGCCAGAACATGCTGTACATGTATGAAAGTGTTACGTGGAACACATTACACCAGAAAATTGACATCTGCTACCAAAAGCCAAGGCTGAGACATCATGCAGAGAGAGAGAGAGCTTGGAACACACAGCTCTAAATGTGATGTCTCCATCAAATCCCTTCCCCTCAGGAACGGCACGGAAGAGGAGGAGCCAGAGGTGATGGAGGACACCAGGAGAGCTAAGCGAGGTTTACATGAACTCACAGAGACTGCAGCAACAAGCACAGGACCCTGCATACATGTTACATGCTGTTAGCTTAGTGTTTATACAAGACTCCTGAGTGTGTGAACACATGGGTCTCTGACTCCTGAGTGTGTGAACACGTAGCTCTCTGATTCTTGTGCCTGCTCTTGGGTTCTTTTCCTTCTGTTGGTTTGTCATGTCCAACTTCTTGTGACAGTTTTTGTTTTATCTTTTTATTTGTTTGATTGTTTTGTTTTTTCAAGACAAAGTTTCTCTGTGTAGCCTTGGCTGTCTTGGAACTCTGTAGACCTTGCTGGCCTTGAACTCAGAGACCTGCCTCCTGGGATTAAAGGCATACACCACCACCTCTGGTGGGTTTTTTTTTAATGTTTTATTATTTATTATGTATACAGTATTCTGCCTGCATGTACACCTGCAGGCCAGAAGAGGGCGCCAGATCTCATTACAGATGGTTGTGAGCCACCATGTGGTTGCTGGGAAATGAACCCAGGACCTTTGGAAGAGAAGTCAGTGATCTTAACCTCTGAGCCATCTCTCCAGCCCACCTCTGGTGTTTTTGTTGCTGTTTTTGTTTTAATTGTTTTTTGAGAAAGAACTTAAAGGTGGATGAGTAGGAAGGAGGAGAGGATCTGGAAGAATTTAGAGGAGGGGAAGATTATGATCAAAATACATTTAAATTTAAAATTTCTTTTAAGTAAAAATTAAAAAAAAATAAATAAGACTGGGTGAGGTAGAGCATGACTTTAGCCCCAGCCTGAGCAGCAGAAGCCGGCAGATCCCTGTGACGCAGCCAGGATGCCAGGCCGGTGCTTTCTCTGCTGTGATGAGCTATGCCATGAGAGACGCAGCCTGGAGGGTAGACCCCTTACATCATCGTCACAGACCATCATGAACAGACGCTGGGGCAGGACTTCTAGACAGGAACCCAGCGGCAGGAGCTGACGCAAAGGCCATGAAGGGTGCTGCTTACTAGCTTGCTCACCCTGGCTTGTTCAGCCTGTTTTCTTATAGAATACAGGACCACCAGCCCAGGCACGGTGGAGTACCCACCTAGAATCCAATGAGGGCTGGGGGAGTGATCAGGGGTGGAGCTCTGCCTAGACTCACCCAGTGAGAGGCTGGGGGCGTGGTCAGAGGTGGAGCCCCGCCTAGAATCCCCCTGTGAGGGACTGGGGGCGTGGTCAGGGTGGAGCCCCACCTAGAATCCCCAGTGAGGAAACAGGTGTGTTGTTCAGGCTAGAGCCCCTGGCTTTGAAGAGGTCATAGGTTTCATACCCAGTACTGTAAGCCAATAAACAATCACTGTAACCAACCCTACTTCTTGTGCCTCTGGAGGAGGCAGGGAGAGGCGGTAGGGAAAACCTGTTGGGTGTCCCGAATCAGGGACTGTCTCCAGGAATCACTTTGACATCCTTGTCCTACGTTCTGGCTCTCACAAACTCACCTGTCCTCTACCCCCTGTTCTAGGATTGCTCTCTGCCATTCACTGCCTGCCTGGGTTGTGGGTTGGGACGGAGTACCTGGAGGCAGCGCCTGCTTCAGGACAAGACTCACCTGTAGGAATTACCGTCCACGTGGTGGTAATCAGGCAACCTCCCCGCCCAGTTAAGCAAGAAGGGCTTTCAACCAGGCTCCTGTGCAGTGTTCTGCTGTGTGACCCTGGGAAAGTAACTAAGTCTCTCTGAGCCTTTATTTCCCTCTTGTTAGAATGTGGAAAGAGTCTCTTATCTCAGGACTCAGCACCTGAATCTGGAGGATAATCAGTTCTAAACCAGCCCAGGGGACGTAGCAAAACAAAGGGTGGGAAAGAGTAGCTACTTCAAAGGCGTTTTATGAGGGTTACAGTTAAACATTGCATTAAATAGGATTAATAAATGTCAGTGGTAATTACAATCATGTTTGCTGTGGAAATAGCTTCGAATTATTTTTTCATTTATTTCTTATTGGGGTAAGAGGTTGCATGACATACCTGTGGAGTCAGTGAGCAAACTATGGGAGCCCTTTCCTTTTACCACATGGGTCCCAAGGACCAAACTTAAGTCATCATGCTTAGCTGCAAGCCCCTTTCCTGCCAAGCCCTCTCGCTGCAGAGTCTCAAGTTTTATCCAATGCTTCAACACACCACAAGCTATAGAGGCTTGTTCGCTCCTGTCTGTACTTCCCTGTGTTTTGTTCTGTTGAGACAGAGTCTCTCTGTGTAGCCCTGATTGTCTTAAAACTCACAGAGATCTTCCTGCCTTTGCCTCTGAGTGCCGGGACTAAAGACTTTCACCAACACTGCCTGGTTAGATCCAGTGGTGTTAGCCTGGCTGTGATACAGGAATGAGGATCAGAAGTTCAAGGTCATCCCTGCGGACACAGTCAGAGGCTGGCCTCCGCTACACAAGGCCTATCTCAAAACAACAGTTCATTTGTTCAGTCATCGACAGAGAATGAGAAAGTTCAACTCTCCCATCCAGGATCCTGGCCTGACTTCTTGAGCCCCTTGACAGCAGCAATGTCTGTCTCCCCTTCCAAAACACCACATCCACCTGGGCAAGGTTTTCTATCTGTTTTGGTCCCCTCTATGTCCCAGAGCCCAGAAGACGCTGGCGGCTTCTTCCTTCCTTGGCTGGTGAAGAAGGAAATGAAGAGACTATTGTCCCATCTGCCTGGATGTCTCCATCCACCCCAAGAGCCCAGCAGGGCAGAGGCCACAGAGAACTAGGGAGGCTGGGGAGATGGCTCGGTCAGCAAGTACATGCCTTGTGAGTTCAAACTCTTTTCTTTCTTTGTTTTTTTTCCTCTTCTTTTCATTTGTTTTTTTTTTTTTTAATTTGGTTTGGTTTTCTTTTTTGAGACAGGATTTTTCTGTATAGCCCTGGCTGTCCTGCAAACTCTGTAGACCAGACTGGCCTCAAACTCAAAGATCCACCTGCTTCTGCCTCCTGAGTGCTGGGGTTAAAGGTGGACGCCATCACCCTGCCAGGTAGGGGCTGGGGAGATGGCTAAGGGGTTAGAGCACTGGCCATTCTCCCAGAGGACCCAGGTTCAGTGGCACACACCATTAGTCCCAGCACTGGGGAGGTAGTGGCAAGCAGATTCCTATGAGTTCAAAGCCAGCATGGTCTACATAGTGAGTTCCAAGACAGCTAGAATTACATAATGAGACCCTGTCTCTAATATAATAAACCTAAATAAATAAATAGCAAGGTGGACCTCCCCTGACATTGACTTCTGGCTCTCTCTCTCTCTCTCTCTCTCTCTCTCTCTCTCTCTCTCTCTCTCTCTCTCTCTCTCTCTCTCTTCAGAGAAGTCTATCTCTATGGATTGGGGCACACACCCTTCACTAGTAATTATGTAATCCTGGCCTCTTATCTGCCAGGGAATACTGTGGGTGTGCCCATTTCCATATCTGTCTGTCTCTTTGTCTGAACTAACCTGTATTTAGCCGTCCTTACTCTACCAGTGGAGAAGCAGGGAAGCAGAGGCTGTAGATAGTAGACCAGAGAGGGCTAGACTCCCAGCCTTGGTACACAGCATTCAAGGACGAGCAGAAGTAACCGACAGTGAGTTGGCTCTGAGGACGACACGGGCAGGGTATGGTGGATGGCAGTCCATGGCCCTTCCAGCGCTCTGCCCTGGCCCCCAGCTCCTGCTTGCTCCTACCTCCTTGTATGTGCTTGAGCTGTTTGATTCCCATGTTTCTTCCCAGCCCCCTTAGGGCTGGAGAGAGGACACCTCAGCAATTCAGAGCACTTGCTGTGCTTGTAGGACCCAAGTTCAGTTCCCAGCTCCCACATCAGATAGCTTACAAGCGCCTGTAAGTCCAGCACGAGTCAGCCAGTGCCTTTTCCTCAAGGCTCCTGAACACATATAGCCCACACCCACACAGATACACAGACACATAGACAAACAAACACACATGTGCAGATAAGTAAATAAATACAGTCCCTGGAAGCCTGGGAGCCTGGGAGCCTTGAAACTCCCCTAAGCATTCGGCGAACCCAAAGCCAGCGGGCAAACAGGGCAAAGTGTAGATCACCCTCCACCCCACTGCAGCCAGCTCTTCTGGGCCTTCCCACAGGTCCCACTTGGCTCTTTCAGCCCACGGACATGCATCATCCAGGTGCCCCAGCCAATGTCATGCTGTGACGCCCACCCCTCAAGGGGGGGTCCACGGCTCCTTGCTTCTGGCTTGGCCCTAGTTCCTAGTTCATACAACCTGGTCTCTAACTTCTTCCACACCACCAGCCAGGTTGCCCTTCTCCTGGGCACTGTGGTCTCAGACCATTTTCACTCCCTCCTGATTTCCTGGTGCCGCCATTTCCATTTTTATTACCCCCTTCCTCAGTTAGCAGTCAGGTGCCTGGAACCTCGGCCACACGCCCAGCTTCTGCTTGTCCACACACACACACACTTCTGAGGGCACCCACACTCACATGCACGTACCCCCCCCACACACACACGTATGCATTATTTAAAATTTTAAAGAAGTTTTTGGTTACTTTGAGACAGGGTCTCTTAATATAGCCTTGGCTGTTCTAGAACTTGCCATGTAGACCAGGCTGGCCTTGAACTCACAGATATCCTGCCTGTTTCTGGAGCGCTGGAATTAAAAACTTGGTTACCATTCCTGGCCAAAATAAGTCTTTGCAATGTGTAATTTAAAAGTTTATTTAGTGGGAATGGTGGTGTGCTCCTTTAATTCTGGCACTCTGGATGGAGAGGCAGGCAGTTCTTGGTGAGTTTCAGGGCAGCATGATCTACATAGTATGTTTCGGGACAGCCAGTGCTATGTAGAGAGACCTTGTCTAAAAAAAATTATTAAGAATAGACAAGAAAGCTGAGCAGTGGTGGTGCACGCCTTTAATCCCAATACTTGAGAGGCAGAGGCAGGCAGATCTCTGTGAGTTCAAGGCCAGCCTGGTCTACAAAGTGAGTTCCAAGATAGCCAGAGCTACTCAGAGAAACCCTGTCAGGAACACTACTCCCCCGCCCCCCGCAGAAAAAAAAAGAAAAATGAAAAAAAAGGAGAGAGAAAGAGACCAGTTCAGTGGCATTGCCTGTTATTCCAGCAGCTGGGAAACTGAGGCAGAAGGATCTTGAGTTAGAGGCTAGCCTGGGCTATGAGTCAGACCATGTGACAAGTGCAGGTGATTCATTCTCAAAGCCACCTTCTCCTACTGTGGGCTGTGGCTCACGAAATCATTGTAGATATGCTCAGCTTTTTCACGGGTAGCCTGCTGGTGATCTGCTTGTTTTATTTTGTCCGTGTGTGTAGATCAGTGGTGGTTTGAATGGAATTGGAATCCATAGCCCCATAAGGAGTAGCACTATTAAGAGGTGTGGCCTTATGGAGGTCTCAAAGGCTAAAGTTAGGCCTAGTATAGCTCAGTCTCCTGCTGCCCACTGATCACGATATAGAACTCTCAGCTCCTTTTCCAGCACCGTGTCTACCTGCATGTTGCCCCACTCTTCCCAGGACAACAATGGACTAAACCTCTGAAACTGTAAGCCAGCCCCAATTAGATACTTTCCTTTATAAGAGTTGCCGTGGTCACGGCATCTCTTCATGGCAATAGAAATCCTAAGACAAGGACAACCTCGGGTGTCGTTCCTCAGTGGCTCTCCGTCCTGTTGGAGGCAGGGTTCCTGCTTGCCCAGTGCTGGATTGACACCTCAGATGCACGCCAGCTGCAGACGTGCATTCACATGGTCGCAACTTCCATCGCCTGTTCCCATCTATGTGTATAGGCTGTGTGACTCAATGGCCTGAAATGCTTTCTAAGTTTATAAATCCTGTCTGCTGAGATGGTTTCTCATGCTAAAAACTAATTGTCATGGAGCACTGACTAGCCAAGGCTGGACCGTGGTTCCTATAGTCTGTGTACCCTGGAGCTGGCCAGCTGCCAACATGGAGCAAAAGGAAGGGGATATCCCACATACACTAAGAATAAACTTGTATCTGGGTGGTGGTGGTGCATGCCTTTAATCCCAGCACTTGGGAGGTAGAGGCTGGCGGGTCACTGTGAGTTTGAGGCCATCCTGGTCTACAGAGTGAGTTCCAGGATAGTCAGGGCCATAATGAGAAACTATGTCTCCAAAACAAAGAAACAAACAAACTTATATTTCTCTTTTTTGACAGGGTCTTCTGTAGCCCAGGCTGGCCTTCAACTCACCACGTAGCTGAGGTGCTCTTGAGGATAATCCCCTGCCTCAGTTTCTGATAGGTGCACTGTGACTGGTTTTCTTTCCTTCCTTCCCTTTCCTTCAGTTTCCACCCTGTCCTTTTGACAGCCTCATCCATTAGTCCAGGCTAGACTGGAAGTCACCACCCAGGCCATGGTGGCCTAGCACTTGGCAATCTTCCCTGCCTCTCAGCTTCCTGAGGTTGGCAGGCATGGGACTTCACCACACCCTGCTTCTGCCAATAAAGTTTTATTGCTTACCATCTTATCCAGGCTCATTTACATATCCCCCAGGGCTCTCCGCCTTGATGCAGTTGAAATAAACCCTGGAAAAAGACCCAGTTTGCACAGCCAGAAACCCTCACCAGTTAGGTCTCTCTGGTCCCCCAACCTCCACACCGACGAGCGTGCAGAGACAGAATAAATACATGGATAAATAAGATGTATTAGGAAAAATTAAAAATGAGGTCAGGTGTGATGGCAGGCGCCTTTGATAGCACTGGGGAGGCTGAGGTCAGATGGGGTAGATGTGGATCTTCAGCTCGCTGTCTGGGCTACAGAGTGAGCCCCAGACAAAACCAAAGAACCAAAGCCAAATGGATTCATACTGAGGGAGGTTTCATTCTCATTTTGTGAAACACCGGACTGCGCGTGGAAATGTCCCAGTGGCTGAGGGTGTGAGGTCTCCCTCTCCTGGGCTGTGTGGTGACCAGGTGTGATGGGCGCTGCTGCCCACTAGGGCTGCTGTGAGGGGGCTGCACGATGCACATTTGGAGATGAGAGGCCGGGGTCCAGCCAAACTTGACTCAGTACACGCTAGGGACCTTTTATTGGGGGCCCCACCATAGTGGACTGAGATGACTAGAGAATTCTAGGCCATAAGGGCATCTGGGAGAGCAGAAAGAGTAAATATAGAACCAGTTCTCTCCAGCGTCTCCCAAATGGTAGTTTCAACTGGTCTAAAAACTAGGTGGTAACTGACAACATGGACGGACACACAGAAACAAGACATTCACTGGGGATTCTAGGCGGGGCTCCACCCTGACTACGCCCCCAGCCCCTCACTAGGGGATCCTAGGCGGGGCTCCACCCTGGCCACGCCCCCAGCCCCTCACTGGGGGATTCTAGGCGGGGCTCCACCCTGACTACGCCCCCAGCCCCTCACTGGGGATCCTAGGCGGGGTCCCACCCTGACCACACCCCAGCCCCTCACTAGGGGATCCTAGGCGGGGTCCCACCCTGACCACACCCCAGCCCCTCACTGGGGGATTCCAGGCAGGGCAGAGGTCAGATGACAACTTTTGATTCTCTCCTTCCATCATGTCAGCCCCAGAGATTGAATTCAGGTTCTTGGTCTTTACCCCAGGCCATCTTATCAGCCATTTCTGCATTTTGTTACAAGGAAACACACAGACGCACACAGAAACACACACATGCACACACACACACATGCACACACACAAGTGTGTCTTGTATCTGCCAAGCTGAAGCTCAAAGTCTAGCTTTAGGTACGAAGCTAGTTTCCAGCTATCTTGGTCCCCTGGAGCACCTGCTGCACAATGAGACTCCCCTGTTGGCTTCTCCGCGTCTCCCCACAAGGCTGTGTGGATCAGATGAGATTGTGGAGGTGAAAGGTCTGTACGATGTACACACAGAAGCGCTTGAGTAAAAGCTAGCATTGGGTGTGGTGGGTGCGGGCTTCCAGTCCCAGCGTTTGGATCCAAACGCCAGAGGACACGCGTGGCAGCTAGCCCAGGCTGCATGTTCCAGAACCTGTCTCCATAGAAGGGAAGTGATGATGCTTGCTGTGGTTAAGCAGCTGTCTTCCAGGCAGTGACAGCAAGCTCATGTCGCCTCCTCTACCTGCCTGCATCTTTCAAGTTACTCCAACACTGTCGCTGCGTATGAAGACTGAGAGCTGAGTACGCCCAGTGCTGTGTGTCAGCAGGTACAGGAAGGTAAAAATTGCAGTGGTTCAAATAGGATCATGGACGGGGAAAAGTGGGACACGTTAAACATCCTTGGCTGGATGATTGCAGATAAAAGGACAGGCATCCTTGCTTCCTCCAGAAAGTCTGCCTAGGTTCAACTTCACTGACTCAAAGAGCCTCCTCTGGGAGTTCCAAAGGCTGCCAATGCACCCACCATCACAGCACCATCCCTCAGAAGTGAGTCTAAAAACCTACCATTGATCTCAGTTCTACATGATGACGAATGAATGAATGGATACAAGCTGAGACAGCCAACTGCTCAAACAAGATTCCCTGCGGAGGAGCTGTGGCTTAATCCAACATTCGGTAAGCCTTTCCATCCCACCCTGGCCAGAGCCCCTCTGCCCAGGCCCTTACCGTATTGAAGAACTCAGCCACCAGTTCCGAGTGCTGGAAATTACTCTCGCACCAATCCACCTCAGAGCTCTGGTAGGCAAAGATGCTGGACATCTTTGCTCTGGAATCGGGTGCACGCGTCTTGTGCCTGGCAGAGGCGCGCCAGCCCGAGTGAGTGAGCCTACGAGTGCCCAGCCCAGGCGAGGTGGGGACAGAACAGCTCAGGGCCCCCGGAGCAGGCTGAGAGGAAAAACCTGCTGGGCGGCTCAAATATTGCACCAGGTAGCCTGGCAGATGTGCGCGGTAGGGCACCGAGGCCGCCCTGGGCAGCGGCTGAGGGGGGGTTGGTGCTGGTTCGGGTTGGGCGACAATGAGAAGGGAGGAGGCCACCCAAGCAGGCACTTGAGGAGCAAGACATGAAGGGACTAACGTAACAGAGCAGCGCCCACTGGGTAGAGTGCTCCGCTAACACGCACAAAGCTCCGAGGTCCACGCAGCACCCATGGAACTAGCTGTGGTGGACACGCTTGTCACCCCAAAGTTCAGTAGCAAAGGCAGGAGGATGAGGCATTTAAGGCTGGACTGGGCTACGTAGTGAGGACCTCGTCTCCAAAGTAAAGGTAAAAATCAGGCTAAGGCTAGCTGGAGAGATGGCTCGGGTTAAGTGTAAAATCGGCTGCTCTCCCAGAGGACCTGGGTTCAGTTTCCAGCACCTCACCTGCACGGTTGCTCACAGCCATCACCCATAACTCAGTTCCAGGGCATCGGACTCCCAGCTAAATGGGGCACCAGACACGCACGTGGTTCACAGACATACGAATGAGCAAATGTTCAAACACATAGAATAAAATAGCACGTTAAAAATGTCTCAGGAGGAGCAGGGCTGGACTCTGTAGGGGGAGCACTGACCTGGCTTGTAGAAAGCCCCAGGATCCATGGCAGGAGATGACAGCATACACCTGTCAATCCGGTATTCAGGAGGTGGAGGCAGGAGGATCTGGAGTTCAAGGCTACAGAGTAAGTCTGAGGCCAGACTGAGCTAATGAGACCCCATCTGGGAGGCAGAGGCATGGGGGTCCCTCTGAGCACAAGGCCAGCCAGGTCCAACTGGTGAGTTCCCAGACAGCCTGGGCTACACAGAGAAACCCCGTCCTCAAAAAACAAAAGAAACAACCAATAAACAAACAAACAAACATCACAAAATAATAAGTCTGCAGAGGTTCAACAGTTCCCCTTTCGCAGACAGGGAGTAACGTTCCATGGTGGTAAAGCTCTGCTTGGCTTTTTCTTAAATTGGTGTTTGAGACAGGCTCTTACGATGTAGCTCAGGCTGACCCGAAACTAGCAATTCTCCTGTTTCAGCCTTCTTAATGCTGAGATGGCAGAAGTAAATTCCCATCCCGGGTTTGGATTCGACTCTTGACCTGGCTGTCATCGAGAACCGGGGCATGTCCCCCCAGATCGATCCCCATTGGGCTTAGCTCTGTCCTCTTGGAGACCTTCCTGTGTGACCCTGTCCTGTGAAATCCCTTGAGGAGCAGGTTGTGTTCCCGCAGAGGTCATCTAGGGATGAGGGAACCTGGAGACATCCCACATGGGGTTCCTGAGTCCTGACTTCTCAGGACTGAAGGAGAAACTTCAAGGCACCTACCTGGTTTCCTAACTTGGGCCATGAATTCACCTCTCTGATTCTAAATTTGCTCTCCTTTTAAGGAGATTGATAACCAGCTGTTCGGAGCACAAACAGGGCTTCGCCTCTATACTCTATGGCAGCAATCCCTTTCACATGCATTTATATATTTTGTGCCTGTGCAGGTCCGAGGACAACTCTCAGGACTTGCTCTGGATAAAGCAAGTGCCTTTACCCTGAGTCCTCCTTTGGTGCAGCCAGTGAGCTTGCTCCTCGAGGACACCACGCACAGGTCACTGAAAGAGCTTTCTTCTCTTTTCCTTTTGTTTGTTTGTTTTCTGTTTTTTTTTTTTTTTTTTTTTTTTTTTTTGAGATGGGTTTCTCTGTATAACAGTCTTAGCTGTTCCAGAATACACTCTATAGACCAGGCTGGCCTCAAACTCACAGAGATCCACCTGCCTCTGCCTCCTGAGTGCTGGGATTTAAAGGCATGCGTCACCATTGCCCGGCTGGGCTTACTTTTCTGCCTGCCTAAGTATAGAATTTAGGATAGACTCCAACATACCATCCCCCTGCCCCAGGCTTCCAAGTATTGGGATAACAGGCTTGGACAACCATACTCCGCTTTAAGGTTTCTTTTGTTGTTGTTGTTTTTCGAGACAGGGTTTCTCTGCAGCTTTTAGAGCCTGTCCTGGAGCTAGCTCTTGTAGACCAGGCTGGTCTCGAACTCACAGAGATCCGCCTGCCTCTGCCTCCCGAGTGCTGGACTAAAGGCGTGCGCCGCCACCACCCAGCCTCTGCCTTAAGTTTTTATCTTCCTGTATATAAGAACTCTCTCAGGGGCTGGAGAGATGGCTCAGAGGTTAAGAACCCTGACTGCTCTTCCAGAGGACCTGAGTTCAATTCCCAGCAACTACAGAGTGACTCCCAAACCACCCTATAATGAGGATCTCGTGCCCTACATGCCAAAGCACTGTACATATAATAAATAAATCTTTTTAAGAAAAAAACTCTCTCCCTCTGTGGTGTTAGTAATGGGATAAGTGTCCTTACTGGGGGGATTCTACGGCGAGGGCTCCACCTTGACCATGCCCCCAGCCCTCCACTGATGATTCTAGGTGGGGCTTCACCCTGACTACGCCCCCAGCCCCTCACTGGGGTTCTAGGCAGGGCTCCACCCTGTCTGACCCCGCTCCCAGGACCTCACTGGGGGATTCTAGGTGGGGCTCCACGCAGACACTTTATGTTAAACCATATGCCCCAGCCCAGAAAACCATCAGCAAATAGAACAGTACTTAGCATTCAGTAAATATTCATTGAGGGCTGAGATGTGGTTCAGTGGTCAAAGCTTGCCTTGCCACAAATCCACAAAGGCTTTGGTTCCATCTTTACCACAGTAATAAAATAAAATAAAATAAAATAAAATGTGATAATGCTAAAAGGAGAGGAAATTATGCACTTGGAATGCTGAAGAAGGAGATGAGTTCTCTACTGCTCTAGACTACATGAGATGCCATTTAAAAAATAAATTAAATAATGTAAATGTGGCAACATAATCTATAATCCTAGCACTAAGATATTGGTGTAGTAGGATGAGAAGTTTGAGACTTGCCTGGGCTATGGGAGACTGAAAAAAGGAAAGAAAAAAGCCGGGTGGTGGTGGTGCATGCCTTTAATCCCAGCACTCGGGAGGCAGAGGCAGGCGGATCTCTGAGTTCGAGGCCAGCCTGGTCTACAAGAGCTAGTTCCAGGACAGGCTCTAGAAACTACAGGGAAACCCTGTCTCGAAAAACCAAAAATAAAAAAAGAAAAGAAAAGAAAAGTCCAGGCATAGTGGTGCATGCCTTTAATCCCAGCACTTGGGAGGCAGTGGCAGGCAGATTGACAGAGCAAATTCCAGGACAGACAGGGATACACAGAGAAAGCCTGTCTCAGAAAACAAAACAAAAAAAAAGTAAAATAAAAATAAATGAAATACAATAACATAAGGTAAAATTTTAGCCCGGCTTGGTGGCATGAACCTTTAATCTTAGCACTCTGGAGGCAGAGGCAGATCGATCTCTGTGGGATTTTTTTTGGGGGGGGGTTCAAGACAGGGTTTCTCTGTAGCTTTGGAAACTGTCCTGGAACTCACTATATAGACCAGGCTGGCCTCGAACTCACAGAGATCTGCCTGCCTCTGCCTCTGAGTGCTGGGATTAAAGGAGTGCGCCACCACTGCCCACTGATCTCTGTGATTTTAAAGCCAGACTGAGCTACATAGAGTTCCAGGCTGAACTACACAGTGAGATCCTGCCTCAAAAAAGTCCATAATATCAAAAATAGAGATGGAGATGTAGCTCGGTGGCAAGTCCGTGTCTAGAATCTGCAAAAGCTCTGTATTCCAATCCAGTACTGAAGAAAGTGTGTGTGTGTGTGTGTGTGTGTGTGTGTGTGTGTGTGTGTATGTATGTATGTATGTATGTATGCGTATATGTATGTGTTGGGGGAGACCACTTGTCTGTTCCCGGCTGCCCAGAACAAAAATAATCACAAAGAAATCTGTATTAATTTCAATACTGTTTGGCCAATAGCTTAAGCATATTTCTGGCTAACTCTTATATCTTAAATTAACCCATTTCTAGTAATCTGTGTATCGCCATGTGGCTATGTCTTACTGGCAAGGTTCTAGTGCATCTGTCCCCAGCGGCGGCTGCATGGCTTCTCTCAACTCTGCCTTCTTTTTTTCAGCATTCAGTTTAGTTTTCCCCACCTAGTTCTATTCTACCCTATCACAGATCAAGGCAGCTTTTTTATCCATTAACCAATAAAAGCAACACATATACAAAAGGACTTTCCACACACTTGTATGTAATTATGCCATGTGAATAATATGTAATGTAATATATGTATATGCATGCATATATGCCTATGTGTGTATATGTATGTTGTATGCATGTATGTATGTATGTTGTAGTCTTAGTTAGGGTTTATATTGCTTTGAAAAAACACCATGACTAAAAGCAGGTTGGGGAGGAAAGGACTTATGTGGCTTACACATCCACATCGCTGTTCATCACTGAAGGGAGTCAGGACAGGAAGGAACTCAAACAGGGAAGGAACCTGGAGGCAGGAGCTGGTGCAAAGGCCATTAAAGGATACGATCCCATGGCTTGCTCAGCCTGCTTCTTATAGATCCTAGGACCACCAGCCCAGGGTTGGCACCACCCACAGTGGGCTGAACCCTCCCATATTGATCACTAATGAGAAAAAACCCTTACAGTTGGATCTCTTGGGGTCATTTTCTCAACTGAGGCTCCTTCCTCTCTGATGACTTTAGGTTGTCAAGTTGACACAAAACCAGCCAGTACATATGTATATGCATATGTATGCCATGTATTTGTGAATATATGTGTGCATTGTGTATATGTGTGTATGTATATATGCATGAGTATACTGAGGTGTGTATAGACATATGCACTGTATGCATATGTGTATATATGTGTGTATATACGTTCCCTTAGTTTGGGTTTCTGTTGCTGTGGAGAGACAACATGACCACAGCAACTCTCATAAGAAAGGCATTTGAAGCTGGGCGGTGGTGGCACACGCCTTTAATCCCAGCACTCGGGAGGCAGAGGCAGGCGGATCTCTGTGAGTTCGAGACCAGCCTGGTCTACATGAACTAGTTCCAGGATAGGCTCCAAAACCACAGAGAAACCATGTCTCAAAAAACCAAAAAAGAAAGAAAGAAAGAAAGGAAGGAAGGAAGGAAGGAAGGAAGGAAGGAAGGAAGAAAGGAAGAAAGAAAGAAAGAAAGAAAGAAAAGCATTTGACTGGGTGGTTCACTTATGGTTCAGAGGCTCAGACAGTTATCATGTCAGGGAGCATGCTGGTAAGCAGGCAGACATGGCGCTGACTACATCTTGATCAGAAAGCAACAGGAAGTAGACTGAGTTACTACTGGGTTGTATCTTGAGCATAGGAAACCTCAAAGCCTGCCCCCCAGTGACACACTTCCTCCAATAAGACCACACGTCCTAATAGTGTTACTCCCTATAAGTTTATGGGGGCCAATTACATTAGACTACCACATATGTATATGTGTAAATGTGTGTACACATGTATATGTGTGTATATGTGTGTGTGCATGTGCATATGTATATATGTACATATGTTGTATGTGTGCATATATGTGTATATGCGTGCATAGGTGTAGATGTCTGATGCTCTTTACCTCTTGTTCCTCTGGGACTCTCTCTGTTCACATTGCCCCCTCCTATCTTTTTGAACTTGGAGATCTTCCCACATCTGCCTCCCAAGTGCTGGCATTAAAGGTGTCTTCCTCATTTTTAAATGTGTGTGTGTGTGTGTGTGTGTGTAGTATGTTTCTGTGATGTACCTGTGTGGGCCTGCAGGACACATCTGCAGGTCAGAGGGCAGCTGTGTGTAGAGAGTTCTCTCCTCCCACCTTTACATGGCTCCCAGGGTTCGAACTGGGACATCGGACGTGGGCAGCAAGCACCTTCATGCCATGAAACATATGCTCACTCCTCTTTTGGTTTTTCAAATTACCCCATGCGTGCGTGTGGAGGCCAGAGAGGAGTGTCCATCATTCTCCTCCCAGCCCACCCTTCCAGAGCCTGGGGCTGGAGTCTCCACCCACCCAGCAAGCAGTCCCCAGCAGAGCCATCTTTCCAGCTTCTTTGCCTTCGTTTTTTTGATCCCAGGATCTTCCTGTCTCTTCTTCCCCAGTGCTTGGGATGTAGGCACCACGCCCAGCACATCAGTGTTCCTAACTGCTGAACCATGTCTCCATCCCAGGGAACGTCTTAAAAATAAGCTAAAGGTTGGAGAGATGGCTCAGTGGTTAAGATCACCGGCTGCTCTTGTGGAGGACCTGGAAACTGAACCCATATCCCGCAGCTCTCGGCTGCCTGTAACTCCAGCTGGAAGAGGCTGGAGAGATGGCTCTTCGTTAAGAGCCCTTGCTGTGTCATCCTGAAGACTAAGTTCAGATCCCAGTACTCGTAAAACAAGCCAGGTGCATCTGCAGATGCCAGCTACTCTGGCTCTGGGTGGGAAGAGACAGGGCTGCTAGGGACTGCTTGGGTGGAGACTCCAGCCCCAGGCTCTGGAAGGGTGGGCCGGGAGGAGAATGACGGACACTCCTTTCTGGCCTCCACACGCATGCGTGGGGTAATACACAATGGAATTTGAAAACCAAAAGAGGGGTGAGCATATGTGGATGCCAGAATGGAAAGCAAAACCCTCGGGGCACGTACCATCTCCCAGGGATGCTCTCGAACTCCCCATCCTCTTGCCTCCACATCCTGAGCGCTGGAACCGACAGGCATCAGCCAGCGTGCCCAATAAGCCCTTCTCTTTTTTAAAATTTAACTTTATCTTTAAAAAGAAACAGGTTGCCGAGCGATGGTGGCGCACGCCTTTAATCCCAGCACTCGGGAGGCAGAGGCAGGCGGATCTCTGAGTTCGAGGCCAGCCTGGTCTACAAGAGCTAGTTCCAGGACAGGCTCTAGTAACTACAGGGAAACCCTGTCTCGAAAAACCAAAAAAAAAAAAAAAAAAAAAAAAAAAAAAAAGAGCTAGTTCCAGGACAGGCTCTAAAGCCACAGAGAAACCCCATCTCAAAAAACAAAAATAAATAAATAAATAAATAAATAAATAAAATAAAAAAAATAAATAAAAAGAAACAGGTTCTTTAAAATATTATGGGTGTGCATGCATATGCGCATGTGCATGTAAGGGGGCGTTTGATTTCTTCTGCCCCCCTGCCCCACATACACCGGCAGCTAGAGTTACAGGCAACTAGAGCTGCTCCAGTGGGTTCAGTTTCCAGGTCCTCCTCAAGAGCAGCCGGTGATCTTAACCACTGAGCCGTCTCTCCAACCCCTACCTTATTTTTTAAGAAGTTCTCTGGGTTGGAGACATGGTTCAGCAGTTAAGAACACTGACTACTCTTCCAGAGGACCTGGGTTCAATTTCCAGCACTTACATGTCAGCACACAACTGTCTGTAACTCCAGTTCTAGGGGATCTGATGCCCTATCAGATGTATATCTGATGCCAGATATACATGCAGGCAAAACATCAATGTGCATAAAATAAAAATAAATTTTAAAAAATCTTTTTTTAAAAAAGAAGTTCTCATTATGTAGCCCAGGTTGGCCTGAAATTGGCAGTAATCCTCCTGCCTCATCCTCCTGGGTGCTCAGCTGACAGACAGGTGCCCTCCTGAGACTCAGACATTAGGGGAGACAGCAGGAGGGAACACTGCATGGCCTTTCCTGTCCCCGTGCACCAGGCAGCTTGCCTGCAATCAGTCCAACACACCCAGAACCTTTGAACTTGACCAGTGGCCAGAAATCCCAGCTGGTGCCAGGCGTGGAGGAACACACCTGTTCCAGCACTCTGCAGGTGGAGGCAGGAGGGTCAGTCGCACAGAGGGAGGAGACCCCTCATGTCCCAGTGATTTGGCTCCTGTACTCATTATGTGCGCATGGGCCACGGCAGGTGTGCAAGGACAACTGGAGGGAATGGGTCCCTGTGGGTGGTGTAAGGTCTCAACTGTGGTGAATGGCAGAGGTGCCTGTTTAACATATCAAAGCTGGACCCGGCCTTCAGGCTCTCCCAGCATCCCTCACTCCTTACCTATTGCAGGGTATGGCTGGCACAATCCCACCTTCTATCCTGAACTCTCCAGTCCCAGGGCTGGGCTGCCCTTCCCCAGAGGCTTTTCTGTATATAGGTCAGACAGGTTGGTTACCCACCCCTTTTGTACCTTTGGCCTCCTGGCTGGTTCCCCTCTGTCCCCTCTCTTTTCCCCTCCTCCCGCCTCACATGGCTCAGAGTTCTGTCCACTCTGCACGTGTCTGCGTCCAGCTGCGCTCTCCCACATAACTATAACACTTTCCCCTCACCACACCTAGGAGCAGTCCTGTCCTTCCTGTCCTTTTTATCTCTTTTCTTCATTCAGGTCCCGGGGATGAAGTCGGGTCCTCAGTTTACTGGCTGAGGCCTCTTGCCTGCTCTTGCCTAGATTTTATAGGACAGTCTTCTCCCTATAACTCACAAACTCGACACACTTTGCAAGGTGCAATGGCACGGACCCACCATGCCAACACTTTAAGGACATACTCAGCTGTGGAGCCAGTTGCAGGCCAGCCTGAGCTACATGAGGCTCTGTCTTTAAAAGGCTTAAAAAAAAGAGACACTTTTAATAAGAGGGGGTGGGAGATGGGCAGTGGAGCAGTGGTGGGCACACACCTTTAATCCCAGAACTCTGGAGGCAGAGGCAGGTGATCTGTGAGTTTGAGGCCAGCCTGGTCTACAGAGCGAGTTCCAAGACAGTCAGGGGTACACAGAGAAACCCTGTTTTGAAAACCAAACCAAACAGATGACAAAAAACAAACAAATGGGGGGTCATAAAACATCTGGGGTGGCAGGAGCCCCTCTTCCTGATTTACCACCTGGAGTGGCAGCGGCCTCCCCCTCCTGACCAGCCCTCTGGGGTGGCAGCGGCCTCCCCCTCCTGACCAGCCCTCTGGGGTGGCAGCAGCCTCCCCCTCCTGACTTGCCACAGCTGCATAGTGTTCTGAACAATCACTGTGGCCTCTGAGTCAAGGGAGTATAAGAGATCAGAAACCGAAGTGTGCGGGGCTCCCTCTGCCAAGTGTTTAGAGGGTGGTCACCTGTGTTTTGTGGGGCTTCTGCCATGCTTCTGAAAGTGACCCAATAAACTCCCTGCTCACCAAGCTAGACTGGGGTGGGGCGGTTTCCAGGTGTCCTATCCAAGGTAAGTGACATGTATTCACATTTCCCAGAGAAAAGTTCAGGCAACAACTTTCTTTCTCTTTTTCTTTCTTCCTTCTTTCTCCTCTCCTCTCCTCTCCTCTCCTCTCCTCTCCTCTCCTCTCCTCTCCTCTCCTCTCCTCTCCTCTCCTCTCCTCCCTCCCTCCCTCCCTCCCTTTCCTTCCGCCATCTCTCTCCTGCTTCTATTACCCAGACTTTCCTTACACTCAGTAGTTAAGGTTGCCCTTGAACTCCCGACCCTCCTGCCTCTGTCTCCTGAGTACTGGGATGGCAGCCAGCTCTGTGAGACTGCTGCGGCAGTGGTGACTCTGGCAAGGACAGATGATTCCCACAAAGGCGAGCCAACGCCCACTGGTGTCACACGTTATGTAACTCTGCTTTCAAAACCAGAGAGCTGGCGCTATTGGTATCTGGAGATTTTAATCTGGTTTGAATTGCCTTGACCTGGATTCCTTGGGGTTTCTCCCCATTTCCCTGTGTGCACTTTGTGCAAACCACACAGCTATCATGAGCTTAATCACTAAATTCCAAAGGAAAGGCAGTGGTGGCTCCTGTCTGTCATCCTAGCCCTCAGGAAAGAGGCTCTGGAATTGGATGCCAATCTTGGCAACATAGTAAATTCCAGGCCAGCCTGAGCTACGGGAGACCCTGTCTTGGACAAAAATCACCAAATAAGGAAACTTAGTAACCCCTTGAAGAATAGAAAGGGGATTCCAACCCTACCACATCCTTCAGAACTTCAGCTTGTTTAAAAGGGATTACAAGGTTACTGCATTTTAGAAAGAGCCAATGACTTGACAAAGGTTTTGTTTTTGTCTTAAACAATTCATATGTGGAAAGGAATAAGACCTACTAGCAGTGAGCCTGGCTCCTTGCTACATGCCCACCATCTCAGCATTACTGAGGCTGAGGCAGGTAGATTGCCATGAGTTCCAGGTCAGTCTGGGCTATAGAGTGAGATCTTGTCTCAGAAAATCAAAAGAAATTCATCCCAATACATACACATAGCTGAACCAACCCCTCAGCCCACTGAGGTTTGAATAGTGACATTGAAGGACTGCAGAAGTGGAATAGCAATTGATAGCACTTGCTGTGTAGATGACAGTTTTTGTCCTGTCTGGTCCCGCAGCCATTCAGTCTGAAAGAAACACACACAGGCTTATATTAACTATAAACTGTTTGGTCAATTAGCTCAGGCTTATTATTAACTAGCTCTTACAATGTAAATTAATCCATAATTCTTATCTATGCTTAGCCATGTGACTTGGTACCTTTTCTCAGTAAGACATTCTCATCTTGCTTCCTCCACATCCGGATGATAACAGCGTCTCTGCCTTTCCTCTTCCCAGAATCTTCCTTCTCCTTGTCTGGTTGCCCTGCCTATACTTCCTGCCTGGCCCATCACTGTTTTATTAAACCAATACAAGTGACAGCTCTTGAAACGTACAAGAGCATTATCCCACAGCAGATAAGGAAAGGGGAGATGTGGGATGTCCTTCTGTATATGTGTTGCTTTTATTGGTTGATTAATAAAGCTGTTCCGCCAATGGCTTAGCAGAGTAAAGCCAGGCAGGAAATCTGAACATATATATATATATATATATATATATATATATATATATATATATATATATATATATATATATATATAGAGAGAGAGAGAGAGAGAGAGTAGGCAGAGTCAAAGAGACACCACACCATGTAGCTGCTGAAGGAGAAAGATGCCATAACATTACCAGTAAGCCACATCCTCATGGTGATACATAGATGAATAAATGGGTTAATTTAAGAGGTAAGAGCTAGTTAGGAATATTACTGAACCATTGACCAAACAGTGTTGTAATTAATATAGTTTCTGTATGATTATTTTGGTCTGAGCAGCCAGGAAATGAAAGTGCAGTCTCTGTCTAAAAATGGTGCCCAAGCTGGGGCTCAAACCCATGACCCTGAGATTAAGAGTCTCATGCTCTACCGACTGAGGTAGCTGAATGACTGTGGAACCGGGTGGGAAACTTCTGTCTACAAATGGCACTGAAAGATTTGGCAAGAATTTCCATATAAAGCCTGAGAAAGCTAAAAAAGGGGATTCTAGACAGACAAGAACTGAGACAAGTGAACCGTCTTGGTAAGAGACATGGTTCCTATAAAAGAGGTTTCCTGACTCAGGATTAGCAGCAAAAACCTTGCAGATCTTTTAAGAGGCTTTGCCACCAAACACTTAAATGGTATTTATGAGACAGTGACAGCATGCTTCTTGGTGGTGGCAGGGACCTAGAAACTCCAGAGTTGTAGCAATATACATGGCTTCCACCTATACCTCTGCCATAAAGCTAGACTCTCAGGAAGCTAAGTATGGGTCAGAGTCAGCCACCAATATCACAGCTTTAATCCTAGCCATATTGCTTAGCAGATTAAAGACTCATGTGCTCAGAAAAAAAAGAGATGTACAGTAAAGACAGATTAAATTGAAAAAAACCTCTAAACGGTTTACAGTGTGTTTAAAAATAAACATAGGTTGGGAGAGAAAAGAAATGGTATATAGAAAGCACTTAGGGGAAAAAAAGAAATAGAGTAATAGGTATGGTGGTGCATGCCTTTAATCCCAGCACTCGGGAGGCAGAGGCTGGCAGATCTCTGTGAGTTTAAGGCCAGTCTGGTCTACAGAATGAGTTTAGCAGGAATTAGCCTTGAAAACTACGCCCACATTCCAAAAAATTTGATTACAAATGTTTGTCTTTGTTTAGTGTGTTGGTTAAAAGTTGCTATCAATAATGGTCAGGAAAAAAAGCTAAACAAAAGAGATTAGATTCAGGGTCTTGTTTTGAAAAGAAAAAAGGGGGCTGGAGAGGTGGCTCAGAGGTTAAGAGCACTAGTTGCTCTTCTAGAGGTCCTGAGTTCAATTCCCAGCAACCACATGGTGGCTTACAACCATCTATAATGAGATCTGGTGCCTCTACTGGTATATATATGCTAACAGAACATTGTATACATAATAAATAAATCTTTAAAAAAAGAAAAGAAAAAAGGGGAAATGCTGTGGGATAATGCTCTTATACACTGTAAAGGTTTGTCACTCACATTGGTTTAATAAAACTCTGACTGGCCAGTAGCCAGGCAGGAAGTATAGGTGGAGCAACCAGGCGAGAAGGAAGATTCTGGGAAGAGTAAAGGCAGAGACACTGTTATCATCCAGATGCAGAGGAAGCAAGATGAGAATGAATGTCTTACTGAGAAAAGGTACCAAGTCACATGGCTAAGCATAGATAGGAATTATGGGTTAATTTAAGTTATAAGAGCTAGTTAATAATAAGCCTGAGCTAATAGGCCAAATAGTTTATAATTAATATATGTCTCTGTGTGTTTCTTTCCGACTGAAGTCTGCAGGATCAGGTGGGACAGAAACTTCCATCTACACTTGCTGTTTTTAATTGGGCCTGGGTTCAGTTCCCAGCCAGGAAGCTTACAATCATCCGTACTTTCAGTATTTAATCCCAGCACTCAGGAAGAAGAAGCAGATAGATATCTGAGTTTGAGGCCAGCCTGGCCTACAGTGAGCTCCAGGAAAGCCAGGGCTACACAGAGAAACTCTGCCTCAAAAAAACAAAAGAAAAAAAAAGTGCATCACTGTATCCCTGGCTGGTCTTTCTTTTAACATTTTTTTTTAAATCTTTCATCCTTTAACAGTTTCATACATTTATGCAAAGTATTTTACTCAGATCCATTCCTGTCCCTCCCATTCCTCCTGGTAAAGCCTCCTCCCACCTTCATGTCCTTTTTCTGCAACCCTCTGAGTCCAGTAACTGCTGCC
The DNA here is from genome assembly GCF_903992535.2 of Arvicola amphibius. Classification (NCBI taxonomy): domain Eukaryota; kingdom Metazoa; phylum Chordata; class Mammalia; order Rodentia; family Cricetidae; genus Arvicola; species Arvicola amphibius. Next base: position 94,590,057 of record NC_052047.1, read on the forward strand.
TGCTGGAATACTGACTGATCTTATCCAGGCAGCTGCAGTTGCGATGAGGTCACGAGTGTGCATCAGACATTTCACAGCCTTCATCCCACCCTCCAGCTCTCGCAGTCGTTCTGCCCCCTCTTCTGTGATGTTCCCCCAAGCCTTGGAGGGCAGTGGTGCTGAAAATGTCCCACTGAGGACTGAGCACTTGCACCTGCTTCTTCCTCTGCGTTCTGACTCATGAGTCTCTGCAAACAGGCAGGAACATTCCAAAGGCAGTTTCACATCCAGCGAGCAATGAGAGGTGGGTGTCTTCCTTGGCCTGTGACTTCCGAAGGTGGGCTCTGGGTCATCTTACAGCACCAAGCATAATTCCCTCCTGTAGAATAGCCTTGACTCCAACCAGAAGGCTGCTGGCTGCCCCGTCACTCTCAGGCCACTACTGCACCAGGGTTGCTGTCCTGCCATTCGTCAGAGCGGTAGTAGCCAGGGTCCACAACCGGATAACACAACTGATATCTTTTCTTTCCCAACAGACTGAATGTCACCTTCTGGCACTATGAAATCAAACCAGCAGGGAGGAAGGCCCCCGTTCCAGCTTGGTTTCTCTGTGTCCTGCAACCAAAGCAACTGGTGTCTTCAGCAACTAAGTCTTGTCACCTGATTATAGGAGGCAACCAAGAGCCATGGCAAGAGCCTGTGTTGTTGTTGTTGTTTTGGTTTTTCGAGACAGGGTTTCTCTGTGTAGCTTTGGAGCCTGTCCTGGAACTAGCTCTTGTAGACCAGGCTGGCCTCGAACTTACAGAAATCCACCTGCCTCTGCCTCCCGAGTGCTGGGATTAAAGGTGAATGACATCACCGCCCAGCTGAGACTGTGTTGTTTGAAGAGATCTGGGGAGAAACATTTCAGGCCTTTGATGTTCTTTTCTGGCCTTTGTGCAAATTTAAATGCAGGTCCCCAGTTACCAAAATGTACCTTCCTCAGGGAACACAGCGCTGCTTAGGAAATCTTTCAGGAATCCCGGGATGCACCAGAGACTCCCATTTTATAGGCAAAGAAACTGAGACTCAGGAATCCAGCGGCTTGCCTCAGTTCATCATTTGATAGCTGTTTGACCTAGAATAAATTCCTTAACATCTCTAGGCTTTAGTTTCTTTTTAGTAACTCGGAGATGAAGTAGTTGCTATTTCTTGGGGCTGCTAAGGATATTAAATAAGATAATATGGGGCTGGAGTATGGCTCAGAGTTAGAGGCCCCACTAAGAATCCCCCAGTGAGGAGCTGGGGGCATAGTCAAGGGTAGAACTACCTAGAACCTCCCAGTGAGGGGCTGGGGGGCAAGGCTTGGCGCTGGGAATCGAGATGAACAACTTGTAGACTGTCTCCCCATGAAGCTCTTGTTCTACAACTACAAAAGACAAAACCAAAAAGATCAATCAGTGCAACTACTTTAAGTAATGTTTATGTCAGGTGACAACTAATTGGGAAAGTTCCAGACTGTGCTTCTGGTGGTAGCAAAGGCAGTGAGTTTCTGCATACATGTCTGAGCCTGATATAGGTGTGTTGGGAAAGAGCTCAGCAAAGAGCAGAGGGAATCCCATCTGGTAGGAAGTGTGGCCATTGGAGCCAAGCGAGTGTGCAAGGAAGACTAAGGTGGGTGCAGAGGTGACTGGCAAGGAGCCATGATGTCACGGGCTCGATGGCTCAGTTTCACCTCTTCCGAGAACCTCCTAGCACAGGCGAGGCTGGAGGAAAACGGAGAAGCAGGTGTGGCCGTGGAGGGAGTTTACGGGATTTGGGTCTGGCGGCGGCAGCTCGAGGTGGAGGGGACAGTATTTCTCAAGGTGGAGGACCATGCATCTCACAGCAAAAACTGTCCACCTGAAATGGGACAATAAAAGGGACGTTTCTAGAGAGCTGGGCACCCTCCAAGAATGAATACAGCTATAGAGAACATCCGATGCCTCCGTCAAGTTTCAGGGCTCCTGCTCTGGGGTCCTTGGAGGCCTCCAGGAGCCCTACCTCAGCGTCCCCACTCCTTAAGCTACTTTGTTCAATACATTTCTCAGCGAGTCCAAGGCTCGACTTCTTGTATAAGTCCCGCCCCCTTTTTCAAAGCGCCTATACCCGGGAGTCATGGCTGAAAGCACCTGGGAATTGTAGTTCCTATGACCAGGCGAGCACATGACATGCACCCAGAGATTGCTGCGGGAGCAACGGTGACGGGCAGATGTCTCACCTGAGGCATCCCCTCACCCCGCTGTGCGCTGCTTCCCGCGTGGGCACCGCGGAACCGCAAAGCCCCTTGCGGGAACCTGCATGACCGAGATAGGCTTTCCCTAGTCTTTCGAACGCTAACTTCCGATGAAGACCCCGCCCACAGGTTTACCCCCGCCTTCTGCGGCCCCACCCACTCCCTTCTCGGAAGTGGACTAGCGAGCGACTCCCGCAGAGCACGCCGGGAACTGTAGTTCCGGAAGGCAAGCCGGGGCGCGCGGAGGTATGTGGCCCCGAGTGCTGCTTGGGGAGGCCCGGGTGGCTGCAGTCGGATACGGTGCTGTCTTGTCTCGCTTCGCCGTGCGTTTCTCTCCGCCATGGACTGCTGGAAGCGGCTCACCCCTGCGGAGGAGCCTGCATGGAACTACTCCGCGAGCTTTCCCGCTCATCCCCATAGTGGTGGAACAGACGGTACGGGGTCCTGGTAGGGACATGGCGTGGCGTGGAGACTTGAGGAGGCAGGGCGGCGTGCAATGGTCGCTGACCTTTCACCACTTTTCTTTTCCTACCAGGGTCGAGGCGAGCGCGCTTATGACATATACTCGAGGCTCTTGCGGGAACGCATCGTGTGCGTCATGGGCCCGGTGAGCGACCCCGGTGCGCTCTGGAGACACCTAGCTGTCTCTCCAACCTTTCTCTCCTTGTCAAGCTCTGTGCCTCACCCTGCTCGGTCATCCCTGGTGACCTCCTAGACCCTAGGCCCTGACCTTAAACATTCTTTTTCTTTTGAACCAGACTCTTGCTGCGTAGTCCAGGCTAGCTTCCACCTTGCCATCCTTCTGCCTCAGCTTCCCGAATGTTGGGTGTCAAGTGCGTACACCACCGTAGTCTGCGGCAGGGTCTCACGCTGGCCTTGAAGTCCCTCTGTAGCTGATGGTGACATTTATTGGGGTGAAGGTGTACCACCACACCAGGTTCATGACGTGCTGGGACTGGAACTCAGTGCCAGCGTTCTACCCGCTGAGCCACAGCCCTAGTTAGATAGTTGACTTTTTGAGACAGGGTCGTGTGTAGCCCAGGCTGACTTTGAACCCTGATCCTCTTGCCTCCGACTCCCAAGTGCTGGGATGACTGGTATGTACCGCCACACCAGGTCTAGGCAGTGCTTAGAGCCAGGGCCTTGAGCTTGCTAGGTGAGCACTCGACCCACTAAACTACATCCCAGCCCTGTCCTCAGCTTATTGCCGTCAGGCGTCTGGGGCTCCCTGACCACCCCCTTTCTATGCTGGCTCATTAAGCCTCCACCCAGCCCACCTTCAATCTGGGGACAATTCTGCCCTCCCCACCTACAGATTGATGACAGTGTCGCCAGCCTAGTGATCGCTCAGCTGCTGTTCTTACAGTCTGAAAGCAACAAGAAACCCATCCACATGTACATCAACAGCCCAGGTGAGCAGGGCCTGACCTGGATAGGGCTTGGGAATATTCCCTCTCTGGAGAATAGGTCTGAAACAGCTTTCTGCAGAATCTAACATTTAAACTCGCTCCGGGCATGGCAGGGTGGTGCACTTGTCAGGCAAAGGCGGGCAGATCTCTGAGTTCTAGGGCAGCCAGGACTACACAGAAATTTAGTATTTTTAGCCAGGTGTGGTGGTGCACACTTTAATTCCAGAATTCAGGAGGCAGGTGCAGGCAGATCTCTAGAGGCCAGCCTGGTCTACAGAGTGAATTCTGAGACAGTCAGAGCGACACAGAGAAACCCTGTCTTAAGAAACAAAAACAAACAAAAAACAAAGAACTAGCTAATTAATTAAAATCGCTCCAAAAGGGCTGTCGCTGGCCTGGAACTTTCCAAGTATGCCAGTGTGGCTGGAGAGTGAGCCCCAAGGATCCTCGTGTCTCCGCCTCCCCAGTGCTGGAATTACAGGCGTGTTCTGCTGTGTGTATTTTGTGGGTGCTGGGGTTCTGAACCCACTTCCACTTGCTTGTGTAGTGGGAACTCACTCTGCCACCGATTCCCTGTTGGCGTCTCACTTCAGCTGGGGGTTGTCAAAGGGCATGAGCCCCCAGCTATCTGCAGAAATAACTGATTTTGTTGTTGTTGTTTTGGTTTTTCTTTCTTTCTTTTCTTTTTTTTAAAATTTATTTAGTAATGTATAGTGTTCTGCCTGCATGTCTGCCTGCATGCCAAAGAGAGCACTAGATCTCATTACAGATGGTTGTTAGCCACCATGTGGTTTGCTGGGATGAACTCAGAAACCTCTGAAAGAGCAGCCAGTGCTCTTAACCTCCTGAGCCATCTCTCCAGCCCAGTTTTTGGTTTTCGAAGACAGGGTTTCTCTGTAGACCAGGCTGGCCTCGAACTCACAGAGATCCCCGGCCTTCTCTGCCTCCGAGTGCTGGGATTAAAGGCGTGCGCCACCACTGCCTGGGAAAAATCACTGATTTTTAAGAAAAATGTTAGGAAGGAGTGCACTTCATTATGTAAGTATGTGGGGTAGATGGTTGGGTGCATGCCACTGTGTGCGTGTCGGAGGGCAGAGGACAGCCTATGTGAGTCACTTCTCCCCTCCACCATGTGGGTCCCAGGAACTGAACTCGGGCTGTCAGGCTTGGTGGGGAGCGCCCTTACCAGATGGTCCTTCTCAAAGGCCCAGGGATGGGCATTGTTGATTGGGCGCTTGTCAGGCCAGGAGCCTCTCTCTCGGAATTTTCTACACAGTGAGTGCACTCATTTCTCAACAAAGTTTCAAGTGGAAGGTGAGGATGCTCACCTCCGATCTACACAGGGCAGGTGTTCCTTAGAAAGCAGGAGTGGCTGGCCCTACATGGTGATGTATGACCTGACCAGAGTTCATCACCAGGAGGTGGCTGGCAGAGCCTTGTGTGACATGCATGTGTGTGTGCGTGTGTTGTCCCATGTACGTATGTGCCCATAGCTGATTCTAAAAGGAGTCTCCTTGTGACCCCGCCTCTCATTCCTGTCACCTACCCACCCCTATGATGTTTGTACTCATAGTTTGCTGGAACAGAACTGGGGTGGAGGAGGATGCTACTGGGCCCTGACTTGCTCACTGTCTGCAGGTGGCGTGGTGACTGCAGGCCTGGCCATCTACGACACAATGCAATATATTCTGAACCCCATCTGCACGTGGTGTGTAGGACAAGGCTGCCAGCATGGGCTCCTCCTCCTGCTCGCTCGCTGGCGGGCAGCCCAGGCATTGCGCCACTCACTGCCCAATTCCAGAATCATGATCCACCAGCCCTCTGGAGGTGCCAGGGTGAATACAGGTCTTGCAGGGATTGTGGGAGGAAGTCTAGGCCGCTGGTCTTTGCTTGTGACAGAAGCAGCATCTCACCTTGCATCCTTAGCTGTCCTGGAGCATACTATGTAGACCAGGCTAGCCCTAGCCCACTGAGATCTCTCTGCCTCTGCCTCTGCTTTGAGATAGGTTGTTTCATGACTTGGGAGGTGCTCCTTGAGTAGAAATGGAAGACGCTGGGTCCCATCGTCCTCTCCTGCCGGCCGCCCGCCCGCCAGAGGGAAAGGATAACTGTAGTGAGGAGCAGGGGGCAGAGTTCCCACCACCCCGCTCCTGGCCGCCTGGCTAGCTTATGTCCCGAAATAACAACACACAAACTGTATTTCATTTAAACACCTGCCTGGCCCTTAGTTTCAGCCTATTACTCACATCTTGACTAACCCATAGCTAATATCTGTGTAACACCACGAGTGTGTGTCCTTACCAGGAAAGATTCAGCATGTCTGACCTGTGGGCTGGCTCCATACCGTCCTGTCCGAGGCATCTGCCTCAGAGAGGAGAGGGCATAGCGATTGCCCTGAGGCATCTGCCTCACTTCCCAGCATTCTGTTCTGTCTACCTCCACCCACCTATGTTCTAACCTATCAGGCCAAGCATTCTTTATTAATTAACCAATGAATCAGATAGATAGAGAACACACCTACATCAGATAACTAACAAAAGCAGAGCCAGCATGGTAGGCAAGCGCCCTCAGTTTCCAGAACTCAGGAGGCAGAAGCAACAGATTGCTTGAGTCTGAGGCCAGCCTGGATCTGACAGAAGAGTTCCAGGACAGCTAGAGCTATGTAGAGAAACCGTGTCAAGAAGATAAAATAAAAACTGATCATGGGGAAGGAAAATAGGCTCAGAAACTCAGGGTTGAAGCACAGGAATGGGGCTCCCCTCACTCTGGCATCCTACTGGTGGGGGCTGGGGGTGGGGACCCCTCCAGTTCTGAGCTCATCTTCGTCCTGCATTTACCACTGCACATCCTCAGGGCCAAGCCACAGACAAATCGCCATCCAGGCCGAGGAGATCATGAAGCTGAAAAAGCAGCTGTACAACTCTAACGCCAAACACACAAAGCAGAGCCTGCAGGTGATCGGTTGAGCACCCAGCCCGTACTGCGCGTCCATGTACACATCGTCCTGAGTCCGGACTTCCCCACCTGGACATTACTGTGGTGGGGTCACCTGGGCCGTGGCGTGGGCAGCAGACTCACTGGCTACAAGTGCTCTGAGCCTGTGACCCCTTCCAATGCTGAGAGCCAAATGTCTCTAAATGGTGGGGGTGGGGCCCAGGGGTGGAGCCCCGCCTAGAATCCCCAGTGAGGGCATGGGGGTGTGCCTTAAGTGTAAGTTTTAGTATGACAAGTGGTGGTGGCGCACCTTAATACCCAGCATTTGGGAGGCAGAGGGCCGGCAGAATCTCTTGAGTTTGAGACCAGCCTGGTCTACAATGCAAGTTCCAAGACAGCCAGAGCTACACAGAAAAACCTGTCTCAAAAATCAAAAACAAAACAAATATACATTTCTTTCCCTTTTTAAAAAATTCATTTGTTTTTATTATATGTATATGATGTTTTTTCCAATGTATAGTGTCCTATAAATTGCATGTGTTCCTGGTGCCTGTGGAGGTCAGAAGAGGGTGTCAGATCCCCGTGAACTAGAGTTATATAAACAGTTGTGAGCCACTGTGTGGGGCTGAGGATTGAACCATGGTCCCTCTGCCAGAACAATTCTCTTGATCCATCCAAGCCAATTCTCCACTATCAGCCATGAAACTGGCTCTGTCCGGGTCCGTGCTGTTTTTGACAGAGTGTATTTGGGTGGGGAAGGTAAGCAAGGGGATCCAGCAGGGTTTCCCTGGTGCGTGTGACATTCATTTTTTTAAAAAGCAGTTGATTTGGGGAGCATGTGCCTGCCACGTGGATGTGTGGCGGTCAGAGGACCAGTTTGTAAGAGATCAGCTCTCTCCTGATAACTTTGCGCATTGTGGTGGTTGAATGCCAGCTCAGCGGAATTGGTGGCAAGCACCTCTTTCCTGCCAAGCTGTGTGGCTGGCCTGCTTGCCATCCTTTGATCTGTCTTTTTGCTGGTGTGGTTTGCCATCCTTTTGTCTGTCTTGTTGCTGGTGTGGTGTGGGCACGCGTGTACGGTGACATGTAGAGGCCGGAGAACAGTGTTCAGCAGAGAATCGGGAGTCATCCCTTTGAGGGCTACTGAGCTCCTACCTGAAAACATGTTATTTCTTACTACTGGGGAAACTGAGACACAGAGAAGTTCCAAGCCCCTTGGGAAACAATTGTCAGAGTGCGTGCGTGTCTTACTTAAAACTCAGGATGCTGGAACACAACACTGTGGGGCTGGAAGAATAAAATGCTAGGAATGTGTATCTGAGTCCTGGGAGCAGGACGGTCAGGGACAGCTGGTGCCCTAAAGGCAACCTTTGACCTTCAGCTCCCAACCGTTGCCTTGCCGAAATTACAGGTAGTTCTGGGAACGGAACCAGGGCCAGAGCAGGCTAGACCAGTGCTCTACCAATTGACTTTTTTTTTTTAACTTTATTTAACTTTATTTCATGCGCATTGGTATAATGATGTCAGATTCTCTTGAATTGGAGCTACAGACAGACAGCTGCAAGCTGCCATGTGTGTGCTGGGAATTGAACCCGGGTCCTCTGGAGGAGCAGTCAGTGCTCTTAACCACTGAGCCATCTCACCAGCCCCATGACTTTTTTTTTTTTTTTTTTTTAAGACATTGATCTTGGTCTGTATCTCTGGCTGGCCTTGAACTTTGGATCCTCCTGCTCTAGCCTCTCAAGTGGATTTCTCTGTTAGTAATGGCACCTCCTGTGGTCCCATCCTCACAACTTCATAAACCATCTGCTACTGGTGGGGACTTCAACCTAGGTATCTGGGGAAAGCATCCCAGGTTTCTGCTCTTACGTACATGTACTGCTTCCCGCCAGAGTCTGCCATGGAGAGGGACCGCTACATGAGCCCCATGGAGGCCCAAGAGTTTGGCATCTTGGACAAGGTCTTGGTACACCCACCTCAGGATGGGGAGGATGAGCCAGAACTGGTACAAAAGGAGACTCCCACAGCACCGGCCGACTCTCCTGCCCCAGCGAGTACCTAAGGCCTGACCTCATCTCTAGGAGTGTGGAGACCCAGGACCGCCCCACACTCTGTCCTCTGAGCCCAGAGGTACCCCTGGAGAAGATGTGGATTGAGGCTACCTGCCGGCCTGAGACACTGTGACTTTACATTAAACCTTTGTGGTTTTTGTCCCATGTCTGAGGCACCTTCCATTACCTCTCCAAGACACCAGGCCGCTTTCAGTTTGACTCCACGACAAACCACCTTGTTTATTTGTTTGTTTGTTTATCGAGATAGGGTTTCTCTGTTTGAACCTGGCTGGGTCTCAAACTCATAGATCCTCCTGCCTCTGCCTCCCGAGTGCTGGGATTAAAGGTGTGCTCCACTGTGCATGGCTGTTAGCAAGCTTTTAAGCCATATACTAGCCCAAAGCCAGTAGGTAGAACTATGGTTTTATGCATTTACTTTTGATTATGTGTGGGTTTGTGTATCTGAGTGCAGTACCCCGTGGTGGCCATAAAGAGGGTATTGAGTCCCCTGGAGCTTCCCAGTGGGTGCTGGAACTTGAGAGAAGTAGATCTTACTTGCTGAGCCTGTCTCTGCCCCTGGAGTGGGGTGGGTAGTGTGGGCTGGAGGTCAACCAGACGCGACGTGGAGGAGCCACCATCCTCAGACCATGAGACCTGGCTCTTTGCCATAGGATCCAAAAGCAGGCTGGAGCCAGAAAGAATGATAGGGGAGATTTTTGTGGACTTTTTACTAAAAAGGGAAGCAGAGGATTGGGTATATAGATATAGCTAAAAAAGGAAATGGGACAAGTTTATTTGTGGGAGAGGGGGCAGGTGCCAGTGTCCCTATGGAGATCAGGAGTGACTTCTCTGATTCCACTGTGTGTTGGGGGGGTGTCCTGGGAATCACACCAATGCTACCAGGCTCCGTAGGGAGTGCCTTTACCTGCTGAGCCATCTTCGTGAGCCCAGGTGTTATTAGGGTGGTAGACAGTTTTTTGTTTTTTTTTTTTTTTTTTAATTAAAAATTTCCACCTCCTCCCATTTCCCTCCCCCTGGTAGACAGTTTTTTGCTTTTAAATTCAGAACATTTGAGGTGTGGGTTGTATTAATGGGTCTTACTTGTTTTATTGTTTGGACAACATCACCTGTAGTTCAGGTTGACCTCAAACTCGTGTAGTCAAGGCCGATCTTGAAGTTGTCATTCCCCTTCTCTCCGCCAGGGTGTGCTGAATAGCAGGTGTCGGGCCCGTACTAGCACGCGGGATGAACCTCTAACCTTGACTTTGCCCCACGTGACCCCAAGCCTCGGTTAGCCCACGTCCAGCACCTCAAGCACGAACCAGAGAGATCAAATCAGGGCCCAGAGGCGGGACCAACACTAGACGGTCTGGGGCACAGCTAATAGATGAGCTCATGTCCAATAGCGTGCGGTAGGAGGCGGGCTCGGAGCTGGCCTCAGCCAATGGCTTGCGGGAACATGGGCCGTCCCTTAAGCGGTCGCCTGAAGATGGCGGTCAGCAGGCGTCTGGCGATGCGGATGCTTTCTGGGTGCGGCTGGGTTCGCGGCTCGGACCCCGCCGTGCTGAGCCGCCTGCGCGATGAGGCCGTGGTGCGGCCCGGATTTCTGAGCCAGGCGGAGGAGGACACGCTGACACGCGAACTGGAGCCCCAGCTGCGGCGCCGGCGCTATGAGTACGACCACTGGGACGCGGTGAGTGGGCGGAGCTCCAGGGGCGGGGACCGATGAGGGCACGCCCACGGGGCGTGGCCAGACGGAGGGGAGAGCTGAGAACTAGGAATGCCACCCCTGGGACAGGGTGAGGGGCGAGACAGCCTAGTTGACAGTAAGCACTGGGGGCGGGACTCGGTGGGCTCGGCCAGGCTAGGGCCGGTCTCCCTCGGCCGGCAGCGTGTGACGCACTGCTTTGGTGTGGAACGTGGCGGGTACTCGGCAGCTCAGGAGGCACAAAGTTCCGAACACTAGGATCCGGACATCCTATGGGATAGGGCTGATCTTAACGCCAGAGCTGAGGAAGGGGGAAGGTCTGCTGCTGGGTGGTGTGGGTGGGACCTAGAGCGGGGGGCGGGGGGACTGAGCCAGGAAGGTGAGCCGGGAGTGTTGAGCCCAGGGGGCTAGAGCAGTGTATGGGCTTGGAATCAGAGGGCCTTTGTGGGCATCAGGGAATGGGCTGCAAAGGCAAGATTCCTTTGGACATGAGGTCTTGCAGCTGATGGCTGTCGACAAGGTCAGAGGTAGAAAGAAGACTCGGGTGAGGGGGTGCCAGCAGTTGGGGTCTCTCTAGGGTATTAGTGGGATTGAATTGAGCCCGGAGACTCAGACTCCTAATACTGGGGCAGCACCAGGGACTAGGAATTGGAGCCTGTTGACCAGATGTGTGGTTGAGACCTGAGCCAGCTTAGGATTGTAAATCAAAGCAGGAAAAACTACCTGTGGACTCATTTCCCTCTCCTGGAAGTTTCCAATCATGACCTGAGCTCTCTGTGCAGGCCATCCATGGCTTCAGGGAGACCGAGAAATCCCGCTGGTCTGATGCAAGCCAGGCCATCCTGCACCGGGTCCAGGAGGCTGCCTTTGGCCCTGACCAGACCCTGCTATCCTTGGTTCACGTGTTGGACCTGGAACCTCGGGGCTACATCAAGCCCCATGTTGACAGTGTCAAGGTGGGCAGAAAGCAGTTCCTCAGAACTCCCAGGATCTGAGTGGGCAGGAGGGCAGATCTGAGCCTGACTCAACCCCCACATGCATACCATACCCCTCTTCCAGTTCTGTGGATCCACCATTGCTGGCCTTTCCTTGCTGTCCCCAAGTGTTATGAAGTTGGTGCACACCCAGGAACCTGAGCAGTGGCTTGAACTGCTGCTGGAACCAGGCTCCCTCTATATTCTAAGGTAATGCCTTGCCCAGAAGCCCTCAGATGAGGTCAGATGCTTCTAACACCTCTTGTTTGTGCTCTCACAGCAGAGGAAGCTGCCACCACTACTCAGGGAAACTATAGAAATGCTGGAAGGGCGGGATTTCCCTCCACCCACCCCAGTCAGTCAGTCTCTTCTTGCAGGGGTTCAGCCCGATACGACTTCTCCCATGAGATCCTTCGAGATGAAGAATCATTTTTTGGGGAGCGACGTGTCCCTCGGGGCCGACGCATCTCAGTGATTTGCCGCTCCCTCCCTGAGGGGATGGAGCCAGGAAAGCCACCCCCAGCCAGCTGACCTCTGCCTATCCTCTGGACTTGTGAATAAAGTTGGAAAAAAGAATACTGTGGTTGTCTTCAAATTACCATCTGCCAGGGCTAGGGTCCTCAAGAGACAAATATTAGAACCCACATAGCCTGGAGGCTGCCAGGGTGTACCCCATCACACATACTCCTAAAGCCATTAGAACATTCCTTTTATTGCATTAATTGCAGATCCCCAGTCCCGGGTCACTTCCTTCTCCTCTTCACCTAGGCAGGTTTCTAATAAACGTTACCTGAGCCCTTCAAAGCCCAGGCTGCCTCATGCTTCTGATTCTGAGACACAGAGCTGGCCACCTTCAGCCACCACAGCCACAAGCAGCCGCTGAGAGCTGAGGCAGCTGTTGCCAGCGGTGACGATCATCGAGGAAGGTCACATCAGCATAGCTGGTGGGCCGGCAGCAGGGTCGACCATGGGCCCGACCCTGCCCACGCAGTCGGGCCAGCACCAGGCTGTGCTGGGTACGGGCCTCTCGGGGACAGCTGCCAGCACAGTATCGGAAGATGACCTTCTCCTCTGAAGCATAGCCCAGGCCCAGCTCAGCTACCGGCAGTGTCAGGCTCCACAGCTGGCATGGACCAGCCAGAGCTCTTGGAAGGCGGACATGGTTGATACCTAGTGCAGGGTAGAATGGGAATATGAGGCAAGATAAGGGCTTTAGAAGGAACTGGGGAGTCATGAGGCACCCCCAGGAATTCTTACCTTCCTGGGGCTTCCAGGTCCCTCCAGTCTCTATCTCCTCAAATGAGATCTCTTCTGCCGTTGGAGCCTCCTGAGGATCAGAGCCCCACCCGAGGCCCAGGTGCAAGGACAGGAGCAGCAGAAACATGAGTGTTAGTCTTCCTGCAGCCATTGTCACAAGGAGGTCCCAGGATGCTGAGACCCTGGTGCCCTCAATTTATTCACTGCCTGTCCTGGAGATTAAACTCATTGCCAGCACCATGGCTTAGGAAAGCCACTGGGGTTCCACCCACCTTGTCCCCACATCCTCACCCCTAAGAATTGATGGCTTACCCACCCAGACATTCCATAAATCCATTTCCGGATGCCCCTGATTTATGAGTGCCCCACCATTGGCCAGAAACAAAGCCCAGAGCTGGCCACCAATCTGTGTCCCCACCCCACCTGCTTTTGCTGGGAAGTGCAGGGACATCAGAAGAGAGTCTCTTGTAGGTCATGCACTAGAGTGTGGGCCATGTGGGGCCAATCAGGACCGGGAAGGGCTCAAGGCAGATGGAAGTCAGTGGGCTTCCATCCATCTCGGATTCAGTTAGGATTAAGACATCGCACCCTTGTCTCCGGGCCTGGTTGAGCCAGCATCAAAACAGGAAAAGGGAGTCTAAGCGATAGCCAAGGGCTGGGACTCCCCTTCTTGGAAGGCTAACCTGAAAAGCCACAGCCATAGCTAATCTGGGTTTTAGAGCATCAGAGCCCAAGGGGAAGCTGGAGCTTGCTGGATCCCATCATTCCCAAGAAGGAGCAGGTTTTGCTGACTTAAAACCCTGAGACCCAGCAGTGGATATGGGCAACATCAAACCAAAGACGTTGGAGGCAAAGGAATCCAAGTGATGCTGGACATGGCAGTGCATGCTGCCCACTCCTGGACAGCTTGGTACTCAGGAGGCTGGGGCAGGATTGCTGTAGGCTGTAGCTGGCATAAGCTAGAGTGAAGGCATCTCCCACGTTTGAAGCCCTGGGTTCCATCCAAAGCACAGCATAAAATGGCATGAGGTGCATGCCTGTCATCTCAGCACTGGGGAGGCTGAGGCAGAAGAAGCACTAGTTCAAGGCCAGCCTGGGCTATGTGAGACTCTTATCCCAAAAAGGAAAAGAAACAAAAACAATGGCTTTCAAAACCAAAGATCACTTGTATGTCATGCAGAATCAAGTTTGAAACAGGTCCTCTGAACATGAGGTTCTGCCCCTAACCACAAGGCCATGCATACCCGCCTGCCCTGGGTGGATGGCACCTTAGACCCAGGTCCAAATGGTCAGATAAAGTACAGCAGGATGCTCAGTGAGCAAGGGTATCCTTAGGGATTAGCCCCTTTTCTCAGCCAGGGGCAGCTGAAGTGGGAGTGGGTTTCTCCTGGTGCCACTGAGAGGAAGCCCCTCCCCTCCCTCCCAGGCTGCTCAGGACCCAGTTTTCAATGTAGCAGCTGAGGCCAAGGACCAATCAGCCATGTCACCACCCAAGAATGTAAAGCACTCTCCCTGAGCAACGCCCGGCTGGCCTGGGTAAAATATATCACTGGGCCTGTCAGGAGATAAGGGTGACCCCAGGAATGTCACTTGGAAATGGAAAACAGCATCCAAGTGCCAACACTAGGAATAGGTTTGGGTTCCAGTGGCCATGGAAGGAAGCACCTGAGCCAAGAAATGCAACAGTGGCTGGGCTGGATGCAGCAGTACTGTCATCCTAGAAATGCAACAGTGGCTGGGCTGGATGCAGCGGGTACAACTGTCATCCTAGCATCTGGGAAATCGAGTTCCTGGATAGCCTGGGCTACACAGCGAGACTCTCTCGAAAGATAGAAGAGCCGTGCCTGCCAGTGGTACATTGCCTATGACCCTAGCACTCCAAGAGGGTGAGGTGTGAGGATCAGGAGCTCGAGGGCAGCCTCAGCTCTAACAGTAAAGAGAGACTGGGGCACGTAGCTCACTAAAGAGCGCTGAGTAGCGTGTCCTGAGTCCCGCCATTTCACCACTTGTGCTCAAGCACAGCGAAGTCCCAAGCCTGCACAGCCTGGAGGACTGCTGGGAGCTGAGCACTCCCAGACAAGATCACGGCACAGGTAGGGCTGGGCATGGGCAGGGCAGAGCTTCTCCAGGTGGAATTAACTCCTGATGATCGCACAGGGGACAAGCCCTGGCCATGGATTGAGCTCAGCGGGCAGGAAGGCTGTGTGTGCCTGCCCCAGGGGAGGACTGGGGTGGCAGTGAGGACTCGCTCGCATTCGGGGCTTGCAGCTCTCTTTATTCGCGTCACTCTTTGAGGGAGAAGTGCATCTTGTCACCAATCATCTTGCGCTCAGGGTTGAGGCGCTTGAGGATCTGCGCCAGCACATTCACCGTCTGCTCGCTGCTCAGCCCTGTCTTTTTGGTCTGGAACTTTTTCAGAAGGTCCTTTGTGGTCATGGGCTTGCGGGTCAGGTAGCGGCGCACAGCGTCCTCTGTCACCTGGACATCACTGTGGGAGGTGGAGGGAAGGAGGCTCTGGTCACACAAGAGTCCCTTGTGGCCCAGTCCTGTCTTGTGGTCCCTACTCAGATCTGAACCTACCCGCCGCTGGGTGTGGACTTCCCAGACAGGCTCTGAGGGCCCGTGTCCATCCGCAGGCGCTTGGCTGCTGGAGTCTCACCTGTCCGCTTCCCTGCTGGAGAGAGGAATGTCAGGTGGAGGCAGGCGAGCAGATGGGGCACCGGGGGTACAGAAGGATGTGGGCTGCCATTGGCTCTCAGTTCCCCCAGGGACACTCACCCTGTTCCAGCTTGCTGGCTGCAGCCCGCAGGGTGGAAGAGGTGCTTGCTGCCTCTGTACTGGGAGTTCCTGGTCGACTGGGGCCCTTCGAACTCCCCCCTGATGGCTTCCGCTCCCTCTTGGGGGGGGGTCTTCTTCTTCTGCAGAGGTTGGGGTGTGAGTCTGTAGGCTCGGACTACCACTACCATCCCAGCCCTGGGCTCTGCCTTACCGCCATGAAGAGTGCAGAGGAGGTCTCGCTGTCGATGTCGCTGTCCTCCGAACTGTCTGACTCATCGCTGCTGTCTGCGCGGGCCAGAGGTGGGTCATGAGAGAGACCCTAGAGCCCACCCACCACTAGTGAGCAGGAGGATACTGCAACCCTGAGGCTCAAGTGCCCCATGTACCTTTCCTGCGTTTCTTCTCCTGTGGGGTGGGGGCCTTCTTCTCCTCCTCCTCCTCCTTGTCCTCCTCAGGGGGCTTCTCCTCCTCGCTCTCCTCACTGCTCTCGCTCTGCTCGTCCACGCCTGGGGACATAGGTGTGAGCGGAGGGACTGCCTGCCAGGAGGGCTCCCACCCCAGCTGGTCCCTGACACCGACCCTTGGGGCCATCCTCCTGCTGCAGCACTTTGGGCTTGCCCTCTGTCTCATCCGGGGAGCTGCTGTGGGGCAGAGAAGGGCAAACATGAAGATGGATGACCACAGGCTTGCCACAGCCTACCACGGCCTGCCTCACACCTGCCTCACCTGGAGCCATCTGACATGTAGTCCACCTCCTGGCCCTCAAAGTCCCCATCGTCGCTGTCCTCAAAGGCCTCGTCATCTGAGCCCTTCTTCTTTTTCTTCTTCCTGCCTGCCTTAGTCAGTGGGGCCTTTTTCTTAGCTTTGGAGGCTCTGTTGCCTATGAAGGAAAAAGAAGATATGGGGGAAATCAGACTGGATGAGCCCAGAGCATTGTTCACAGCTAGGTGGGGGCTCCACCCCAGAGCCATGCCACCAGCCCCTACCTTGTATCACTGTGTTGTGTGGGGTTTGGTGGGAGGGGAAGACTCTCTATCCCTAAGGCATCCAACTAATCCTTTTTTAGATTTTTTTTTTTTTTTTTTTTTTTTTTTTTTTTTTTTTTTTTTTTTGGGTGAGGGCACGTTCAGATAAGATTTCTCTGTGTAGCCCTGGCTGTCCTAGAACTCACTCTGTAGACCTGGCTGTCCTTGAACTCAGAGATCAGCCTGCCCCTGCCTCCTGAGTGCTGGGATTTAAGGCATGCCCTTTATATTTTAAGATGGGGTCCAGGTAGGCAGGCAGGGCTGACTGTGAACTCTAGATCCTCTTGCCTAGGCCTGAGGTCTGGGATCGTGGCCAGCACACCATATGGGGTGAGCTTTCATATGTCATACCCTGACAAGGAGACTGCACCCCGTGTTAGGCCAATTCACAGAGAAAGCAGAGGCTAGTCTGGGCACTTACCCTCCTGTGCAGGCAGCTCAGCCTGCAGCCCTCACCCCATTCTACCAGTGGGGTGACTGTCACTCAGTCACCCAGGCCTTGGGACCTGCAGCAGAGCACCCTCAGAACAGTCAAACAAACTGCTCCCATGGAAATTCTGTTAAGGTGTCATGTGTCATGTGCTTCCCTGGCGGCCCTGTCCTTGAACTAGGACCTCTAGGTCCCACTCACCCTCCTCGCCACTGGCATCGCTGCCATCGGAGGACATTTCCAGGTCATCCTCCAGGTCATGGATACGCAGCTCGCTGGGCTTCTTGCGGCTGCGCTTCTCCTTCTCTTCCTCATCTTCGTCCTGGTCCTGGTCCTTGAGCCGCCGCTGCTGCATGATGCTGAAGTGATTCAGAACCTTGTTCCTCCTGCACATGGGGACAGTGACTGAGCACTCTGGGGATGGTAGAGGATGGTGATCAGGTCACTCAGGTGGGCAGAAAGGATGACCCCGCAAGGTCGTTGGTATGAGCCACACAGCATACCCTATGTAGCCTGTTTCCACACAGCACGCTCCAGGAATACGTCTCCCCAGTCAACCAACCACAGAAAAAGGCAGCCTGGGTCATTTCAGACACCCAAATCTTGAAACCATACAAGGTGAACCCTCAGGTCCATGTACAACTGAACACCCAGGGAGCCCCTCCAAGCTCAGGGTCTGTTCCAGGCAAATCCAGCCATCATATTGGTTAGCTAATTAATATTCCTTTTTTTTCCTTTTTTTCAGGTCTCTACATAGTCCTGGCTGTCTTGGAACTCATTATGTTGACTAGGCTGGCCTTGAACTCACAGAGATCCTCTTGCCTCTGTCTCCTGAGTGTTGAGATTAAAGGCATGCACCACCATGCCTGGTTAAGTTTTGGGGTGTTTTGAGACCAGATCTCATATAATCCTGGCTGACCTCAAACTTAATACAGCAGAGAATGAACTTCAACCCCTGATCCTCTTTTTCCACCTTTAGGGTAACCAGCGTGCAGGTGTACAAGCCCACACCACATCCCCATAATTGATTTATCTCATGGATTCCTTAGAGCAGGGGTCTTACTGGACAAGGAGCTGTTGTGGACACATTTATGCTTATGGGAAGAGGCTGCTTTTGACCTTGTAGTCCTGGCCCCTTGAGAACCTGCACTGGTCCAGGCTTGCAAGCAGGCACACAGCAACTCCACACATCACATAAATACCCATAGCCCTCCCTGGACGCCTTATGCTGGGCCTCCCCAGTTCTGTCCCAGCTTCCTTGCATCCGTTTCAAGTTGTGCCCACCCTCAGCTGTCCTGCTGCCCATGCTGGGCAGGCCTGCTCCACGAGTATTGGCACTGCGACCCCTGTGGCTCACCTCTCCCATTCCTCCTCAGCCTCCTCAGCAGTGAGTGTGCGGTGTCGGGCCAGCGGTGTGAAATTATACCAGTTCTGCACAGGAAAGGCCTCAAAGGCGCCATCGGCACACTGGGTGAAGATGTAGTAGGCTGTGTTCTCAGTCACCCCACCCTTCTTTATGCCTTTGAACCTGTGGAAAGTCAAGGTCAGGTCACAACCCTACCCACAGGGCTGCCTACACCCCCAGCTACCTCATCAGCACCCATTTGGGCTCTCCTAGGAATGCCTGGGACAGAAGGGCACAGAACACAGCCTCCTTAGCTCAAATCATCACTTGGCCATCCTCAAAGCTGCTGCTGACAGAATCTGGGCCATGTTGCACTGTTTGCCCTGCTCCTAGCCTATAACCCGCCATGGCTTCGGTGCACAGAACACTTGTCACTGGCTCCATCGGACTCCACCTCCTTTGCCATGGATGGCCCTCTCCCAGGGTTTGTCCCCAAGTAATAAGACCTCATTTCAAGGCCACGCTCAGGCTGCTGAGCCAGGCCAACAACACCCAGTTGGCTCACCTTTAAGATTAAACCTTGGTCAGGGCGGTGGTACTGGGACGCCCCTTCTGCTGGAACACACTTGGGGAAGGTGCCCCTAAAGTGTGCACACATGTGTGAGAGCACAAGCTCCCCCCACCACCATTGGCACCACTCACTTCCTGCCAGATTTGCCGTTGACCCGGAGCAGCCAGGGCTGGTCCTCAGGCCGGAACTCCTTCAGGACGATGCCATACTTCTTCCGTCGTGCCTCCTCCCGCAGCTTTCGGTTGAATTCGCTGCCTGCTCCGGACTCCGGCATCTCCTCCTCCTGGTAGATCTTCTTGTTGCTCAGATCTCGCTCCAGCCGGGCCTGGAGGAGCAGTAGGCATGGCCTCTCAGCCTCTCACAAGAATACCCTTTTGTCTCCCTTTGCTGGGTTCTGTATGCTCCCAGCATGTGGAGTGGGAGTTCATATCCCCAGTACCTCTGTGCAGCTTAGACCCCAGCAGGGAGGGTCAGACAGCAAGGCCCAGTTTCAGTGAGATACCAACTCAAAAACTAACGCAGGCAGAATGCCTGCGTTCTGAAAACTGTTCTCAGATCTGTACACCGTATCCCACACACACCTGTGCCCCAACAAATGTCACTGGATAACAATGTGGACTACGGAAGACAGCTGATGTCACCTCCGGCCTTGACATGCACGGCACGCCCACAAGCACATGTGCGCACACACAACAACATACACATCAAGACTCTGGCCACAAGAAATGGGGAACTCAGAATAACAATAAAACAGACTGGGACAGAAGACCACAGAAACACGTAGGTGGCATAATGTCCCTCCAGCCTGATGCCAGAGTAAGTAACCCTGCTAGCTATAAACTCCCCTGGCTAGGCTAAACCCTAGCTGTGGAGTTTCACTCAGCCCTAATCCATCCTTTGTGTGACAGATACCTTTTGTGGAACTATATGAACCTTGTCCCAGAGTTTCCCATGGATACAAAGCCTATGCAAAACTTGGTTAAAGGAAACCCGGAAAACTGTGGTTCCTCATGAATCAGGGATTTGCACCTGCCATTGTATTTTTGGAAGCTTCATTCAGTCTGTTTTGAGATACAGAAATCTACTAGCTGAAGTGTAAACACAGGGAAAATAAGGTGCCCAGAGGCGAAGGGAAACGGCTCCAGGTCACTGAGACTGAGGCCTGCAGCCAGAGGCTGAGCTCATTCTCGTGTCTGAGTCTTCATTTTACAGACCCACGGGAACCCACACATCAGTGCGGTGTTACACACGACACATGTACAGAGACTATAGACAGACAGTGTCCACCCGGAGATGGGCAGGAACAACCCAGATGGTGTGGAAATACATTTTAACATGGCACCCAGAATAGTGGGTGGGCACTTTAAAACTTTGGTCTGATTTATTGGTGTTTTTGAGACTGGGTTTCTCTGTGGATCCCTGGCTGTCCTGGAACTCGCTCTGTAGGCCAGGCTGGACTCCACTCAGAGATCTGCCTGCCTCTGCTCCCCGAGTGCTGGAAATAAAGGTGTTTGCTTCTGCCACCTGGCTACTATTAACCAGAAAATCCTGTTGTTCAGCCAGACTGGCTTCACACTTACGACTCATCTGCCTCCCTGATGCCGTGGTAACAATCCCAGTGGCTGTTTCCATCTGCAGGCTGTCCTGAAACTCAGTGCAGACCAGGCTGGCACTAATCTCAGGAAGATCCTCCTGCCTTTACTGCCCAAGCTGGCATTATCATTAAAAAAAAAAAAAATTTTTTTTTTTTGGTTTTTCAAGACAGGGTTTCTCTGTAGCTTTGGAGCCTGTCCTGGAACTAGCTCTGTAAACCAGGCTGACCTTGAACTCACAGAGATTCACCTGTCTCTGCCTCCCAAATGCTGGGATTAAAGGCATGTGCTACCACCACCCAGCTAAAAACCTTTCAACTGCATTTATATTCATTGTGGGGGAAACTGTATGTGTCACAGGTTTGTGAAGTCAGAGGACAAATCTAGAGAGTCGGCTCTTTACTTGCTGAGCCATCTTGCTGTCCCCTACTTTATCTTTTTTAAGGCATGGTCCATGTAGCCTAGGCTTCACTTGAGCTCATTATGTATCCAAAGATGCTCTTCAACTTAAGATACCCCAGCCAACTCCAGCGCTGGGACTACAGATGGGCGCTACCATGCTCAGCCAAGCACTATCTCTGCCTCAGGCTCCTCCAGACGGCTGGAATCCCACAACTGCTAGTTTATAGGTGTAGCCACCATCGTTTCAGGAAACTGATTACTGCAACCACCAGCCCCGTTAGGTCCCTGCCCAGCCGCCCAGAATGACAGACTCACCTGGTTCCAGGTAGCAAAGTTGACCTTATCTGCTGCATTGAAAGCCATTATGTTGTACTTTTTGGTTGTGTTCCTGGAATAGACAAGACAATTCAACCTACTGACTACTCATTCAACAAATCCACCACGACTGCAGCATGGTTGTGGGTAATGCTGGGAACTCATAGAAGACTCCAGAGTAGTGCTTCTCAACCTCCCTAATGCTGCTGCAACCTTTTACACAGTTCCGCATGCTGTGGTGACCCCCAACCATGCAATTATTTAACGCAGTTCCGCATGCTGTGGTGACCCCGACCATGCAATTATTTTTGCTTCTACTTCACAGCTGTAATTGTGCTACGAATCGTAATGTAAACATCTGTGCTTTCCAATGGTCTTAGACAACACCCATCAAAGGGTCACTTGACCCCCGAGGGGTTGCGACCCATAGGTTGAGAACCACTGCTCCAGAGTTTCCCTGTCTGTTTAAGAAGCTGGATCCATCTCCTCCAACTCACTTTAAAAAAAGTGAGCCAGATCCACGGGCACCAAACATGCTCATAGTGCATATCTGTACACCCCGACAAGACATTCATAAAGAATAATAAAGCTTTAAGAAAAAGTGGGACAAAGGTGTAAAAGACCCCTACTGTAGAGAGGGGCGCAAGCAGGCAAGCGGTGAAGGCAGATGGGTCTTGGTGGGTTCAAGCCCAGCCCGGTCAGATCAGCTAGGACTGACTACACAGCAAGGCTGACCTCAAGAGCCTGGATAGCTCAGTCGGTAGAGCATCAGACTTTTAATCTGAGGGTCCAGGGTTCAAGTCCCTGTTCAGGCGGAAGTTGTTTTAGACACTCATACACTCATGCTGCCGGGCAGTGGTGGCGCATGCCTTTCATCCCAGCACTAGGGAAGCAGAGGCAGGCAGGCCCTGTCTCGAAAAGCACAAAAAGCATCTTCAAAAGGAGGCTGGGTGTGTGTCAATGGTGGAGCACTTGCCTAACTAGCACCCACCTAAGATAGTTGAAGGACTCTTAACATAGAAAACAGGATGTATAACATCTATGACTAGTTCGGGTTTTTCTGGGTTTTTTTCTGTGTGTGTGTGTGTGTGTGTGTGTGTGTGTGTGTGTGTGTGTTTTACTGTGTAAACCACAGTGTACTCCTGGCTGTCCTGAAACTCGCTCTGTAGCCCAGGCTGGCCTCGAACTCAGAGATCCTCCTGCCTCCGCCTCCCGAGTGCTGGGATTAAAGGGGGCCACCATGTCTGGCCTGAGCGTCAGAAACAGGACAAAGTAGCCGACGCTGACATCAACTAAGGTGTGATTGCTACTGGGGCATGGACGGGAAGCCGGCCGAGGAGTGTGTGGTGTGGGTGACTTACTTGGGGACACGGACGACATACTCGGTGACATTCTGGTTGCCGGGGCCCTGCAGAGGATGCACGAGTCTGTGAGGCGAGGAGAGGTCGCGCGGAACTGTCCTGCGACCCCCCAGTCCCTGTCTCATCCATACTCACTATAGCCGCCATGGCCGTTGTTCAAGTGGTTCCGGGTCGGCTTGACCCGGATTCTTCGTGGTGTCCCTGGGTCCGGGGAAGGCAACTTCCGTGTCACGTTAGAAGGATCTTGTGTTTCTGATCTCCAAACCCTTAAGTCTCAGAAAAAGCTGGGAGAGACAGTCTTTAAAAAACAAAAAGCAAATAAACCTCTCGGCGCGTGCGTCACAGCCTGACCCGGAAGCAGAACTGCCACTCTGATGGCAGTTACCTCAGTATCCACTTCAGCTTCGCCTCCGACCTCTGAGAAGAATGAAGCCACCTTCAGCCAGCGCTCTCTTCTATAGCGTGACTGATTGACTCACGGCGCGCGGCCACGCCCTCCGTGACGTCACGGCGCAGGCACCGCGGTGCGTCCTGGGTAGGGTGGGAACGGCGCCTGGCGGGCGTGTCCGGCGCTCAGGCGCGCGTGTGCGCCTAGGGCGCGTTGCCGTAGCAACCGCGGCCGTCTCCGCGGGGTACTCTCGGGGCTCCTCCCGGGGTGGGCGCGGGATTCCGTTTCCTCTGCGTCCCCGTGCCGAGGGAGTCCCCGGGGATTTTGCCGCATGAGCCCCTTGTGACGCAGAGCGGAGCCGAGGGCTCAGGGGTGGGGTGCAGATGGGGTCTCGCGTAGCCCGGCATGCGGACGGGATGGGTCTGTGTGAGTCCACGCTGCCCCAGACGGGCAGAGTTCTGAGGCCCCAGGAGAAGGGTAACGCGGGGAAGGGGGCGTGGGAGGGGCAGGCGTCCTCGCTGTCAGGGTGTGCACACACTAACAGGGCAGAGACACAGCTGCGCCTCCCCCCGCCCCACCGTTGTTGGTGCCTTTGGGAGATAACTTGACGGGTAGCGAAACCAGTCTCCGAAATGGAAATTACAACTCCGGGAGCGCTCCGAGAAAGGGAGTCAGCGGGACGCATAGGAGTTAGTTGAGCGGGGCGGCGGGGAGACACAGACGTGGAACCATAAACTGCTGACTCCACAGCTATGTCTGGTAGCCGAGACATTGCTTTCTTCAGAGGCCGTGCGCCCTGTGTCAGAGGCTGACTAGGAGGACCAACGCGAGTGGAAAGGGGAAAAGAACCATGGCTGACTGTGAGGGTCTGAGGCAGGGAGAGGAAAGGGCAGGGACGCAAGCAGGCGGGATAGACAGCAGCACCTACGGTGGGCGGAGCAGGGTGCGGCTGGGTGAGTTTGAGGACCTTTCCCTTTCATCATCTGTAAAATGGGGTAGTGGAGTTACTGAGGTGCTCCGAGGAGGTCTGTGCAAATGGCTCAAGAGAATCCCAGCGGTGCGAATCCCTTCGATGCGAGGCCACGGTCCCTAAAGACACGCACCAGTACCCGCTCTGTCTTCCCTGAACACCATAGATGTACTGAAGTCCCTCCTGATCATCTTCGTGGTGGGCGGCCCCGGCTGCGGGAAAGGGACCCAGTGCAGAAACATGGCCACCAAATACGGCTTCTGCCATGTGGGGCTGGGCCAGCTGCTGCGGGAGGAGGCTCAGAGGAGCACCAAGCGGGGCCGGAAGATCCGGGACATCATGCAGCAGGGCCTCCTGGTACCCACGGTGAGAGTTCAAGGGAAAGGGGGGGGGGTGGGGCACAGCAGGACAGAGAGTCCCCACGACACCAGGGTGTCCTGGCCCGGCCACTGCCTTGTCATGCTGATGTCGTCATGAGAAGTTGTGATGTGGGGCCGGTTAAGGGCGTCTGTTGCTCCAGCCCAGGACCCACGTGGTGGCTCACAACTGTAACTCTAGTTCCAGGGGGTCTGACGCCTTCGTCTAGCCTGAGGGCTCTACGCACATGCACAGACATCCATGTAGACATGGATAAATAAATAAATAAAACTCTACCCCCCAAAAAAAGTCATGTTAAGGGCTGTGGCGGAGGTCAGTTGGTAGAGCGCTCACCTAGCATGCACAATACCCTGGGTCCCATCCCCAGCACCGCAGAAACTGGGTGCACACTGGACAACCCAGCACTTAGGAGGTAGAGTCAGGAGGATGAGGAGTTTGTGGTATGACTACAGAAAGAGTCCATGCCAAGGACCAGAGAGATGGCACTGTGGGTGAAGGTACTTGCAGCCAAGTCTGACAACCTAGCTCAGTCCCTGGGGCCTCTGTGATGGAAGGAGAGAACCCCCTGCTCTAAGCTGTCCTCTGACCCCCACACATGCTGTGGGAAGTGCGCCACCCCTCCAGCGCCACCCCTCCACAACTAGATACATAATAAAGAGATCTAGTAAACTTTGTTTTTGAGACAAGGTTTCTCTGTGTAGCCCTGGCTGTCCTGGAGCTCTGGAGACCAGGCTGGTGTGGAACTCAGAGATCCGATCCAAGTGCCTCTGCCTTCCGAGTGCTGGGATTAAAGGTGTGAGCCACCACCACCCAACAATATCTAATAAACTTTTAAGAGTCTAGCCCTGAGCCTGGCGGTGGCATGCTTCTTTAGTCCCAGCATTTGAGAGGAAGAGGCAGTTGGATCTCTCCGAGTTTGAGGCCAGCCCAGTCGACAAGTTCTAAGACAGCCAGGGCTACATAGCACAAATGAAAACCTACAAGCAGAAAGGAAGCTAGTGATGAAGGGACTGGGTCCTGCTTCCCTGCCACCCGCCCCACCCCTCGTGAAGTTCAAACTGAATGGCCTCCTTAGCACCTGGCCTCTCGGCGGGGCCTGCACACTGAGTCCCGAGTCTACACACTTTCCTTCCCAGGGTCTCATTCTGGACATGGTCAGTGACAGCCTGTTGTCTTGTCCGGAGAGCAGCGGTTTTCTCATCGATGGCTTCCCCAGAGAGCTGGAACAGGCCAAAGAGTTTGAGCGAATTGTGAGTGTCCCGACCCCACAATGTCCTGGATGTGCGTGCCTGTGTGGAGGTTCCAGGCTACCCCTCCTCCCACTCCTCTCAAAGCCCTAATGGGTGATGCCTGAGGGTCTGAGGCTGGGAGACCTCCTTTCTTTCAGCTCTCGTAGCCTAGGCTGGTCTCAAACTCACAACTCGGACAGGCTGACCCTGAAGTTCTAGGCAAACCCTCTGCCTGCCAGGACCCTGCCCAGCCTCCTCATGCACAGTAAGGGTCAGAAGCTGGGATGCATGGAGGCGTAGGCCTGGAAGCCCAGCACTGGGAGCCTGTGAGGCAGGAATATCGTGATTTCCAGGCCAGCCCAGGCTACATGTAGAGTTCAGCTGTCTCAAACAAACAATAAAAACTGAACAAAACAGGCTGCAGTCTAGAGGGCTCAGCAGTTAATAACAGTTAACTGTTCTTTAGCTCAGTTCCCTACAAGGTGGCTCACAACCACCTGCAACTCCAGTTTTAAGGGACCCGACGCCCTCTTCTGGCCCCTACAGGCTTCTGTGTGTACAGTGCACGTAACTCACCCAGGGAAAGCTTATACACATACATTTTTGTTTGTTTATCGAAACAGGTTTTCTCTGTGTAGCCCAGGCTAGACTCAAACTCTGAGATCCACCTGCCTCTACCTCCCGAGTGCTGGGATTAAAGGCATGTGCCGCCGCCACCTGGCTCACACACATGCACACACAAATATTTTTTAAATCATAAAAAAAAACTAAGGTGGCGAACAACTGTGGAAGGCACAATTGGCCTCCACACTCGGATGCTGCTGGTGCAAGCTGATGGAAGAATCCAGAGGGTGAATTTACCCATGCAGAATGTTGCCAACGAGCTCAGTAAGCATTCCCACTGCTGTTGCCATGGGGACATGCAGGCCCCCATGTTACCAAGCCAGTGGTTTTATGAGAAGCTGGGAGCTTTGCTGCAGAAGTAGCATCCCTGCCCCTTGTTTAAATATCGGTCAGATTCTTAACATGTGAAACTGTGTAACCCAAAGGGAACTGTGGACTGGGAGTCAGGGTGGAGCAGCCCCAGTCCTCAGTGTCTCATGGTCTCCAACTCTGATTCTTTCTTTCCTTTCTTTTTTTTTTTTTTTTTTTTTTTTGAGAGAGTGTTTTTCTGTGTAGCTTTGGTTCCTATCCTGGAACTTGTTCTGTAGTCCAGGCTGGCCTCAAACTCACAGAGATCTGCCTGCCTCTGCCTCCTGAGTGCTGGGATTAAAGGCGTGCGCCACCACCGCCTGGACTTGACCTCCAATTTTTAAGTACCCAAGGATGACACTGATGTTGATGCCTCTGCCTCTACTTCCCCAGTGCTGGGAGGACAGTGAGACAGCACTGTCCGTCTGGCTGGCTTTATTTTTTGTTTTTTTCTGGAGACAGTGTCTCTCTGTGTGGCCAGGCTGGCCAGAAAGTCTCTGCAAGTCCTCCTGCCTAGGCCCACTGAATGCCAGGAACACAGGCGTGTAACATCACAGCTAGCTGTTGGCTGGACAGTAACAGTTAATTCTTTTCAGATATTCAAATTTATGCATATGAGTATTTTGAGTATTTTGTTTGCACGCCTGTACGTCCACTACAGATGTGCCTGGCTTGCCCCTTTGAGGTCTAGGTCTGAAGATGGCATCAGGTCCCCTGGAACTGGACTTAGAATGGTTGTGAGCCCTCATGAGGATCAGGTCCTCTCCAAGGACACAAGCACTCTACCACTGAGCCCTAACCACGCACCACATGGGTGCACTTGATGATACATACACAAAATAAGTCTTTGTCTTAAAGACCTGAAGATTGGAGCCTGGTGGTGTTCTGACACCCTCAAAGTCCCCAAGAGAGGGGCTGAGATACAGCTCAGGGGTGGAGCCCCTGCTTAGAATCCCCCAGTAAGGGGCTAGGGGCGTGGTCAGGGTGGAGGCCCGCCTAGAATTCCCCCAGTGAGGGCAAAGAATGTGCCTTAAGTATAGATTTCTTGCCAAGCAGCGGTGGTACATGCCTTTAATCCCAGCACTCAGGTGGATCTCTTTGAGTTTGAGGCTAGCATGGTCTACAAAGTTCTAGGACAGCCAAGGCTACACAGAGAATACTTCCTTTCTCAAAATAAGAGAGAAAGAAGAAGGGAGGAAGGAGAGATTTGGGCTGAAAAGATGACTCAGTAGTTAAGAGCACTCAATGCTCTTTCAGAGGACCTGAGTTCAATTCCCAGCACCCACTTCAGGTGATTCCCAACTTCCTGCACCTCACTTCTCTGTGGGTACCAGCGCTCGCTCATGTGTAGCAAACACATAGACACATAGATTAAAAAAAATATTTTAAAAAAGAATGAAGAGTGGGCTGGAGAGACGGATCAGAAGTTAAGAGCACTGCCTGCTCTTCCAAAGTCCTGAATTCAATTTTCAGCAACCACATGGTTGCTCACAGCCACCTATAATGAGATTTGGTGCCCTATTATGGCATGTAGGCAACATGCAGACAGAACACTGTATACATAATAAATAAATCTTTAAAAAAAAAAAAAAGGATGAAGAGGGACCAGTGAGATGTCTCAGCAGATAAAGTGCTTGCCACCAAGCCGAGTGAGAGAGAGAGAGAGAGAGAGAGAGAGAACCGTCACCCTTTTCCATGTTTGTCTTACATGCTCTGCACATGCAATGCCCACTACTCCAAATCGAGCCTTGAGTTGGGTGGGGGTGGACTCGGAGGGCAGAGTGCTGGCTTCCTATATTCAAAGTCCTGAGCTCCATCCCAGTGTAGAAGTGAACCCTCATTAGTGTCAGCTCAAGGATGTGTGGAAGACCTGCCATCCCAGCACTGGTCTGGGGAAGTGGGAGCAGGACAATTGGGGTTCAAGAACAGTGTGGACTTCTGAGAAAGAAAAAGGAGAGGAAAAAAAAAAGAAAAACAACAAAGGGTCAGGTGAGGTAGCACATATGTTTAACCCCAGCACCTGGGAAACAGGCCAGTGGATATGAATTGGATATGAACTTGTGGAAAACCTGCTCTACAAGGCCAGGTCCAGGGCTATATCGTGCAACCCTATCTAAAAAGAAAGGAGGGGGGGAGCAAAATGGCATAACTAAGTAACAGGCTTTATGGTATCAGCATTCAGGAGGCCGAGGCAGGAGGAATGTTAAGTTTAAGGCCAGCATTGGGTATATAAAATGAATGACCTTGTCTTAAAATAGAGATGATAGTCAATAAATAAAATAAAAAAGAACATATCCAGTATGGCTGTGCACACCTGTGATTTCATCCCCTGGCATTGGAGACAGGGGGATCAGGAGTTCCATGTCAGCTAGGGTGACATGAGACCCTGTCTCCCAAAGTACACCAAGGGTACATGATATGGCTCAGTCATCAGAGTGCTGGCGTTGCAAGTGTCTGGGCCTGAGTTCTATGCCAAGAGCCCACATAAAAACCTGGGTGTGGAGCTGGAGAGATGGCTGTGGTTAAGAGCACTGGCTGTTCTTCCAGAGGTTCTGAGTTCAATTCCCATCACCCACATGGTGGCTTGCAACCATCTATAATGGGATATGACGTCCTCATCTGGCGTGTAGGCATACATGCAGGCAGAACACTGTATATATGATAAATCCTGGCGTGTGAGCATACACGCAGGCAGAACGCTGTGTATATGATAAATCCTGGCGTGTGAGCATACACGCAGGCAGAACGCTGTATATATGATAAATCCTGGCGTGTGAGCATACACGCAGGCAGAACGCTGTATATATGATAAATCCTGGCGTGTGAGCATACACGCAGGCAGAACGCTGTATATATGATAAATCCTGGCGTGTGAGCATACACGCAGGCAGAACGCTGTATATATGATAAATCCTGGCGTGTGAGCATACACGTAGGCAGAACGCTGTATATATGATAAATCCTGGCGTGTGAGCATACACGCAGGCAGAACGCTGTATATATGATAAATCCTGGCGTGTGAGCATACACGCAGGCAGAACGCTGTATATATGATAAATCCTGGCGTGTGAGCATACACGCAGGCAGAACGCTGTATATATGATAAATCCTGGCGTGTGAGCATACACGCAGGCAGAACGCTGTGTATATGATAAATCCTGGCGTGTGAGCATACACGCAGGCAGAACGCTGTGTATATGATAAATCCTGGCGTGTGAGCATACACGCAGGCAGAACGCTGTATATATGATAAATCCTGGCGTGTGAGCATACACGCAGGCAGAACGCTGTATATATGATAAATCCTGGCGTGTGAGCATACACGCAGGCAGAACGCTGTATATATGATAAATCCTGGCGTGTGAGCATACACGCAGGCAGAACGCTGTATATATGATAAATCCTGGCGTGTGAGCATACACGTAGGCAGAACGCTGTATATATGATAAATCCTGGCGTGTGAGCATACACGCAGGCAGAACGCTGTATATATGATAAATATTAAAAATGAAACAAAAAAAATCTGGGTGTAGCATATATGCTTGATCTCAGCTCTTGAACAGGGGAGACAGGAACATCCCTGGGGCTCACTGGCCAGTCTAGCCTGCTTGTAAAGTTTTAGGCCAGTGAGAAACCCTCACAAAACAAAAACAAACAAAAAAACGAAGGTTGCAGGCTGCAGAGAAAGCTGTCAAGATTGTATATTGAGCCAGGGAGGCATGGTGTCATTCCCCTTCAATCCCAGTCCTGGGGAGGCAGAGGCAGACAGGTCTGAACACTCAAGATCCTCTCTTAGAAAGTATTTTTTTCAAGACCAAGTTTCCCTATGTAGCCCTGGTTGTCCTGGAACTCACTCTGTACACCAGGGTGGTCCATGTGTCTCTGCCTTCCAAGTGATGGGATTAAAAGCATGCATCACAATGTTAAGTTCAAAAATGTTTAAGAGTGTATATTGCTGTTTCTAGAGGACCGGAGTTCAGTTCTTAGCATCCATGTAGGTGACTCATTTCCACTCCTACACCATCCATTGCCAAAGGCCCTGATACTCTCTTCTGGCATCCATAGGCATTGAATTTATATCACACAGTCTCTCCTCACCCTGTCCTGTTGGTTATTGCCTAGGTGGGCAGGGCCCCCAACGCAGTCATGGTGTTTGACTGCTCCATGGAGACCATGGTGCGCAGAGTGTTGCGACGTGGACAGGTGGAGCACCGGGCAGACGATTCAGAATCGACCATCCGCAAGCGTCTAGAAACATACTACACCCTGGGTGAGCCCGTCCTGGCCTTCTACCAGCAAAAGAACCTTCTGCGAAACGTGGGTACCTGAAAGGGGGCACCGCTTAGCCAGTTTGAAATGAGGGGATTCTATTTCATGTAGCCCAGGCTGGCCTAGAACTCATGTCTCCCCAGCACCGATAGATGTGAGCCACTGGATGTGCTTAGCTCCTGAAAGCTACAATGGGGTCCCAATGCTGCACCTGTGTAGCCATGAAGCCCTGATGCTTCCCATACGTCTGGCTCAGCACAGGGGTGTTAGGTAAGGGACTTTGGTGGTGTTCTCATCTCTGTGGGAACAAGCATTGGAGACTCTGCCTTCTGCTCCCTGTACCCATGGGGTCTCCACTCCCTCCACACCCATTGCTGTCACCCAGGCTGCAAACCTGCTCACATCAGGGCTTGCCTTGAAGCAGTTATGGGAGCATAGATCTTGCCATGGGCTGTACCCTTGACCCCATGGCTTCCTCTCCCCTAGATCTTGGCTGAAGAAGCCCCCGAGAGCATTTTTGCCAAGTGCTGCTTAGTCATTGAGAGTCTGCAGTGAGGCAGGGAGGGGCCAACGTCCAGCCTACTCCACCCCCCACAGTACACAAGACCCAGGCCTGTGAGGTGAGACCTTGGTGATAACAGGGTGCCTTGTGGGAAGACAGGCACTTAACATAGCCAGAGAGCAACTACCTTCACCTAGAGGTGGCAGCTGTCACTGCATCATGTGGACACTGGTCATTTTGTATTGTGTCATGGTCTGCAAGGGGTCTGAAGGCAGCTTTGGAGAGTAGGTTCTTTTGGTCCTGATGCTGTGGCCCATAAGCCCATCCCCCATCTGGCTGGGGTTACAGGGGAGTCAATGCACCTAATTTGGGGACCAGCACTTTCACCTGCTGTGCCATCTCCCTGGCCTTGACTGATTTTGATCACAAAAGGTAACTTCACAAGCTGGCACACTGCCTCAGAGACCTTGGCACTACCCACTTTGTCCATGCATCCCAAGTGGCTTTCACTCATGCAGGCCTGACGTCTACTTCCCACTCAGTATTCACCACACACAGGCAAGTAAGGCCTGTGCCCCAATGGGATGTTTCCACAAGGCAGCCTTAGTGACAAGTGTGGCCACATCCATGGGAACATGCACCCCGGGGATCATCCTCAGTGCCTGGCTCCCCAGGTCCCAGAGGGAAAGAGTACATACAGCTGGGCAGGCTCCCCAAAAGGAAGGGGACCGCACTCACTCATCACCTCTACCCCACTCACTCTGTGTGTAATGAAAAGAGAGGTCAGGAAAAGGCAGGCCTGCAAACTGTCTCCTAAAAACCAAGACAAAATCCCCACATGAAGCCGCTCGCCTCCACTGTCACCAGGGTTATATTCACAACATCTACAAAGGTCATCCTCTGCAGAAGTCTACTTGAAGGGTGGAAGAAAGACGGCACCAGTAAGACACGGGGACGGTTTTGTCACCATTTATTTGTGAAGTTAAAAACGAGCGGTAAAAAGTAAAAACTGCCATACAATTTTTTTGTTGTTTTGTTCTCATTTTCTCAGTTTATCTCATCCTCAACAGATGACAACGTACCAGGCCAGTCCTGGGGTTGGGGTGGGTATGGGGCGGAGCCAGGGAAGAGCAGAGGGGAAAGAGAAAGGGAGGGGAGATACAGGTAGATGGGCAGGGCAGGAGGGGCCTGCGACACCCACACCTGGTCCAAGGAATGTTCCAACTCTAACTAAAAAAACGAAAAACAGAGATAGCAAGAGTGACTTGTTTCTTTCCTTTAAAAAGTTTATTTAAAAACAAGAATAGGCCCCGGGCAGTAGGGAGGAAGTGAGCCACTTCCCTCAGAGGGTGGGCTCAGAGGCTGGGGGATAGAGATTTATATATTTCTATATATATATCATTTTATAGGTTTTGTTCTGCTCTTTGTGATTTAATTTTTAAACTTTTTTTTTTTGGCAGAGGTTAAATTCTCGCTATTTTCTAAGGCTGGCTCAACATGAAGGATCCCGGTTTTGTAAGGAAAAAGATGTGAGACACACAGAATGAGAGAGGGAACGCCTCAGCATGAGGGGGACCCCCTGCACCCCGGGCAGCCATTGCTCTCTCACCAAACCAATCAAATTATAGAAACCAATAAAAGAAGCCCCCAAATGGAACAAAAATGGAGGGAAAAAATATTTTCACAGATGAAGTTCATATCCATTTGCTTCAATTGCCTGCGGAGAGGGAGAGACAGGAATGGTCATGGCAGGAGGGCGGCCGGGCTGTAAGAGGCTGCGACTCCAGGCAGCCGGCCAGGAGGCCGGACCCAAGCCCGCACAGGCCAGGCAGGGGGCTGTGGCTGTCTGTCTTGGGGACTCTGCTGAAGTCAGACTGCTCCTTGGTGGAAGAGAAGCAGAGGAAGAGGAGGAGGGGTCTGCAGCAGAAGCCAGAGGCATGGAAGGGGCGCACAAGGGAGAAGTGCCAGGGTGGAGAGGAGGGGGCAGAGGAGGGAGGCGGCGGCTCGGCGTCACAACATTCAGATCATGGTGTCCCCACAACACCCCT
The DNA here is from genome assembly GCF_903992535.2 of Arvicola amphibius. NCBI lineage: Eukaryota > Metazoa > Chordata > Mammalia > Rodentia > Cricetidae > Arvicola > Arvicola amphibius. Next base: position 94,623,198 of record NC_052047.1, read on the forward strand.
GTGAGGTAGGTTGGAAGGTGGCAACGATCGTCATGCCCACTTCACAGACAAGACTGGGACACAGAGGCAAGTGCACGAGAGGTGGCCTTGCCAGGCAGGGAGGGCCCAGTCCCCTCAGTGGGCTCCCCTCTATCCCAGCAGAGCCAAGGCCGCCTGCAACACGCAGTTACTTGGACATGGGGGATAAGGATGGTGTCTTTAAAAAAATAAAAAGAATAAAAAAGAACAAAACCCAAAATAGTGATGCTGAGAAGGGGAAAAAAATAGACATTTTCTTCCCAAGTGGCCAGATTTTGAGCGAGCGGGTTCGGCAACCGGCATGGCGCCCAGTGCAGTCCCCACTTCCTGCCCCCACCCGGGACACCCCAGCAGTTCAGAGTTCCACCTTTTCGGCCGGTGACCCCAGCACCCGACAACGTTGCACCAACAGCGGCTGCGGCTGCTGGATGAGCCTCTTCCGTGAGCCTCTGCACCCAGCAGGCGGGCGCTTCCCAGCGGCGGGGCTGCGGGGCTCCGGGAGACTCTGGCCACGCGCCCCAGGCTGGCATCAAGGGCACACCCCGCAGGGGAAAGGGTTTCCGGCGCTACCCACTAAGGCAGGATGGACGGTGGCCGGGGGTTGGAAGGAGAAAGGAGGAGGAGGAGGGTGGCAGTTCCCACTTGCCTGCTGCTGTCCCTGCTGGGTGGGAGGTGGCTGAGGGCCACCAGGGCCTGGGGTCTGTCCGTAGTAAGCGGCCTGCTGTCTGTAATACTCAGCCCAGGCGGCGCTGTAGTCAGGCTGGGAGCCAGGGGGTGCTCCAGGACCCCCACCAGTGGCCACTTGCGCTACAGGCAGAGAGGACAATGAGCGGCTGGCAGAAGAACCCACACCCACGCACAGCCCCATGCCCGGTCCCGCCCAGCAGCTCACCTTGCTTCTTGTAGTATTCTTCCCAGGCCTTGGTGTAGTCCTGCTGTGGGGGCGCACCAGGTTGCTGGGGCTGCTGGCCTGAAGAACAGGGTGTCAGGGCAGCTAGATCCTGTGTAGAATACCCCACTGCTCCCTGGCACTGAACTTACCAATTTTCTTGTAATACTCTTCCCAGGCCTTGGTATAATCCGACTGGCCAGTGGGTGGAGGCTGGGGGGGCTCCCCCTGCGCAGGTGGGGCTGCAGGGGCTGGGGCAGGGCCTGGCACAGGGCCAGGGGGTTGCTGGTAGTAGTGGGAGTAGTAGGCGGCCCAGGCAGCATTGGGGTCTGCAGCTGCTGCAGCAGCTTTGTCTACAGGAAGAGATGTCAGTTGAGGGAGGACACAGCAATTGGTCTGATGTCACCCCCAAATCTCCTACAGAGTACTGACACTTACTTGGGTCGTGGGGAGCAGGAGGTTGCCACTGGGGGTAGGTATTGCCCCAGCCCTGAGGCGGGTACTGATGAGGAGGGGGACCACCGGCACTGCAGGGGAGGAGAGAGGTAGTCATGAGAGCTGGCTCAAGAGTGAATATGGAAGTCCCTACCAACCTAAAGCTGGGGCTGACACACAGGATAGAGACCAAGGTCAAATGCAGAGCACTCTCTCAGGGCACCTATCAAACAGGCTGAACACAGCTCCTCCTGTGCTTGAGGGGCAGGGCTGAGACAAGGCCTGTCCCTCCTGTGCCAGGGGCTCCACAAGCCCATACACAACCCAGGAAGCCAAGGAATACTCACTGTGGGGGTGCTCCTGGAGGCCCCTGGTTGAAGGGTCCAGGGTTGAAAGGCCCCATAGGTCCAGCAGGACCTGGTCCTCCAGGGCCTGGTCCAACTGGGCAGAGGGGACCCTGAAGGAAAAAGTGGCAGCTGTGGTAAGCGGACCAAGATGTGTGTGTGTGTGGGGGGGGGGCACCTTTAACAGCACCCCATGGAACTCACCTCTATCTTCTCCTCAATGAGCTGCTTTGCATGGTCAATCTGCTGGGGCGAGCCCCGGATGACGAACAACTTGAAGTTGGGGTCCCCATTGGGTGGCAGCTGCCGAGATATCTCCACAAAGGCGCCCGTCTGCTGGTTAATGGCCTTCACATTCTCACCACCTGTGGGATGACAGCTAGTGAAGGGCTGACAAGTGCAGAACCAGGCAGGAAAGGGCAGAGCCCCAGGGACTCACCTCGGCCAATGACCAAGCCACACTTGTGGGTAGGAATGGAGAAGGTCATCTCTCCTCCAGGAGGGCCCCAGTTGCCTTGGCCGCGGCCCCGGCCCCTGCCCCCAGGGGGCATGCCAGGGGCTCCTGGAGGACCCGGGGGCCCACTCCGAAGGCTCTGAAGGAGGTCATTGATGATCCGGGCTGCATGCTCACACCGATCTGGGGGCCCCATGATGTGAGCAATCTTCTCAGGGCCTGTCCCGTCATCTGACATTCACACCAAGAAACAGTTACTTAAAGCAAAGTCAAGCTTCCTGACTCTGCCTTAGTTCAAGACCAGCTCCCTGACTTGCTGTCAACATGCAGTTGGACTTTTGCCCAGAACATGCCCCCATCCTTTCAGCGTGGCATGAGCGTCTTCCCACCTTTGGGGTCCACAGAACTAGCTAAACTTGGGGAGACAATGGTTTCCGAAAAGCAACCAACAGAAACTGGGCATCAACTTTCCATAAGAACTGAGGGCCTGCGAGAGGCAGGGGCAACACTAGTGCCTGGGCCAAGATGGCTCACTGACCTTGCTTGAACTGGATGCGTACGCCAGCATCATTCTGGATCTTCTTGATCATCTCTCCACTCCGGCCAATGACCACACCAACTGAATGCCGGGGTACAGGTACCTGGGAGGACAGGAGGCATAGGATCAGCTGGCGAGGCCCTAGCTCTGCCCTGCTCCTGCTGCCCACCTCTCTGGAGTGCTTGCACTTACATCAATGCCTCCACCAACTCGAGATCCGTACTCATTGCGGTCCCCAAAGCCGCCCTGGTCACGTTCTCGCAGGATGTCCATCACCATCTCACAGGCTTGCTGTGGACACACAACACTGGACAATGGGCACAGGCAAGTGTACTGCCCCAGCATCCACCCCCTGGCACCTGTAAGGGCCCTCCACATTCCTTAAGAGAGGTGTTCACCCCAGGGAAGAAGCCCAAGGGTTAAGGAAAGAATGCTGCTGCCAACAGAAAGGCAAGACCCCCAGGGCGGGCCTGACAGTGGAGCCTTCCAGAGACCATGCTGTCTGGGCACTCACCTGCACTTTGTATGGGTCCCCGATGATCCGCAGTGGCTTGTCCACATTTGTATTCTGGGAGCCATCTTGAATTAAAATCATCTTTACCCCAGCGCGCTCCTACAATGGTAAGTGCCTGTCAGAAGTGGGCTCTGACAGGGGCCCTCCGGGGACTGTGGGGACAAGTGTTCTGCCCTGCGCCGTCCCGCACCTGCAGCTGCTTGATGGTCTCCCCGCCCTTGCCAATGACCAGGCCAGCCTTGCCAGCGGGGATCATGATCTCCTGCACCGTGCCATTCTGACCCCCATTAGCGTTATCATGGAACTGTCCTGGGGGTCCCCCACGGCCCCGTGACACGATGTCATCCAGCATCATCTTCGCCTTTCTGGAAAGAGAACAGGGTGAGCACTCAAAGAGTGTGTTTTTGCTGCACACCCCGCTCAGGTGAGCTATCTGGCAAGGGCCAAAGACCTGGGGCTGTTCAGGACTGAGAGGGGTGTGAACTCATTTACACAGTTCTAGGAGCAGGTCAGGTGGGAAGGACACACATGGGTGTCACTAACACCCAAAGGAGCTGGGAACTTACTGGACAGACTCAGGAGCTCCAGTCAGGGACACGCTGCGCTCAGGGAGGCCACCACTATCTGCAGAGAAGAGGAGAGGCTCAGTGCCCAGAGGGCTGCTGTGGGGACAGGAAACTTCCAGAACAGTCTGCAACCCTCTTTGACAAATCATTTCACTCCCCTGCCAGAAGACACCCAGAAGGCTGCTTTTTAAAACCTCACTGGGGAAGATGAAACTTGGGAGATAAACAAGCAGAGCACCACACCCCATCACCTAGCACCATGAGACCAAGGCAGGAGGACGGTGAGGGGAAGAGGGAGAGTCCAGAAATCAGTTCTGGGGCTCCCTAGAAGCATCCGGGATCCTGTCTCAAGTCTGAAGGGAAAATCCTGAGCAAGGCCCTACAGGAGTGGTTCCACAGCAGATCCAAGCAGCTTCAGAGCCAGGCTGACCCTGCCACTCTGCTTTCTACGGCACTAATCCGTAGTTCATGGCACTTTAGGTGACAGCATAGAGCCTGCCACCTCGAGAGAGGTGCCCCCATACCTAAGTCCACATTCGCCTATGCTACCCCACATATAAACAGTAAAAACATCAGGTAGGGATATGTCTCAGGAAGCAAAAATACTAATCACCAACCCTGATGACCTGAGTTCAATATCTGGACCCCCCCCCCATCTGATAAAAAGAGCCAGAAAGCAGCACAGGTTCTGATCACCCTGACCAGAGCTGACCTCTGACCTCCATGTGTGTACTGTGGCAGGTGTACCTCCAAAAACACAAAAGAAATAAATACAATAAAAATATAAAGAACAGGAGAGTTCCAGCCACTGTGGAGCCTGTTGCCCCTAGCAGCAGTGCTGTGTGCGAGCCTAGGAAGCACCCACCCAGCAGATCCAGCTCTGCACCAGGGTCCCGGGCGACTTTAGATGACGGTCATACCTGGTGAGATCTGAACTTTGCAGCCCGAGTCCTGCTGGATTTTGTTAATCTGCTCACCACCTCTGCCAATGACTGGGTGGGAGAAAAGAAGAAAGGTAAAGGCCAGGAAAGGGCACCCAGACCAAGGATGCCCACCAGTGGCCCCTTGGACTCCACCCTCATAATGGGGCCCCACACTCACTCAAGCCCACCATGCCGTCCGGGACCCTATACTCTTCTGTCATAGAGGTCCTGTGGGAAGAGACACTGAACATCAGCCTCCAGCTGAAGAGAGACCCCAGCTCTCCTGGAGATGAAGGCCTGGACCCTTGAAGCCCCAGGACTTCTGCTGTACACTGTTACTAACAACCCAAGGGCAAAAGCTTCAGGGCCAGAGAGAAGAATGAAGATACCAGTTTACAAATGGCATGGGTCGTCCCATTTCCTCAGGTAGGAACAAGCATTTGAATTTCTTTTTTCTTTCTTTGCTTTTTTTCCTGAGACAGGGTTTCTCTGTGGCATAGTACTAGCTGTCCTGGAACTAGCTCTTGTAGACCAGGCTGGCCTCAAACTCACAGAGATCTGCCTGCCTCTCCCTCCCCAGTGCTAGGATTAAAGGCGTGCACCACCGCCCGGCAGCTCTTGAATTTGTTTTTGGAGACAGTGTTCCATGCAGCTTTGAACAGATTCCCTGCCTCTACCTCCCATGTGCCAGGGTAAGACGTGTGTCACCTTGCCTGTGGTCCTTGTTTGTTTTTTGAGACAGGGTTTCTTTTGTGTAGCCTTGGCTGTCCTAGAACTAATAACTCTGTAGATCAGCTGGCCTTGAACTCAGAGATCAGCCTGCTTCTGCCTCCCAAATGCTGGGATTAAAGGTGTGTATCACTACTGTTCTAACTAAACAATTTCCTTTCTTTTTTTTTATATTTTTATATGCATTGGTGTTTTGCCATGGGTGTTGGGTGCCCTGGAACTGGAATTACATTAGTGAGCTGTCAAGTAGGTCCTGGGAATTGAACCCAGGTCCTCTGGAAGAGCAGTTAATGCTCTTAACCGCTGAGCCATCTCTCCAGCCCTGCCTGTGTTTTCTTGGAACACAGTGCTGGGGAGGGAATCCAGGGTGGGTGTTCTATTGGCTGAGTTACAGCTTCCCCACCCTGGACATTTTCATACCACATTGACAGTCCAGACCTCAGTTTAAAAAAAAAAAAAAAAAAAAAAAAAAGAGGCTCACCACGCAGTACATCTCATTCTCCAGCCAATGTCTATTGTATTTCAAGAAATTACAGGCTCATTCAAAGACAATCAGTGGCCTGTCCCAATAACCTGGTCAGATTCACCCTAGGCAACCTGAGGCAGCCAGGTAAGAGCAGAGACCCACAGGCTCTGACTACCCTGGGAGCATCTGCCCAGTCCTAGCCAGTGCTTCTGAATGCTCAGCGTGGGAAAGGGAGGGACAAGCAGAGCAGTGAGGAGCAATTTTGCTCCCATGGTCACACACCTTGCCCCCACCGCCAGCACCCAAACCAAAGACACCAGGAGGCCGGGGAACAGCTTACCTGGGGGGAGGATGGATGGGTCCCAGTTGAGAACCAATAGCTGAGGAAAGAAATTCAAAGCAGAGCCTAGTTTAGAGCCTATTTAGGCTCCACAACACCAACCCATGATGTCCCTGCTTATACCAGGGGCAAATAGTACCCAAGACATAGCCCTGTGCCTGGATCTCATCCTGAGGGCACTGTGGCCTCTTCCCATGAAAGCCCCTGTGTAAGCTTTCGAATGTTTCAAATTCCATAGGCTCGAGGACCCTTAAACCTTCTGAGCCACTACACAGGTCTCCCGGACCCCAATACCCCCATGCCCACACACCAGCGAACTTACAGTCTCCCTGGGAAGCCAGTTTCTTGCTGTCTGGCTGGTCTGTGGATGAGAGAGACTGTCAGATGCGACACCACCCACTTGCACCGCCTCAACCCCAAAACTGGTGCGTTATGTTCCAGGCATAGTCACCACCATCCCGTATGACAGCCGAGATGGAGGGTTAGAAGGTGCTGGCCCAGAGTGACAAAGTTCACTTTTAACATTAGTAATATCAAGGGGTCCTTCCAGATTAGAGCTGGACATACCCAGGGAACAAGTGCCCTGCTTAGAAGCAACCTTGGTGATGTTGTGCCTGTGTTGTCTCCCACAAGAAAGGAACAATCTTGAGAACCTACAGTTTTCCTTGGTCACAATCGACTTGCCCTTCTCTCAGCTACCTGATACCTCAGAGTGGCAAATGGAACAAAAAACTGGCCAACTCCCCTGTCTTAGAGCCCCACTGGGACAAAGTACTCCTCTCAGTCCCAGGCTTCCCTCCAGGGTGAAAGCCAGTCACTGCCGCCACCACCAGGAGTTACCTCCATCTTCCAGCTGTCTCTTTTGGCCCCCAAAACCGAAATCGGGAGTGTTGTTATTCACGGTGGTAGCAGCATCACCTCCAATTTTGGCTGCAATCTAGGGTGAGGTAGGAAGTACAGACAAGTTACCATCTCAAGCAACCCTCAAATTCACCCCAGCCTTGGCCTGGAATGGCAGCTCTGGATTTTGGGTATACACACTCTGGAAACTTAGGAAAGTCTCCCTGTTTATTCTAAGTGCAAAGGAAACAGCAGCTTAGGAGGACAGGAACCTTGGGTCACCTCACACAAGGGCAACAAAAAGGACTTCAGCATGGTCCTTCCAACTTTCCTGTCTCTCACCTCTGACATAATTACAAAAAATCCTGAGACATCTCAGCCAAACTTTCGTCTTCAAAGCACCTGACATCCCCATATAACCAAAACAAAAGCACCTCTGGGATACAGCAGAGTTTCGAGTGCACAAAGCACCTTCACATTATCCCCAAATGTGCAAACACACACCCCCCAAATCCTGAACTCAGGAACCAGACTAGTCTATAAGAACCAGGTGTGCTTATCCTTGACAGCAAGTGATAGCACCACCCCAGGGTAGGCTGCATCTTAATCAACACTGTGGGGAATGACCAGAAGTAAGGCATGCTAGAACCCACCCCACCTAGCAGTGATGAAGGCAAAGACAATGGAGATGATAGTAACCCAATGGTTTCTCCCACCTTGGGAGGAGCCAGTCCTTAGCCCAGAGGCCCCTGGGCAACACCATCATCCATTGTGAACCTGGGCCATTTAACTTTTAGATGAAGAGAGAGGGGTTGTGAGCAAAGTTGAGCTGGGTCACACCAGCACATGCCACTTCTATAAGCTGTCACCAAACAAGTCATGTTCCCAAAGGGAGACAGACAATTCTTTTGAACCAACTCAAACAGTAAAGAGCAGGTGCCTGGTGTCCACCTTCCCCATCTCACTCCAAGGCCCGGCTCACCAACAAAGGGTCCTCTCTTTACCAACCAGATCCAAGAGGAAGGACTTCTCCCCACGCATCACCAAATCCCTTCCCAGGGAAGAGACAGAAATGTTTGGTTTGGGGACCTGTCTTGATTGGAAACGGGAGCAGCGGTGTGTAAATCAAGATCCTCTACCTATAAGGTAGATGTTGAACTTCTGGGAGGGTTCAAGTATGTGCTAAGCTGGGTCCCCACCTTCTAAGCATGTGCTGCCTCTTCGAACCCCCTCCAATAGTGGTCCCCTAGCATCCTTGAACGCAACTTTTGCAAACCCTGATGTGGCTCTTGGGGACCCTAATATAACAAGCATGGGTTCCCAGTACCCCTGACCTCATCCTTTTTGAAGTCTTGCAGGCCGGGAGTCCTCATTAGCCCTAAGAGCAGTTCCCTAACAGACTGCAAGCCTTCGTGTCTCCTAAGAGGGATCCTCGACTGCATACCCAGGAGTGGATCTTGGGGACATCCTCATAATGCCCAAGCTCAGGCCTCTGCAAAACCAGAGGACCTCTTCAAATCACAACCCCACCGGATTCTGGGGTGGTCCATCAGAATACAAGGCCGCGATTCCTGAATGGAAATGCAGAGTGCAAGCTTGGGGGTGGCTCTTGGGGACACTGTCCAAGACTGCGAGCTTTGTGGGTCCTAGAGGAATCCTCCAGTGCACTCAGGAATGGTTCTGGGGAACTCCGAGCCTGCAACCTTCCTATTCTAAGAGACCTAATGCAAGTTCAGGACTGGGACTCGGCGACCCCCAAGGCTGCCAACCCTTGTCCAGTGCAAAGTCTGGTTTTCGGGGACCCCCTCTGAGTGAACCCCTAACCCGAAGCACGCAGAGGGTCACCCTCATACCGAGGTGGCCCCAGACTCCCCGCCCCTCCCCCGCCGCCCACGTGACCCTCCCGCGACCCCGCGCGCGCCGCCGCCCCCTCCCCCGCGCGCGCACGCGCTTTCGCGGCCTCCTCACCTGGCGGGCCCGCTGCACGGCGTCGGCGAAGGCGTCTTTGCGGATCCCCGGGCCGCCACCACCGGGAGGCTGCGAAGGGCCTCCGGACGCGCCTCCTCCACCCGGGCCGCCGCCGCCGGGGCCTCCGCCGCCCCGGTCTCCCGCGCCCGGCGGGCCAGGCGGAGGGCCTCCTCCCGCACCCGCGGCTCCTCCTCCTCCGCCGGCAGGAGGCGGCGGGCCTGGCGGGGGGCCTCCGGTGCTGTAGTCCGACATGGAGCGGCGCGGACGGGCCTGGCGTGGAGGCTTCAAGCTGAGGAGGCGGCGGCGGCGGCGGCTCAACGCGGGAACAAGGCCTCGCTCCACACGGCCGCGGAGCACGATGGGAAGCCAGCGGCTGGGAAGACGACGGAGGGGGGGGGGCGGAGGGGGGCGCCTCCTCCCGCCGCCGGCGTGACGGACGGTGCGGTGCAGCCAGTAGAATGCGGCTGTCGCTCTGCGCCGACCAATCGTCGGCCGTGAATCCGGGCGACCAGTCAGACTCCCGCAAGGCTCAGGGGGCGGGAGGTGCGGAGTGACTGACGACTATAGGACTCAATAAATAGTAGGCTGCTGGAGCTGGGCGGGAAGTTCGAAGTCACGCGAGAAGACAGGAGGCCAATGAAGCGTGAGTTCCAGATTCGCGGGGCGGCTCCAGAACGAGAGTGATGGCGGATGAACGGGCGGGCCCTCGGGGAGATAGTTGTGAACGCCAGCCAGTGACTACACGTGGGAGGCGGTGCTTGTCAAGACTGGCAGTCCCTTAACCCATTCTCTGGAGCGTTTTGGGATGATGTGCTTGGATTTGGACTTGACGGCTCTTCTTAGACTCCGTGTCCCTCGACTTCTGAGCCAATGGCTGAGCGACAGGAGCAAGCGTTCGATGATCGACGTCTCCCTGAACGAGTAGCAGCGACGGAAGTAATAGCGCCTGTTTTGATGGGCGCGCACCTGCATTGGGTGGAACCCGTTACCAGAAGGCGAGAGCGGATTAGCGGGAGCCGGAGTGAATGGCCGCGGACGTGGGCGGGGGTGCCCTGCAGTCGGAACTACGGCCTGACCTCTAGATCAGCGCGCCAGCAGCCTGTCTCTGGGAGGACTTGCACGTGGCCTGCTCGAAGCCTGGGGGATCTGTTTATGGGGATGTGGGCGGCCCGAGGTTTGGTGAAGAACCCAGGGGTATCCCTGGTCTTCCCTCTCATCCCGAGTACCTAGAATCTGTATTTCTTCCAGTACTCATGGCACCAACTCCTCAAAGTTACTGCAAGCCTGTTTCTAAACTGGACCCAGGTCCCAACCCAGGACCCACCCTGGACAGGAGCCCTCTTACAGGGGGTCTAAAATCCCCAGCTAACACCCTGGATCCAAAAATCTCAGGTCCCTACAGGAACTTTTAAGCCCCTTGTTTCCCTTGCCCTCAGGGTGGGGATTGAATCCAGGACCTTGCTGGACAAGCTCTCTACACTGACATACGCCCTCATACTCAGATTCCCCACCCTGAACCAGCTAATCCCAGACAGAGACAGCCAAAACTATCTTTATTCTTTGTCCACACCTTCTGTTGAACGAGCCTGCAACAAAGCAGGCTGGAATATCAAATCAACTCAGACTGTATCCTGCAGGAGGGAATCCCAGCACTTCTAACCCTAGTCCTGGATGGTTTTTGCAAACCAAAATGGCCCTAAAGCCTGAGCCTTAGTGGGCTTTCTGAGACCCAGAGACACTGGGAATTCCATTCTCTTTTTGTTCGGGGCATGTCATCTGCTCAGGACTTGTACACCCAGGGTTTTCTTCATGGCTTCATACACCACGTAGCTGATACCGCCTGCTGGTAACACCTTCAGTAATGTGGGTGTCATGCCTCTGTACAGCCCAGGCCAGCCCTGTTGACTCAGTATTCGCCGGAAGACTCCCAGCATGGTGGGGTTAGAGCCCTCCACAGTGTCTGGGGATAGACAAAGACAAGTTCAGCACTGGGTCTGATGTGAGATGTCACTGTCAGTGTGAGAGGATCTGAGTCACATTTTGGGCAGTCTTGTCGAGATCATTCAGTTATTGCCATGTATGTATTTTGATACAGTTTTATGTAGTGCAGGCTGCCCTAGAATTCCATATGTAGCTGAGGCTAGCTTTGGACTCCTGATCCTCTTGACTCTACCTCTTGCTGGAATTACAGCAGCACTGCCACACCCCATTTACCCCTGGCTTCATGGATAGGCACACGCTACATACTGTGCCAGGCTGAGCTCCAGCTCCAGCCTCAAGGTATGTCACCAAAGATGATCTGGAATTCCAGATCTTCTTGCCTCCACTTCCCATGCGATGGGGTGACTTCTAATTTGAGAGCCAGGGTTATATTGGTGAGTGAGCATGTTTTGGTAGGTTCAGTACTCAGCATAGGCATTACAGACTGGTTTATGGAGAGGCTGGAAGTTTGTGGGGAAGGATGAGAAAATTCAGAAAGCCAGGATGAGGTAGGGACGGGGCCAGGCTGACCTTGTGCCTGCATCCGTGTGCGCACCAAAGTCAGCGGGTAACTGGCCATCTGGCCACAGGTCGAGGACAGTGTTACAGATGACAGACTGACCAGGCCACTGGGGTCTGTCATGTCCCTACCCGACTTCTGCCACAAACACCGGAGTAGCTGCAAAAGGAGGCAAGAATGCTATTTTTTTTTTCTGAGACAGGGTTTCTCTGTAGCTTTGGACCCTGTCCTGGAACTCGCTCTGTAGATCAGGCTGGCCTCGAACTCACAGAGATCCGCCTGTCTCTACTTCCTGAGTACTGGGATTAAAGGTGTGCACCAACACCACCCGGCAAGAGTGCTATTTATAATGACTCAGAGTCATGATGGTGCATGCCTTTAACCCCAGCACTGGGGGCAGGGGAGGGCAGGGGCTAGCCTCATCTACATATTGAGTTCTAGGTTTGCTGAGGCTACATACTGCACCTTGTTTTAAAAAAACAACAGTCTTTGGATCTCTGAGTTCGAGGCCAGACCGATCTATAGAGCGAGTTCCAGGCAGCCAGGGCTACACAGAGAAACCCTGTTTCTAAAACAAAAACAAAACAATGGTCTGGAGAGATGGCTCAGCAGTAAAGAGCATTAGTTGTTCTTGCTGAAGACTCAAGTTCAGTTCCCAACACCCAAAGGCTGGCTTAAATATATCTAGAAAAACAAAATTTGAGCGAAGGGGCAGGGGAGAGAGCTATGGGCTGACCTGGAGTCAGTGCTCTCTTCTCTGGGGACACACACCTCATAGACAGCCAGATCAGTGCAAGCATACGGTACGATGCCCAGCATATTGGGCAGATAGCCTCGGTACAGCGCTTGGGTGCCATCCCGTTCTAAGATCTGCCTGGCGCAGTCCAGAAGTCCTTTATACTGGCCAGTAAGGCGAAGGGTCAGCCGAGTCTTGAGTACCTGGAGAGAAGGAGGAGGTCCGTTTGGTTAAATACTCTCAGGCAGGCTTGTCACCCCACCTGGTATTGGTAGGTGGAGATATTGTCAAGGGTACCAGGGTTCAGTTGTGCATTTGCAGCACTGGGCCACCTACATGGAAAGAGGGGGCTGCATTGGCCTGATTGTTCTTGTTATAATACCTGAGGGGTTGAGCTTTTTCAAGAAAAGAAGTTAAACCCAAGTCTGGTTAGCACACCCATTATCCCAGCACTGGGGAGGCTGAAACAAGAGGATTGCAAACTCCAGGCTAGCCTGGGCTACAGAGCAAGACTCACAAAAAACAGGCTAATGAGCCGGGCGGTGGTGGCGCACGCCTTTAATCCCAGCACTCGGGAGGCAGAGGCAGGCGGATTTCTGTGAGTTCGAGACCAGCCTGGTCTATAAGAGCTAGTTCCAGGACAAGCTCTAAAGTTGCAGAGAAACCCTGTCTCGAAAAACCAAAAAAAACAAAAAAAAAACAAAAAAAACAGGCTGATGCAGTGGCTCATTTGGCGGAGGGAGTGCCTAGTACAAAGCCTTGAGTTTCCTCTCGCACCCCCATAAGCTGGGAGTGGTGGCATGCACATGTGATCTCAGCGCTCAAAAGTAGAGATGGGACAGGAAGTTTAAAGTCGTCCTCTTACAGGGCAAGTTCCAGTTCCGCCTGGTTACAATGAAACCCTGCCTCCCACTCCTTTTTGAGACATGACCTCACTATGTAGATCAGGCGCTAGCCTCAAACTCATACAGATTCTCCTGTCTCTGCCCCAGAGTGCTGGGATTAAAGGCACTACCATCACACCCAACCTGAAACCTTGTCTTCAAAACAAACACCCAAGCCAACGGGACCCCAAGACATCATCTAACCATAATCAGTGCCCAAATTCCCACTCTGTATTTGTTTGAGACTGGGTCTCTAGTAATCCAGGATAGCCTCTAGTTTGCTGCGTAGCTGAGGAGGATGGAGAGCACAAGGCCAACCTGGGTTACATGAGACTTCATTTCAAAAGCAAAAGAAGATGCAGTGCAGTAAGGCATTTGCTGCTAAGCTTGATCCTGGCCCCCATGTGGTAGTTCCAGGTCCTGGGGATCCAATGCACTCTTCTGATCTTGTAGGCACTCAATGTACATATACAGACATGCCAAAAGAATTTCGAAAAAACAGATGGGGTAGTGGTTTAACAGATGGGGTAGTGGTCTACCATGTGCAAAAACCCTGGACTCAACCCTCATTGTGCCCCTGACCCCCAAGAAGAGAGGCATCACAGTGCTCCTGACTGACCCCCGAGAGACATCACATTCACAAACCAACACCAACACACACATTAACATACAACCAGAAACAAAACTTAACTTCTGAAATACAAAAATGTCTCCCAATTTTTTTTTTTCCCACAGGGTCTCACTTTGTAGGGTTGGCTGTCCCGGAACTCACTCTGTAGACCAAGCTGACCCTCAACTCACAGTGATCCACCTGCCTCTGCCTCTGGAGTGCTGAGTTTAAGGATGTGGCCCCATCTAAAAGTCTACTGGGGACTGCAGAGGTGGGTGGCTTGGGCCCTGCAAACCCGGAGTGTCAGCGGGACACATATGTCCTTACATGTCTGTCACAGCTTGGGAGAAGGGCACAGAGCCACACTAAGGTATGTCCTGCATTGGTAGGAAAGGCAGCCTGGGGGGGTGAGGGGGGGCGCCTAAGGGAGCGAGCCTGTGGCCTGACGTCACACAGCAGCACGATCCTGGCAAACTGTAGGGGAGAGCTGAGGCTGACTTGGGAAAACCTTCAGCTTGTGTAAGAAGTAGAGCTGCTGGTTCCCGTGTGCACCTGCCATTCCGGAACTCAGGAGGCGGAGGCAGGAGGGTCAGGAGTTTAGAGTCATTTTCGCTACATGGCGTGACCAAGGCCATCCTGTGCTACACTTGAAAACAAACAAATCGTCTCACATTCATTTCTCTCCTCCCCACCTCCCAGTGTCAGAATTTGAAATCTCTGAGAAAGTTTTAAGTCTGTAGGAAAGTGCATAGCGGATCTCTGGGGTTGTCAGAGACAAGGGATGGGCCATTCGGGGACAGATCAGCGCAGGGCACACAGCAAGGAAGAGAAGTGCAGGTGGGGTGATGGCTCAGTGCTGAGAGCTTGCCTAGCCTGAGGGAGGTCCCAAGTCCCATCTCTAGCATCCGAGAAGGAAAGAAATGAAGGGGAAAGTTGTATTTAGTGTCTATGATCCCAGCACTTGGGGCCCATGCAGGGTGACAACTGGTGTTCTGGGCTATGCTGTGCTCAAGTTTGAAAACCTGTGTCAAACAAACAAAATAGAGCCAGACAGTGGTGGCGCACTCAGGGCACAGAGACAGACAGGAGAATCTCTGTGAGTCTGAGGACAGCCTGGTCTACAGAGCAAGTTCCAGAAACCCTGTCTCAAAAGCTAAAACAAACACAATGAGACAGACAGACAGCGAGAGAAAGAGAGAGACAGAGACAGAGACAGAGACAAAGGGCAGGAGGGTAAAGGAAAGTGAGGAGGGAGAAGAGCGAGGAAGGTTAACAGGGGAAGACAAGATGGAGAAAAGATGGTGGGGGGGTGGCCCAGCACCAGCCCTGGCTACTCAGGTCCTCCGGCTTTACCTCCATAGGGTTGATGAGAGTCTGGGAAATGGCCACAGCCAGGGATCCCGCCATCACCCGCTCCTGGAAGGGCGGGTAGTCCTGCACACTGCAGAAGACATTCTTACACTGCAAGGGAAGGAGGAGTGAGAGAAGCCGCCAGCCGCTGTGCACCAGAAGGGCAGAGGGTCGCGCTGCATGCTGGGGCCTTGCTCTGTGCAAAGTCACCCCAGACTTACCTGCTCAAACACAGAGAACTTGATGGCGTATTCTGGGGCGATCTTGAGCACGTTGATGCCATTGCCCCTCCAGAGTGAGCGGACACCTCCCTCCTGGATCAGGCTACGCAGGCCACTCAGCAGGTGCCTGAAGTTACTCTTGGAGGAGTACACCTGGGAAGCAAGAGGGGTGAGTAGCCCTGAAAGATTCCACCAGGTATCCCCAGTCCCTCACTGGGGGAATTCTAGGCGGGGATCCACCCTGACCATGCCCCCAGCCCCTCACTGGGGGAAGGGGTCTAGACAGGGGCTCTACCCCTGAGCCAAGTCCCTAGCCTTCTTATTTTATATTTTGACACATGGTCTTACTAAAATTGCCCAAACTAGCCTTGAAGTGGAGATCCTTCCGCTTCAGCCTCCGGAACAGCTGGAGTCACAGGCCTGTGCCTCTAGGTGGATCCACCTATTTAGTCCTAACACTTATCTAAAAACCCACTGTGGCCAGCCCTGGCGAGGCTGTTCTGTAAGCCCAACTCTTTGGGAGCCTGAGTCAGGAACACAGTAGTTCAAGTCCTTTCTGGGCTACAGAGTGAGTTCAGGGCCAACCCGAGCTACTTACTGAGATATCTGAAAATAAAAAGTGACAAGGGGGCCAAGGGAGTGACTGTCCAGTGGTCAGAGCCCTGGAGAGCCGGCTCGGGTCAAGAGCACCTGCCGCTGCTGTGGAGGAACCTGATTCCCTTCCCCGCACCCACATGGAGGTTCACAACCATCTCGAACTCTAGTTCGAGTGAACCCATCGCCCCATGTTGGCATCCAGTGGCACTGCATGCATGCGGTGTGTGGACATGGGGTCAAATTCTCACTCATATAAAATGAAATTAAATGTGTTTTCAAAAAGAAAGAAAGGAGGGCTGGGAATGTTGCTCAGCTGCGAGGGCTTCTCTAGCATGTGTGAAGCATTGGGGTCCATCCTTAGTCCCTTCCATGCCTGCACGTCCCTCTGCTAGCACCTCAGAGATATCACCCACAACCCGCAGACCTCCAAACCTTTTAACTTGGACTGTGTTGCTCTCTGTGACTGGAGTTCTCTGAGCCCAGTCCCAGCACTACTTCCTGTCCCCATCACCCGCAACTCCAGTCTCAGCTCCACTTTACGAGACCTCTGTGTCGAGACCCAGGCTCTCCTGAGCTCCACCAACTCCATCTCCTCCACCCCTCTCCTCCAAAGGGCTTCAGCCCTGCAGACAAACCTGCATGTATACTCTGGCTCGGTCCAGGGGTGCCGTTCCTGTGCGAGACACTGCCCCAGCCATGGCTCCTGAGAGCAGAAATTTCCACAGGGCCCCCTTGTTCTCCTCTTCCAAGACATCCACAGGGACCATCAGCCGCTCTCCTGTGTCCAGAACCTGCAACAGTGTCAGGCCACACTCAGCCCTAAAGGAGCTCGCTCCTTACAGAGTCCCCTCTGCTTTTCTTTGCTGCCTTGATGTAGACAGTTCTTTTGAGGGGGTGATTTGATGGTTTCGTTTGTTTGTTTTGTGACCGGGTTTCTCTGTGTCACCCTGGCTGCCCTGGAACTTATTCTGTAGACCAGGCTGTCCTGAAATGCATTCTGTAGACCAGGCTGGCCTAGAACTCAGAGATCCACCTGTCTCTGCCTCCCAAGTGCTGGGATTAAAGGTGTATGCCACCATGCCCAATTGATTTCTTTCTTTCTTAGTGACTTACTTATTTTTATGTGTGTGTGTGTGTGTGTGTGTGTGTGTATACATGTGAATGAAGGTACCCAAGGGGGCCAGAAAAAGCCATTGGTCTCACGGGAACCGGAACTACAGATGATTGTGGGTGGGTGCTAGGGCCTGAACACTCAGCCTCTGAAAGAGCTCACAATTCTGTGTGAGAGTGCAGGCATGCAAGTGTGTGCAAGTGTGTGCACGCAGTGGTGTGTGTATGCAGTGATGTGTGTGTATGAGTGTGTATAGGCCAGAGGTTGATGTTTCTCTGTAGCTTTTTTTTTTTTTTTTTGGTTTTTCGAGACAGGGTTTCTCTGCAGCTTTAGAGCCTGTCCTGGAGCTAGCTCTTGTAGACCAGGCTGGTCTCGAACTCACAGAGATCCGCCTGCCTCTGCCTCCCAAGTGCTGGAATTAAAGGCGTGCGCCACCACCGCCCGGCCCTCTGTAGCTTTTTTTTAAAGGTCTGTTCTTTTTTTTAAGATTTTATTTATTATGTATACAGTATTCTCAGTGCTCTGCCTGCAGGCCAGAAGAGGGCACCAGATCTCCATACAGATGGTTAATGAGCCACCATGTGGTTGCTGGGAATTGAACTCAGGACCTTTGGAAGAGCAGGTGGAGCTCTTAACCACTGAGCCATCTCTCCAGCCCCCTGTAGCTTTAGAGCCTGCCCTGGAACTAGCTCTTGTAGACCAGGTTGGCCTTGAACTCACAGAGGTCCACCTCAGCCTGGCTGACCTTGAACTTCTGATGTCCTGCCTGCAGCCTCCTGAGTGCTGGGTAATGTGTGTGCACCACCTCATGGTCTCACCCAAGTCCTGGGGTAATGGGTATGAACCACCTCATGGTCTCACCCCTGAGTCCTGGGGTAATGGGTGTGCACCACCTCATGACCTCATCCCTGAGTCCTGGGGTAATGGGTGTGAACCACCTCATGGTCTCACCCCTGAGTCCTGGGGTAATGGGTGTGCACCAGCTCATGACCTCAGCCCCAAGTGCTGGGGTAATGGGTGTGAACCACTTCATTACCTCACCCCCCCCCCCGGTGCTGGGATAATGGGTGTGAACTGCCTCATGGTCTCACCCCCAGTTCTGGAGTAATGGGTGTGAACCATCTCATGGTCTCATTCACCCCCAGTGGTGGAGCAATTGGTGTGAACCACCTCATGGTCTCACCCCCCAGTGCTGGAGTAATGGGTGTGAACCATCTCATGGTCTCATCCCCCAGTGCTGGGACAGTGGGTGTGAACCACTTCATGGTTTCATCCCCCAGTGCTGGGGTAGTGGGTGTGAACCACCTCATGGTTCATGTGTGTGGGTGGAGGTGAGGGAGGGGGCAGGGAATGGGTTGGGTGGACCAGGTGTAGAGCTTTTCTAAATAAGACCCCGACCCTCTTTTTTTAAAATATTTATTTTATTTTATTATGTATACAATACTCTGTGGTGTGTATGTCTGCAGGCCAGAAGAGGGCACCAGACCTCATTACAGATGGTTGTGAGCCACCATGTGGTTGCCGGGAATTGAACTCAGGACCTTTGGAAGAGCAGGCAATAGGCAATGCTCTTAACCACTGAGCCATCTCTCCAGCCCGACCCCGACCCTCTTAAGCAAGATCTGAACCCTCGAACAAGGTTGCATTACCTCGGGATGGACTCCCATAGCTGTTGAAGGATTAGGGTCTTGGTCTCAGTGTCCCTGGGGCATCTAGCTGGCTCCCAGCTGAGAGTGGCTGATTACCTGGCTTGTGAATTTAGGGGCAAGGGAGGATGAGGTCACAAGAGTGCTTGTGAGCTCACGGGTATGATGGGTAGGCAGTGCGATTACTCCCCGCCGCTCCATCTACAGCTCTCACAGAGGACCTGGGTTCAGTTCCCAGCACCATGTTAGGTGGCTCACAGCCACTGCAGCTCCAGGGGATCTGAGGCCTCTGGCCGTCTCACACACAAATCAGATACACAGAATAAATCAAATCTTTAAAATGTATTATTTGGGTGTGCATGTGTGGAGGTCAGATGACTATTTTGTGGGCTCCATTCCCTCCTTCCACTTGGATGTGAGACTCAGCAACCAGATTTGGGTGGTCAGGGCCTTACTTGTGGTGTTGTGTGTGCATGTGAGTGCAGTGTCCTCAGAGGCCAGAAGGGGGCGCTATATCCTGGAGTTGCAGCTGTAGGTGATTGTGAGTCATCATGTGGGTGTTGAGACTGCAGCTCGGGTCCTCTGCAGGCGCAGTGGGCTCTCAACAGTGAGCCATTTCTCCAGCCTGCCTGCTGTTTATAAATGGAGTGGAAACTGAAGCTTCCAGCTCTTGGAGAAGAGGGAAGAGGAGAGGGGCAGAGGAACAGGGAAGGAAGGAAAGGAGGGGGAGGTGATAGAGGAGAAGCAAGAAAGTAAGAGAGAGGAGGGAGAGAGGATGGAAGGAGGAAATGGGAGATGAAGGCAGGTGGGAAGTAGGGGATAAGATAAAAGGAAAGAGAGAATGAAGGTAGAGAGAGATAAAGGAAGGCGAGAGGGGGGAGGGAGAGAGGTGTGTCTCATCTCCCCTCCATGGGAGTACCCCGGTGCCATTCACCCATAAGTTTCTAAAAGTCACAGAACTACAGCGGGGTCAACAAAGCTGATCGCTGCCAAGTCTGACTACTGAGTTTGATCCCCAGGACCCACATGGTGGAAGGAAAGGGCAGACTCCCACAAGCTCTCCTCTAGCTTCCATATGCCCCTCCCTCAAAAAACAAATGTAATTTAAAAAACTGAAAAAGCGACAGTGAAAGAGCTTAGAAAATTTATTCTCTTCCCTTGAAATGACATACACGGGCAGAGAGACAGACTTGGTGTAGGCTGGAGGGAGAGGTGGAAGCCACGGTGGGGTCCTCTTGCCCCTCAACATCCTAGTTCCTTTCACAGTCCTTTGATGGGGAGTTGAGCAGGGCACCCCCCACTTATCCTAAGCTCAGAATCCAACGTTGAAGTGCGGAGGGTATGGGAATGTGGCGGGGAGTTAGGGGACTTTGCTCTCCGTCTGGTAGAAAAATAGACCCCGAGTCAGTCTGAGGTGGTTTCATTTTGCATACTGGATGCTGGGTTTCAGGAAGGATGCTGTGTATTGGTCCTTAATTGTGACTTTCTGAGGCCCTAGCAGGGCTGGCAGTGCTGGGATGCAGAAGGTCCCCTTGGCTGTGTCTCCTGGCTTCACCTGGCAAGTCCCTACCCATGAATAAGCAGACCAGACCCTCCCAGAGGAACCTGGGCTCTGGGAGTTACTAGCCTGGCAGGTGGGCAGGGCTGTGGAAGACATTGCAGAGAGGGAGATGGGGAGGGAGGTGATTTGGGGGAGTGGTGGGGTAGTGGAGGTGTGTCCTAGCTGTGGGGAGATTCAGCATTCATGTGGGGTATGGTGTGGGACATACATCCCATTCCTTTCCTGCCTGGTGTGGAGCTGGTAGTCCAGGGTCTGGGCTTCCAGAAGGATCCCTGATGGTGTGGGACGCAGTGGGAATCAGCTCCAGGGTGTGTCTGGGATACTAGGGTGCCTGTGGGATCTGAGATGCTGCCACTGGGCTGCTGGGATCTAGACTTAGGGAGTAGACTGAGAACTTGGGGTGCAGGAGCAAAGGGCTTGGAACCCGGTAGTGTCTGGGAGATCTTGGTCTTCTATGGCTGGCATCCAGAGAAGGGGTTGAAGGGATCTGGGGTCTGAGATTGAACAACTGCAGCATCTATGATCCACCCTGGAGCTCACACGCCGGTGGTTCACGGAACCAGAATCCAGGGAGTTAGGACTTGGGACTCTGGGATCCAGTGACAAGAGATTAAGGGTGTGTTAAAATGTATCCGGCAGTCAAAGCAGAAGGGCATGAAACTCCAAGTCGAGGTAAAAGAATTGTTTGGGGTGAGGGATCTGGGATCCAGTAACCCAGGATCTTGGCGTTGCTCTGTCAGGACCCTGTGTCTAAGAGTTCCTGGTTTCTAGAATCCAGACTATGAGGCGAGTGACAGGGAGCTCACCGGCAGATTTAGGGTCTCAGGTCTAGTGAGGCATGAGGGTCTGGTGCCTGAAGAATCTGAGATCTGGTTTATGGGATATATGGATGTGTGCCCTCATGCTTGGGACCATCTGTTGTTGCACAGGGTGGCCCAGCACCCAGTGGGTGAGGCAGGGAAAAGCAGGATCCGGCTCTGGTGTGCGGATGAGCAGGGTCAAGGGGCTTGGGGATAAGGGCTCAGGGCCAGAGTGTGGATAGTTCTGCATTTCAAGTGATGAATGAGGTACAGCAGTTAGGGTCTGGGAGTCTGGTTGTGAAGTCGAGGATCCAATACTGGGATCCAGTGGCCAAAGAGTGGGGCCTAGTGG
This sequence comes from Arvicola amphibius, assembly GCF_903992535.2. Classification (NCBI taxonomy): domain Eukaryota; kingdom Metazoa; phylum Chordata; class Mammalia; order Rodentia; family Cricetidae; genus Arvicola; species Arvicola amphibius. Next base: position 94,644,590 of record NC_052047.1, read on the forward strand.
TACAGATGTCAGAACACAGGGCCAAAGACCTGGGACTTGGGTACTGGTATCCAGCGGCTTGGGTTGGGGGATTAGAACCACTGGTCAGGCCATTAGTTTCCGGCGGTTGAGGATGTCAGTGTGGGAGATGCCGTGATGAAGATGAGGGAATCTTGGGGTGACAGGTTCCCGGTCCCTCACCTGGATGTGACCCCCAGGGCCTGCTTCATGTTCTCGTAGACCACGTAGGAGATGCTTACGGCTGGAATGACCTTCATGAAGTTGGGGGCAATGCCCCGGTAGAGGCCCCACACACCTTCCTGGGATAAGATGTGTCGAAGTAGACCCACCATGGAGACCTGCGGGCCACCCTCAATGGAGGCTGTGGGTGGGTTGGGAGCCAGGTAAGATCAAAGCTTCCCCCTCTCATTTCCCCCTCCAGGCCCACCCCTAGGGGTGGCTAGGTGACTATTTCAAAAGAGGCAAGAGGGTGACATAAAGGAACAGCAATCCCTACCACACTATGGATACCTGAGGGTCTAGGAACTGGCAGTCTTAGGGCCCACACTTGGGGATGAATGGAAACAGTAGGTGTGTATGTGTGTGTGTGTGTGTGTGTGTGTGAGAGAGAGAGAGAGAGAGAGAGAGAGAGAGAGAGAGAGACAGAGAGACAGAGACACACAGAGAGAGACACAGAGAGAGACAGAGAGAGACAGAGAGAGACAGAGACAGAGACACACAGAGAGAGACAGACAGAGAGACAGAGAGAGAGAGAGAGAGAGAGAGAGAGAGAGAGAGAGAGAAAGTATGTGTGTGTAAGTGTGTACAATTAAGTGAGAAATCCCCCTTCCTTAAAGTTAATCTTCTCCTTCTCTTCAGGGCTAACTTCTGCTCATCTTTCCCTCCTCCATCCCAAAGCTGGCTGTTTGGGGGAGCCGTCTGTGGCACCTCAGTCTAAGTCAGGTTCCTACCTCTCCTCTCCTCAACCCTAAATCAACCCTGAATTGTGGAATGATTGCTGACCCTTTCTCCTTCCCAGGGGATAAAGTTCATGAGGGTACAGAGCATTTATCTCATTTGCTGGTTGTTTCTCCAGCAAAAAAACAGGGAACACAAACAATAAAGTTCACAAAAACAGACTCAGGGAAAGCAGAACCGGAAAATAATCCATGGGAGGCAAATACAGAGGGAAAACAGTGAGGAAGCTGAGGCAGGAGGATTGTCCTGAGTTCCAGCCCAGCCTGGGACACAGAACTCCTCTGTGGTGTTCTGTGGGAAAGAGAGCTTCCTGCTCTTCTGGAAGCCCAGAGCTCAGTTGCTGGCACCCATGCAGGTGACCTCCTAGCTCCAGGGAGTCTGATGGGTCTGTATGGATGTCTCAGCTCCCCACCCCCATGCTCATGCACATACGTTCACGCATGAGTGCAGAAATAAAAAAAAAAAAATCGTGAAATAGAAACAAAACACGGTAACTAGGTTGTCCTTAAGATTGGGCATGGGGCCGGGCGGTGGTGGCGCACGCCTTTAATCCCAGCACTCGGGAGGCAGAGGCAGGTGGATCTCTGTGAGTTCGAGACCAGCCTGGTCTACAAGAGCTAGTTCCAGGACAGGCTCCAAAGCCGCAGAGAAACCCTGTCTCGAAAAACCAAAAAAAAAAAAAAAAAAAAAAAAAAAAGATTGGGCATGGGGGTGCACACCTGTAGGAGGCAGAGGCCAGTGGCAGATCTTTGGGTTCTGGGCCAGCCGGGGATACATAGTTAGACCCTGTCCCATTAGATAGATAGATAGATAGATAGATAGATAGATAGATAGATAGATAGATAGATAGATAGATAGATAAGTAAATAGATAGATAAATAAATAGGTAAATAAATAGGTAAATAAATAGATAAATAAATAAAATAATGACACTGTCCTTCCCTGACTTTGGCTAGTTCTGTTCTCAGCAGGCCTCACTCCCTTGTTTTCTCTTAGCTTTGAATAACAGCTCAGGTTACTGGCAGGTCCAGATATGCCACAATGTTGCCTGCGGTACTTCCCTGTACCCGATGCCACTGACTTCTCAGTTGAAGGGACTCCCTGGTCAGCATCACTAGTGGGTAAACTGAAGTCCAGACAACAAGAAAGACCCACAGGAACCCAGCCCAGACTCTACCTCCATGGACTTAGGGGACAGCAGGTGGGACCCAAATGGCTGACTTTCCTACCCCAGCCTCCCGCCCAGGCTTCTCACCTTGGGCCTGCATTCGGGTCCGGACCAGTGCCAGGGGGTAACTGGCAATCTGGCCACAGGTGCTGGAGATGGTGCCACAGGCCAGGAGCACGAGAATGCCTGGGTTTGCTGATTCGTGGCTGTACTGCTGAAGCCAGCGATTCTTCAGAGTCTAGAAGAGAAAGGAACAAGTGTTCTTAGAGTTGCAGATAGGAAGACTCTGGTGTAGAAGACCTTGTAGTACGTCAAGGTTGCTGGTACTAGATAAGATGATGCTGTTTGTCTTCCCCACTGGTCAGAGCCACGCCCCAGCCCGCCTATGGGGATTCTAGGCAGAGGCACCACCTCTGACGGTGGCCAGCCCATCACTGGGGATTGTAGGTGGGCGTTCCACCCTGACCACGCCCCCGGTCCCTCATTGGGGGATTCTAGGAGGGGGGGGGAGAATCCATCCCTGACCACGCCCCAAGCCTGCCTCTGGGGGATTCTAGGTGGAGGCTCAACTGAGGGATTTAAAAAAAAATATTTTATTTGATGTACATTGCTGTTTTACCTGCATGAATGTCTGTATGAGGGCATTGGATCCCCTGGAAATGGAGTTACAGATAGTTGTGAGCCGCCATGTGTAAGCTGGGAATTGAACCCCAGTCCTCTGGAAGAACAGTCAGTGCTTTTTCATTGTTTGCTTGCTTTTTTGATACCGGGTTTCTCTGTGTAACAGTCCTAGCTGTCCTGGAACTAGCTCTTGTAGACCCAGGTTGGCCTCGAACTCACAGAGATCCGCCTGCCTCTGCCTCCCGAGTCCTGGGATTAAAGGCATGCGCCACCACTGCCCTGTGCAATCAGTGCTCTTAACAGGTGAGCCATCTCTCCAGCCCCCCATTTTGGATTTTTAAAGACAAACTCTGGTCCAGATGGGTCCTAAATCTATTAAGTAGCTGAGAATGAACTGGAACTCCTGGCCTTCCTGCCTCTACCTCTCTAGATGGGGTACTGAGGTCCTGGGATGGACCCCAGACTCTGTGCACATTAGGGGAGTGCTCGAGGCCCTGAGCTATACCCTCCATCCCTCTGAAGACAAGTTAGTGCCTCACCGCGGGTCTTAGGGTACTTTAGCTGATGAGATTTATAAGGACGATGGGCGCGGACTCTGAGAGCCACAGTGTCTTTCTATGAAGAAGAGGGACAAAGAGGAGAGAGTCAAGGGACATCAGACATAGAAACGGGACTGATGGATCTACAGTGAAGACGGAACGCTTCAGGAATTGCAGTGACCATCTGTGAATCTAGCTGCACAAGAGGCTGAGGCAGGAGGGCCAATTATGCCTAGGAGCTTGTGATCATCCTGGGCAAGAAAGTGAGACGCTGTCTATAACGAAAGTGGGTAAAATTTAAAATAAAAGAGGAGGAGCCAAGCAGATGGCTCTGCAGAGAAAGACTGCTTCATGAGCAACTGGACCTCAGAGCTCAGGGTGCACAAAGGAGCCAGATGTGGCTGTGCACACCTGTAAACACCGCTCTGGAGAGGCTGAGACAAGAGGATCTCTGGGGCTGGTAACTAGTCAGCCTAGACAAGCGAGTGAGCATGGGAGCCGAGCAAGAGACCCTGCCTTCCTCCCGTCTCTACCTCCCTCACCCTCACAGGAGCTGCAACCAGAGGAAGATGCCTATTCATATGGTTCCTATGTAGCATGTGAGAAACCGAGGGGAAGGAAGCCATGTGCCCCAAACTCTGGAGTTTTCTGGAACCTTCTTCCAAGATCTTCCTCTCCCCACATCTTCCTTCTTTCCTCTTATTATTTTTGAGGGTATATGTGTGTGTTTGTGTGGGTGCAGGGGTGCATGCCCACTGGAGGAAGTGTGGAGGCCAGAGGTTGGCTGATCAGGTCAAGCTCTCTCACCTTACCTTTGGAGACAGGTTTTCTTACTGAACCTGAAGCTCATTGAATGGCCAGTCAGGAAGCTCCAGGATCCTCCTGTTCTGGCTCCCAGCCCTGGAGTTGCAGATGCTCTTCCTAGTGCTTAGATTCACATCCTCTTCCTTGTATGGCAGGCATATTATCAACTCAGCCAGCCCCCTAACTACCCAAACCCCTCTTTTGAGGCAGGGTCTCTTTGTAGCTCTGGTTGGCCTAGAACTCGCTACATAAACCAGGCTGGACTCAAATTATGAAGATCTGCCTGCCTCTGCCTCCTAAGTGCTGAGATTAAAGGTGTGCACTGCCACCACCACCCGTTTAAAAGTCATCTATTTTCATTTTATGTGTATGGGTGTTTTCCTCCATGTATGTCTGCATACCATAAGCATGCAGTACCTATGGGGGGTTAAAAGAGGGTGTCTGATCCCCTGGAACTGGAGCTATGGGTGGCCGAGAGCCACTGTGTGGGTGCTGAGAATATATATGTTAAATGAGTTATCAAAAGCTGTTATGGACTGATGAGATGTCTCAGTGGATAAAGGTGCTTGCAAGCAAGCCTGATAGCTAGGTTTGATCACTGGAACCCACATGGCGAAGAGAGAACCAACTCCTATATGATACCTGCTGACGTCCTCACACACACTGTGACACAAGGACACACACAGAGACATAAACATGACCTGCTCTGGGCTGGCGAGATGGCTCAGTTGGCAAACCTCTTGCCACGCAAGCATGGGGAACTGAGTCTGATCTCCAGCACCTATGTCAAAAGCCAGGCATGTTGTATATGCCTGTAAGTACATTGCTGGGGAGGCGGGAGGCAGAGATATGTGGGTTCACTGATGAACCTCTCTAGCCTCCTTGATGAGCCCCAGGTCCCAGTGACAGATACCATGTCAAAAAATAAGGTGGACGGTATCTGAAAACTGACACCTGAGGTTGTCTTCTGGCCTTTGCGTGCACGCGTGTGCACGTGCAAACACACACACACACACAGTATTCTGTTGCCAGGGACAGTGGTCATGCCTTTAATGTTAGTACTCAGGAGGCTGAGGCAGGGGGATTACCCATGAATCCAGGCCATTATGGGATGCATAGTGAGCCCCCACCTTTAAAGACAAAAGAGCTGTGTTCCAGTTGGTGGAACATTTGCCAAACATGCATGAAGCCCTGGCTCCACACAGCACCACATTGACTTGGGTTGGTAGTGTAGATCAGTTATCCCTGCACTCAGGAGGAGTTCAAGATCCTCCTCAGCTACCTAGTAAGTCTGAGGTAAATGAAGGCTATATAAGACCCTGTTTTGCCCGGGCAGTGGTGGTGCATGCCTTTAATCCCAGTACTCGGGAGGCAGAGGCAGGCAGATCTCTGTGAGTTCGAGGCCAGCCTGATTTACAAGAGCTAGTTCCAGGACAGGCTCTAAAAAAGCTGCAGAGAAACCCTGTCTCGAAAAAAAAAAAAAAAACCAAACCAAAACAAAACAAAAGACCCTGTTTTAAGTAAAAAGGAAAGGAGAAGGAGGGAGACAGAAAAAAAGGGGGGAAGCTGGGAAGATGGCTCAGTGCTTAAGAGCACTGGCTGCTCTTGAAGAGGATCCAGGTTTAATACCCAGCACTCACATGGCAACACACAACCATCTGTAACTCCAGTTCCAGGCAACCTAGCACCCTCTTCTGGCCTCCACAGGTACCACATGCAGTGTGCAGGCAGGTGAACAACCATACATAATAACAATTGAAAATAACAAATAATTGAAAAATAAAGGAAGGAAGAAAAAGAATGTGCTGGCCTGGAGACCAGGCCAGAACCCACACACACTTTGGGGAAGATGGTATCCGAGGCTTATTTTACACCATGTTCACACTCTCAGGAGCTGGAGGGGCCCCAATTCCTACGAAGCTAAACTTTCCATAACTCCAAAGAGGCAAATGTGAACCCCTAGGCTTCATCTGCAGCACCTTAGGGAGGGAAATGGTTATATTATTATTATTCTTGTTTTGAGAAAGGGCCCAGGCTGGCAAATATCCTCCTGCCTCTGCCTCCCAAGGCATGGGATTAAAGGCATGTGTCACCATGCCTACTTGTTATGGTAATCCTCCTGCATCAGCCTTCTGAGTGTTGGATGACAGGCACCACCCTCCATGCCTGGCTAAAAGTGGCCTTTTTATATTTTTGGAAAGATTATTTTTTATTTATGTGTGTGTGTGCCTATGTGAGTGTATATGCACCATGAGAATGCAGTACATCTAGAGACCAGAAGAGGGTGCCGCATCCCCTGGAGCTGGGTTTATAGGGCACTGTTAGACCTGATGTTGGTGCTGGGAACTGAACTCAGGTTCTCTGCTAAAGCAGTAAGCACTCTTAATGGCTGAGCCATCTCTTTAGCCCCATTTTTCTATTTGGTTGCTTTAGCCCCATTTTTCTATTTGGTTGCTTTTTTTTGGCATTTTGAGACAGGGTTTCTCTGTAGCTTTGGTGCCTGTCCTGAAACTAGCTCTTGTAGATCAGGTTGGCCTCAAACTCACAAAGATCCACCTGCCTCTGCCTCCCAAGTGCTGGGATTAAAGGCGTGTGTCACCACTACCCTGCTACTGTTGAAATCTTTTAATTTTTGTTTTCTTCTTTCTTTTTTATAATTTATTTATTTTATTTTATGTTCATTGGTGTTTTATCTGCATGCATGTCTGTGTGAGAGTGTCATATCTTGGAGTTACAGTTGTTAGTTGCCATGTGTGTACTGGTTTGAATCCTGGGCTCTCTGGAAGAGCAGTTGGTACTCTTAACCACTGAGCCATCACTTGAACCCCCCTTTTTCTTTATTTTCCAGAGTCAGGGTTTCCTCTGTGTTACAGTTCTAGCTGTCCTGGAACTCACTCTGTAGACCAGGCTGGCCTCGAATTTGCAGAGATCTGCCTACCTCTGCCTCTCCCCAGTGCTGGGATTAAAGGCATGAGCCACCAGATCTAGTTTAAATTTTGTTTTCCAAGCTGGGCGTGGTGGTGCATGCCTTTATTCCCAATATTCGGGAGGCAGAGGCAGGTGGATCTTTGTGAGTTTGAGGCCAGCCTGGTCTATAAACTGAGTTCCAGAACAGTCAGAGCTTAAACAGTGAAACCCTGTCTAAAAAAAACCATAAATAAATAAATAAACAAAATTTTGTTTTCCAATATTGGGTCTTTTCATATAACCAGGTTGTCTCAAAGCTGACTACCTAGTACAGGCCACCCTTGAACTCTAGTAGATCTCCCTACTTCAGCCTCCTAAGTCCTGGGATGGGAAGTGTGTGCCATCATGTGGAACTGAGACAAGTTTTTTTTTGCATCAGTGACAGAAGGGAGGTATGATATCTGGAGGGATTCTCCAGGGCTTCAAGGGCCACCATAGTTTTGAAGTCTACGATTGTCCTTCCTAGCTATGAGAAGCAAAGAATGTCCTTGACCAGATCCCAGAACGAGAAAGAAGGGAGGGAGGGATGGTAGGTTATCCACAGACCTCGTAGACGGCTAGATCGATTCCAGCATAGGGGATGATGCCCAGCACGTTGGGCAGGTAACCACGGTAGAAGGCACGGGGCCCTTCGCGCTCCAGGATCCGCCTTGCGCAGTCCAGGAGCCCCTTGTACTGGCCAGTTTTCCGTAGAGTCAGCCTTGTCTTCAGTACCTGGGTGAGAACTCTGTCAACCCCTTGAAAAACTACTTCCAAGAATCATCATGCCCAGGAGTGACGTCACCTAGAAGTCGCTACTCACGAAAGCAGATGTCCTGTGGACCTAACTGGGTCTGAGGAGGTAGAGTATCTACATAAAGGCCTGATTTCCATCCCGAGCACCACATAAATCAGGTGTGGCGGCTCGTGCCTGCCACCCTTGCACTTGGCAGGCCTATCCATAAACGGCCTGTTACTATGACTACTACGTTCCTAGAAATTACATCTCAAATTGAGATACCCAGACAAGCTAGACAGGAAACGGCTTCTGGTCTCAAGTCAGGCAGTTAGGGTTACAGTTAGCTCCACACACAGTGCAGAGCGGGGAATGGCTCAGTACAGCAGGCCCACCCTCCCATGCTGGGTCTTCCTCAGGCCCCTCCTCCTCACCTCCATGGGGTATATGATGGTTTGAGCTGTGGCCCCGGCCAGGGAGCCAGCCACGAAGCGCTCCTGAACATGCAGCGTCTCTTGCTGTCCCCGGATGGCCCGCTTGATCTGAGGGTGGAACATGGGGGTGGTGTGAGGCGCATAGGAACCTTGGAGATTATTGAGCATTCCAATGTTCTCCAGCTGGCACGGAGCTGGCCAGTAGGGGGCGTGGTGCAAGCCAAAGCCCTTGAGCCCTTGTGCTTAATTTCTGCTTCCCAAGGCTGAATATACTCTCCCCTGGACCAACCTGTTCGTAAGCCATGAACTTGATGGCTGACTCAGGGGCGATCTTGAGCACGTTGATACCATTGCCCCGCCAGAGGGACAAGATGCCCCCTTCTTGAATCATGTTCCGCAGGCCCCCTAGGATGTTGAGCCGGTTGGACTTGGAGGCGTGGACCTGAGTGGGGAGAGAAGGTAGCCTTAAGATGCTCTCCTAGGCCCAGGACCTGGATGATGGGGTGGGCCCCTTCAGGTCCTCTCACCTGCATGAAGACCTTGAGACGGTCCAGAGGAGCTGTGCCCGTTCGCGACACAGCGCCAGCCACTGCGCCAGCCACCAGCTGCTTCCACCACATGCCAGTAAGTTTCTCCTGCTTGGAGAACTCATCAGGCACCGTCAGGCATTCACCAATGTCCAGGACCTGAGGATGGAGGCTGCAGGTGTCATGTCCCAGCAGAGGAAGGGGATGCACCTGGGTCCTAAGTGGGGAAGGCTCCCCTATGAATTCCAGGACACCCCAGAGTCCACCAAAGGACCTTGCTTGGAGAGTCCAGCTGATCCCATTTGGATCCTGCCACTAAAACATCCAACCAGCAGTCTGGCTATGATACCCTAGGGTTCCTCTGGGAGATCTCCGTGGAGTTCCACTAAAGCAGTGGCTCTCAACCTTCCTAACACTGTGACCCTTCAATACAGTTTTGTTGCTACTTTATAACTATAATTTTGCTACAAATATTTACTGTAATATTTGCTGTAAACATTTACATTTATATAATGTAAATATTTGTGTTTTTGTTTTTGTTTTTGTTTTTTGGTTTTTTTTTGTTTTTGTTTTTGTTTTTCGAGACAGGGTTTCTCTGTGGCTTTGGAGCCTGTCCTGGAACTAGCTCTTGTAGACCAGGCTGGTCTCGAACTCACAGAGATCCGCCTGCCTCTGCCTCCCAAGTGCTGGGATTAAAGGCGTGCGCCACCACCGCCCGGCAATATTTGTGTTTTCTGAATAGTCTTAGGTCACCCCTGTAAAAGGGTTGGTTGTTCGACCCCAATGGGTTGAGAACCACTGCATTAAAGGATCCATTAAGTACTAAAAATAGTAACAGTCCACTGAGCCTTACCAAAGGAGCCATGACTCCCACACAAGAGTCAACTGCAGGGCCTGTGAGAGGGTTATTAAGGTCAAGACATGTGTGATCAAGTCTGAAGACCTGAGTTCAATACCTGGGGGCCACATGATGGAAGGAGAGAAGACTTCCCCAAGCTGTCTTCTGACCTTCACACATGTGCCCCTCACACAAAATAAGTAACTGTTAAAAACAGAATCCAGAAGTGGTGGCGCACGCCTTTAATCCCAGCGCTCCGGGGCAGAGGCAGGGGGCGATCTCTGAGTTTAAGGCCAGCCTGGTCTACAGAGCTAGTTTCAGGACAGCCAGAGGTACACAGAGAAACCCTGTCTCAAAAAACAAAACAAAACAAAACAAACAAACAAAAACCCAAAAAAACAAAAAAAGAAAAAGGTGCCACTGGATTTCACCAGAGGGTCCCCTGATCTCACCAAAGGAGCTACCGATTCTTTCCAAAAGATCCACAGAATCCCACCAAAGAATCTATTGAATCCTACTGAAGAATCTATCGATCCCACCACAGGACCCCAGCAAAGGAGCCAGTGAGTCTTACCTAAGGATCTGCTCTCACAGCGTCTCCTCCATGGGGAGGCCTCTCCTACAAGTCTCCCCCAAGAAGGCCTTTCCCAGGAGTCCTCCCGAGGAGGCTCTCCCTCCTAGATTTCCCAACTGTGGATCTTTGGGGGTGAACATCTCTGGATCTCCCAAGAAGATCCCACTGGCTTTTTTTCCTCAGCATGACATCATCACCACGTTGTCATTTTAAGGCAGTGATTACCTTGGCCTGGTAGCTATGGCAACGACTTGAGCAGAATAATCTGGTGATAACTGGGTCTATGGTAATGGAGCTATTGCACCCCCTGGTAGGGAGGGGGCATTTACAAGACCTCACTAGGAAGTCCACTCACCATCCCATCCCAGCTGCAAGGAATCCTGGGGAAGCATTATCTATAAAGGAAGCAGAAGGCTAATCGAAAGACTCCCTGTGGTGCAGCTTCCACCATGGGGGTGCCATCCGCCATGGGGTCGGACTCAGCAGTGGCGCAGCTGTTTGGGGGTCACCCAGGTCTTGTAAGTGACCCCTCTGGGTGCTCTAATGGAGCTCGAGCATCTCATGGGCTTACCACATCAGACCTCGGTGAATCCTTCTTTTGGGCTGTGTCACCTCACCTGAACTGAGCAAATATTTGTCCACATTTCCCCGGACAAGCAAATGCAACGAGGATCCTGTCAGAACCCACAGACGGACCTCCTCCTCACACCAACAGGCTCCCTCCCCACCCCCAGTGGACTCCTCTGTCCTCCAAAGACAGCGTCTGCCTACATCTTCCCCTCAGCCGCAGTGTGAGCCTCGGAGCCGGCGAGGAGCAGCCGGCAGCTGGCAGTTGTGTGGGTCGAGCATGGGAACACCATTTGGTGTATTTTTCTCCTCCATAACCCTAATTCCAACCTGGAATCTGAGCAAGACTAATGGGCTCTGAGCAGATAGCAGGGATGTCCATTGGGGTTACCAGGCTCCTGAACCCTCAGATGTTGCTGACACCTCCAGAGTCCTGACCCAGCTCTTTTGAGACCCAGGGAAGCTAGCCTCCACCCCTGCTGGTGGCCCCCAACTTACCGTAGAATGCTTCCAGAAATACAGGACATCCTCCACATTCTCCAGAGAGTGCAGCAGAAAGTGGTCTCGCCATTCCTGCCAATCAATGGTCATGGTGCCATCGCGGTCCATGCTGAAGGTGGGGTGGGCAGAGGCTCAGTGTCTGGGCTGGCAGAGGTGGGGTGCTGCTAGCTTTCATGGACTTGGGAAGCACAAAGTGCATTGCTTCTTTACAGCACTGGTTTGTTTATTATTTTGAGATAGGATCTCACTCTATTGCCCAGGCTGGCTTGGAATTCACAGCAATCCTCCTGCCTGAGTACCCAAAGCTAGCTAGAACAACACCCCATGCCTGCATTTTTTTTTTAAAGGTAGGATCTTACCCTAAAGATCAGGCTGGCCTTCAACTCATGCGCAATCCTCCTGCCTAGCTTTCTGAGCACTGATACGACAGCCATGTACCATCTGGCTAAAGCATTTTCAAACCTTTTAAAAATTATTTATCTTAAATTGTGTGTGAGTCCTGAAGCGTGATTACAGGTGATTGTGAGCCAGCTGGCTTGGGTGCTAGGAATCAAACACTGTTAGAAGAATAATTCACACTCTTAACCACTGAGCCATCCGTTTCTCAAATGTTTTGTCAAGCCAGGCTTTTACTTTATAGTCTAAGCTGGCTTGAATCTCAGAGCAATCTCCCTGCCTCGACCTCCTTAATGCTGTGTGCTAGGGCTATACTATTGTATCTGATTTTAAAAAATAATTTATTATTATTATTACATTTTATTTTTTGGTTTTTCTTTTTCATTTTTTAAATATGTATGTATGTATGTATGTATTATGTTATACAATATTCTGTCTGTGTGTATACCTGCAGGCCAGAAGAGGGCGCCAGATCTCATTACAGATGGTTGTCAGCCACCATGTGGTTGCTGGGAATTGAACTCAGGACCTCTGGAAGATCAGGCAGTGCTCTTAATTGTTGAGCCATCTCTCCAGCCCATATTTTTTTGTTTTTTCGAGACAGGGTTTCTCTCTAGCTTTGGAGCCTGTCCTGGAACTCACTCTGTAGGCCAGACTGTCTTAAACTTACAGGGATCCACCTGTCTCTGCCTCCTGAGTAGTGGGATTACAGGTGTGTACCACCACCGTCCAGTATTTATTATTATTTTTTAACGTACATTGGTGCTTTGCCTGCAAGTATGTTTGTGTGAGGGTGTCCTGGAACTGGAGATACAGACAGCTGTGAGCCGCTGTGTAGATGCTGGGAATTGAATTGGATCCTCTAGAAGATCAGTCATTGCTTTTAACTGCTGAGCCATCTCATGTGGCTTTTTAAAACAAATTTACTGTGTGTGTATGTATGTGTGTATGTGCTCATATTTGTGCCACGGCTTCACGTAGAGGTCAGGGGACAACTTGCTGGGTTGATGCTCTCCTTCCACCATGTGGGTATTGGGGATCCAACTGGCCTCATCAGGTTTGAGGGGCAAGCACTCTTACCTACTGAACCACCTTGCCAGCTTCACATGCCTGGATGTTTGGAGTTGTTTTTAAGGAAAGTCTCATTCTGAAGTCCAAGTTGACCTCTAAGTCATGGCAATCCTCCTGCCTTGGCCTCTTAAGTGCTAGGATGACAGGTTTGGGGTCCCAGGTATGATCCAGTCACATTATCTAGCTGACTCACCTGTGTAAGTCCTTCAAACCAGCCCTGTGTGGGTAGCTGTAGCACCTACTAGTGCTTTTCAGGGTCAGACAGGGACTTCAGGCCACTGGCCTAAGATCTGTTTGGCTCCGAAGTCCAACTTTTCAGCCCCGCCCTCCCTGGAGCCGGGTCTGGGGCTCAGAGGACAGAACTGTCTGGCAGAGGAGGGATGGGGGTGGGGACGGGTCTGCAAGGGCCTGAAACTCCAGTAACTCACCTGTGTAGGATTTTCTCTGCCTGCTCCAGCGAGATAGAGATGCCCAGCGCTCGGAAGCTTTGCTGAATCTCAGAGACATCGATGTGACCTAGAAAGGGTGCCCCAGGAGACACCCAAGCCAAAGACTGGACAAGGGGGATCCAGAAGCGTGTGTGTGTGTGTGTGTGTGTGTGTGTGTGTAGGTAGGTCAGAGGTCAATGGCTGCGTCTTCCTCAGTCTCTCTCCATGTTTCTTTTGAGACAAGGTCTCTCGCTGAATCTGGAATTCACTGACAGTGAGCCCCAAGATCCTCCTGTCTACACTTCCCCAGTGTAGACAGTGTAGACAGTGTAGGTCATAGGTGGGCACCACCCCACCCAGCTTAATGGGTGCTGGGGATTTGAACTCAGGTCCTTGTGTTTGCCCAATAGGCACTTTACCCACTGAGGGAGCTTCTTAGCCTTGGGGGGGGGATTTTTGTACCAGTTGTGGGGGCTACTCAGAGTTGAAACTGGGCAGTATTGGGGTGGGGGTCCTCCATTACCAGGAATGAATGAGTTCAGGGATGATTGCAGAGGTCCCTCTGCTAGAAGAGACTAAAGCAATATTTGCTTATTTATTAATTTTTCAGTTCCTCCCTCTCCAGCATATGTTCTAGGGATTGAACTCAGGACCTTGTGGTTTTGTGGCAAGCACTTTACCCCACTGAGCCATCTGTCAAACCTTAAGGCAATATTAAGGATCCTAGAAGACACTTGGTCGTGGGACTGTCCCTGGATCCAAGAGTCCCCGAAGCTACTATACTGTCCAGAAAGAAACATCTGAGGGTAGAGACAGGGGTTCTCTGCTAAAAGGGATCAGGAGGTGGCCGGTTTGGGTTCAGATCACCTAGTTGGGGCTGAGAAGAACTCCCAAAATAGCCTGTGAGTCAGAAGCAGCCCTGCCCTTCTCCCCAGCACTGCGGGTTCTAACCCATCTGCCCATCCCCCAGTTTGGAGCCCATCTCACCATCCTGGTTGCGGTCAAGGCTGTGAAACATGAGCAGAAGGCGCTGCTCCCGCTCCTGCAGGTAGCGGGTGAATTCCTCCAGGCTGAGGCCACCATCTGGATCAGCGTCCCCCTCAGAGGAGATGCCCTGGGAGAGAAAAGCAGGGACAGAGGGGACTGAGCAGACTGCACCCCCACAGTGTGTATGTCTCAATATGCCTCATGGCCCAGGAACTCAGAGCCCCCTGTAACTCAAGAAAGGGGTACAGGGGCCATCATCCCCGCCCCTCAAATCAGTCCACTTTTCAGCAAGATGCCCCAAGCCATAGTAGGTGTCTGGTTGCTGCCCAGTTCTCCTGGTAGGCAGACTGAGACGTTTCTAAGTCACGGAAGTGGTTCAAGGTCATAGAACTGTGAAGTGGCAACCTTGGGCACATTTTGTTTTTAGACACGGTCTCGCGTAACCCAGGCTAGCCTCATTGTCTTCCTTTTGGAGAATGACCTTGAACTCTGATTCTCCTGCAACACCTTGTCCCCCAAACCTGCCCACTAGCTTTTTCTTATAAAATCCGTCTTCTTGGCAGTCTTGGGGTGAGGGTGGGGTGTTGTGTTAGAAACAATCCTGATTCAAATAGGGCCCAACAGATCAAAGCCAATAGCCATGGGACCTCTACATTCCCACGGGAAAAGTGGGACCTTAGACTCAAGGTCAACAAAGATGCAACAAGTCTGTTTCAGGGACATCTAGGGGCTCAGGTGTAAGGGACACCTGTGACACACGGAGGAAGGGTCAGTTCTTGCCTCCTTTCACCGCCATTGCCACCTCCCATGCTGGGGCTGGAATCCAGGACCTTTGCACAAGCTCGGAAAGAGCTCTACCACTGGGCTGCACCCAGGCTCAAATTCCTTCCTAGATAGGTCGGACCCCTGTAGAGGCAGGGTGGCCTCAGATAGACTGAATCTCCGGCCGGGGCAGGCTGGGGCAACCAGCCAGGTCCCAGAAAGAAAGCACCAGCGGGGAATGTAAATAAGAGACTAGGGTAGCTAGCTGGGGGCTCAGTGGGTGCCCCAGCAGGGTGGGGAAGTTGTGTTCACTGCAGGTGGGAGCGGGTCACCCATCAGATCGTGCAGAGAGCAGCGGAGGGTGTGTCTCCGGGCAGTGGATGGAAAGCCTCCCGCTCTACGTTGCATTCTCCAGCAGGCACCCCACAGACCGGGGGGGGGGGGGCACTGGGTCCTGGCAGCCGCAGGCGCTGCAGGCCCGGGGCCTTGGCAATCTTGTCTCGCGACGCCTTTAGGCCAGACGCTTGCGGGTAGGGGGGGAAGGGAGGTGACAGAGATGGTTGGTCCAGCCAACAGGTAGCGTGCAACCGCATTCAGGTGCACCGGTTACGGCGCGGGCGGGCCCTGCAGCGGTGGTCGCTGCCCGTGGTACCTGCTGTGCACCGTCGGGATCGCCCCCTCCCAGCCTGGCCAGCCCCTGGCGCAACTCGTGCACGTCCACGCGGCCGTCCTTGTTGCTGTCCAGCTCCTCGAACAGGCGACTCCAGCGCTGCCGCCGCTCCGCGTCGCCGGAGCCCCCCCGCATGGCGCCCGCCCGGGGGGGAGGGGAGGCCCCACAGCGACGGCCTCGGCGGGGGCTTTCCGGCTCCCCCTCCCCCCCGGGGTCCCCGCAGGGCCAGCTCCCGCGATCAACCGCACTGCAGCCTCTGCACTGCGGGGCCGAGCTCCGGCACTTGCTGGAAGTGATAAACGCTAGTCGTACCCGCCCGCCCCAGAACTTGCGTCTCCTCCTCCGACCCGAATTGCTGGGGGGAGGGGGCCGGGGGCGGAGCAGGGGGCGTGGGGAAGGAGTCTAGGAGGCTCTGGTATTGCACATCTGACAGCGCCCGCATTCCTGAAACGATAGGAAAGGCGAACACCTCAGTATTTGGTTTGCCTCAGTTTACCCTTCTCCTTAAATGGTTTGGCAGGGAATTGTCAGGGATTGGGTTTTGTAATACCGTTCCTTTCGACCTCCCTCTCCTACGGACCCTCATCAGAAATTCAAGTTCTTGCTTCTCCCAGGCCTAGGCAAGAACTCGGAAGCAGTATAAGCGCTTCTTTTGCCCGCCCGCTCTCGTCAAATTCCCCAATCGATGACAGAAACAGGAGATCAACAAGGGGGAGCACTCCCTCCCCAACACTTCATCCCGCCCGCGCGCCTCCTTTTCTCGGTGACACTCGCAGAGAGAAACGCAATGTCAACGCGCAGCGCGGCTGCAAAGTCAAATCCCTATTGGTCAGAGCCACCTGAGCTGCGCCCGCCCGCTCCACGTAGGCGGGGCTTCCTGATTGACCCACTGCAGCCTCCAGCCCCGTCTCCCGCAGCCGGCCTGGCGTTCTTAAAGGGGCCGCGACGCCATCCAGACTCTCAGAAGGCTACTCTTTCCAGATCTGCCTGGGAAGGGAGTCACGGTCCAGAGTCCTCGGCGCCGCTGAGAATAAAGACCGTGAGGCGGCCGGGTTCTGTAGGCGGGGCCTCAGCCGGGGACAGTGGTTGCACCTGCTGAAGTACCGCCCACAAGTTTCGGGTGCAGTTTCTCGTCTTACCGTCAGGGGGAAGGGAGCCTGCTTGGTCGCAAATAATAATAGCTAACGTTGAGTGCGCTGCGCATGCCAGCCTTCCTCTCGCTGCTCAGCAGCCCAAACACTGCGAGGTAGGTAGGTGGCTCTAGTTTTTCCCACGATACAGAGGAGGAAACAAGAGGAGGCCAGCCGGGGTTCCCACTTGGGGCCAGAGCAGAGATTTAAATAGATTTTAAACCACTGCTCCTAGAAGGGACGAAGCCTTTTTTATTTATTCTTAGGGGGTTTTGTTTGTTTTATTTTTGTTTTTCCCCGACACGGTCTCGCTGTTTAGCCCTGGAAGTCACTATGTAGTCCAGGCTAATCTGGAACTCATAGAGATTCACCTGCTTCTGCTTGGATTTAAGGCGTGTGCCTCGACAGTGGGTGTCGTAGGGCACTCCAGCAAGTGGACCCCAGCTTCAGCTGTATGCCCATTGGTTGTTGTTGTTACTGATGTTTTGAGTCAGGGTCTTAATCTGCAGGCCTCGAGCGAGCTGCAGTTCTGATTCTGACTCCCAATGGCTGGGATGTAATCGCGTGCCACCATATCCTATGCGGTTCATGACTACCTTTTCCCCAAAGATGCATCCAGAGGTTATGTGGCTCCCACCCAGGCTGCGCCCATACATGTGTGGTGAGCAGGCAAGAGTCGCACGCAGCCCCTCTCTACCAGATGTTTCCACGCACAGGTGTTTCTTTGTGTGCCATGGGGACACAGGTGCTTTCTTGGACACTTCCCTGACAGATGAACCTCACACACAATAAACCAGTTTGTGGAGCCCCCTCTGCGGATGTCCTTCAGTGAGGATGGAAGGCCTTCAAGAACGAAATTCTGCACAGGCGCTTTATCCAGGTGTCTTTCACACAGGTGTGACTTGAAGCAGGTGTTCTCACTACATTACACTTACAGGTCCGCGTGTGTATCTTTCTAGTCCCATACAGGTTGGTTGGTTGATTAATTGATTGTGGGACTAAAGATGGAACCCAGGGTCTCATGAATGCTAGGGCGGAATTCATGGAGGGAGGAATCCAATCACTATGGCTTTCTAGACAGGAACTCTACCCCTGAGCCACGTCCTCTGACGTTTCCTAGATGATTCTAGTGTTCTGGCCCTGAGCCATGCCCCATCCCTCTTTTCCTTTTTTATTTTAAAATAGGGGTTCACAGAGCTGTTTAGCCTGGCCTTGAACTCGGATCCTCCTGCCTCAGCCTCCTGAATACCTGCATTACCAGGCCTGACTTCAGGTTTGAATTCTTCAGTGTTACGCATCAGAGCCCGCCCCTTACAGGTGTGTATCTTCCTGGCTGTCGCCACGCCCCCTGCGCCTGCACACCTGTGCTACCGAGGAACCCCGGTGTGCGGTCCTTGCACCTGCTCACTTCCGCCTTCTGCGCTGCTCCCCGGCGCAAAGGGGTTCCCGTTACAGGTGCTCCCGCGGTGCGGCCCCGCCCCCTCAGCCCCGCCCCTCTCAGTCGGGCTCAGGTGCACAAGCCGGAAGTGCGCTCCCTGCCTAGGTAGGTGACTAAACTTTCCGGGTCACGTGAGCGGGCGGGGCGGGTGGGATCGGGAGCGACGGGGTGAAGGACAGCGACTCGGGGTTCCAGCCGGGGACCCGGGATTGGGAATCTGCGCCAAGTTCCTCTCAGACGCCCGGGCCAGGTAGGGAGGCAGGGAGCGCAGCCTGGCCTGTCCCGAACTCCTTTCCTTCTCCTGGCCCAGGAACGCGGCCCGAGAGTTAATCTTTAATCTCTGACCCTTGGCGCCGAGGGCGGGGACCGCACTCCAAGCTTGGTCGCCCGTCGCTGGGGCCTGAGCCCTGCGGGTCCAGCCCCCAACCCCACGCTGCGGCCTCTCCTTTGGTCTGGTCCCCAGGTCCCGAGTCTCAGGTGCCCTTCTCGACCCAAGATGCGGTAGGAATTGGAGCCCTGGGGAAGTCCTGTCCTTGGCGCCACCAACTCATCGTCCAAGCTCATGGCGACCCCAGGCCTGGGGCTGCTCCTGGCAGTTGGTCTGCCGATGCTGCCCGCCGGTTGGAGCCAAGCGTGTAGGTACCATCCCGGTAGGCGATGGGGTGAGAGGAGGGTTCCCTGGTAGAACCCAGCCGGACTGGGCATTTGCGACCCAGAGAGGGTGAAAGGTCTGAGGAATGGGCTTGGATTGTGTCTGGGGACTAGGTCCGAAATCCGAAAGCATTAGGTATTAGGGCTGAACTACAGGTTAGTCTAGCCCACCTCTGAACTCTGAACTAACTTTCTCTCTCTCTCTCTCTCTCTCTCTCTCTCTCTCTCTCTCTCTCTCTCTCTCTCTCTCTCTCTCTCTCTCTCTCTCTGTCTCTCTCTCCTCTCTCCCCCTCTCTCTCCCCTCTCTCCCTTCCCTTCCCTCACTCCTTCTTTCGAACCCACAGTCTCCTGCAATCTGGGCAAGCACTCTGCCATCAAGCAGACCCCACACCCACAGCCCAGAATTCCTGAGTCCTTAAGTCTTGTGGAATTTGGGAGCTGGGGGTTGTTGGGCAGAGCCCAGAGGTGGAGGAGGGGAGGAGAGCCAGGGCACCTGAGTCTGCATAGTTGAGAGTCTTAAGCAGCCAGGGGACCTGGAGGAGGCCAGAAGGCCCAGCTGACAGGATTGGCAAGGGCCAGTAGGTGTGGACCCAGCCAGACCTTCCCTCTGTCTCTCTGATTCCAGTTTCGGGAGCCTTTGGGGGGGGGGGAAGACGGGACAGTGTGAGTCACACACTCCAGGGAAAGGTTGAGCCCCGCCCAGGTCCTTAAGAACCCTGGGCCAGGGTGATGGTAGTGGTGATGGTGGTGGTGACACTGTCCTGGAAGCCATTTATTATAATGGTCTGGCTAACAGTGGTGACTTTGGCCAGATTATTCCCTTCTGGGCTAAGAGTGGCCACAGGAACCAATACCACACTTGAGGGTGGAGTGGGTGGGTGGCCTGGCAGTATCAGCAGTCTCTTCCAACTGGAGACTGGGAAGGAGTTTTACAAGGCTGAGTGGGGTGTGTGTGTGTTTGTGTGTATGGGGTATGGGGATGTGTGTATGGGGGTGTGTTGTGTGTGTGCGTATGGTGTGTGTGTTTGTATGGTATGTGTGTGTATGGTGTGTGTTTGTGTGTGTGTGGTGTGTTGTGTATGTGTATGGGGTGTGTGTATAGTGTGTGTGTATGGGGTGTGTGTATAGTGTGTGTGTATGGGGTGTGTGTATAATGTGTGTATGTGTGTATGGGGTGTGTATGTGTGTGGGGTGTGTGTGTATAGTGTGTGTTTGTGTGTGGTGTGTGTGTGTATGGGGTGTGTTTCTGTGTGTGTATGTGTATGGGGTGTGTGTGTTTGTATGGTATGTGTGTGTGTTTGTGTGTGTGTGGTGTGTGTGTATGTGTATGGGGTATGTGTATGGTGTGTGTGTGTATGTGTGTGTGTATGATGTGTGTGTATGTGTGTGTGTGGTGTGTGTGTATATGGAGTGTGTGTGTATAGTGTGTGTGTATGGGGTGTGTGTATAATGTGTGTATGTGTGTATGGGGTGTGTATGTGTGTGGGGTGTGTGTATAGTGTGTGTTTGTGTGTGGTGTGTGTGTGTATGGTGTGTGTTTCTGTGTGTGTATGTGTATGTGGTGTGTGTGTATGGTGTGTGTGTGTGTGAGAGAGATGACTAGTGAAGAGCCTGGCATAGATTTTTTTCTTTTTCTGTTTCACAGCCACAGCACCGGACCCTTTCAACAGCACGACTCCATCCCCAGACCCTGAGTCCAGTGGGGGCCTGGTGAGTTGGGAGGGGGTGCAAGCAGTGAGCGCAGGTGTGCGAGAGAGCACCGGCAATAGAGAGACCTTATTTTTAGTAAGTTTGCACATTCTAGGCCTGTGTACAGCCAGGTTGTGCCCAGCCCTAGCCCTGGGGTCTGGTGTAGCTCAGGCTGGCCTCTAACTTCCTCTATAGCCAGATGACCTTGAACTCCTGATCCTTCTGCCTTCCCCCTCAGTGCTGAGCTGACGTGTGCACCATCATGTTGGGTCTATGGGATGCTGTAGTCAAACCCAGGGTCCCACCCATGCCAGGCGAGCGCTCTACTCATGATGCAACGGGACTACTTATGGTCCCAGACAGAGTGCTGGGCAGTGGTGGCACTCGCTTTTAATCCCGGTACTTAGGAGGCAGAGGCAGGCCGATCTCTGTGAGTTTGAGGCCAGCCTGGTCTACAGGGTGAGTTCCAGGACAGCCAGGGCTACACAGAGAAACCCCCTTTAAAACAAACACACAATAAGAATCCCAGACACAGGGTAGCAAGACTTCTCTACATAAGGGTGTACAAGAATGTTAAGAATATTGTGTCTTGCTGGGTGTGGTGGCCCACACACTCTGGAGAAAGGGGCAGGCAGAGCTCTGAAGTTCAAGGCCAACCTGGTCTACATAGTGAATTCCAGGCTAGCTAGGGCTACAGGAAGTTCCTGTCTTAAAAAAAAAAGAATACTGTGTCTTTGTGGGTATGGTGATACCCACATCTCAGCACTTAGGAGGCTGAGGCAGGAGGATTGCCGCAATCAAAGCCAGCCTGGGGTATATAGATGAGACTATATCAAAATACCATAAAAGGGATGGGCATGGTGACTCAAGCCTGTTGTCCCAGCGCTGGCATTATGGAGGAGGAGGCAGGAAATTCAGAGTTATTTTTTTTATGATTTATCTTTATTTTATGTGCATTGGTGTGAAGGTGTCAGATCCCCTGTAACTGGATTTTCAGACAGTTGTGCGCTGCCATGTGGGTGCTGGGAATTGAACCAGTGTCCTCTGGAAGAGCAGTCAGTGCTCTTAACCGCTGAGCCATTTCTCCAGCCCCTCAGAGTTATTTTTAATTCTATAGTAAGTCCAAGGCCAGCCTGGGCTACCTGTGACTCTGACCAAATAAACAGAGAACACAAAAGGAAAGAAAAAAGAAGGGAGGACAAGAGAACCCCGAACCCTTATAGGTAGCCCAGAGGGAGCAGGTATGAAGGGGACATGGCTAGAGACAGAGGCACCAGTGTGAGAGGTGCTGAGGTGGTGTTTCTAGGTGTCTGAGGACCCTGCTGGATGACTAGGTGGGGTGAGTAGGGCCCGCATGCAGGTGGTCACACTGGTTCCCCTCATGTCCTCCCGCAGTCTTCAGAGGCCGTTGTAGCTATCGCTGTGGTCTTTTCCATCCTGGGAGTCATTCTCCTAGCGGTGGGGCTGTTCCTGCTGATGCGGAAACTTCGAGAAAAGCGCCAGACAGAGGGCACCTACCGGCCCAGCAGTGAGGAGCAGGTGGGTGCCCGTGCTCCACCACCCCCCAACCTCAAGCTGCCCCCGGAGGAGCGGCTCATCTGAACGCCGGGGTGTCGGCTATGGGCTGCCACCACCGTCCAGGACTGCCTTGGCACACCCTGGCCCACTGCAGCCACCTTGGAGACACGCCAGCCTCTGATGGCTCAAGAGGACTCGGGGCGGGGAACCCTGGGGGCACCCGGCTGGTGGGCTACGCAGCATGCTGCCTCCGCTTGGCTCTGCATGAAGCTGGGGGTGCCGCGGCCGCGGGGGCCTCACCTCACCATTCATCTCGCGTGATCTTGCTCTGCTGTGTCTCCTACCGTGACTGCAGGCCCAACAAACCTCCTGTCCTTTCTTTCAATTTTCCCAGGCATCAGCTGAGGCCCGGGCCCCCCAGGACTCCAAGGAGCCAGTGCGGGGCTGCCTGCCCATCTAGCTCCTTCCCCCTTCTCCCCTGTCACCCATATTTCCTACCTTGCTGTGTGACCTTGGGGGAAGGCAGCACGCTCTGGGCAATCAGACTCACCCAATGCTTAAAGATAGAAGGGAAGAAAGTTCTTCAAAGACCTTGACTTTGAGGGAAAGGGAGGATGGGGTTGCTCACTTTTATATATTTATGTGAAATTAATAGTAAGGTATAATAAAGCGGTTTTTTTTCTTTTTTCTTTTCTTTCTTTTTTTTTTTAGCTTTTGGGAACATCGGCTTAGATGAATTCGATTTGAAGTGTAAGCTTTTTGAGGTCCCTAACAAACTGGAAATGGGGGTGGGGTGGGGGGTGGAGCTTCAGGTGAACCTTAAAAGATGGTTAGAGGTTGCTTCCGGGTGTGAATGAGGTAGGTTTCTGAAGCTGACGGAGGCCCCAGATAAACTTATCAAGGAGAATAAAATCAGCTTTATTGGGAGCTGGGTGCCTCTGCACCCTTGTTCTTACTTTTCAAAACACTTTTTCAGTTCAGCCACGCGAGGCTGCCTGACTGGGGGCCCCTGCCGGTTGGTTACTCCCAGCTCCTTGAGGGTTTGGGCTCGAGTCTGATCACTCAGGACCTGGAGAGGCTGGTTTCTGGGGCTCTCTGGAGAACTGAGGTGTGAGGGAGACTGAATGGGTTGTAATGTCCCGACAGTGTCAGGGTTGTGCTCTGTGGAGGCAAGAAGTTGCCGGCTCTCTTGGGGGCTGGGCTGAGTGGGCACTATGAGGAGCTTGGAGCAAGGGCTTTGTGGGATTCTAGGGTCCAGCTCGGTGGGAGCAGAACATTCGGGTTCTCGGCTGCTTGGGACTACTGAAGTGGTTGAAGATGCCGGAGGAGAGATGTCTGAAGGTGACTTAGAACAGTTCTTGTAATAGCTTGCCACCTCTAAAGATGGGGTGTCCTGTAGAGACGGCAGGTCCTCTGGCAAGGACCAGGGCTGGGCTTCCAGGGATTGCGCATCATCTTCTAGTTGCCATGGTGACCTCGCTGGGCTGTCAGGCTGGGAAGAGCAGGTCAGAGGGTGGTTGAGGTCAGGTGGGTAAGGGACAGGTTGGGAGGGCACAGTGAGGGTCTTACCAGGCTGAAGCAGCTCTCTGACGCCCCCTGCTGGCAGCAGTCCAAGCTCTGGCTGGCCCTCAGCCCGCCACCACTTTTGGTTTCCACGCTCAGACTGTCTAAAATCTCGCTTAACAGATCCAGTTCTCCAGACCCCAGGAAGCTGCCATCTAGAGTTTCCTCTGCCCAGGGACTCTGGGTGTCCTTGGGGCTCAAGGTAGGACTCCTGGATTGAGGATGGACATCCTGATCTTCGTTGGGTCTAGAGAAATCCCTCCTCATCCGTCATGACCCTTGCACCTCCAACTTTGACCTGCTTTAATTCTTACCTCTCCCCGAGGGGTTGGGAAGGTACCCCTTCCCGCCTGAATCTCCTGCTAGGGCGGAGGGGTCTGTTCTGAAAAAGATAAGGGAGGAAGAATGGGGAGGGGTCCAGGATCTGCAGAATCGGAGCTGGGGCTTTCCAGCCTGAATTGGAAAGAGTGAGCTAGGCGTGTTAATGCTCGTCTCTCCTCTGCACCTGCAGCCTGAGGCAGGAGGATCATTGCAAATTTGAGCCCTGGCTGGCTACATAGTGTGACGTTTCTAAAAACAAACCAAGGACCGGGATGAACCTCTGAGTTTGAGATGAGTCTGGTCAAAAAAAAAAAAGTCCCTCAAACCAAGGAACTGAGAGGATGCAACTCGGTAGAGGGCTTGCCTACCATGCACTGGGACCTGGGTTTGATCTCTAGCACCTTTTATAATGGGAGTGGTGGATCAGTTCAAAGTCATACTTGGCTGTTTGAGGATAGCCTGAGCTACAGTGAGATCTACATTGAAATAAAAGGGGAATAGTTTGGTGAACGCTAGGAATGAGTGGGGGATTTGGGGAGAATTTATGGTGTGTGTGCATGTATGCATGAAGGCATGGTATATGCATCTGTGGCGTGTGTGTGGGAACAGGGGGTGGGCGTCCTCACCTGCCCAAAGTGCTGGCTGATAGGCAGGCGCTGTTGCAGGCGATCTGAGCGGCTGATGAGGCTCGGGGTTCTCAGGGAGCCCCCCCTCTGAAGGCCAGAGTCTCCATCCTGTGAAGGGATGCCCATGGGCCTGAGGTACCACCCCACGTCCCCGAATCACCTGTGGGTGGGGAGCCCTCCATCCCTGAATCACCTGTGGGTGGGGAGCCCCCCGTCCCCGAACCACCTGTGGGTGGGGAGCCCCCCGTCCCCGAACCACCTGTGGGTGGGGAGCCCCCCCGTCCCCGAATCACCTGTGGGTGGGGGATCTCCCTGTCCCTGAATCACCTGTGGGTGGGGAGCCCCCATCCCTGAATCACCTGTGGGTGGGCAGCCCCCTGTCCCCGAATCACCTGTGGGTGGGGAGCCCCCATCCCTGAATCACCTGTGGGAGGGGAGCCCCCTGTCCCCGAATCACCTGTGGGTGGGGAGCCCCCCATCCCCGAATCACCTGTGGGAGGGAAGCCCCCGTCCCTGAATCACTTGTGGGTGGGTTGCCCCCCGTCCCTGAATCACCTGTGGGTGGGGGTCTCCCTGTCCCTGAATCACCTGTGGGTGGGGAGCCCCCCCCCGTCATCTCACCTTAATCATAAGCAGGTTCTGCACCCCCTTCAGGCCACTCTTCGCCTAGGATGATGACCAGCACTGTTAGATCTGCCACCCACCCCATCTTTGTATCTTCCAAGCTATTTTTTGTACCTTTGACTAGTGTGCAATATTCCTGGAGGGAGTCGCCCTGCCATAAACTAAAGGTTTGACCATCATGTGTTAGGGTTAAAATCGAATGGGCAGATCTGAGCTATAAAAGCTGGTCTGAGCTCCAGATCCAAAAAAAAAAAAAAAAAAAAAAAGTATGGAAGCTGAGTAACAAAGGTAGGCAAACAACCTTGGCTGTTAGGGTGTGTGTGTGTGTGCTTAATTTTACTTATGTATGTATTTTATTGGGGGGGTACATGAGCTATGGTAGTAGGGAGAGCAGAGTACAACTTGGGGTGCCACTTCTCTCCTATTATGTGGATTCGAGGGATCAAAGGTAGGTTGTCAAATTTGACAGTAAGAGCCAGCCATCTTGACAGTCCTAAATTTTATTATAAAATTTCTATCTATCCATTTATTTATTTCGAGACAGGGTTTCTCTGTGTAGCCCTGGCTGTCCTGGAACTCACTCTGTAGCTCAGACTGGCCTCAGACTCAGGAATTTGCTTGTTTGTGGAACCCGAGAGATGGCTCATTACCTGAGGACACTTGCTGTTCTTGCAGAGAACTCAGGTTCAAGTCCCAGTACCCACATCAGGTGGCTCACAACTGCCTGAAACTTCTGGATCTCCAGTGCAGTGCATCCAACACCCTCTTTGGGCCTCCACTGGTACTGCACACACAGTGCATACACAAGCAGGCTGGTAGGCACACCAGCACACAGGTGCGCGCGCGCGCACACACACACACACACACACACACACACACACACGAAAAGAAATGACAGATGAAAACCAAGCATAGAAGAATTTGCGAATGCTTTTAAGTGTGTTTTGTTTTGTGTAGCTTTGTGTAGCCCTGTAACTAGTTCTGTAGACCAGGCTGATCTCAAACTCATAGAGATCCATCTGCTTCTACCTCCTGAGTGCTGGGATTAAAGGCATGCACCACCACTGCTTGGTTTAAGTGCATGTTTAATGCCTGTTGGAATCAAAATGTTCAGTCATCTGTGAGTACTCGAGACATCTCTGTCAGGCTGGAGAGCAGACAGTTAAACTCTTTCCTTCTACAGAAAAAGCTGGAAGTTGTGGTGTGTGCCTGTAACGCTAGGGCTGGGGAGAGAGGGGAAGCTTTGGAGCACTGGTCAGTCAGGCTAGCCCAGTCCACTCCAGGTTCCTGTTTCAGAAAGCAAGGGGAGGGCCAGCAAGTAGTACAGTGGTGGGGGCGGCTTGAGCGTGGTTCTCATGTTTGGGACCCACATGGTGGAAGGACACAACCGTTTTGGTTTTTTGAGTCAGAGTTTCTCTGTGTGTAGCTCAAGCTGTCCTGGAACTCATTCTGTAGACCAGGCTGGTCTCTAACTCACAGGAGATCCACCTGCCTCTGCCTCCCCAGTGTTGGGCTAAACGTGTGCACCACCATCGCCTGGCTAATACAAGTTGTCCTCTGACCTCACACATGCATCGCGGCACACACACTCAACATAAATAAATGTAACTGCCCAACTCCCTCTCCCCAAGCCACTAGGTGTGGTGGGGCACACCAGTTCCAGCATTCAGGAGGCAGAGACAGGTGGATCTCTAAGTTCAAAGCCAGCCAGGGCCACATAGTGAGACCCTCTCTCAAAAACAAATCCCAAAGTGGACAGTGTGTAAGAATGCCAATCTCTGGCTTCTACACGGACAGGCACACACGTGCACACATACACACACAACACGGAGACTCCCTCTGTCTCTTCCTCGTGGCCACCCAAGTCTCACCGATCGGTACATGTTCCTGACAGCTGGTCGGGTTTTGGCCTTCATTGAATGCAGGAGGGCATCACCACCTTTCTGTAGGGGGGTGGGGAAGCAAACACCACAGGGGAGAAACTTGGGCCCCAGAAGTCACCATGGCTGGATCCCATGTTCCACTCCCCCCCCCCCCCCCCCCGCCCCAGTGCTTCCACCGGGTAGCTTAACAAAGCCCCTTCATGGGGACTGTGGTGGGTGATGAGGTGGTAAAGTTGGTTGTGGCCAGGATCAGGGATTGCTTTTATTACCTTAAGACTCTCTACCCAGAGCTGGTAGGAGCGAAGGGCGCCTGGAGAAACGGAGAGAGCTGTGATTACTAAGGCAGGCCTACGCTTGGGGAGCTGTAGTGAGAGCCCTGGGACTCACCTGAGGAAGCCCCACAGCAGGCAACAATCTCTTGCTCGAATTGGTCTGAGAAGCCTTCCCCAGCATTGAGTTTCTCCAGTCGGGTTTCGATGAACTTGGGGTAGGGAGAGAGGGTTAGACACAAGCACCCAGTAAGTGCCTGAAGACATAGAAGGTGCCTCCTGAGGCCTCAGGAATCAAGAAACTTAGAAACTAGGCATCATCCAACTTGGCCTCTGAAATCAAGATCTGTTCCCAAATCCATCCTCACCCTGTCCTCTAAGCCCCGCCCCCCAACCCATCCTATTCCTCACCCTAGACTGGGCCCCCAGGGCGAAGCTGCCATCCTTTCCCCTAAGCTCCGCCCTCAGGGAGAAGCTGCCCAAACTCGCCCCTCCCCTTAGACCCCGCCTCCAGTGACAGGCAGCCCATTCTATTCCTCACCTTAGGTCCCGCCCTCAGCCCCCCTAGCTCCCCCCCAAGGCGCACCTGCTTGAACAGCTGCAGGTGCACTGCCCTCTTGTGGAAGGTCTGCAGCGGCGACCCCGGCTTCTGAGCCAAGAAGGCTTCTTCACTGAAGGTCACTGGCTGACCCTGGAAGAAGGATTCCTTCCAGAGCTCTCTACGGCTCTTCTGTCTCTCACCATCTCTTTTTCAACCTCATAACATACCTAGCAAGCACTGATTGGGCGCCTACTGTGTACCCGACCCCCGTGCAGAGCCTCATGGGACACCTCATCCTCATCTGTAGTGTGGTTATCAGCATTAATTAATGTTGATAGTGTGGGAGGCTGAGGCAGGAGGATTGCTGCTGGGTTACATAGTGAACTCCAGGGCAGCCTGGATTACAAGAGACCCAGTCTCAAGAAAAAAAAAAGGGTCAGGAGTTCAAGGTCATCCTGGGCTACACATTGAGTTTGAGGCCAGCCTAGGCTACATGAGACCGTAAACCACTAGGTGTTCTTAATGTGACTTTTCCAAAGTTCCTTAAGAGGCCTGTCCCTGGGCATCTCCCCTCTCTGTTTGCTCACCGGGATGCAGACAAGCGCGTCGCGGTACCCTCCAAAGAGCAGAGCCTGGGCTTTGAGGAAGAGACGGGACACCCCTTCCCCGGGACTCAGCGCCACCTTCCTTAGCCGAAGCCTCAGCAGGGACACCTGGCAACACAGGAGAGACCCTGAGATGGGCAGGGATTGGAGGCTCCATCTTGAGAAGGGAGGAGGAGGTGGGAGGAAGTGGTACTGACTACGTCTGGGGGCAGTGCTTGCATGTCGTCAAACGGTGTCTCCAGCGTGTTAGAATCGGCATTCAACACCACGACATCTTCCAATGCTTTCTCCCGAACTCTCTGCAGGCGACAAACGCGGGCTGTCATTCAGAACCCCACACAGAGTAGGGGGCTTTGAGGAACTGGAGGTAGGGAAGAGAATCCCTCCCCAGCCCCAGCCTTGGGGGTTTCAGCGGTTCACCTCAGAAAGACTGGCGTGGACTCCGATGAGGTAGGGCATGGGCGCACTGTGGAGAGGATGGCAGAAGAAGGTGGTGCTTGCTTTAACCCCACCCTCCAGTCTTTTGCCTATGCTAGCCTTATGTAGCCCAGGCTAGCCTGGAACTCTTTTTAACTTTTGTTTTTTTAACTTTTTATGAAATAACCTCACTGTAGACCTGGCTAGCCTAGAATACAAAGAGATCCTCCTGCCTCTGTCTCCCAAGGATTAAAGGTTAACAACGCTCCAGGCTCTCCCTCTGCCTACCCTTCCTCATCCCCCCATACCCCTCTTTTCTCACCAGCAGTAATCCAGCAGGTGCGGGGGTAGTGTGGGGATCAAGACGTGCTCCCAGCGCATGGGGTAGAGCAAAGCGCAGGATGCATGAACGCAGGCTGTCAGCTGTGGGGTGAGAAGGAGGAAGGTGGTGGAATTAGGCCTTAGATTCCCACTTCAGGGACCTGGATCACTGAGATGGGAGCTTAGACTTCCCCAATCTCTCCCGTCTCCTCCATCCGTTGCTAGGGAGTTGAGTGAAACTCAGACCCCTTTAGGAAGGAAGTGGAGACCAAGATTTTGGCCATTTACAGCTTCTTGTGCTCAGATAAAACAAAAAACAAAAAACTGAATTTCATGCGGTGGTTCTGGCCTGCAATCCCAGTGCTCAGAAGGCGGAGTCAGGGGAATTGCTGTAAGTTTGAGACCAGGCTCAGCTACAGAGCGAGTTCTAGGTCAGTGTGGACTGGAGTGGGACTGCCTCAGAAACAAAATAAAACAAACAACTCCCCAACAAAACAGGGTGGGAGTGATGGCTCAGAGAGTAAAGGATCCTGTGGCCAAGTCTGAGGATCTGAGTTCGATTCCCAGGGCCCCATGTGGTGAAAGAAAAGGAACAATCCCTGCTGTGGACGGAACACAGGCCCCTTCGCAAGCAGAATCGGTGAGATGTGATTTCACAAAGCCAGCACCAAAGCAAGCAAATAACAAACCCTCACAACAAAGGATCTGGGCCAGGAATAAGAGCTCGCCTGGCTCCTGCAAAGTCCTGGGTCTCAACCCAGAATCATAAAACCAAAGCCCAGCTAGGCAGTGGTGGTGTACACCTTTAATCCCAGCACTCGGGAGGCAGAGGCAAGCAGATCTCTGAGTTCAAGATCAGCCTGGTCTATAGAGAGAGTTCCAGGACAGCCAGGGTTACATAGTGAGACCCTGTCTTGGAAAAAACCAAACCAAAACAAAACAAAAACCACAACCCCCCCAAAAAAAACCAAAGCAAAAATGCAAACAAAAGCCAAAACACAGAAACACACTTGAGGGGCAGGAGAGGCTGCTCACAACTGTCTCTAACTCCTGCTCCAGGGCATCTTCTTCCAGCTCGCAAACAGACAGACACATTAAAAAAAAAGATCAAAAACTTTAAAAATACTGTAGAACATACAATAAGTATAGGAAGCCTGGCAGTGGTGGCACACGCCTTTAATCCCAGCACCTGGGAGGCAGAGGCAGGCGAATCTCTGTGAGTTCAAGGCCTGGTCTACAAGAGCTAGTTCCAGGACAGGCTCCAAAGCTACAGAGAAACCCTGTCTTCAACAACAAAAACAAACAAACAAAAAAGCAGAACAGAAAATAAAAATAAAATTATGTTTACTTGTGAGTGATTGTGTGTGTGTGTGTGCATACACGTACACTTACTTGTGCACATTGGAAGACAACTTGTAGGAATCAGATCAGGTCCATCTTTCTTTCCACCATGTGTGTTTTGGGCATTGAACTCACTCCTCAAAAGCTTGGCTATAGGTACCTTTGCTCCCTGAGCCATATCCCTGGCCCATCTTTCTTTCCACCATGTGTGCCCTGGGTATTGAACTCAGGTCCTAAGGACTTGGCTGTAGGCACCTTTGCTCCATATCACTGGCCCTAGAATTTTTTTAAATTTTCCTGTCTATCTATCTATCTATCTATCTATCTATCTATCTATCTATCTATCTATCTATGTATCTATGTATCTATGTATCTATCAATCTATCTATCTATGTATGTATCTATGTATGTATGCATGTATGCATGCATGCATCTATCTATCTATCTATCTATCTATCTATCTATCTATCTATCTATCTATTGAGACCTGAGTCTCATGTGTTAGGCTAGCCTCAAACTAGGTATTTCAGGGTGATCTTGAACTTCTGATTCTCCTGCCTTAGGCTCAGGGTACCAGGCTTGGGGTGCTGGGATCACAGCACCATGCCTGCCAGGTCTGGTTAAGGGCATCATGGGAATGGAACCCAGGGCCTCATGCTGCCTAGGAGAAGGCTCTACCCATTGAGCTACATCCCCATCTGGGGCGGAGCTAGGCCAGGTCTGGTCCTCGGTGGATGTGCCTGTACTAGATCGTGCTGTCAACGAGGAGGAGCCACTGTGCAGCATCCTCATTTAGGAGCCTAGAGTCCCATAGGGGAGGAGGTCCCGCCCTCACAGTGCTGAGCTTGCTGGCGGTGAGCAAGACCCTCCTCTCAGCCAGCAGCGCCGCGAAGAGCCCCACGATGTTCTCATCCGTAACGGCGACCACCAGCTCCGTGAGATTCCTCTGGGGGACGGAAAAGCACAGCGCCTGGGAGTGGAGCGAACAGTCGAGATCCACCATCCCACCTTCATCCTTCACTCTGCATCCTCCTTACTCACGTTCTCGGGAATAGACGGCAGGCCGGCAGAATCCGGGGCCACAAAACAAGAAAGCTGGTGGAGACATCGGGGAGAAGAGTCAGTCAGTCTGCGCTGATGACGGTGGCCTCAACTACAGCGAGGGTGGGGGGCCTGTGGAGTGGGGGGCGGCAGCCCCACTCACCAACTTGCTATTTCCCAGAGTAGGAGGCAGGATCCCACACTTGTTCCAGATGATCGAGCTGCTGCCCTGGGGGACAGGAGTAACTGTATGGTTGCCCCTGCCCAGCTCAGCTGGCGGCCTCCACCGCCAAAGAGCCAGCGCCAAACACCTGGGAGCTACTCACCATCTCTGGTTCCCCTGAAAACCCTGGTTCAGGAAGAGGGTGTCGCTGCAAGTTCTGTAGGAGTTCTTCAGCCTCTGAGACCTGAGGGATTCAGGAGGAGTTTGCCCCGAGGGTCAATCTGGGATTCTGAGGGTCTCCACTCAGGCTGTGGGGTCCTGAGAACAGCCTCAGCGAGGGTGAGGGGATGGGAGGGCTGAGGTGGAGCTTGTGGGAGGGGCTGCTCTCACTTGGTTCTGGGCTAGGAGGTCCCCCACAGTATTGAGGATCTTGTAGAACACTTCAAACCAGGGAAGGTGGCTGGAGAGAGAGAGACGGCAGAGGGGTTGGGGGCTAGAAAGTGCCCCTGAGGGACTTGGCGATTTTACAGGTTTATGGTTTAAGAATTTTTGCACACCATGTATCTTGATCAAATCCACCCCATACCCACCCTTCCTCCCACCCCCACCAACTTTCCCCTTTCAACTTCTTGCAAAGCTGTTTTTAAAACCTACTAAATCAGTCAGGTGTGGTGTGCACACCTTTAATCCCAGCCCTCCAGAAGCAGAGGCAGGAGGACCTCTGGGAGTTTGAGGTCAGTCTGGTAGTTCCAGGCTACCCAGGGCTACACAGTGAGACCCTGTCTCAAACTCCCAGAACAACCCCCCTCCCTAAAAAAAAAATCCATTGAGTCCACTGGGTGTTATCTGTAAGTGCGTGGGTTTAGGGCCATCAATTACAAAGAGCAAGTCTCCCAAGAGAAGAATGCTCCCCACCCCGCCAACCATGCTGGGATCTGGGCTGGCTTGATGGTATGCAGGTGGTGTGTCTCCCTGCATTCATGAGCATGGGCTCTGTCACATCCAGGAGACATTTTTATTCTGGTCCTTCTGGCCTTTGGCTCTGATAGTCTCTTGGTCCCCATGTCCAAAATAGTCCCTCAGCCTTGTGTAGAGGGCAGTGATACACACGTCCGTCCGTTTGGGGCTGGACACTCTGCAGTCCCAGACACTTTGACCAGTGTGGGTTTCCGTGTTCATCATGAGGCTTGGTGTTTGTTCCCATCTGTTCCTACTTGGTTTCAGGTCCCCAATGTCACCCACCTGAGGATGCAGAGGCAACTCCAGGCGCCGGCCCGCAGGCGGCAGAAGCCGAATCTACGGTTGCCGGCCAGGTCAGTGAGAGCAAAGGTGAAATGCTGGACTGCAGGGCTGGGCGGCTCCCTGCAGGGGGAAGGCTCTGGTGAAGACTGGGTATTTTTCGTGTGATTTCCCTGCCTCCCACTCCTCCTGCCACACCCTACAGATGGCCCATGATAGCATGGTTTCTTTGTTTGCTTGATGTCTGAGCTCAGTATTTTGTGGGTTCCCTTGAGTCAGGAACTCTGAGTCCTGGAGGCCAGTCTCACAGCTCCATCCCCAAGATGTGTGCTCTGTAAGACCAAGGACCTGAGTTCTAGCCCCTATACCCATCTTTGAAAAGAAAGAAAAACTGGAGGCCAGGGAAGTGGCTTATCAGAAAAAAGGTGCTTGCCATACAACCTGGAGGTGAGAGTTTGATCTCTAGAGATCACATGGTGGAAGGAGAGAACCAACTCCACAAAATTATTCTTTGACCTTGGACTCCTATGGCACAAGCACACACTCCCACCTTACACACACAGTCAAAGAGAATAAAATTAAATCTGGTGTACTGGTGAACACTTACAACCCCAGAGCCAGGGAGGTAAATCATGAAAGCCCTGGGGTCTGATGACTGGCCTGTACAGCTTCCTTGAAGGCCTCCAAGCCAGTGAGAGACCTTGTTTCAGAAATCAAGGTGAGTGTGTGTTTAGGAACTGGAGAGATTGCTCAGTGGTTAGACCACTGGCCTCTCTCACAGAGTTTGGTTCCCAAACCCACAAGGTGGCTCACAATGTTTGTAACTCCAGTTCCAGTGTATCTGATGCCCTCTTCTGACCTCCCTAGGCACCAGGCATGCATGTGGTACACAGACATACATACATACAGGCAAAACTATCTGTACACAGGAAAGAAATCTAAAACACAAAATCAAACCAAACCAATCTGGGGCTGGTGAGATGGCTCACATAAAGAAAAGAAAAGGTGGCTGTGTCGTGGTGGCGGCAACAGTGGCGGTGGCCAAGGTGGCACACCGCCTTTAATCCCAGAGGCTGAGGCAGGCATAGCTCTGTGAGTTCAAGGTTATCCTGGTCTACGTAGTGAGTTCCAGAATAGCCAGCGCTATGTAGAGACCCTGTCTCAAAAACAAAAAACAAAACACCCCAAAATAAAAATAAGGAGAGAGAGAGAGAGAGAGAGAGAGAGAGAGAGTGTTCTGGAAAATGGCACTAGATCTGCCTCAGGCCTCCACATGCAGAGCCCCCCATGAACACACACTAACACTGACACTGAGTCCCCTCTGAGGGAACACCTGGTTTCCCGAGTCCGTCAGTTCTTGGGTTTCTGGGTCCCTGTGCCTGTAATTCTTTAGTTGTCTGCGTCCTTCTTAGACCCTGGGAGTCCTTGGGACCCAAGAGCCTGGGAATCCCCACCTCTCTGTCCCTTCCATACCTTTCTGTGTCAAAAGGGAAACAGAACTTGGGCACCATCTGCATGGCCTCCTGGAGAGAAGAAGAAATAGTAACCCCCGGCTCATGTCAGTCTCGCCCCACCCCTCTGGTTGGCAAGTCCTGAGGTGACAGGGATGCTTTCTGGATACCTGTTCCCGGAAGTCTGGAGGAAACTGCCACAGGATCTGGGGATCTGCAGGGAGGAGCAGGCTGCAGAGCTCATATCCTACAGGCTTCAGGTCCTCCCTCCCATCCTTCCAGCCCCAGCCCTTCCGACTCACCATCCTCCAGGGAGTGGGGGCGGCTTGCTTCGAAGAACCAGTCAAATGCTGCAGGGGGTTTTCTGTGGGCGTGAGGGGGCTTTAGCGGAGGGAGGGGTTCCGATTCTTGCCTCTGTGCTTCTCTGTGTGTGTCCTCTATTCTGAACATGTGTGTGTAACTAGGTGTGTTCGTGAGGGCACCCTGAGGGGTGGAGCTGGGTGGATGCTGCTGAAAAATGGGAGGGGGGATAGGCAGAGAAGAGAAGGAAAAAGAGAGGAAGCCAGCATGGTGGCCATACCTTTAATCCCAGGCAGATCTCTGTGGGTTCAAGGTCGGCCTGATCTATATATGAGTTCCAGGTCAGTCAGGGCTACATACTGAGACCCGGTCTCCAGAGACAGAGAGAGAGAGGAAAGGGAGAGAGACTGGGGATATAGATAGATAGATAGATAGATAGAGAGAGAGAGAGAGAGAGAGAGACAGAGAGAGACAGAGAACAGAGATGGGGGAGGTACACCCGTGCCTATGATGGTGTGTCTGAGTGTGAAAGCACTTGTGTGTGTGTGTGATTCATACTTGTGATTCTGTCTGACATCTGTCCCTTAGATCTGTAGGGCAGAGCTGCAGTGTCTCAAGTGTGTAACCAGTCTCCTGTCTTTTTTCTCCCTGTGCCTTTGAGCATCTTAGAGGCTCGCCCTTGTGTTTCTGAGGGAGATTTTGTGAGGTCCGCACTTCACAGCAGAGAAAGGAGAGCAAGGTGCCCTAGCATTGAACTGCAAGCCCTTCAGCCTCCCCTTTTCCTGCTGCTTCTCGAAGAAGATGCTGGTGTCTCAGCTTTCAGAGGCCGACACACTTTCTCACCCGGTTACACCCTGACATGGGTACCTTCAGCATTTCATCATCATGCGGGTACGAGGCACCCATGAGCTTCCCCCCAGATGACACACAGTCTCCCACCATAACCTCTCCCACCTCACTGCCGACCATCCCCTCTGGGGAAACTACCTTCCTAAAACACCTGCCCTTCCTGGGCATCCAACTCCTAAAATCCCTGTTTCCTTTACACAGATCCAGAGCCAGGAAAATTGAAGAGGAACCACACATGACCTGAGCAGGTCCATGCGAGTCCATCCCCGTGGGGGTCTGTGCGGCCTGGGCCCTCCCCTGCCAAAGTCCTGCCTGCCACGGTTTTTGTTTTTTAGTTTCCCCCCATCTCAGGCCTGGTAACCTTGCAGCACAGGATGGAGGAGAAAGAGCTCTTACTTTTCTGTGGATCCCATGGTCTCCGTAGGGTTGGCCCAGGTGGGCCCTTTCCCCACCAGGGCTCCTGGGGCTGGGGAGCCTGTGCTTGCTTGGGGCAGGGCCCCTGATCTGCTTAACTTCCTGTGTGGCTGAGAGAGGAAGTTTAACAGGGTGACGTCCCAGGCAAAGGAGGCCTCCGCCCCTACCCACTGCATGCAATTTAGGCGTCCTGGCTTCCTAGCCTAGGTGGGGACAGGGTGGGCCAGAAGCAGGCTGGGAGGTCCCTCTTCACCCTTATGGTCCCCTTGGTCACACCCAGGTCCCCTTTCTGAGTCCCCTGAGTACTGAAGGTCTGTGAAGACCACCCAGATAATTTCTCCTTGTTGTGTCTCTGTTTCATTTACATGGGTGCAGCTACACTGAAGGACAGGGTGAACACAGGAGTCCTGATGGGGTCATGGTGGAGGCTGGTGGAGGTGGGTGGAGGCTGGTGGGGCCTGGTGGAGGCTGGTGGGGCCTGGTGGAGGCTGGTGGGGCCTGGTGGAGGCTGGTGGAGCCTGGTGGAGGCTGGTGGAGGTCTGGTGGAGGCCTGGTGGAGGCTGGTGGAGGCCTGGTGGAGGCTGGTGGGGCCTGATGGAGGCTGGTGGAGGCTGGTGGAGCCTGGTGGAGGCCTGGTGGAGGCTGGTGGAGCCTGGTGGGGCCTGATGGAGGCTGGTGGGGCCTGATGGAGGCTGGTGGAGGCTGGTGGAGCCTGGTGGAGGCCTGGTGGAGGCTGGTGGAGGCCTGGTAGAGGTCTGGTGGAGGCTGGTGGAGGCTGGTGGAGGCTGGTGGAGGCCTGGTGGGGTCCTGGTGGAGGCTGTTGGAGGCCTTTTGGAACCTGGTGGAGGCCTGGTGGGGCCTGATGGGGTCCTGGTGGAGGCCTGGTGGAGCCTGGTGGAGGCTGGGTGGAAGTCTGGTGGAGGTCTGGTAGAGGCCTGGTGGGGCCTGGTGGAGGCTGGGTAGAGGCTGGTGGAGGCCTGGTGGAGCCTGGTGGAGGCCTGATGGAGGCCGGGTGGAGGTCTGGTGGAGGCCTGGTGGGGCCTGGTGGAGGCTGGTGGAGGCCTGGTGGAGGCTGGTGAAGGCCTGGTAGAGATGCAGAGAGGCTCAGAACCCAGGTAAGGTGGTGTGTGCACATACCTCATTTCATATACATCCCTCATACACCCACACACCTCACACACAGCAAACCTCATATACATACACAAGCATCTCATACACATCCCCCATACACACCCCTCCACACACACACACCTCACTGAGAGAAGACACAGAACTGACCAAAGACAAGCCTGGGCGTTACCGACCTTAGGGTCCCCATCTGTACCTGAGGACACTGGAGGTGTGGCTCAGTAGTTGAGAGCAAGGACTGCTCTTATACAAGATGCAAGTTCAGTTCCTCGCACACATGGGTGGTTCACAACAGCTTCAGTTCCAGGGGCTCTGATGCCTCTGGCTTCCATACACCCATGCATATAACCACAATTAAAACCAGCATTATATTTAAAAAATATATAAAATGATTAAAGACAAGTCAAGTGGAGTTACCCTTCCTTGAAAAGCCAATTAAAACAGCGCAATTATCCACAACTTTAATCCCAGCACTCAGGAGGCAGAGGTAGGCAGAGGTCTGTGAGTTTGGGGCTAGCTTGGGCTAATAGTGAGTTCCAGGATGGCCCAAACCAAACCAAATTGCAGAAAAAGGAGAGGTATCCAGTGTGGCCACATTGGGAAGAGAGACAACGAAATCCAGGAGCCCCTCAGGTCCATTTTTCCAATGTGGGCCACACTCAATAAATCTTACTTGACTTCTTTGCATACAGACTGTGGCCCCACTTTTAGTAACAAGGGAAGAGAGTAGACACCATGTTCCTGGTGTGCAAATGATTTATCCTAGTTCACAGATAAGGGATCTAGCCTGCTCTGCAATCCCCATACCCCACCACCCAGATCTGGTCTTTGTTAAGTTTCAGACCTGGTCCAATTGGTGCCGAGTTAACATATCAAAGAGGACCTGGCCTTCAGGCTCTCCCAGCATCCCTCAGTCCCTATGCGCTGCAGGGTACGGCTGGCATACCCTGCTCTACCCTGAGCTCTCCAGTCCAGGGACTGGGCTGCCCTCCCCCAGAGGCTCTTCCGTATATAATCCAGACATTTTAGTTTAGTTGAACACCTTTTTTTTTTTTTTTTTTTGGACCTCCTGGTTGCTTCACTTGGCTCCCCTCCCCGTCTCCTCACATGGCCAGCTCAGTCTGGTCCCGTCCACTCTGGATTCTCCCAGATGCCCCTCCACATATCTACAATAAACCTTCTCTCCTACCACACCTAGGAGCAATCACGTCCTTGCGTTTTTTTTTCTTTTCTTCAATCTTCAGTGCACCCCTTCCCCCATGGGCCAATCCCCTCCCTGACTGCTCTTAGAGAAGAAAATAAATTGAACAGAAAGCCACATCAAAGCAATGACTCATTTATTGATGGGGGGGTGTCAGCAGAAGCAGGGTGGGGTGGCCAGCGGGGAGGAGCTATCTCACCCCAGGCCACAGGCCTCTCTTTCCTCTCCCTCCAGTTTTTCCCTGGTAAAGCCAAGCTGAACTAAGGCACAAGGGCAGGGATACACGGGGTCTTACAGGAGCTGGGTCAGGATGGGGGAGCTGTGAGGTCAAAGGTAAGGCAAGGTGAAGGGGTTGAGGTGTGGGTAAAAGGTAAGTCAAGATCTAGAGAATTCTCTGGGGTTATCAGGGGTGGAGAATGGTTTGGAGCACAAGGGAATAGCCTCAGGATAAAAGACGCGACTGTCAAGGTGAAGCCTGTGTGGGGGCTTATGGGTATTAGAAGAGCTAAGCAGGGGTGGAGAGAAGGTGGGGTTCAGGGGCTAAAGGGGAAACAAGTAGAAGCAACCTGGGCTCTGGGCTTGGTCGGTGCTAGTAGGGCCATGACGAGGATGCTCATATGGTCTGAGGAGAGGAGGCAGCTTGGGGCAGGGTCAAAGCTTGGCTGGTCTGCCCCAAGGGCAGAGTGATGGCAGGGGTCTAGGCCACCTCCTCTTCGGCCTCCTCCTCGAACTCTCCCTCCTCAGCGGTGGCATCCTGGTACTGCTGGTACTCAGACACCAGGTCGTTCATGTTGCTCTCAGCCTCGGTGAACTCCATCTCGTCCATGCCTTCGCCTGTGTACCAGTGCAGGAAGGCCTTGCGCCGGAACATGGCGGTGAACTGCTCCGAGATGCGCTTGAACAGCTCCTGGATGGCGGTGCTGTTGCCGATGAAGGTGGCTGCCATCTTCAGGCCCCGGGGTGGGATGTCACACACGGCCGTCTTGACGTTGTTGGGGATCCACTCCACGAAGTAGCTGCTGTTCTTGCTCTGAACACTTAGCATCTGCTCGTCCACCTCCTTCATGGACATCCGTCCCCGGAAGACAGCAGCCACGGTCAGGTAGCGGCCGTGTCTCGGGTCACAGGCGGCCATCATGTTCTTGGCATCGAACATCTGCTGAGTGAGCTCAGGAACGGTGAGGGCCCGGTACTGCTGGCTGCCCCGGCTGGTCAAGGGTGCGAATCCCGGCATGAAGAAGTGGAGCCGAGGAAAAGGCACCATGTTGACCGCCAGCTTGCGAAGATCTGCATTGAGCTGGCCCGGGAAGCGCAGGCAGGTGGTCACCCCACTCATGGTGGCCGACACCAGGTGGTTGAGGTCCCCGTAGGTGGGGGTGGTGAGCTTGAGCGTGCGGAAGCAGATGTCGTACAGGGCTTCGTTGTCAATGCAGTAGGTTTCATCGGTGTTCTCCACCAGCTGGTGCACGGACAGCGTGGCGTTGTAGGGCTCCACCACCGTGTCAGACACCTTGGGCGACGGCACCACGCTGAAT
The DNA here is from genome assembly GCF_903992535.2 of Arvicola amphibius. Taxonomy (NCBI): domain Eukaryota; kingdom Metazoa; phylum Chordata; class Mammalia; order Rodentia; family Cricetidae; genus Arvicola; species Arvicola amphibius. The sequence goes on from NC_052047.1 coordinate 94,684,374, forward strand.
GTGTTCATGATCCTGTCGGGGAATTCCTCCCGGATCTTGCTGATGAGTAGGGTCCCCATGCCGGAGCCGGTGCCACCACCTAGCGAGTGGGTCAGCTGGAATCCCTGAAGGCAGTCGCAGCTTTCCGCCTCTTTGCGCACCACGTCCAGGACAGCGTCCACCAACTCTGCTCCCTCGGTGTAGTGACCCTTGGCCCAGTTGTTGCCGGCTCCGGATTGACCTGGGGAAGGGACAGGTTTGGATTCTCAAGCATGGGGAAGGGTGGCCCCTCCAACCCGTCAGCGCTGCACCCTAGTGTCTGAATCATTAGACCAGAAAATGACAAGGGTGCGTGGCCAGGCTAGGAGGGTAGAGCCCTGCCTTGCCCGCGGGAGGCCCTGGGTTCCTTGCCAGAGCAGAAGCCAGATGTGCTGGCCTCACCTGTCATTGCAGCCCTCACGAGCTGGCTGCAGGAGGATCAGAAATGCAAGACTAGCCACAGCTACATAGTGACTCGGAGGCCAGCCTGGGTAATTAATAATAATGAAAAGGCTGGTAGAATAATGTTAGCATTATTGTTATTTTAATTATTTAATTTACTTTTAGGGACTGTGGTGGCTAATTTTATTTATTTATTTTTACTTTTGTTTTGTTTTTCGAGATGGGGTTTCGCTGTAGCTTTGGAGCCTGTCCTGGAACTAGCTCTGTAGACCAGGCTGGTCTCGAACTCACAGAAATCCACCTGCCTCTGCCTCACGAGTGCTGGGATGCTGGGATTAAAGGCATGCGCCACCACCACCTGGCTTTATTTATTTTTACTTTAATAGCATTATTTTAGCTGTGTATAGTGGTGTGCGCCTTTAATCTCAGCACTGTGGAGGCAGAGCAGGCAGAGCTCTGAGAATTCAAGGTCATCCTGGTCTACACATGGAGTTCCAGGACAGCCATGGTTACACAGTGAGACTTTTTTTTTAAACGAACAAATAAACAAAGCTCTATTTTTATGTGTACACGTGAGTTCATCAGAAGAGGGTGTAGATCCCCTGGAGCTGGAGTTACAGGTGGTTGTGAGCCACCTGATGTGGGTGCTGGGAATCTTCAGGTCTCTTGGAAGAGCAACAAATGCTCTTAACTATGAAGCTATGCCTCTAGACCCCCAGTTGTTTTTCTTAGGTGGCTTTATCTACTTACTTTTGGTTTTTTTTTTTTTTTTTTTTTGAGACAGGGTGTCTTTGTGTAGCCTTAGATGTCCTGCAATTCACTTTGTAGATCAGGCTGGCCTCAAACTCACAGAAATCTGCATACCTCTGCTTCCTGAGTGCTGGGATTAAAGGCGTGTGCCACTACCGCCCGGCTACTTTATTTTTTATACATGTTCTCACCATGCAGCACTGGCTGCTCATGAGCCCTGACTGTCTGCCTGTTAAGTGCTGTGCTGACTGGGATAGGCTGCCTCACCAGACTTGGACCATTTGTTTATTTAGACACAGCGTCTCATGTAGCCCAGGCTGGCCTCAAGGAAACCTTCCTGCTCCACTGAGCTCTGAGCTGTTGACAGATATGAGGAAACCATGGAGCCCAGGGATTTGTGCATGCCAAGTGAATGCTCACCCGGCCCTCTTCCCTCCTACCTATGCTTCCATCTGTTCCCCTCACTTCCTCTGCCCCAGCCACAGAGGCCTTCTGGTGGCTTCTCTATAATACCAGGCTCCAGATCTATTTTACAGTCAAGACATGACAATCATACACATTTGTGGAGGGCCACACTGTATTTTGATACAGGGGTATACTGTCCAATGTTTGAATTAGCATAAAGATAATTACTTCCCCACACATACATCACTGTTTTATTTATCTTAAAAACATTTAAAATCTTTTCCCTCAACTGCTTGTGATCCTGTATATTGTCACTGCTTGCAGTCACCCTATGTAATAATACAGCACAACTATTATTATTAACAGCAGTCAGGTGCCATGGTGGTGGCGCACGCCTTTAATCCCAGCACTCGGGAGGCAGAGGCAGGTGGATCTCTGTGAGTTTGAGGCCAGCCTGGTCTACAGAGCTAGTTCCAGGGCAGGCTCCAAACCCTGTCTTGAAAAAACAAAAAGAACAAAGAACAAACAAAAAACAAGCAAACAAACAAACAACAAAACAAAACCCCCAACCCCCCCAAAACCAAACAGAAGTCATTTAATATAATAATAGGCATAAATAATAACTGATACTTTATTATCAAGCAATCATTAAGATATGAGTAATTTAATTATATGGTTATCTTCAAAATATTATTTTATTCTTTTATTTATTTAATTGAATTTTTTTCCAAGACAGGGTCTCACTATGTAGTCCTGGCTGTTTTGGAACTCCTCAGGCTGGCTTCGAACTCAGATCCTCCAGCTTCTGCCTCCTGAGTGCTGGTTTATTTTATTCAATTTTTTTTATGTTTGTGGGTATTTTGCCCGCGTGTTTGCCTGTGCACCATGAATGCAGCGCCCTCAGAGGCCAGAGCTGAAGATGGCTAAAGGGCCATCAGGGTCCTGAAAGCCAAACAGGATCCCCTGCTACAGCTGATTGCTGTTAACTGTTAAGCCATCTCTCCAGTGTCGATTATTATGCTATAATAATTACTATAGTTAATAGTGTTTCAATTTTGCCAAAGTTTCATTCAGAAGCTAGAAGGCTCCTATAAAAAACTAAGTAAAACCATGCCCCATAAACTTGAAAATCTCTGCTTCCTCACACTGCTCAGACCCGCTCTGGCCTTTCACGTCTGTGTTTCCTGAGGCAGCGACTAGAGGGCGCCCGTGAGCTGAGTCCATCTGTCCTTTTCCCCCCTCCCCTCAACACCGCTTCCTCCAGGCCCTGCAGCCAACAAGTTCTTCTGGCCCTGCCTTGTTCCCTCCTGCCTCAATCTCCATCTCTCTTCATTCCCTCTACTAATGACACGCGGGCCTCCTTGATGCCCCTCTATCAACTCTGAGACCTTTGCACTGGCCAGTCTGGCTGCCTGGAATTCCTTCTCCACCGGTATTCACATGTCCCCTCCCTCACCTCCAGCGGGCCTCTGCTTCATGTCACCTGTGTGAGAGTGTGTGTATGTGTGTGTGTGTTTGTGTGCCATGTGTATGGAGGCCAATGTCTTGTGTCTTCCTGTCTCTCCTACCTTATTTATTTATTATTGAGACAGGGTCTCTTGCATTGCTAGATTGGCTGGCCAGTGAACTCCAGGGTGTCACCTCTCACCGCCCTCCCCAGAGCTAGGGTTACAGACATGAATCCCTGTGCTTCTATTTTTAAATTGGTGCTGGGGTTTGAACTCACGTCTTTATTCTTGCACCCTGAGCACTTTACCAACTGAGTCATCCTTTGAATCTTCCCCTTTCTTTTCTCTCTGCCTCCCTTCCTTATCTCCTCCTCTCTGTCTGTCTCTCAGACACACACACTCTGTGCGCGTGCTCTCTGGCCCACCTCACTTTTTGTATCTTTCTCTCTTCAGTCATTTCCGGATGCTCCACACTACACAGGCACAAGTTACCTTCCACAAACTTTGTATCCATCGGAAAGGGAAACTCACTTGTCAAGGCCAGTAGCTGGGGCTGTAGCAGGAACAAAACAGTCGCCTGTTTGCTTCCACTGCGCCCTGCTCCCATCCACATGGAGCTAACATTCTAAGGACGGAGGCTGGAGATGAATGGCCAAACACTAGCCCTGTGGTCAAGGACTGACTCCTCTCCTAAGTGGAAGATGAGCTCAGAGCCCTTCTAGAAGACAGTGCGTTGTCTGCACAGGACCTGCTCACATCCTTCCTATGGACGCCATCTCCAGAGGGCGGGGGCTCAGTGGCTACAGAGCTCCTCCTGCATGCATGAAGCCCTGGGCTCCAACCCCAGCACTACAGAAACCCACCTGGCATCTCTGAACTGGGAAGGCGACGGCAGGAGAATCAGGAATTCAGGGTCATCTTAAGCTCCATAAGTTAGTTCAAGGCCAGCCTCAGCTATATGGAGAGTTGGAGGCTAGCCTAGGCTAGGCTGGTGTCCCTAATCAAATCTCTAACTGCCCTGTCCACTCTGAGTCTGCAGTAGCCGGCTCTTTGATGCTAGCTAGAAAGGAGAAGAAACATGTTGTCCGCCCACAGCGGAGAGGGACTCACCAAACACAAAGTTGTCTGGCCGGAAGATCTGGCCAAAAGGGCCAGAGCGGACGGAGTCCATGGTGCCAGGTTCCAGGTCAACCAGCACGGCTCTGGGAACGTAATTTCCACCTATGGGGATGACAGATGGAAGATGGCTGGGGTGAGGGCCAGGCCCAGCAGGCTCCAGGACATATCCTGTCCCTTCTTGCCAGCCCACACCCCCACAACAGAAGGCGTCCACCTCGCTAGCTGCCCTACCTGTGGCCTCATTGTAGTAGACATTGATTCTTTCCAGCTGGAGGTCACTGTCCCCATGATAGGTCCCGGTGGGGTCAATGCCGTGTTCGTCGCTGATTACTTCCCAAAACTAGAGAGACGTGTGTGATGGCACAGTTGAACAGATTTTCCTTTTGCCGTTGTTATTATTTAAAAACAGTTTATTTTTAAATAACATGCTTGAACGGAGGTCAGAGGACAACTTGCCAGAGGCGGCTGTTTCCTTCCGACACTTGCGACCTGGCCATCAGACTCAGGTTGTCGGACTTGGCCGTAAGCCCCAAAGGAGCCATGTTGCCTGCCCTATTGTTTGTTTGTTTGATGTTGGGGTGGGCAATGGGAACGGTTGAGTAGATTTTTTTTCAAAAATTTATTATTTTTAGACGGCGTCTTCTGTAGCCAAGGCTGGCCTGAAATTCACTAGATAGCCTAGGATAATATTGAATGACTCCACCTTCCTAGTGGCTGGGGTGACAGGTGTGTACCACAACACCCCAGTTTATTTATTTATTTATTGGCACAGGGTTTTACACAGACCAGGCTGGCCTCCCACTTACTCTTTATGGGAGGCTGTTTTGGGGCTCCTGCTTCTACCTCCCAAAGTGGGTCACAATGATAGCCGGGAAGAGCTGAGAGAGGCTGTCTGGAACACCCTTAGCGCCACTTCTCCAATTCTTAACTGTCCTCCCGCGGGGTGACTGGGGAACTCAGAGGCACAGCTAAGCATGAGCCAGCAAGAACCAAGAGAAGTGGGGGTAGGGACAGGCCGGGGCCCCACCAGAGACACTCGGTGCCAGCCCATCCCGGAGGCTACCCTGGGAGGAGGGGCCGTACCTCTTTGTGCCGGCAGCTGATAGTGACAGTGGCCCAGCTGTGAGGCCAGCTGTGGCAAAGGGACACAAGGCCAGGCCCTGCCCCCATCACCGGCCCCTTTGTTCCCGGCCTGGCTCTGCCCTGGCTCCCCTCCCCCACCACCCTGAGATGCAGAATTCCTGGGCGAGTCTTAGGGGAGCTAAAGACCCCTCTCTGCGTCCCTCCCGTCGCTACTCCCTCTCCAGTTCTGCGCACCTTGGCCCCGATCTGGTTGCCGCATTGCCCGGCTTGCAGGTGCACGATCTCCCGCATGGTGGTGGCGTTGCTGGCAGCCGCTGATGGACGGGTATCGATGGATCGCTGTGGCTCTGGCTCTGGAGACTGGATGAGGTGGCTGCAGAGCTGTCTCTGAGCCCCCGAGCGCCTCTATTTCAGCAGAGCTGTACCCACGTCACGGCCGGGTCACCCGCGAGCTCCGCCTCCTAGGCCTGCCTGGGATGCTCGCAGTGAAGGATGGAAGGGTGGAGGGAGGATACAGGGAGGCGCCCGGAGATGCCGGAATCTCCCCCCACCCCGCCCTGCCCAGACCCCGGTAAGCGCCTTGTCTGAGACCTCAGGGTCTTGATGTATCCTCATTCCAGCTTCCAGGTGCCATCAGGGACTTTTTGTCCCTCTCCACTCTGGTTTCATGGGGACTGCGTGGAGAGGTCAACACCATTTGGACCCACCACACCCCAGCCCCTGCCTCAGTGTCTCTGTCTGCTTCTCTCCTCTCCATCCCAATCCAGCAATCAAGCCCAGCTACTTCCTCAGAACCTTTGTATAGGCAGGGAAGGGTGGTGGCTCTGAGCCCCAGGATCTCCAGAGTCGATTGGTTTCAGGATGGCAGGTGTGTGTGGGAGATACCCTGGTTTCTGCTGTGTGTGTGTGTGTGTGTGTGTGTGTCTTCTGAAACCTTCTACAGTATTCCTTTCCTGTTTGTGCAGGTTGAGGACAGTTCTGAGGAGCCCTGGAAGGCCCTAGAACTCTGTTGCATCTCTTGAAAGATGGATACCACCCCCAGGAGGGCTTGAAGACTAGCATAAGTGGGCTAACACACACAGCTAGACCCCACAAACAGCAGGGTTCACCCCTCATCATTATTTCTTTGCTTCAGTGTTGATAATTATTTCTTTAATTACAGGGTTTCCTATGTAGTTCAGGCTAGCCTGGAACTAACTATGTTGCCCAGGCTGGCTTTGAACTCATGATGTTCCTGACTTCAGCCTCTGGAATGCTGGGGTTGATCAACAACATACTTGGCCTCAAAGTGACATCTAAAACCTCTTTTTGAGTTCATGAGTTTGCCCAAGCACTTTTGGAAGTCAGAGGGCAGCCGTGCATGTAGGTCTTTATCTTCCATCTTGTTCCACACGGGGTCTTTCTTCTTGCTCATGGGTTGCCAGATTCTTGGGGAAGCTCTGCTTTCACTTTCCACCCTCTGTACGGTCTGGGGCTACACATACTCTTTGCTGTGTTCCTGGCTTTTATGTGAGTTTGAGGATTTGAACTTGGGTCCTCACGTATGCGCAAGTGCTTTCACCCATCCAGCCACCTCCACAGCCCCTCTCCCATCTGAGATAGGGTTTCGTGAAGCCCAGATTGGCCCTCCACTTGGTAAGTAACCCAGGGTGGCCTTGAACTCCTGATCTTTCTGCCTCTACCTCCTGAGTGCTGGGACGTCAGGTGTGTACCACCATGACCTGGGTTTATTTGGTGTTGGGGATAGGAATCAGGGCCTCATGCATTCTGGGCAAGTGTTCGACCCATCGAACCCCAGTCCTAGCCCTACCATGTTGTGTCTCTCTCACTGCAGACAAAAATGTGATATTGCCAATATCAAGGCACTATCAGGCCAAGGACTGAAGTTTCTTCCTCCCTCAACCATTTCTCCCTCTCTTCTGCCCTCCCTCCCGTCCTCCCTTTCTTCCTTTCTTAGTCAGATTCACCCCCAGACCAACCTCCACATCCCCAACCCTCCCAACTTCAAGCCTTCCTGTTTTTATTATTTATTTATTTATTTATTTATTTATTTTTATGTAATGTGGGATTTCCCTCTGTATGCTGTGATTACCATTGGTTAATAAAAAACTGTCTTGGGCCTGTGCAGGGAACAGAGCTGGGGGGGGGGAGGGAGGGAAAGAAACTAAACAGATTGCTGGGAGGAAGACGGTGGATTCAGAGAGAAGCCTTGTAGCCACTGGGAACTTTAGCCGGTAAACCACAACCACGTCGTGATATACAGATGAATAGAAATGGGTTAAATTAAGATGTAAGAGTTAGCCAATAAGAAGCTAGAGCTAATGGGCCAAGCAGTAATTTAATTAATACAGTTTCTGTGTGATTATTTTGGGGCTAAGCAGCCAGGAACAAACTAGAGGCCTCCTTACTGCATTTATGTGTATGTGTGTCTTGTCTGCATGATATGCCTAACCACGTCTTCATGTCATGCCAGCAGAGGCCAGAGAGGACATCAGATCCTCTCTGATCCCTTGAGCTGCCTGGGGCTGCTGGGACTGCTGGGACTGGTCCTCCTCTCTTCCATGTTCCCTTAGCTGTGGGTCCTAACACCCTGTTTAGGGATGAGTGCTGGTCCTCCTCTCTTCCATGTTCCCTTAGCTGTGGGTACTAACACCCTGTTTAGGGATGAGTGCTACTCAGTCATTCCCCATTCTCAGCTTGTTGAGCATCCATGAGGGGTTTTCACCTCTGTTTGCTGCAGACAGAGGTGTCTCTGGTCAAGGCTGGGGGTAGCTGTTGTCTGTGGGTATAAACATAAACTTTTAGAAGTCAGTCAACTTAGGAACACAACAGTAATAAATCCTCCTGTCCCCATCCTCTCCCACTTCAAGCTTATGACCTCCCGATGGTGAGTTTTTAAACAGCGTGGAAGGGGGCTGGAGAGATGGCTCAGAGGTTAAGAGCATTGCCTGCTCTACCAAAGGTCCTGAGTTCAATTCCCAGCAACCACATGGTAGCTCACAACCATTATAATGGGGTCTGGTGCCCTCTTCTGGCCTGTAGGCATACACACAGACAGAATGTTGTATACATAATAAATAAATATTAAAAAAATAAACAGTGTGGAATTAAAATTCTGAAAATGTGAAGCAGTAGAACTGACTAGAATCTTCAAAGAGAGCCTGGGGGCTCAAGGGTTGGAGCCTCCACCTTGAATCTCTCAGCAAGGGACTAGGGGCATGGTCAGGGGTGGGACCCCTCCTTAGAACCCCCCCGGTGAGGGAGGGGCACGGTCAGGGGTGGAGTACCCCCTAAAGCCTCCCCAGTGAGGGGCTGGGGCGTGGTCAGGAGTGGAACTCCACCTAGAATGTGCTTGACCCTTACTTCCATCTCCATTCAGTACTGCATAAAAAAGAAAGGAGCAAGCTAGGTATGGTGGTGCACGCCTTTAATTCCAGCACTAGGAGGCAAAAGCAGGTGGATCTCAGAGTTCGAGGCCAGCCTGGTCTACATAGTTTCAGGACAGTCAGGACTACACAGAGAAACCCTGTCTTGAAACCAAATGTGGTGATGGTGCACATTTTTAATCCCCGCACTCGGGAGGCAGAGGCAGGAGGATCTCTGTGAATTTGAGGTCAGCCTGGTCTAAAAGAGCTAGTTCTAGGACAGGTTCCAAAGCTAAAGTGAAACCTGTCTCAAATAAATAAATAAATCCAAACCAATCAACCAACCAAACAAAAGGAGCTATTTTACTGAATTCTATGGTAACATCCTTTTGTAGGTGCATTATGGGTATCTGTTTAGGTTTTAATGCAGTGGTTGGAGGTGCCAGTACATGCGGATTTTGGAAATAGGAAATAGAAGCTCAAGGAGGGTGGAGCGCCTCACTACAGTGAGGAGACATTGCTGGTGCTGGGAAAAGGCGGTGAACCGGAACCTCCCAAGGCCAGGCTCATCACTGCACGACCTCAGCTACTTTGTTGCTTGGTATTAGACAAAACAAAACAAGCCTCTCTCAAGAATACAATGTTGCCAGGGTCCAGCACCATCACGTAACCTGCAACAGGGCCTCCGCCTGTACATGTCTCATGTCCCCCATCCATGCCATGTCCACTCCCCTTTCCCCCCTCCCCGCCCCAGCGCGTGCTAGGAGTTGGCTGCACGTGGGCTGTTGACTCAACCCTGGGTCTGTGCTGTCTTTGTAAGGGGCAGGGATCTGTGCTCTAAGGGGTGGCTGCGCTATTGCTCTGCCCCCCACATCCCACTCATGGCCTCTCCCTGGAACATTCTGCTAGTTGCTCACCCTGATCTTAGGCTACAACACGGTCTTGTTTTTCTGTGTCCTGGTGGTACCCAGGTGGTGGCCCTGGCTTGGCCCGAGTCCTCTGCAGCTGTGGAGAAGAGAGAGGGAGGGTTCTGGAAATGACTGTTGTCTGGGGTGTAATGCAGTACTACTAAGTCCAATCCAAGCCGTGCCTGGCACTGTACAGTGTGTGTGTATACATTTGAGTGTGTACCAGGGGAAGTGTTAGCCAGGGTCACACTGTGGAGTGTGTGTGTGTATGTCTGTGTGTGTGTGTTTGCGCATGTGTGTGGAAGGGGGAAGGTGGTAGCCAGGGCCGCACTGTGTAGTGTGCATGTGTGGACAGATGAGTTGTTAGCCAGGACCACTCCATTTTTTTCCAAACCGACAATCCCCTGACATAGTGATTTGGTTTCCCAGCTCCAGCAACTTCTTTTAGATTCCTGTCCTTTTCACCCTCAGCTGATTCACAAGATCCAGAAGGCCAGTCCCAGCACATACCAGGGCTGTCCTCAGTCCTGTGACTTAGAACCTCTCCCTCCAACGTCTAAGGAGGGCCCGGACTCTGCCACGGGTCCCTGGTCTCTCCTCAGAGTTCCACTGTATTGCTGTCTTGTCTTTCTATGGTGTTAATAACTCTTCATGACAATCTCACCCAGAAAGAACAACACGCCCTCAAACTCCGTCCTGGTTATGTCTGCTGCTGCAAGAAAACACTGACAGATAACAATTTAAGGGAGAAAGGAGCTTATTTTGGCTTAGAAGTCCAGGTTATATCTCCACAGTTGTGGAGAAATCAAGACAGGAGCTTGTCATGTGCCATCTGTGGATGCACAGAGGAATGAGTGCCTGCACGCTCATTTGCCTGCTTGCCTATGCTCAGCTCTATGTCCTCCTCCTTACACAGTTCAGAAACCCTGCTAGGGAATGGTGCTGCTCACTGTGGGCTGGGCCTTCCCACATCGACTAACTCAAGACACACCGGGTGGTTTCAGGTTGTGCTGTCAAAATGACAGTGAGTGCCAATCTTCACAGATCCAGAAGTGAACAGGACACGGTGTATTGTCTGGCCTGGCAGAGGGTGTTTGGAGCAGGGAGATTCTCAGAGAGGAGGGAGTCAGTCTGAGCTGTGTCTGTCTCCTCAGCCTCTTCCTGCAACAGCTGCAGGCTGCATGGAAAGCCAGAGAATCCACTGCTCTTGCCATGGAAGAGGTGGCTCTAGGGGGTGCACTGCCAAAAGGTGGGGTCACAAGCAGCTTGTGGCCAAAGAGGGGCTGGTCATGTTACTAAAGGTGATGGTGTTGCTTATCACAGACCTGGGCAGACCAGGACCTCACTGGTCAGTGCACATAGCTGCAGGCATGGGAGGTGGGTCACATTTCCCAGCTTGCTCCTCTCTTCTTATGGAAAAGGAGTAGACTTTTCAGCCAAACCAAGCAGAAGCCCGTGGCTCCATCCTCAGCATCACATAAACTGAGTTGGTGACACACACCTGTCATTCCAGCACTCAGGAGGCCGAGGCAGGAGACTCAGGAGTTCCAGGTCATCCTCAGCTATGTGGTGAGCTTGAAGTCTGCCTGGTCTACAGGCATGACCCTTGAAAAAGAAAGTTTTCCGGGCATGCTAGTTCATGCCTTTAATCCCAGAATTTGGGAGGCAGAGGCAAGGAGATCTCTGAGTTCAAGGCCAGCCTGGTCTACCTGGAGATTTCCAGGCTAGCAAAGGCTGCATAGTGAGGCCCTATCTCACAGCCTCCAAAAAGTTATACATGTATGTTTCTGGATTGTTCTGGTACATGCTTGGGGTCATATATGGGATCAGTGTTTGTGTCTGAGCCTTGATCTGTGTCTAACAGTTTGGTATTATTGTGAAGGTTGTATGTGAGCAGGGGCTGGCGTCTGTCACCTCCTGACATCACCAAACTAGTCAGGCAGGAAAGGGGTTGATGTCAAATCGGTCTGTGAGGGTGGTCCACACCAAAGGCCTCCCTAGGTCTCCCATTTCTCTCTTGAGTCAACGTGCCTTCTTCCTCCCTCCTCTCCCCTCCCCTCCCTCTCCTTTCTCACCATTTTCCTTTCACACATCCCATGCTGGCCTTGAACTCCTGATCTGTGTTTTGGGATGACAGAGGGGTTACATGAAGTTTGTGCCGTGCTGGGGATGGAACTTGGAGTTTCATACAAGCCAGGCAAGCCATCTGCCAGCTGAGCCATCTTCCCAGCCCCTTGATTCTCTTCAGTGTGCCACTCATTGAAGTCTGGCAAAGCCAGGCATCATGAACTCAGCCTCCACAGCCCCGACTCCCTTCCTGGCCTTGAGGATAAGGGGACTGGTAAAGATGCTTTCCCAGTCTAGCCTCTGCTCCTCAAGAAGGGTGCTCTGGTCAACATCAGTGTTCCCTTTGTGGGGGTGTTTGGTGATCTGACCCCTCTGGATACTCAGAGCAGATACTCATAGACATTGCATCTATGTATGGAGGGGGATGGTGGCTTATGGCTGTTGTATTGGACACTTGTCTCGTCACTTGTAGTGGGAAGGAGCAGCGTGGCTGCGTTCCCGCCGCCCAGTTCCCAGCAACCGGCTAGCTTTATCCGAAATAATTACACGGAAACTGTATTCTTTTAAAACACTGCCTGGCCCATAGTTTCAGCCTCTTATCTCACATCTTCCTTTAACCCATATTTAGTAATCTGGGTAGCACCACGAGGTGTGGCTTACCAGGAGAGATCTTAACCTGCGTCCATCTCGGAGAGGAGCAGCATGGAGACTCACTATGGCGAATGCCTGAAGCGTCTCCCCAACTCTACTTCCTTGTTCCCACAATTCTGTTCTGTCTACTCCACCTACCTAATTTTCTGTTCTTAAAGGGCCAAGGCAGTTTTCTTTATTAGTAATGAAAGTAACACATAGACACTCCTCCATCATTTCCCCTTTTTCTGTTTAAACAAAAAAGAAAGGCTTCAACTTTAACATAGCAAAATTACATATAACAAAACAGTTATCAAGCAAGTATTACAGTTACAATATTTAAATCTATTTTATCTTTTATCATAACTAAGGAAAGCTATAACTATCTATTTATTCTTCAACTCCATCAAAGACTCCAGAAGGATATAATGCTACCTAAGTAAACAAGAAATAAGTAACTTATAAAACTCTAGAAATGACAGAGACAACTCGCTGCCTGGACAGTCACCCAAAGTTCCTCTGTACCGTCGGGGCATCCATCTTCGGGCTTCAGGCCCACAGTATCCAGCAGACATTTCCATGAAGCAGAAAAATTCCAAAGACAGTTCAGTCACTTTCTGCTGTGTCCTGCAGAATGTCTCGCAGACTCTTTCACGAATCAGGAACCCTGAGAGACCATCTCACCTTTAGGCAAGTTTAGCAGTCCTCTTTCTGTGGGTTCCTTGTGTCCAGTTTATGCAACAGTCCAGGCAAGAGCAGTTTCTTGCCCAAATGGCTAACAAACTCCATAAGTAGCCTCTTCGATGCCCATCTTCCTCTTGAAGTAGATTGGTGCTGCCAGGAGCAGACGTGTCTCATTGTCATGAAAAACCTTAAGTTATTAAAACATTAAATGCCATATTCTGCAGTCTTTGAAAGATATGAAGAATGTCTATCTAACTGAAATATGTCTCTACATATCTAGAAAATCTAATAACATGACTATAAGCTTAACTATTATCAATGATTATCCATTAACAACCTATATTTCCTAATTATACATTACAATTTTTAAAATGAACTACAATCACAATAGCTTAATCAAGATCAGAAATACATATACATATAACAAAATTGACCTTAAAATCTATACCAATGCAAATTCATATCTATATCATCTCCCCCTTTAAATGTAAAAGAACATTTATAAACAATATTTGGGAAAATGGGCGCAGTTTTTTCTCTCCAAACTGCTTCCTGCTGAATGGGGGCGCTGTTATTTAGGTCTTTCATGGTGTAACCTGTGTGCTAGGTTCCTCTCAGTTGGCAGTTGAGTGAAGTAATTTTTTGAAGATGTTTACAGCAACCTTTCAGGAGGGCGTGGTCTATCATACCATATTGGGATAGAAGCAATCCACAGAGTCTCGTCCTCTGTGAAAACAAAAGAAGAAACTCTTTTCCAAAGCATCATGTTCTTAGATCCAAATCCTGAAGTCATACCATTAAGATGTCCATTCTGGTCTAGCCTGGCAGCCCATATAATGAAATGTCTCTCTGTACTTAGCTCCTTTACAGTCAAAAAAATCAAAGAAAACACAACAAAATACATAATCCAGACTCTCTGTGAATTTTCCATTTTTACGTGGCTTATTTTTACTCTATCACTTTACTTCTTTTAATCTATAACTATCTGTACTCTGTCTCTTTAAAGACTTTAACCTTTTTTTTTAAGGCATTAACTTTATTCTCTATATTTTCTTTTTCTCTCTTTTAAGCCTACGTGAACCATTTAAAGGCCTTCTATGTCTGAATCTTTTCTATTGTGAATCTGTAATTTTTTACTATCCAGGAGCACTTTTGTTTTGTGCTTTTAAATCGCTACACACTTAAGAATCTAAGCTGTGACATTCCTAGGTCAAAAACAGGTACTGCAGGCTTGCCACGCCCAGTCCAACATAGCTGAGCCGCTTGTGACTCTGAATCGGTTGCAGCTCTGAGCTGCAGAGCTGCGGGCTGCTCTGGATGTTGGCTCCACCTCTCTCCAATTTCAAAATGGAGGATGTACCATTTTCTACTAGCTCTGGGGCCGCCAGGTAGGAGCCGCACTCAGCACTTTAACTCTGAGACTGAGCGTGCAGCACAAAAACTCTTTTCATCCAAGTTACAGCCAAATCTGACATGCAGAGCACTGCGCAGTCTGAAAACATCTCTCTGTATTGTGGCAGGAATCCGCCATGCTCTTCCACCTGCCTAAGCCTGATTCCGCCATCTGCCCAGGTGCAGGTGGGGAGCAGTGAGCCATTGGCATCATCTCAGAGCACTTTCTTTCCGATCCCAAGCAGGCACACAAACATCCAGTCCATAAAAGCCATTGAAATGCTTTAAAGCCAGAGTTTGCACTGGCAGCACAGCACAAGGAAGCCGCGTTTTAAAATGACTCAGCTTTTTCTCTGTCGCTATTGCCGAAACAGGAAATCTCTCTATAGTACGTCCAGGCAAACAGCAAAAAGCTGTGTTAAACACTCTCTCTCCTTTATTTGAAGCTTTTACAGGTTTTTACGTGGATTTAGTCACCACGTTGGAGCGCCAATCTGTAGTGGGAAGGAGCAGCGTGGCTGCGTTCCCGCCGCCCAGTTCCCAGCAACTGGCTAGCTTTATCCGAAATAATTACACGGAAACTGTATTCTTTTAAAACACTGCCTGGCCCATAGTTTCAGCCTCTTATTGGCTAATTCTCACATCTTCCTTTAACCCATATTTAGTAATCTGGGTAGCACCACGAGGTGTGGCTTACCAGGAGAGATCTTAACCTGCGTCCATCTCGGAGAGGAGCAGCATGGAGACTCACTATGGCGAATGCCTGAAGCGTCTCCCCAACTCTACTTCCTTGTTCCCACAATTCTGTTCTGTCTACTCCACCTACCTAATTTTCTGTTCTTAAAGGGCCAAGGCAGTTTTCTTTATTAGTAATGAAAGTAACACATAGACACTCCTCCATCAGTCACTGGGACAAAGCACCCTACAGAAGCAATTTAAGGAGGGAGGGTTTATTGTGGCTCACAATCTAATATATCATGATTTTCTTCTTCTTCTTCTTCTTCTTCTTCTTCTTCTTCTTCTTCTTCTTCTTCTATGGAGGAGGAGGGAGGAGGCGAAAAACGAGGAGCAGGATAAGAGGACGCAGAGTAATCGAGGAAGCCTCGCTCACGAATGAATGCCTACTCCTAATACTCTACTCCCTCACTCCTCTTCTTCTTCTTCTTCTTCTTCTTCTTCTTCTTCTTCTTCTTCTTCCTGCTTCTCCTCCTTCTGCTTCTTCTCCTGCTCCTTCTTCTCCTCCTCCTCCTCCTTCTTGAGACAGGGTCTTACAGAGCTCTGCCTGCCTCTGTCTTCTGATCAGAGGTGTGTACCACTACCGCCTGGCAAAGACTTCCTTTTTATTCAGTCCTGGGCTCCATAGGCCTGGGTGGACTTTTCAGTAACATAACAAGATAGAGAGGGCATTAACAGGCCAAAACAAAACCAAACAAAACAAACAAAAAAACAGTCCCAGCCAGTTGTGGTGGCTCATACCTTTAATTGGGAGGAAGAGGCCTGTGAACCATTCTGAGTTTGAGGCCAACCTTATCTCCAAGAGAGTTCCAGGGCAGCCAGCTTACATAGTGAGACCCTGCCTCAAAACAACCTAAGGGTCTGGAGAGATGCTCAGCAGTTAAGAGCACTTGTTTTCCCAGAGGACAGGGTTCAGTTTACCAAATCTACATGGTGGCTCACAGCTGACTGTAACACCAGTTCCCCTGGGATCTGTTGCCCTCTTCTGGCCTTAATGGGCACTGCACACAAGCCATGCACAGACATCCACACAGGCAAAGCACATAAACAAACAATAAATAAAAAATGATAACTCAAAAAAGAAAGAGAAACAAACAATTACACTTGTTTTCAGTTTGGTGAACCAATGAGCCTATTGGGGTTTCTTGGTGCCCTAGTTAAGGTTTCTATTGCGGGGGCGAAACACCATGATCAAAACAAGTTAGGGAGGAATGGGTTTCTTTGGTTTACGCTCCCAGATTTTAGTCCATCATTTCAGGAAGTCAGAACAGAGACTCAAGCAGGGCAGGAAACCGGAGGCAGGAGCTGGTGCAGAGGTCACGGAGGGGTGCTGCTTACCAGCTTGCTCAGCATGGCTTGCTCAGCCTGCTTTCTTACAGAATCCAGAATGATCTCCCCAAGGATGGCACCATTCACAAAGGGCTGGGCCCTCCCCAGCCACATTCACAAAGGGCTGGGCCCTCCCCAGTCAATCACTAGTTAGGAAAATGTCCTTACAGGCTTGCCTGCAGCTTTATCCTCTGAAGGCATTTTCTCAGTTGAGGCTCCCTCCTCTCAGATGACTCTAACTTGTGGCAAGTTGACTACTTGGGAAAGGGGTTGCTTAAGGCAGTGTGGGTGATTCAGACAGAATTAATTGCCTCCATCAGATTGCCCTGTAGGGCATTTTCTTGATTGCTGATTGACATGGGAGGGTCTAATCCACTCTGAACAATGCCATCCCTGGGCAGGTGGTCCTGGGCTTCCTAAGAATGCAGGCTGAGCTGGGGGGGGGGGTGAGTGTTTTCATTTCCTCTGTGGTCTTTGCTTCAGTTTCTGCTTCCAGGTCCTTTTCAGTTTATCCCTGAATGGTGGACCTTGAGCTGTAAGATGAAAAAACAGCTTTCCTCCCCAAGTTGCCTTTGGTCCAACAAGCTAGATCAGATATGCAACACACAGTCCCGGAGACAGACACACACCTCTGCATGCCAGCATGGCGGGCTGGAAGCCATGCCTGTGCAGAACCCTCTTCTCTCCCATGAACACAAGCCGAGTCCTACAGGGAGGGACAGGCACGCAGCCCAAGCACACAAGCTGGGGCAGGGAGTCTCCCTCTCGCCATTACCCCTTTAGCTTTGGAAATCAGGGAGCTGGGCACGAGGCTGGGTACATCTGGTGCAGACGTAGTGATCGATCTTCTGAACTGGGAGTAGGGGGCTAAAGAAATGGCTCAGTGGCCGAGAGAGCTTGCTGCACTCAAACCCAGCTCACAATTACCACTAACTCCAGTTCCAGGTGATCTGACCCCTGTCTTCTGGCCTGCCTGAACACTCATAGCATCCACTCACAGACATCGCACACACGTACATAAAACCAAACTAAGTCTTAGCGAGAATAAGATGGCATGGGTGCGTTCAGCAGCTGGAAGGAGGCTTGGAAGGCACAGAAGGAGGTGGAAGCGCGTAGGAGTGCGACTACTGGGAAAGGTGGCAGGGAAGCAGGCCTTTCTCACCTAGGTGTTACCACGCACCCACCAGATGACTGTGCACGGACCTGGAAGAAAGACAGGTGCAGTAGGGAGAATGAAGGGGATGTGGGAAAGACCAGGGCGGGGCCTGGGATGTGGATGGAGAAGTCGGTGAAGCCTTGGGAGAATGGACCGAAGAAACCCACCTTTGGAGATTGGTAGGGAAGTGGCCGGGACGGGGAAGTTGAATAGGCTCTGTCTGGGAAGCTAATGGAGGAGGAAGTAGGTAGGGCTAGGAGAATGAATGAGGTGGGAATCCAGAACCCGGAGCGAGCGAAAGGCAGGGGAAGTGGGCGGGGCGTAGAGAGAATGATAGGGCCGCTGGCAGGGACTGAGAGAGCAGGCAGGCAAGGCCAGAGAGGTTGACAGTGGAAACTGAGGGGAGCCTACAGAAATTGACAGGGAACTGGGCGGGACCTTGGAAGCACCCAGCTGGCCAGTGAGCGGGGCCTAGAGAGAATAGAGGAGTCGTTGGGAGGAACTGAGAATGAAGGTCCTAGAGAGAGTGACAACTGGGAAGTGGGCGGGGCTTAGGGAGAATGACAGAGCAGGTGGGAGGAACTAACACGAGTAGTCTGGGAGATTCAGGCGGAAAGGTAGTGGGAGGGGCCTTACGGAGACTAATAGGGAAGTGGAAAGGGTCAAGGGAATGGGGAGGGACCGGGACTTTGACGTCAGGGAAGTGGGCGGGGCCTGTGGAGTCACAGGAACCCGCCTTTCCTTCTACAGCATCCTCACTGACCGCATCCTGGGGTCATCCAGGCTTCTCCGGGGTCCGGTCCTCGGGCTGGCGTCTAGGTTCTGGCGTCACATCCTTTCCAAGTCCCCCATAAGGATGCTCAGCGACCATGAGCGTCCCTCACTCCAGCACCCAGTGCAACCCTGGGGTGAGACTGCTGTCCACTAGAGGGCGCGCGTGTCCCGCTCTGGGAGCCAAGGCTAAGCAAGGAGCCTGAATGTCTTATTGAAGTACTGTTTTTTTTTTTTTTTTTTCAGCTGACAGTGACAAAGATGGTTTATTGTACACGAGTTACAATTGACCACAAGTGAGGACAGAACTAGTCCAGAACGCCATAGGTCCAGGGCAAAGGGGCTGTTGTCATGATGGCAGGCCGTCTCTCGGTGGTCTCTGCGAGCAGGTGGCGAGCTCGCGGGTCCGGAGACTTCTTCCGACTGCAGCTCAGTCCGACTTGTCCCAGCGTCCCGGCCTCCAGCATCCCTTTCTGCTGCTCCTGCGGCCTTCGGGGGTGGACAGGCGAGTTTACTTGGACCTCTGCCTCATCTTTCTTCTCTTGCGCTTCAGCTTGCTCATTCTCTTCTTCCTCCACTTCGCTCTCATGGCACAGGGATGTCTACGGCAAAAGAGAAAAAAGTTACAGTTAATTTGCTGCGATGATGGTAACTGTAGAAGTCAGATGTTAACGGATTGTACTTGAAGCCCGAAGACCGGCTACAACGAGACTCACCAAGGAAGATGGCGCTAAGGCCGAGAGCTGGTTGTTTTTTTTTTTTTTTTTTTTTTTTTTAGATAGGATCTGTCACTGGTCTGGAGCCTCAGCTATTTATCTAGAATGGATTGCCCGCGAGTTCAAGGAACCCTCTAGTGTCCACCTTCCGAGAGTTGAGTTTACAAGTATTTGCCTTTAAAAAACAAACAAAAAAGGGAGGGGGAGGGCTGGGGTCCTCAAGATTATGTAGCATCAGCATTTAAAATATTTTAAAATTTATTTGTATTTTCGAGTATGTGTGTGTGTGTGTCTCTGAGGGTGAGTGCATGTGAGTGCAATGCCTATGGAGGCCAGAAAAGTTTGTCAGATCCCATCAGATCTGGAGTTACAGGAGGTAGTGAGCCATTAAGTCAGTGCTAGGGACTTTACCACAGCTTCCCAAATACTCAGATGGCAGGTATGAGCCACCTCACCTCAGCTATCCTCTCTCTCTCTCTCTCTCTCTCTCTCTCTCTCTCTCTCTCTCTCTCTCTCTCTGTGTGTGTGTGTGTGTGTGTGTGTGTGTGTATGACTGTGGGGTATTTGTGGTTGGTGTGAGTGTCTGTTCTATGTCCTGACCGTGGGTGGCATTTATATTCCTGTGTCTAACTGTGGCCGTCCAATGGCTGTTTCCCCGGCCGTGCTGGAGAGTCCCTGCCAGGTGGTGGCCACGCTGGGATTCCCTTCCTACCCAGCTTGGCTGATTTCCCATCAGTGAGCTAGCTCCTGCCTCTCTGAGGGGTCCCCAGCCTGCCCAGCACCCACCCCCACCTTTCTCAGGGAAACACCTATTGCTGACGTTGGAGTTTCCATTCTTCCAGACAGCTGTGGCTACTTTTTCTTTCTTAGTGGTATCTAGTTGACCACAGGCTGTTAACAGTTAAAAGGAAGGAGGAGGAGGTGAGGAGGAATGGAGGAGGGAAAGAGGAGGGGGAGGAACCCAAACAAAACTCTGTACACTTGGAAATACAAGCTAGTGCTGCACCATGGTCTCCAGTGTCTCAGGGAGTGTGGAATGGCGTTGCAGACGACTCTCCACACTGTGAACACACTGTCCTGCGAAGCCCTTTGTTTTCTCAGCCCTGAGAGATCTGGTCAAAGGGTGTCACGGTGGTTCAAAGACCTGAGCTGCTCGTCTTTGCTGCCGCATGACCGCTAAACTCATCTGACCAACATTACTTTGACCAATTCCCTTTTGAAGACTGGAGAGATAATTTCCGTTCTATGCACTTTTTGCTGCTTCTGAGTTTTTTTTTCTTCCTTCCCCCTTTGGTTGGTTGAGGAGTCTCCTGTAGCCCAGGCTGGCTTCCTTAAAACCAAGGATGATCTTGAACTCTTGAATCTCCTGACTCTACCTCCAGAGTTCTGGCTCTGTGTAGTTCACTTCAAACACAGGTCTTGCTGTCTGCACGCAGGGACTGTGTATCGGATTTCAATGGTTCACACTCCACATGCAGAGTGGTCACTGACACACGCGAGGCTGTTGGTGAGAAGGTTGGTTGTCCCTTCTGAGTGCCCGCTGTATGTCTGGTAATGCTTGGGCTCTCTCAGTGTGGCCATTTTGCCTTTTCAATTCATAGGTGGGGAAACGGAGGCACCAAAAGCTGAAGGAATTTGCTCAGGAGGTGGGGCTGGAATTTGAACCTACCCTATGTAATTTCCATGTGCCCACCACGGGGAGCCTGGCTGGTAGAGTGTACCTGTAAGCTCAGCTCACAACAGACTGAGGCAGAAGGATGGAGACTCTGAGGCTTCCCTCCCCTGGGCTGATAGTAATCCCTTTCATTCAACAAGATAAACCACAACAGGAAGAAATTGACACTCATTGATCCTAGCCACTTGGGACGCTGAGGCAGGAGGATTACATGAACCTAGGACTTGGAGGCCAGCTTGGGCGATTTAGGGAGACCTTATATAAAAAACAAAGCAAAATAAATAAATAAAAAGTTGACACTAGTTGCATATGGTAGTGCACACTTATCCCAGGTTCTTAGGGGTGGAGACATGAAGATTGCAAGAGTTTGGCTTAAAGATATGTCTGGAATCCCCCAGTGAGGGGATGGGGGCATGGTCAGGGATGGAGCCCCTGCCTAGAATCCCCCAGTAAGGGACTGAGAACATGGTCAGAGATGGAACTTTTGCCTAGCATGTGTGAGGTGACTTTGGGTAACAGTGGGAGAGAATAGGATCCTGCATTAGAAACCTTCCGATAGGAAACTTTGCTTTTCTTCCTAGAAAACACCAAGGGGACCAGTCTGTTTGGCAGACCGCAGAGGTGGGAGAGGGGCCTCTAGGCCAACACTGCAGCTTTCCTTGTAACTGCTCTCCTCTGTTGGGCTCTCCCAGGATGTGTGTGGGGAGGCCTGCTCTCCTCCACAGGTCAGGACAGTCTCTAGGGAGACAGCTGAGCGGGAGGTGTGGCTACACCACAGTGGGGGTCCTGGCAGGAGGAGAAAGCTCCACTGGGCATAGTGGGGGGAGCATACTGCCTCAGACTCTCCAGCACAGCCCTGCAGGATTCCCCTTGGGCTAGGTAGCTGGTTGCGCTGGTGGCTTTCTCTGCTTTCCCCGGAGGGAAGGTCCGGAATTCTGTGAAGGCACACTGCTCAGAACTGTCCTTGGGTCTGTCTGTCAGCTTCCTTCATATTTCAGAGTGGATCTCTGGACCTACATCGTGTGTGTGTGTGTGTGTGTGTGTGTGTGTGTGTGTGTGTGTGTCTGCGCGCGTGCGGATACCCACTTAGGTAGGAAACAGGGAGTCATTTTTATTTTTGATGGTGACCCAAGCCTGTCATTCAGTGCTTGGGAGGTGGAGGCGGGAGAACAGGAAGGAGTTCAAGGTTGCCCTTGGTTAGGAAGTGACGTGGCCAGCCGGGCTACATGAGACCCTGTCTCAAAACATATTTGGGAAGAGGAAAGGATCAATGAGAGTGGGGGGGGGGGACGGGACAAGAGGAGATCATGGGTGTGGGTGGAGAGATGGCTCCATGATTGACATTTATGACATTACTGCTTTTTAGAGGACCTGGGTTCTGTTCCTTGCACCCACACGGTGGCTCACAACCATCCTTAACTGCAGTTTCAGGGGATGTGACCCTATCTTTCCACGGGGACCAGTCGCACATGTTAGTACGTGTGCAGTGTGCAAGCAAAACACCCACACACTTAATATACATAAACATAAAACACTGAAACAGACACCATCAAATTAAAAATGTGAGAAGGTAATGGGTGAATACGGAATCAAAATAAATTATATACAGGAATGAAAATGTCCTAACGGGATCTATTGTTACATATAGCTAATATGTATTCATAAAATATGAACAACAGTGGACAGCTCTCCTTTGCTAAAAATGTATTCTGTGTTCACCACCACACACAGCAACTTCTCAGCACCCTGAGAGATTTTCCGTTATCTACCACTTCTCGTGGTGCTGGGATGGAATCCACAGGAGGGCTTGCAGAACTCTCAGGCCCTGCAATTGCATGTAGTTCCTGAGTGTGATGCGTTCATACTGACAGGCACCACAGCACATCGAACATTGCAAGACCCATGCTGTTTGCTGCAGCAGGCTCTGGAGCTGCACCTGCTTTACCCACATTCCTGCAGAATCAGCAACAGGCCTCCTACATGTATCTCCTTTTCCTCTATCCACCCACACACCTACCCACACATGCATGCATGCATGCATGCAACCATCCACCCATCATTCCATTCATCCAGCCACACATTCATTCATCCATCCATCCATCCATCCATCCATCCATCCATCCACCCATCATTCCATTCATCCATCCACACATCCACCATCCATCCATGTATCTATCCATTGGTCCACCCACCCACATATCCATCAGTTCATATGCCCATCCATCCATACACACACATGCACAAACCCACCCATCCCATCCATCCATCCACCCATCCCATCCATCCATCCATCCATCCATCCATCCATCCATCCATCCATCCATCCCTGTTCTTTCCTTCCTTTCCTCTTTCCCATCCTTCTTTCATTTCTTCCTGGGAATACAGTGGATCAAGATGCTGCAGAGGATGCCAAGCATCAGCAGGGGTAGGAGGCAGTGATAAGGAAGGAAGGTAGTTAGGAATCAGAGGCAGTCATTCTTGACTGTAGAGATTACCGTTTGAAGTTCTCACGAAGCTGGAAGTGACAACACGCACTTGTCATCCTGCACACATACTTGGGAGGCTGAGCAAGGATGGTCAGGGCAACAGGACAAGCCGACGTTAACACAAAAGCGAAGAAGTCATTGGGGTGGTGTAATGTCGGCCTTTGAGGGTGGGGTTCTGTTATCTGCGTTATTGGAGTTCTTGATGTTTTCCTCCCAGTTCTTCTGAACGACAGCTTAGGCAATACTTGGCTGTGGTCTTAATTGTTAACAGATTGGCCCAGGGCCTGGGAGCTTGGCCGATGCTGTTCAGAAGTTGTTGAGATGTTAAATATTTCTTCTTCAAAGTCAGCTTCTCTGGAGCAATGTTTTAGTTTTTGGATCCTGCATGGTGGGGCAGGAGCCGGGCAGCAGTGTGTGTGTGTGTGTGTGTGTGTGTGTGTGTAGTTCAATATTCAGGGGCTGTAGATGTAGCTCACTTAGTATTTGCCTAGCGTCCATGAAGCTCTGTGTTCCATACCCAGCACCTCACACACCAGTCGCGGTGACACAGACTGTCACTAGCACTCTGGAGGTAGAGGCAAGAGGATCAGATGCCTGTTTATCCCTGACTACATAGGGAGTTTCAGACTAGCCTTGGTTACATGAGATTCTGTGTCAAAAACCAAATTAATTTCAGTATTGTAGTTTTATTTCCTTTTTGGGGGAGAGGGTTCTCACTACATAACACTGGCTGTTTCTCATTCATTATGTAAGCCAGGCTTGCCTTGAACTCACAGAGATCTATCTGCCTCGACCTCCTAAGTGCCACACACCCCTCCCCCACTTTGCTTTAGTTTTGAGACAGTATCTCTCTAGGTAGCCCAGGCTGGTTTTGAACCTCCAACCTTCCAGCCTCAGCTTCCTGAAAGCTGGGCTCAGAGGTGCACACCACAAAGCATGGCTTGTTCTAAATTGTATAAACTTTTCTCTCTCTCTCCCTCTGTGTGTGCGTGTGTGTTCTGTCCAGAAACTCGACCAATTTCCCAATCTTCCTGGGAGAATAAAGGCCCTTCCTGGCTCTTCAGGAGAGAAGGCAGATCAAGTGAAGTAGTGAAGTTATGGCTGAGTCAGGAGAGCGATTCCAGTTCCTCGGTGACGTGGTTGATGAATCCGTGGAGTGGAAGCCTTCACACGGTGGTTTGGAAGACGTTGTAGTCGGGGACAAGGAAAGTCTCCATCCGTCATTTTTACTCACTGCGATGATAACTGAGATATGAATGAGGATGAGACTTGGGGAGGGGGAATATTCCAGGCAGAGAGGGTCCTGATGTGCAAGAGTCACGTAGGTGTGGCCTGGTTCTGAGCAGGGTGAGCGTCCAGCAGACAGAGGTGGTAAGGCGGCCGTGTGTGTGTGTGTGTGTGTGTGTGTGTATGTGTGTGCGTGTTTGTGTGTGTACGAGAAAGGGTGTATGTGTGTGTGTGTGTGGTGTGTGTGTGTGTATGAGAAAGGGTGTATGTGTGTGAGAGGGTGTGTGTGCGTGTTTGTGTGTGTATGAGAAAGGGTGTGTGTGTGTGTGTATGAGGGTATGTGTGTGTGTGGGTGTGTGTGTGTGCGTGCGCCAGAGCTTCCTCAGCTGAATCACTATGGGTGCCCTGCAGCCACCAGGGCCGCCTGCTGGGTGGATCCTCCAATCTCTCTGTCACCCAAGTATTTTTTTTTTTTTTTTTTGGTTTTTCGAGACAGGGTTTCTCTGTGGCTTTGGAGCCTGTCCTGGAACTAGCTCTTGTAGACCAGGCTGGTCTCGAACTCACAGAGATCCGCCTGCCTCTGCCTCCCGAGTGCTGGGATTAAAGGCGTGCGCCACCACCGCCCGGCTCACCCAAGTATTTTGCATCTTGTTAATGCCCCCATTCCTCTCAGCTGAGGTGTGTTTGTTTTTTTTTTGTTTTTGTAATTCCCCAGAGAAGTGATGTAGGCTCAAATGGAAGGAAGGAGTGGGTCCATGGGCCTTGTGTTTCTTCCATGCTGGGGTAGGGATCTCAATGGGTTCTATCCCCAGTATGAAAAACAGCTGACCTGGGGTTAGAGATCAGTTGGTAGAGCCCAGGCCTAACGTTTCTCTGGGTTCCTTCCCCAGCACTGAAAACACTGGGTGTGAGGGTGCATGCCTGTGTGTGAGGGTGCATGCCTGTGATGTGTGAGTGTGCATGCCTGTGATGTGTGAGTGTGCATGCCTGTAACGTGTGAGTGTGCATGTCTGTGATGTGTGAGTGTGCATGCCTGTGACGTGTGAGTGTGCATGCCTGTGATGTGTGAGGGTGCATGCCTGTGATGTGTGAGTGTGCATGCCTGTGATGTGTGAGGGTGCATGCCTGTGACGTGTGAGTGTGCATGCCTGTGATGTGTGAGTGTGCATGTCTGTGATGTGTGAGTGTGCATGCCTGTGATGTGTGAGGGTGCATGCCTGTGTGTGAGTGTGCATGCCTGTGATGTGTGAGGGTGCATGCCTGTAACGTGTGAGTGTGCATGTCTGTGATGTGTGAGTGTGCATGCCTGTGACGTGTGAGTGTGCATGCCTGTGATGTGTGGGGGTGCATGCCTTTGTGTGCCTGCATCCCAACAGTCAGGAGGGTCAGGCTGTCTAGTGAGTTTGCGGATGACCAGAGGTACGCCAGACACTATGTCAAAACAGTCTCCCCATTTCTAGTTGTTTCCTGCAGGTGGAGGCTGAGAGGCTGAGGTAAACCAACTGGTCCTTCTTTGGGCACAAAGCGTCTTAAAATTATTTTAAATTACATTTTTTCTTTTCTTTTTTTGTGTTTTTTCTTTTCTTTTCTTTTTTCTTTTTTTTTTTTTTTGAGACAGGGTTTCTCTGTAGCTTTGGAGCCTGTCCTAGAACTAGCGCTTGTAGACTAGGCTGGCCTTGAACTCACAGAGATCTGCCTGTCTCTGCCTCCTGAGTGCTGGGGTTAAAATGGGATTAAAAGTGTGAGCCACCAACGCCCAGCATGATTACATTTTCTTAGTGGTCAAAGGACGTCTGCAGGATAGCTCTGTAGGTGCCAGTTCTCTCTCTCAGTCAGTTAGGTCCCAGGGACTGAACTCAGGACCAGGCTAGGTGGTTACGTCATTACCCGCTTGTCTTTTCAGCAGATCAAGACATTGAGGAGTCTGTCCCCAGGGCTTGCCCAGCGTCAATCACCTCTCATTTCCTCTTTTGGGGGCCTTTTCTGATGTTCCTGCCTCCCCTGGGCCTTCAACTCACACAATCGAAAATGTGTCGGTGGCCTAGGGGGAATTTCTCCATATGGGTTCTCCAGTCTTCTGCTTCTGGGGGTCCTAAAAGGTTCCTGACAGGAAGCCCCAAGAAGGTGGGTGGGGACAGGCCAAGAAAGGCCCCGGGGGTCTTGGGGAAGAGAGGCTGGGTGGGGGTGCTCTGGAGGGCTCTTCAGTTCCTCTGGGAGTGGGGAGTCGTCGAATCTTGGATGTCCCCAGAGTTCTTTGCAAAAGCCCTGAATTTAGGGGAACCCTGGGGACGTCCCGGGGATGGGGAGCTAGGAGTTGGAAGAAAGGGGAGCAAGAGAGACAGGGAGAAAGACAGAGGCTTGAGAGTCAGAGACAAAAAACGGAACTGAAGAGCTGAGATGAAAGAATTAAGGACCTTCAGGCAGGGCAGTCCCGGTCCGAACAGTTCTGTTAGAACGCCTCCCGTATGTACCTAAACCTCAGGACAGCGAAAAGAAGGGAAACAGACCGTGGATCCAGGAGAGGCTAGGGAGGGAGTGGATCCCGACATCACATGGTCCCATCATATAAACAGCTGTTTAATGTGTCAATGTTAAAAAAAAAGCGCGCGCGCGCGCGCGCGCACACACACACACACACACACACACACACCGAAAAGAAGAAAAGGATTGGGGAGCAGAAGAAGGAAGGGGGGAGGAGGGGAAGACAGAAGGAGGAAGGAGGAGGAAGGGAGGAAAAGTAGGGGAGAGGGAGGAGAAGGAGAAGAAAGAAGAGGACAGGCATAGGATCTGGATACCATGGTGGGACTAGAGAGGAGGAGGGGGAGGGGGGAAGTTCCCGTAGTCGTGGGGCGGAGCGAGGAGCCCGGGAACCCCGCGGCCGTCCACAACCGCCCGGAAAAGACGCCTCCTATAAAAGACGCAGCCTATAAAAAGCCGGCGCAGGCGGGAGAGAAGCACTGTCCGACCGTGGCCATGGACCAGAGCACGCTGGAAGCGGAGGACGCCGCGGAAGCCAGGCATGCCTCAAGTACTGTGTGCCCGGCGGATGCTGCGCTTCCCGCCGATTCTGCGCTCCCATCGGATGCTGCGTTCCTCGCAGGTACCGTTCGCCTAGAGAATGCTGAGCACCCTAAGGATGCTGTGAGTCTCAGGGTTAACGTTCAGGACCCCGAGCTCGCGTGGCCGCCCGCCCCGCACTCGTGTTCCTGCTGCCAGCTGCTCTACTGGCTAGGCGCTTTGCTGTTGCTGCTCGGGGTCTGTGGCCTGACCGTCCTCTTCACCCGTATCCTGACCCTGCCGGCGCTCACAATCCCCACCTCGACAGCCCAGGGGACCTCAGAGAAGACTTCAAACCTGACAGTCACCCCTGTTCCCCTAATTGGCTACCCCATCACTACAGGGCAGGTGAGGCACGTCCCGTTCCCGGGGGAATCCTTTCTAAAGCACCCCTCTGCACTGTCGTGGGGAAAACACCTTCCCCTAGCGCCCTCGCGCGACCACGTTTGACACGCCCCTTCTCCGTCTCTCACTCAGAGACTTCTTTGCTTCTTAATCCCCTCAACTTCCTATGTACATATCGGACCCGGGAGAGGACTACCGATGGCGCACCGCATTTCCCTACAGTCCCCTCTAGGTCCCCGGGGCTTTCCTCCATCCAAAGTTGAAGGGCATCCCAATGTGGGCTGGGCCTTATGAATTCCCACCTGCCCCTCTAAGACCTAAGGGAGCCCTTACTTTGTTTCTTCTTTCCTCCCAGGGGTCTTCCGTGTTCGCCAATCTACAGACTAAAAACGGTGGGTGTGCCTAATGTATCCCCGGCGGGTCCTGCTGAACAAAAGGGCCATTGGTGTCACGTACTCTGCCCCCCCATCTCTTTAGCCTCTCCCGCTGTCACAGCACCAGCTGTCACCCTAATTAAGACTTCTCCCCCTCCCTCCCTCCCTCCCTCCCTCCCTCCCTCCCTCCCTCCCTCCCTCCCTCCCTCGCCCCTTCCCTTTCATGTAACCCAGGCTTCCCTCAAATTCATTTTGTAGCTGAGGCTAGCCATTCTCCTACCCTAATGAACCCAGGGCTTCAGGCGAGCCCTCGCCTGCTGAGCCCCCAGCCGTCGTCCCTTCCTGCCTATCCGCTAAGTTCCTGATCCTCTTCCCAATCTCTTTGCCCTCCTGGATTCCCCCTTTCTGAAGCCTCTCTTCTTCCTCCCCTGTTCTCTGGCTCTTTCTTTCTCCTTTTCTCCTCTCACTCCTCCACTCTCCCCCCAGCTCTCCGCTTTGCTTTCCCTCCTCACCTCACCTTCCCACCCCTTGGCTCCCCTCACCTCCTCCCCGAGCTTGCCTGCATCTCCACCCTAAACCCCTCTAACCCCCTCTTCCCCTCCTTTTGTTTTATTCCACACCCACTTTCTTGAATTATATCCCAGCTAGGTGGCCTCTCTACCTCCTTCCCTCCGTTTCCTTCTGTTCTGTTTCCTTCTCCCTACCCCCACTCCCAAGGTCCTACCTCTCCATACCCGACTACCCTCAGCAACTCCTTGTTCTTTTCCTAGAGGCATTGCTGAGCAACAGGACCCTGAGGTGGCACAGCCAACATGGAGCTGGGAGCGCATACCTGTCCCAGGGTCTGAGGTATAATGACGACAAAAACGAGCTGGTGGTGGACCAAGCTGGTCTCTACTATGTGTCCTTGCAACTGAAGCTCATCCCAGTGTCCAAAAACATGGACCACAAGGTGCGGGGCCAGGTCTCTCTTGTTCTGCAACTGAACCCCAGGGTAAATGAGCTTGACAGCTGGACCCTGACTGTGGACCTGTTCCCTTGCTCCATGGAGGCCAACTTAGTCGAAGGTTCCCGGAGTGACCTGATACACCTGAAGGCTGGCCACCGTCTCAGCGTGGAGCTGAGAGCCTATCTGCATGGAGTCCAGGAGCCGTACAACGACTGGCAGCTCTCTCAGACTGACACCACCAGCTTTGTGCTCTTCCTTGTGAAGCCTGGCACTTCATGAGAATTGTCACCCATATGATAATGGCACATGGCTGTTGCCAGTCACCCTTCTTATGACCTCTGGTTGCTGAGACCCCAAGCTGCTATATCTCATGGGGCCTGAGCAGGGGTCCCCTCTTCCAGTACTGTCCCCACATCCTGTCCCTGACTGGACTCAGTATTTATTGTGAGCATAGCTCAGACAACACTTTATGTAATTCATTGGACAGCATTAGCAAACTACTGGGCAGGGTGCTATCGAGAAACCAGTCACCAAAGATATGAAAAGGAAAGTCTTTATTTATACTAATATGTGAGAAATAAATGTATTTGTAAATAAATTTTTTTAGAATTATTTTTATTGTTTAATTTTAAATTTTCACGTCCATAGCGTGGTGTTTGTCCATGAAGATGTTGGCGCACGTGTGCTGTGTGTGGTTGTCCATGTATCAGAGGATAGAGGTTGGCATGAACGTTCTTCCTCAGTCACTCTCCGTCTTGGTTTTTGAGAGAAGGTCTCTCTGAACCTGTAACCCACTGTTTCTGTAAGGCAGTCTGGCAAGCAAGTCCCAGGAATCCTGTCTCCATCCCTGGGCATCATCCTCCACTCCCTTGGGATTAGGGGCACTTGTGGCTTTTAGGTGGACGCTGAACATCCGAATTTAGGTCCTTAAAATAATTGGCTAAACTGGCTCTGCACCACTATTCCTTTTTTTGAGACAAGAGTCTTGTGTAGAACAGGCTGGCCTAAAATTCCATATGGAACGTAGGCTGGCCTCAAACTCAGGCCCCTTCTGAGTCCCGAGATGACAGGGTGGCAGACATGGTGCTGGGGATGGAACCAGAGTCTCATACCTGCGAGACCTGCACTCTACCTCCGAGTAGTCTATTTCTGGGAATCCAGCTGCAAACAAGCAAAAAAAAGAAAAGAAAAAAAAGAAAGGAGAAAGAAAAAGAACAAAGCAAAAAAAACCCCAGTCATCCAGGTTTGGCAGAGCCAGCAGCATACACCATCTCTGTAGTACAAATCTATGATTTATGATGTGAAGGCATGGGACTCTGTGTGCTAAGCCAGCACCATCACATTATAGAGACAGAACCCATTGGAGCAATATAATGATAGATTTGAAGGAACGAAGGAGACTTTGTTAAGGAAGTCATCCCTCCCCTCATGGGTGTGCAGGCCAACAAGGGATTCAGCTGCAGCCTTCTTCCGGGACTCCAGGTAACGACAGGGATGGGAACTGTGTGTGTTCCTGGGCCTGTGGAGTGTGAGTCCAAAGGCAGCCACACTGCTAGTCTCCCAGCGGAAGCCGAGGGGTGATGTAATCCACTCGGGCAGTGTATTTGTAAACTCAGCTGATGTAGTGTTTCCTCACTGGTGTGAGTCACCGAGCACGAAACCCACAGCCACTGTGTCTCAACAGATTTTTAAAAAGTTTCCATTTTATTGTTTCCTAGCTGTGACTGCAGGTGACTTACCTTGCCTATGGGGGGGGGGAGTGGAAATCCCTTTGTCACCCCACCCTAAACTGGATTCTGTGTTTTGGGGACTCGGGTTGGGTTTATTGCTTGTTGGGGATTTAGCCCAGAGGAAACAGCAGTGCTGAAGTTAGCTTCTGATCTGTTCTGTGACGGTGGAACAGTCTGGAAAATCCACGTACAGTAAAGCAGTTGCTCACTGACACATAGCACGTGGGCTTCCTGTTACCTTCTGAGAGAGATGCTGGGGCTGAGGTGCCCAGGAGACCCTGGCTTCCATTACAGCCCCGCATACATTAATAGAGAAATTCATAAGTACACACACACACACACACACACATCTAGATTTGCATCAGGCAGGAAGCAATAAGGCATACAGGGGTTTGCTGCCCACCTGTGAATCAGAGGTTGGAGTCAAATGTCTTCCTTAAATTTTCCACTTTATTGTTTAAGGCAAGGTTTCTTTTCTCAAGCAATATATCCTGACACCAGTTTTCCCTCCCTTTCCTCCTCCCAGTTCCTCCCCACCTGTCCTTCCCTTCAGATCGACTCCTCTGTCTTTCAGAAACAAGCTTCTTAGAGATAACAACTAAACATGACAAAATAAAATATAATAAGACAAAGTAAGAGCTTCCATATTGAAGTTGGACATGGCAGCCCAACAAGAGGAAACAAGTCCCAGAAGCATACATACGACAGAGACCCTCTCATTCTCAGTCAGGATTCCTGTAGAAACACTAAGCTAATAGCAATAATACGTATGTAGAGGACCTGGGGCAGATCTGTGCAGACCCCATGCTTACTCTTCCCTCTGTGAGCTCATATATGTCTGCTTAGTTGATTCAGAGGGCCTTGTTCTTCTGGTGCCCTCCATGCCCTTCCTTTGTCTGTCTGTCTGTTTCCCTTTTGTTTTTTTGAAACAGGGTTTCTCTGTGTAACTCTGGCTGTCCTGGAACTTATTCTGTAGACCAGGCTGGCCCTTAAAACACAGAGATTCACCTGTATCTGCTTCTCAAGTGCTCGGAGATGTGGTTCTCCCCCCCTCACATGCACACATACACACTCTCTCTCTCTCTCTCTCTCTCTCTCTCTCTCTCTCTCTCTCTCTCACACACACACACACACACACACTTATACACACTCTCACACACACTCTCACACACACTCATACGCACACACACAGCACACACTCTCACACACACATGCACACACACACACTCTCTCTCACTCTCTCACATATACACTCACACACACTCTCTCTCACATACACATGCACACACACACCCTCTCTCTCTCTCACTCTCTCACATATACACTCACACACACTCTCACACACTCTCTCACACACTCATATGCACACACACAGCACACAATCTCTCACACACACTCATATGCACACACACTCACAAACACACATACACTGTCTCTTAGACTCTTTCCGCCTCCTCTTTCATGGTTCTGAGCTCTGAGAGGGAGGATCTGGCGGAGATGTCCTATTTAGACTTTCTCTGCACAATGTCTGGCTGTGGATCTCTGAGACAGGGTTTCTTGCTGACTCCTGTCTCTACCTCCACAGGACATACTGCTGCACCTGGCTGTTTCCATGGGTGCAGAAGATTCGAACTCAGGTCTGAGCACTTTTCCCACTGAGACATCTCCTGCAGCCCTGGGCTGCTGCTGTCTGTGGGGTTTTACCTGCTCCGAACACTCCAGGAGCTTGCAGTGAAGATGCAAGAGCCTTCTGTGGGTCATACCTTACAAAGATGGAGGCGAGGGGGGATGTTGGCAGCCTTCCATCATCCCTTAGGAGTGTGTACATGGTGGACCGTGCAGTGTTGAAGGAGCAGAGATGAAGTTTTCTCTCTACAGAGCACTGTAGAGCTGGTCAGATCTGAGTTCAACCTCTTCTTCAGCTAGTGCCAGCTAATCTGTGTATGCCTGGCAAGTGCCTTGGCTTCTCTGGGCCTGCTGTTTACAGTAACGACCATAGAAGCTGAGTTTATCTCAGGGGCTCTTGGGGCTATTACATGAGATAATAAGCTTTCCAGTTATTTATCAATAATGAAAAGTTTTTGCACCCCATAAGCTTCTCCACAGATGCAATAATCCGAATTAGACAAAATCAAACCAAATTAGAAAAAGCCCAAGTTGAATGGATATAAATGCTCTTGATGGCTTTCCAGCATCTCTGCCCCCAGAGAGGAGGCAGGAAAGGAAGACTGGAAAACCAGGTGTTTTTTCTCTGGGGGGGGGGTTGCAGTTTAAATACCCTATGGGAGTGGTCATCTCAGGGATGGAGTCTGGACTGAGGCAACTCCCAGGGAAGGAGGCTTGGGGTGGAACTTCCACACTCTTTGGATATATGGATGTGAGGATCTGGGGGTGTTGTAAGAGGCTGCTTGTTTGTTCCTGGCTGCCCGGACCCAAAATAACCACACAAAACCTGTATTAACTAAATCACTGCTTGGCCTATTAGCTCTAGCTTCTTATTAGCTAGCTCTTACATCCTAAACTAGTCCATTTCCATTAATCTGTGTATCACCATGCGGCTCTGGCTTACCCGGTAAAGTTCCATCCAGCGTCTTTCTGGTGGGGCTACGTGGCTTCTCTCTGACTCTACCTTCTTTCTCCCTGCATTCAGTTTAGTTTTTCCTGCCTAACTAAGTTCTACCTTGCTATAGGCCAAGGCAGTTTCCTTACTCATTAACCAATAAAAGCAACACATAGACAGAAGGACCTCCCACACTTTTCTGTTTAAATAAAAAAGGAAGGTTTTAATTTTAACATAGTAAAATTTCATATAAAAAAGGTATTAAGTAAGATTACAGTTATAATATTTATGTCTACTTTATCTTTTATCATAAGTAAGGAAAACTATAATTATAAATATCTATTCTTCAACTCCATCAAAGACTCCAGGAGGCTATAACATTACCTAAGTAAACAGGAGGTGCATTGTAAACAACTTTCAAAACTCTAGAACTGACAGAGATATCTCACTACCTGGACAGTCACCCAAAGTTCTTCTGTATTGTTGGGGCATCCATCTTTAGCCTATAGGCGCATAGTATCCAGCAGACTTTTTCATGAAGCAGGAAATTTCAAAGGCAGTTCTGCTTGTATTGGCAGTTTGTCATTTTCTTCTGTGTCCTGCAGAATGTCTGGCAGACTCTTTCATGAAGCAGGAACCCCGAAGGACCATCTCACCTTTAGACAAGTTTAGCAGTCATTTCTCTGTGGGTTCTGCATGTCCAGTTCAGTAGTCCAGGCAAGAGTAGTCCATTCTTGCCCAAATGGCTAGCAAACTCCATAAGGAGCCTCTTCAGTGCCCATTTTCCTCTTGAAGCTATTGGTGCTGCCAGGAGCAGATGTGTCTCATTGTCATGAAAAATCCTAAGTTATTAAAACATTTAAATGGCATATTCTGAAGGTCTCTGAAAGATTTGAAGAATCCCTATCTAACTGAAATATATCTCTATATATCTAGAAAACCCTAACTAACGACTACAAACTTGACTATTGTAGATGATTATCTATTAGCCTATATATTACAGTTTAAAATGAGCTGTACAAAAACAATACCTTAATCAAGAGCAGAAACATACATATACCAAAATTGACCTTAAATTTGTATGAAAGCAAGATCCTTAACAATGCAAATTTCTATAGCATATTCCCCTTTAAATGTAAACAAACATTTATACATAGTCATTTAGGAAATTTGAGTGTAATTCTCTCCAAACTGCTTTCTGCTTTTGATTGGGTGAAGTAATTTTTTTGGGGTGTTTGTAGGCCCATATTTCATACAAGATATTTGCAGCCAGGCTCTCTGGCCATGCTTAATTTCTAAGGCAGCTGCAATCCTGCCAGACAACCTAGCCATCTAACAAAAGCCAGGATGTATGGCTCCTTCTCTTTTGTTAAAATGTAGATTCCAGACTAACACAGGCATCTAATAGGTTGATTGGAGACCCAGAAACAGGACAGATAATAATTAAACAGTTAGCATTTGAGAACACCAACGCTATATGCAAGGCGGCTATAAGACCTTTTAAGAGACAGGGTAATGTTGCAGATTATAGCTGAATTTGTTCAGATATTGGCCAATCATATACACAAGGAATGATATTAGCTGCTGCCAGCAGGGAGACCTAGCCCCAGGGAAAATGAAAGCTGCAGGAATACCTGGAGGCTGTTTTGGATGGTCTTATGGGACATCAGGTCAGATGATGTCATGATAGGAGAGTAAGCCCTAGGACTAGAAGAGAACCAGGATTGTGTAGGAGATGCATGAGAGGAAAGCATTGGACTAGTGAGTGCAGATCAAAAAGAGATGATCTAGGAAATCCCCTTTTGGGAAACAGATTCAGGGGTCAGCCTCAGGCCCCACAACAAATTTATGGGGCAATCCAGCAATCTGCAACCCCACAAGATCTATACAGGACCTTTTCAGAGCCACCCCAGGTAGCATGGGGCTCAACCTCAGTTCAGCTCTATACACGGTTCTGACACCTGAGATGGGGATGCAAGCTCTCCCCACAGGGATCTATGGGCCTTTACCAAAAGGCTCTGTAGGATTACTGCTAGGAAGAAGTAGCTCAACTATACAAGGGATCTTAGTGACTCCTCAAGTCATAGATGCTGACTTCGAGGGAGAGATCAAGATGATGGCTCGTTCACCAAATGGAGTTTCTGTAGTAATGGCAGGTCAGAGGCTTGCACAATTAGTCTTACTTTCAGCTGTGCAGACCAATAATCAGAGTAAGAAAGAAAAGAGAGGAAAGGATGGATTTGGTTCATCTGATGCATTTTGGGTACAGACCATAGGTCCTCAGGGACCAGAACTCACTTTGTTTATAAATGGAAAAAGATTTTCTGGCCTTCTAGATATTGGCACAGATATTTCCATTATAACCACCAGCCAGTGGCCTTCTAGGTGGCCAAAATGGAGACTATTACACAGCTACAAGGAATTGGTCAGACTAGAAATCCTGAACAGAGTAGTAATGAACTGCATTGGAAAGATGAGGAAGGCCATGAAGGAACTTTTAAACCGTATATTATTCCTTATTTACCTGTGAACTTATGGGGCAGAGATATCATGTCCAGAATGGGAGTATATTTATATTTTCCCAGCATGGCTGTTACTAATCAGATGTTTCAACAAGGATTATTACCTAATCAAGGTCTAATAAGGGAAAGGTGGATCCTGTCGTAACAAACAGTAGACCTCCTAGAGCAGGATTAGGGTATTTTTAGGAGAGGTCGCTGAAAGACCTGCACTCCATGCAGACCCAACAATATGGAAAAGTGATGAACCTGTATGGGTGAGTCAGTGGCCTCTAACACAAGAAAAATTACAAGCTGCCCAGCAGTTAGTGCAGGAACAGCTGGATAATGGACATATTTCACCATCAATTCTCCATGGGACTTTCCACTTTTTGTTATTATAGAAATTAGAAAGAGATGACTTAAAAACTCTTAGTGACTTTCAAAGGTTATTAGGAAATATACAATGGCTAAGGCCTTATTTAAGGTTTCCTACAGGAGACCTCGAGCCTCTAAGTGAAATCCTTAAAGGAGACAGTGATCCAAATTCTAGCAGGCAGCTTTCAGAAGCTGTCAGACAGACTCTCTCACAGATAGAGCAGGCTTTACAGGAACAGCAGGTGTGCTATATTGATTACAGCCAAACATGGCAGGCATGTATTTTACCTACAAGACTAGCTCCCACAGCAGTCTTATGGCAGAACGGGCTACTTCTGTGGCTGCACCTTCCTGTATCACCAGTTAAAGTATTAAATCCTTATTTTGAAGCAGTAGCATGCTTAGCACAGAAGAACAAAATGAAATCTAGGAAATATTTTGGCAAAGAACCAGCTGTCATTAATGTTGCTTACACTAAGCAGAAATTGAATGATTCTTGGGCAATTGCATTTGCTCAATTTTAAGGCCAGATTACTAATCTTTTCCCAGATGACCAGTTACTGCAGTTTACTCAACAACATTAATTCATTTTTCCTAAAACAGTGGCAAAGGATCCCATAAAGGATGCTTTGTTGAAATTCACTGATGGCTCATCTAATGGAAAGGCTGCTTATGTAGTCAGTGGTAAAGAACATATTGTGCAGACAGAACCAGCTTCAGCTCAAATAGTTGAGCTGTGAGCTGTAGCTCTAGTGTTTAAGAATTTTGCTAATAAGACTTTTAATCTATATACGGATAGCCGGTATATTTATAATACTTTGCAAGTGTTGGAAACTGTGCTATATATAGGAACTAGCAATGAACATGTTAAGATATTGTTTCTGCAGATTCAGGAAGCCATACAACATAGAAAGTTACCATGTTTTGTGGGACATATCAGAGCACATTCAAGCCTTCCTGGTCCGTTAGCTGAAGGTAATGAATGCTCTAGCTGACGAACTTACAAAAATAATTGCTCTATCTTGCATGCTATACACCATGACAATAGCTCAAGCTTAAGAAAGCAATTTAAGCTGACCAGAGAAGCTGCTCGTCAATTGTTAAGCAATGTGAAAGATGCCCACAATATCTACCTGTGACTCATTTGGGAGTAAATCCCTGAGGACTGCTTCCTAATCATATATGGCAGATAGATGTAACCCATGTTACTGAGTTTGGAAAATTGAGATATGTGCATGTGACAATTGATATGTATTCAGGATTCATGATGGCCACAGCACGAACTGGGGAAGCTGCCAAGCATGTAATAACTCATTGCTTGAAATGCTTTTCATGCATGGGAACCCCAAAAGTAATAAAGACAGACAATGGGTCCAGATATGTTAACAAAGCTTTTCAAAGATTTTGTATCCAATGGAATATTATTCATAAGACTGGTATTCCTTATAATCCTCAAGGGCAAGGAATTGTGGAGCGTGCAAATAGCTCCTTGAAAACGCAACTCCAAAAATAAAGACAGGGAAGCTGTATCCTCAGACACCACACAATGCCTTAAATCACGCATTGTTTACGCTAAACTTTCTAAATACAGATGTCTGTGAGCGATCAGCTGTGGACAGATAGTGGCATAATAGTACAAAGACCACCGCCATATCCCATATTAATATGGGGTCGAGGGCATGTGTGTGTTTTCTCCCAGTATGAAAATCAAGCCAGATGGCTTCCAGAGCGACTGATTCGGTGCATTCAGCAGAAGGACAGAAGACCTGAGGACAACACAGCTGATAACCGCCCAGCAGGAGAAACAAAATAAGAAGACCTCGTGGAGGAACTGGTAATCCAGCTTTCCCAGCCCCCACAGAGAGGACCTGCTGCTGCTGACACACTATGCTACAGGGTGCCATTCTGCCTCCCAGAGACTTTGGACAAAGAGATCCTGCTGAGATGAGCTGACTATGTCTGCAGCGGGCTGTGGTTTGAAATCCGTTTGCTTTGGAACTAAGATACAGACTGAACATTTGAGTGTTCTCAATTTCTGGGACACAGAACTCATTTTGGTTAAAATATTAAACCTAAGAAGTAAGACCTAAGCTTTTTCTTCAGGGAAAGAAAGACTCAAAATAAGGAATGACTAAAACCCCTCTTCACTTAAGAAGGGGGCAGACTAAGGGCTTAACAGCTGCTCAGAGACTGAAAATGGTATTTGATAACAGCAAATGTTATTGTACTTTTACCAGTAATGACCTGATATTTACAACTGCATATAAGATGATGAGAAAAATTGGTATTGACCAATGGTACTAAAAACAATGGTACTGACCAAAAAGAAATTTTAAAAAGTTGGTACTGACTGACAATATGAAATTACAATATGAAAAAAGATAATTGGAGAATCGGTATTGACCGATGAGAAAAAATTGTGATTTTTGACTTGCTGTTATTGGCAATTCCTGAAAAGAGTTTGTGACACTGTAAATGTTGGGAGTTGATGCATATGCTGAGAATTTTAGATCTAAGTGGTGTTCTCAACCAGCGGAGGAAACATTTTCAACTTGAGTGATTCTCTTCTTTAAATGGGAGAGTATAGCCTTTGGGAGTATAATTACACATACGGCGTTATAATTTATCCTGACAAAAAGGTATGGCTATGATACACAGGGCCTGAAAGTATATTTATCTCCACTAATCTCTTTTCTTTACAGAGATCAGCAGTCAATGACGGGTTTGAAGTTTCTTCTCCCCAGATGCCTAAGACAGGTGCTCACAAACAACAATGCCTGTTCCAAAGATGGGAAAATTTGAGTAAAGGAAGAAGACTTTGCCCAAGCCAGGCACGATATATCTGTCCTGTTGCAGAAGCACAGAGGTTATTAAAATTAATAAGAAAGAGTGGATTGTAGGCCCATATTTCATACAAGATATTTGCAGCCAGGCTCTCTGGCCATGCTTAATTTCCAAGGAAGCTGCAATCCTGCCAGACAAGTTAGCCACCTAACAAAGGTGGCTCCTTCTCTTTTGTTAAAATGTAGATCACCTGGGGAGAGGTGTTAAATCCAAACTGGTGACTTAAATTGCTGGTGTTTCGGTAGTCCCCCCCCCCCCCCCCCACAAAGAGAATATTAATGAGTTTCCACCTTGGTTTACCTGTGGGATAAAAGGTGTTTGAATAGCCGGGCGGTGGTGGTGCACGCCTTTAATCCCAGCACTCGGGAGGCAGAGGCAGGCGGATCTCTGTGAGTTTGAGACCAGCCTGGTCTACAAGAGCTAGTTCCAGGACAGGCTCTAAAGCTGCAGAGAAACCCTGTCTCAAAAAAAAAAAAAAAGGTGTTTGAATAATAAACATGGGTAGATCTTCAGGAATGGATGAAGCCTGAGATGCCCTTCTGATATTGATGTGTGAACTGTGTCTCATTATTTCACGTGCCTCCATACCAGTCCAGTTAGGGAAAAATAGTTTCTATGTTGGGGCCATGGACCCCAACAGGTGTTCACAATAACCTTTTGGGGGATCTTGGTCTATCAAACCATATTAATCTGGAAGCACCCCATCCTCTGTGGAAACAAAAGAAGAACCCTTTTCCTAAAGCAACATATCCTTAGACCCATATTTTGAAGTCAAGACACCTTTAAGATATATATGTTGGTTTAGCTTAGTAGTCTGTACAATGAAATGTTTCTCTGTACTTAGCTCATTCACAGCCAAAAAATTTAAAGAAAACACAAAAATATACATAATCCAGACTCTCTGTGTATATTCCAGCTTTACGTGACTTATTTTTCTTACTCTATTACTTTTTAATATTTTTTATTATCTTTACTCCTTTAATCTATGACTGTCTGTTCTATTTTATATTACATTTGCTGTCTCTATACTCTTTTTATTCTCTGTCCCAAGCCTATTAGCATTTTTTGAACATGTGTCTCAGTTAGAGGTCTTTTATGTCTGAATCCATCCTATTGTGTACCTGAAATATTTTTCTGTCCTCCCATGGCATGACTAGGACTAAGGCTGCTTTGCCTTTTGGCTCTGCCCAGTCAAACATGGTGGAGACATGTTTACTGCCTCTGTAAGCCACACACACCGCCCCAGTTCCAAGTATGCAGTGGAACTATGTTGAGCCTTTAAGCAGTTTGTAACATGCTGCTCACAGACCCCATTTAAATGCTCCTTAGCTGGACCTCCTAAAAGAGGCAGAGCCGTTTGTGCTGGTGAACCAGGAAGCAGCCATTTTGAAACTGCACTTGTTTTTCTGCCGCTGAATCAGGAAGACCTCTCTTAACAAAGCAGCAGCTTGCCACCAGCAAGCAGAGCCCATTACAAAAAAAATGTGGCTAAACTTTATTTTTTTAGTGTCTAGAATTCTTTTCCAAGCCCTCTCAGGTTTTGTGTGGATTTAGCGAGCACATGTTGGAGAGCTGATTTGTTGTAGGAGGCCGCTTGTTTCTTCCCGGCTGCCAAGACCCAAAATAACCCCACAAAAACTGTATTAATTAAATAACTGCTTGGCCTATTAGCTCTAGCTTTTTATTGGCTAGCTCTTACATCCTAAACTAGCCCATCTCCATTAATCTGTGTATCGCCGCATGGCTGTGGCTTACCAGGTAAAGTTCCATCCAGCGTCTGTTTCTGGTGGAGC
Organism: Arvicola amphibius; assembly: GCF_903992535.2. NCBI lineage: Eukaryota > Metazoa > Chordata > Mammalia > Rodentia > Cricetidae > Arvicola > Arvicola amphibius. Next base: position 94,725,268 of record NC_052047.1, read on the forward strand.
TACATGGCTTCTCTCTGACTTTACTTTCTTTCTCCTAGCATTCAGTTTAGTTTTTCCCACTTAGCTAAGTTCTGCCTTGCTAAAGGCCAAAGCAGTTTCTTTATTCATTAATCAATAAAAGCAACACATAGACAGAAGGACCTCCCACACTACTGGGGTGTGGTTTCCATCCAAAAACTCCAGACTCTTTGGATATATGGACACCAGTTTTTGTCTGGCTGCTTACTGCGGGCATGGGGTGATGTGAAGGAGGGGAGAGTTGGGAGTTGGTGGGCTCACACTCAGCGGGAGGTGTAGGTAGAGAGGCATTCGGCTAACAGCCATCCTGGAGACTCCAGGCATCTGTTCCTTGAGGGAGACGAAAAGGCAGGTGGCTAGGAGAAAAAATAGATTGTTACTATCGGCCCTATGAATGGGGCTAGCCATGGGAAGGGGTGATTAACAGCCAGAAAGAATGGGATGGAGAAGCGCCCTGGTTGTGGAGAGGAAGGGTGAATGAGTGAGATGAGAGCAGATGTGCCCTTTAAAACCAGATTTCAGTTGCTGGGTAGGTGCGCATTTGAGCCAGGAGAGGTGGTACCAATGGTGAAGTCCCAGGAGCGGGTGCAGGTGCTGGCGTTATCTGGAGGGCCGCCCTCTGTAAGCTGGTCTTGGCCCAGACAGCAGGAGTGACCTGCTTGAAAATGGGTGGGTCAAGACAGGCTCTGGAGACTGTTAGTTTTCACCAGACCAGATTTCTTGATACAGCAGCAGAACTTTCCCCAGGAACCTGCAGGTACCGGTAAGACAGCTGGAATAGATTTACATCTTGGTGTCTTTAGGTTGAAAGGCACGGACATTTTATTTATTATTTATTTATTTGGTTTTTTTTCTTCCAAGACAGGGTTTCACTGTAGCTTTGGAGCCTGTCCTGGAACTTGTTCTGTAGATCAGACTGGCCTCGAACTCATAGAGATCCACCTGTCTCTGCCTCCTGTGGGCTGGGATTAAAGATACATGCTACTACCACCTGCCTGGCAAGGCATGGACATTTTAGAAGACAATTAAAGGAAATGGAAAACTCTGAACCTCTGGAGATACATCTGAAACCTGTTAATCCTGGACTATGGAGCCTGTGAAAGAGGCACACCTATCTGTATTTTTAGTAGGAAACTTAACAAATGAAGTAATGAGCTACCAGTACCTTAAGTCATCAAATGCCATCAGACAGATCTGAGGGGGATAAATAAATGAGTGAAGTGAGACAGCTTTTCCAGTTACCCAGGCAATCCCAAGGTTCTTCGTGGTCTTTGGCAAACGCCAGTCTTAGAAGCAGTACTTGCTTTTAGTTGCTAAACCCAGGAGGCCTGACAGATTTTCCTGTGGGGGTAGGGTTCAGTCTCCCTGTCTTGGAAGGATGAGATGACTGATTCTCCAATGTACTATCGTCTAATTTAGGCAAAGTCCAGGCAGCTGATGGGGTGAAAGGCAGCTTTTTGCTGTGTGGGTGGCTTTGCCATATCCAAAGGCAAGCCAGCCATGCATCTTCTTGGAGGAGCTATAAGGATGCTGCAGGAGCAGGCTTGTCTATCATAAGAAGCTCTTTTGTTTAATGCTATACTTTCGGATCTGTAAAGGCACTTGAGAATCAGGGTACCATTACCTGTCAGGTATATCTAAATTTGACTTGTAAGTTAAATTTAGACATATAGTTTTTCCAATCAGTTACAGCCTTCCAATGTGTAGAGGACTGGTCTCGACAAAAATATTTCTTATCAGGGTAGGGGCATAGGAATAGAAGAAATATAAGTAAGGAATATGAAGACACATAAAAATAATAAGACAGAAATCAGAAAGTATCAGGAGGGCATTCCCGTGACTGAAATCCTGAAATTTCACCTGCATATATTTTTCCACAGCTTTTATACTCAACACAAACAGGGTGTGGGGGGAGAAGGTAACAAAAGACTTTATTAATGTGATACAAAGGATAACTTACACAGTCAATGGCTTTATCACTCTGAAACATCAAATCATTAGCATTCTGTCGCCTAGGTAGCTAAGGTGCTCTAGATCACATATACTAAAGATGGCCCTTCCCTAGGTGACCTTATAGTTATAGTAGAAGGAGCAGAAGTACATTTGCATATCCTGGCCACCCATCAGGATAGCACTGAGCTATCTTAATTTCAAAGAATCAAGTAACCACCTCCTGAGTTAGGAGGTGCAACTGTGCCTGTCAGTCTCCAAACTCTCTGACCGTCAGACAAGATGGAAATCGGCCTTCATTTTTCGGCCTCCACACTGATGTCAGTAGAGGCAAGAATATTAGAAGAAACATTTTAGTAAGCCAAAGTATACTGGAGGCTGAGTGTCTCTTTGGCAGGGCAAGCACACATGGGTCCTCTTACCAAAGATGACAGCTATGCACGCATTTGTATTTTTTCAGATATGTTGTAATCTGGAGTTACAAGTTTGACAAATTTAAAACAAGCACACACACAGGCATAAAACAAGCATATGGTGGCCACATTATTTACACATAAATATTAACAGACAAGCAAATAAAACTTTTTCCCCCAGGAAACTGTGCTAGTTGACCAACTTAAAATTCGTGGAGTAGGCTCACACTCCACCGCCGGTTTACACTGCATGTCTTTTCGCTGCTCCTCTCCCCAGCCTTCGCTGATCGCAATGGAAGAAGAAATTGCTGCACTTGTCATTGACAATGGCTCTGGCTTGTGCAAAGCTGGCTTTGCTGGCTATGATACTCCCAGGGCCCCTGACACCAGGGCGTCATTGACAAGGCCCAGAGCAAGAGAGGTATCCTGGCCCTGCAGTAATCCATCAAGCATGGCATTGTCACCAGCTGGAGAAGATCTGGCATCACACCTTCTACAGTGAACTGTGTGTGGCCTCTGAGGAGGACCCGGCGCTTCTGACTGAGGCCCCACTGAACCGCAAAGTTAACAGAGAGAAGATGACGCAGATAATGTTTGAAACCTTCAATATCCCAAGCCATGTACGTGGCCACATTCAGGCGGTGCTGTCCCTGTATGTATCTGGGTGCACCACCGGCACTGTCACGGACTCTGGTGACGGGGTCACACATACAATGACTATCTATAAGGGCTACGCCCTTCCCCACACCGTCTCTTGTCTGGGTCTTCTGGCTGGCCGGGACCTGACAGACTACCTCATGACGATCCTGACTGAGCAGGGCTACAGCTTCACCAGCACGGCTGAGCGGGAAATTGTGCATGGCATTAAGGAAAAGCTGTGCTATGCTGCTCTGAATTTTGAGCAAGAAATAACTACTGCTGCATCATCCTCTTCCTTGAAGAAGAGCTATGAGCTGCCCGATGGGCAGGTGATCACCATCGGCAATGAGGGATTCCGTTGTTCAGAGGCTCTCTTCCAGCCTTCCTTCCTGGGCATGGAGTCCTATGGCATCCATGAGATTACCTTCAACTCCATCACGAAGTGTGATGTGGACATCAGCAAGGTCCTGCGTACCAACACAATGCTGGTATGACCATGTATCCAGTCATTGCTGACAGGATGCAGATCACAGCCCTAGCACCCAGCACAATGACGATTAAGACCATTGCTCCCCCTGAGCACAAGTACTCAGTCTGGACTGGCGGCTCCATCCTGGTCTCACTGTCCACCTTCTAGCAGATGTGGATCAGCAAGCAGGAGAATGACGAGTTGGGCCCCTCCATCGTCCACCGCAAATGTTTCTGGATGGACTGAGCAGGTGCCAGTTATAAGCTGATTCTGGAGTATCAATTTTCTCTGGCAAATATATACACCTCATGTATGTATTTGAAGCTTGTATCCAATATCAGCACTGGACAGTAGAACTTGTTGCTGATTTTCGACCTTATATTCAAGTTAACTGATCCCTTGGTATATGTTTATACCCTGTGCATCTCTGGATTTAGTCTTTAGTCATGTGGCTCGAGCATGCTGTGGAAGAGAATCCCCCAGCCTGGTGGATCTGTGTGAGCACCGTGCAGTGATCTGCGCTGACTTCCAGGATTTCTCGAGGCTGGCAAAGGTTCCACTTCTTGCCAGTCTGACAGAATGGGAAAGTCCAAGCCTTGGGGTCCAGTTTCTGTTCTGGTGCTTTCCCTCCTGACTGCCATGGGTTGTTACTTGCCTTGAGTTGGGAATGTTCACATTGACACCTGTAAATGTATTCATTCTTTCAATTTATGTAAGGTTTTTTTGTACTCAGTTTAAGAAATGACAAATTTTGGCTTCTTACTGTTGAGAACATTAGGCCCAGAAACATGTCACAGTGTAAAGAAAAACAGAAGTGCTGCAGGAAGAAAAGAGTGGCTCTGTGGGACACCGGCCCCCGAGGGGGACATGGCATACGGGGGTTTTGTTCACTTGTCCTCCGTGTTGGCTGTAGAAGGAGCTGCGGGCAGCTTCCCACTGCCAGGCTCCCAGCTGCCGGCTAGCTTTACCCAAAGTAATTACATGGAAACTGTATTCATTTAAACACTGCCTGGCCTGTTATCGGTAGCCTCTTATTTGTTAACTCTTACACATTCTTTTAACCCATCTAACAATCTGTATCGCCATTTGACCGTGGCTTACTGGCATGAGTTTAACCAGCGTCCATCTCGGAGAGGGGGAATCACGCGTCTACTTGACTCTGCTTCTTTCTCCCAGCATTCTGTTCTCTCTACTCCACCTATCTAAGCTGCTGTCCTATCAAAGACCAAGGCAGTCTCTTTATTTGGCCAATGAAAATAACACATAGACAGAAGACCCACCTACATCAGTTGGCAAAATGTTTGGGTGTTAAGGACGTATGGTGTCAGATAGCCCCAATTAAAAAAGATTTTATAAAAGGCAGCCCAAGGGCGTTTGGGGATCAGGTCTTGAATTGTAGGTGTCCACATCTCATGTCCATGCCAGGACTTGAAGCCTAGTGCAATAACCCAGTGTGGGGAGGCTTTGGGTCAAAAATAACAGAGGGGTGTGGGGAATTCCCTTGAGCAGAACATCATCTGAAAAAGGGGTTCCACGAGACAAGGCAGGTTCTTGTCCTTTTAACAAGTCGGGAGCCTGGCATGGCCACATCTCTGGCAGGACACCCTGAACACTGCAGGAGGCCCTGGGCCTGTGAGGCAATGACTTGGAAAGAACGACTTACCTGGCTGAAGCCGATCTTAGCCTGGTGGAGAGCGGGTGCCGGGTGAAGGGTGCCGGGTGAAGGGTGTTTCCCACCACATGGCCAGGGCTGGTGAGGAAAACAGCTCCTCAATGGACCTCCAGATGAAAAGCTTCTCTGCTGATGCAATAAACCCAATCAGACCAAATCAAACCACAATAGAAAAGGCCAAGTTTAGTAGATACAAATGCTCCTAGATGACTCTCCAGCCCCCAGAGATGGGAAGGAAGACCCAAAAACCACCTGTTTGTTCTCTAGGGGGCAGTTTAAATACCCGGTGGGAGTGGTCCCGAGCATCTTTGGGGAGGGGTTATTGTTTGGTGGGCTTTCTGGGGGGTGGAGTCTGGATTGAGGCAACTCCTAGGAGAGGAGGCTTGGGGTGGAACTTCTACCTGAATAAATAAGATCCCAGAGAGCTGGATTCAGAGGTTCTACAACTGTGTGCCAAGGTCCAGAGGCAGGAGGGTGATGAGCTGAGAGGTCAGGCAGCAAGCAATCAAGTGGAAAATTGAAAATGGGTCAGATCATACTGGTTTGTGGATGTTGGCCCCAAACCTTTTCAGAAAAGCAATAAAGGACCTGGGGAGGTAGGCTGGTCAGTCAATAAAGCGTTTCTTTTTTCTTTCCTTCCTTCCTTTCTTCCTTCCTTCCTTCCTTCCTTCCTTCCTTGCTTTCTTTTTTCTGAGACAGGGTTTCTCTGTATAACAGCCCTGGTTGTCCTGGAACTAGCTCTGTAGACCAGGCTGGCCTTGAACTCCCAGAGATCTGTCTGCATCTGCCTCCTGAGTGCTGAGATTAAAGGTGTGCACCACCACTGCCCGGCATCAGTAAAGTGTTTCTTGAAAGTGCAAGGAACCCTAGAACTCATTTTAAAATGCTGAGTGCAGAGCTGGAGAGATGGTTCAGAGTGCCTGCCACTGTTCCAGAGGATCCCAGTTTGGTTCCAAGCACTCACTCCAGGTGGCTCACGAATGCCTGTATCTCCAGCTGCAGGGGACTCTCACACCCTCCTTTGGCCTCTACTGGCATCACACATGTATTCCCCACTCCACATTCACATAGTTAAAATAGTTCTTAAAGAACGTTGAGCGTGGAGGTGCACATGTGTAATTGGCCTGTCTGAATGGGTAATTCTAAAGACACATGAGTGCTCCCTGCTGGAACCAAAGTATTGAGGTACTCAGAAAACTCAGAACCACCCTAGGAATCCCCACAGGTGGAGCTTGCCTCCTGGAAAAAGACTGACACCTATTTAGTCAGGGGCTTCAAACCAGCTTCCTGGCATCCAGTTTTGAAAGTGCTGGGCAGAAAACTCCATTCCAAGCTCAGCTCCCCCAGGAGTGGCCTCAGTCCAAATTTCACCTCCATGAAAGCCCACCAAATGGTGACACCCCCCCAGGGAGGGTCAAGACCACTCCCACAGGCTATTTAAACTGCCCCTCCAGATAACAAACATGTGGTCTCCCCTTCTCTTGGGTGGTCAGTTTTGGTTTTCCTCCCATTCACTCTGTTTTTTTACTGGGACCACCCGAGAGCACAGGTACCCAATTAAACCTGGGCATCTTTTAATTTGGTTTGATTTGGTCTGATTGGGATTATTTATGTCAGTGGAGAGCTTTGTTGGCAAGAAAATACTTAACATTTGGAGGTACCTTGCATGAGACACTTGGAACTGAGACAGTGACGGGCAGCACCAATGTGGTGGTTGACTCCTTCCTTAGCATTTCTAACCATTTAAAAAATTTAGTTATTTTATGTAAATGAGTGTTGTCTGTGTGTATCTATGTACACGGTTTGTGCCTGGTGCCCACAGAGGCCAGAACAGGATGCCAGGTTCTTCAGAATCTTAGTTACTGGTGGCTGCGAGCCACTGTGTGGGTGCTGGGGACTGAACCCCAGTTCTCTAAAAGAGCAGCTGGTGCTCTAACCACAGAGTGGCTTTTCAAACTCTCCTCTTGTGTGTCTCCTGCCTTCTCTTTAAACCTTTCTGCCGTGTTAGGCTCACCCAAGGATTTAGCAGCAGTGGGGGTCATGGGTATCTGTAGCGTGTCTTTCTCTGTCTGGCCAGTCAGTTCCCAAATAACCACATGGAGACTTATTATTAATTGTGAAAGCTTGGCCAATAGCTTAGGCTTGTTTCTAATTAGATCTTATAACTTAAATTTGCCTGGTGGTGGTGGTGGTGGTGCACACCTTTAATCCCAGCACTCAGGTGGCAGAGGCAGGTGGATCTCTGTGAGTTTGAGGCCAGCCTGGTCTACAAGAGCTAGTTCCAGGACAGGCTCCAAAGCTACAGAGAAACCATGTCTTGAAAACCCTTAAAAATAACTTAAATTCATCCATTTCTGTTAATTTATGTACTGCCACGTGGCTCGTGATGCTTTCTCTGTGTCTCCTTGTGACTCTCCCTTCTGCTTCCCAGCATTCTCTCTGCCGCAAAAATTCTGCCTAGCTTTGAGCATTTAGCACTTTAGTAAACCAACCACAGTGACATATTGGGAGATGTTGGGGGCTGTGGACCCCCGGACCCTGAAAACAACTTGTTTTCCTCTGCTCTGAGCATGAGACCTTGTCTGCAGCTGCTCTGAGCAGAGGCCTGCAGCTGAAAGATCCCGAGAGCCGGGGTGTGGCTAAGGATCCAAATATAAGCTTCCCCTGAGCACAATAAACTTGGCATTCTTGTATCAAGGATGACCTGTGTCCGTGTCTCTCTCTCTCTGTGTCTCTGCCTATGTGTTTTTAAGTTTCCAGCTTAGCTCCTGGTTCATGTACTGACTTGTAGGTGCGCTGGAGCTACAGGCATAGGACAGGCATAGTACCGTATAGATTGTAGTACAGGGACCTTTCGGGTTTTTACATAAAGGATTATTCCACAACAGGTGTCTTTGCCCCTTTTCCCAGTGTGACCACATAGAATTAGTTTTCTCCTTTTCACTACTAATTTGTCTATTTATTTATTTGAGACAGACTCTTACTATGTAGCTCCAGCTGCCTGGACCTTGATTTTTAGAGCAGGCTGACCCAGAACTTGCAGATATCTGCCTGCCTTCACCTCCTCAGGGTTTAAGAGTGTGTGCCACCACTGTCTGGCTAATTTGGCTATTTTAATAGATTTGTTAATGTGCATTGCTGAACCTGGGTTATTGGGGCACAGGTTATGACCCCTAAGACTAGTAGTAAATTGTTGTGATGGGAGCGGCGGGCTGCTTCCTGCCACCCGGCGAGCTTTACCCAAAATAATTACATGGAAACTGTATTCTTTTAAACACTGCCTGGCCCATTAGTTTCAGCCTCTTCTTGGCTAATTCTCACATCTTGCTTTAACCCATATTTAGTAATCTGTGTAGCACCACGAGGTGGTGGCTTACCAGGAAGGCTCTTAGCCTACATCCATCTCGGGTGGAAGAATCATGGCGACTGACTGAGGCGTCTGCCTGACTCTGCTTTCTTTCTCCCACAATTCTGTTCTGTCTACTCCACCTACCTAATTTTCTGTCCTATTAAAGGGCCAAGGCAGTTTCTTTATTAACGAATGAAAGTAACACATAGACAGATGACCCTTCTACATCAATAAATTTAAAATTCCAGTGCTGGGGAGGTAGAGACAGGAGGGGCCCTGGCAGTTCCAGACCTGTAGGAGGTCCTGTCTCGGAGATGAAAGGGAAATGGGACCTGTCATGGCACCTGAGGTTTACTTCTGGCCTCTACATGCACATGTGCATGCACACATATGTACACTCAATATAACACACATGCATAGAGTGATGGTGTGCCAAGCAGATTAGAAGTGTAGTATGCTTGTTGGAGGACTGCCTGGGTTACAAGGCAGGCTTGAAAGGGGTAAACAGGACTGGAGACAGAGACTCATAGAAGAGGAATGTTCTAGAAGAGGGACAGTTGGATGGATAGGTTGCCCGATGTGATGATGGAGAGGCAATGAGTGGATAGCAAGAGAACTAGTTCCCCCCTGTCCCCCCTCCCCACAGGGTTTCTCTGTGTAGCCCTGGCTGTCCTGGACCTCACTCTGTAGATAGACCAGGCTCGCTTCCAACTCAGAGCTCCATTCCAGATATATAGGAGACCTTGTCTCAAAAAAACAAGGGCAGAGTGCTTAGGTTCTGGGTTCCACCCCCTATGCTGGCAAAGAGTGAAGGCATCAAGGAATTTGTTTCGAGAAGAAAATGAGAAGTCACGGGTTGGGGTGTCTGGTAGAAGGAGAAACGAGAATGCCAACCAGATTTTGAGTCACGAGGCCTGTGGTGGTTTCCTGAGAGTTCCCTCTGGCATGAATGGATGTGGTGGCAACACAGCAACTCCCAACACTGGTAGCGCCTAAGGAACTGGAGAGATCCTGCACACAGCTCCTGGGTTTTAGTCATCTTTTGTGGTGGTAAGGGTTGGACTCAGGGCCTCCTGCATGATAGCATGGCAGGTAAGTGCTGGAGTGCTGGCTACCTAACTACGCCCTCTCACTGGGGGATTCTAGGTGGGGCTCTACCCCTGACCATGCCTCCAGCCCCTCACAGGGGGATTCTAGGTGGGGCTCCACACTGGCTACGCCTTCAGTCCTTTCCCTAGGGGCAATTCTAGGTAGGTGCTGTACTGCTAATCCATGTCATCGGATCTTTTTAAATTTAATTTTTATTTTGAAGTAGTGTCTTACTAAGTTGCCCAGACTAGTCTCGAACTTTTCATCCTCCTGGATTATCCTTCTGAGTAGCTGGGATGACCTGGCTTGGACATGGCTCTCCTAAAGGTGCCTTGAAAGGTCTTTTATGTGGAGGGACCCTGCTCCTCCTTGTTGCAGTGAGGCTTGGTCCAGTTGCTGGGGGTGAGAGCAATAACACCAAGGGCACAAAGCATGACTTCCTCCTTTGCTTGTTGATGCCAGCCCATGACAAATCCAAACAGGCTCTGACTTCTGCTTCGTCGGAATCATTGAAGGGTTTATTATTTGTATCTTCCCACCAATGACCGCAGAGGTCAACAGAGACCAAGGACAGGAAGCAAAAGGTGCCTCCTGGGTCCAGGGGCCTTTTGAGAGCTCACTTCTCTGTGAGTCGTATCTTGGGCTTGATCTGTGTGCATCTATGTGTGTGTATCTGTGTGTCTGTGCCTGTATGTGTAACATCTGGGGTGTGTGTGTAATGTCTAGTGTGTATCTGTGGGTATAAAATGCTTGATATGTCTGTGATATGGGGCCTCTGCTGCTCAAGCTTATGCATAGTTCTTGAGGAGCCAGAGAAGTCAGGGAGCTGGCTCAGCGGGTAAAGCGCTCGAGGACCTGGATGTGAATCCCTGTAATAAAAACTGGGCGCAGTGTTGTGTGTCTGTCACCCCTGAGCTGGGGAGGTGGTGATCTGGGACTCAATGGCACCAGGCTAGCAATAGCCAGTCTCCTGGTTCACTCAGGCCTAGCCTCAAAATAGAAAGTTAGGCAGTCTGCCAAGCCCTTCATCACAGCCCTAGGGAGGCAGAGGCAGATGTAGGCAGATCTCTGTGAGTTTGATGCCAGCCTGGTCTACGGAGAGAGTTCCAGGATAGTCAATGCTTCACAGTGAGACCATGTGTCAAAAAACAAAACAAAACAAAAACAACAAAAAATCAACACAAAGTAAGGTAGAGCGTGACAGACGAAGATATGTGGACATTTGACCTGAATGTATGAACACTTCTGCCCACTTACACACGTCACAGACATATCAAGCATTTTATACCCGCAGATACACACTAGACATTACACACACACCCCAGATGTTACACATACAGGCACAGACACACAGAGACACATACATAGACACACACAGACACACACCATACACACACAGACACACAGATACACACACACACAGACACACACAGATGCACACAGACACACACCATACACACAAATAGATACACACACAGATGCATACAGACACACACCATACACACACAGATACACACCATACACACACACCATACATACACAGACACACAGATACACACACACAGACACACACCATACACACACACCATACATACACAGACACACAGATACACACACACAGACACACACCATACACACACACCATACATACACAGACACACAGATACACACACACAGACACACACCATACACACACACCATACATACACAGACACAGATACACACACAGACACACACCATACACACACAGATACACATACAGATGCACACAGACACACACCATACACACACAGATACACATACAGATGCACACAGACACACACCATACACACACATAGATACACACAGATGCATACAGACACACACCATACACACACAGATACACACCATACATACACACACACACACACACACACACACACACACACACACACACACACATACATTCAGTGAGACCTGGAGCCCAGGCCCTCATGCAAGCTGGGAAACCCCCTCTAAGAAGTCCCACCCTCAGTCAAGAGACTACGTTCTGCAAGGCAGTGGTGGCACACGCCTTTAGTTCCAGCACTCGGGAGGCAGAGACAGGCGGATCTCTGTTCCTTCAAGGCCAGCCTGGTCTACAGAGTAAGTTCCAGGACAGGCTCCAAAGCTACAGAGAAACCAACCAACAAAACCAACCAACCAAAGGACCAAACAAAAAAGGGAGCCTATGTTTTGAAAACATGTGTCAATAATCATTCTTTTGTTTCTTTTTCAAGCAGGGTCTTGTGTAGCCCAGGCTGGCCTCTAACTTGCTTGGTTACCTTGTTGAAGATAACCTTGACCTCCTAACTCGTCCTGCCTCCCACCTTCTGAGCCCCACCAAGCTCTGGGTTTATCTGGGGCTGGGGCTGGATCCCAGAGCCTTCTGCATGCAAGGCGGTACAGAATACCAGCCCTTTAAACAGCCACTTCATAAAGGGATGTGAAGCTGGGATCTAACCTGAGCCTTCTGAGGCACTGGAGGGAGGTTTGTAGTAGAGGAACCAGACAGAACCAGACAGAGGATGTGGCAGAGCCTTCTGGCACTCAGTTAAGACACAGTTGACAGGGACATTGGCCCATGCTTGTCATTCAAGAGCAGAGAAGAGCCGAGAGACCACTGCACCCTCAGACTTGCCTCCTGACCCACAAGCCCACAGGGTTGCTCCCTTCTTCAGTCTCAGGGCCCCGGCAGAGTAGGGTCACTGCAGAGCGGCTGCAATGGGGCTGGAGGACAGAACATTGAGCCCCATAGGGTTCTTTCCACAGAATCACAGGCTGCAAAGATGGCTCAGGGGGTAAAGGGCTTGCTCGTGCCAGGGTGAGGACCCATTCTCAGAAGTGACATAGTAAAGCCAGGCACGGTGGCACAGGTCTGTAATTTCAGCCTTGGGGAATCAAGACAAGAGTACCCCTGGGGTCAGCCTATTAGAATCTGAGCTCCAGGTTCTGAGAGAGGATCTGTTTCCACAATCAAGTTGGATCAATGGCAGCTGGGGTTGATCTCTGGCCTTCACACACACACACACACACACACACACACACACACACACGACGGAGAGATTTAATGGGACATTCCAGTGGTAACACATATCTGTCATCCTAGGACTCAAAAGGCTGAGGCAGAGTGTTAGAGAGTGGGGGTTGGGGTGAGGGGGTAGGGTGGAGGGTGTGAGGTGGGGGGGTGAGACGGCTCAGCAGGTAAAAGCACTACCAGCCACGCCTGATGGTCTGAGTTTAGTTCCTTGGAACTACATGGTACAAGAGATAACTGCCCTTCGTGAGCTGTCCTCTGACCCCCATATGTGTGCCACGACAATAGTGCACACACGTGCACAGAGTCTGAGGCAGGAGGATCTATGGGAGTGTGGAGACACCCTGGGTTGCACAATGAAACCTTGTTCCAGTAACAACAAATAATACAAATGTAACAAAATAATAAACTAAAACAGTAACCTAAAAGACTAGGAGATTTACCCTGCCGATCTCATGAATCAGTTCTCTGTCAGCTGTTTGGAGACAGTGTCTCCTGCAGCCAAGGTTGATGTGGAAGTGACTCCTGAACCCCCTGCCTCCATCTTGGATGATAGGGGTGCACCACTGTGCCTGGTTTATGAGGTGCTGGGGAGGAAACCTGAGGCAGGGGCTTGAGCCTGCTGCGTGAGCGCTCTGTCTACCGACTGCCATTTACAGCTCCAGGGGCAAATGATGTTTCACTGTGCAGACAGACAACGGTTCACCTTCCCTCCCCTGAGGATGGACTTGGGGTCGTTCCCAGGTCTTTCCTGTGAATGAACTCTATAGCCGTCTCTCATGAGTGTCTCCCTAAACAATGTCCATTTCTCCCAAGGCCGGGAGGTTGTTTGTGTTTTCTGAGACAGGGTTTCTCTGTGTAACAGAACTGCTCAGTAGACCAGGCTGGCCTTGAACTCACAGAGATCTGCCTTCCTGGGATTAAAGGTGTGTGCCACCACAGCCCCACTGAAGTTTTGGTTTTTGATCTTTTTGTAACTCAGACTGGCCTCAAGCTTGAAGCAATCCTCTTGCCTCAGCCTCCCAAATATTGAGGAAGTGAAATCACTGGCTCACTATTTGTACACATATAATTTTCTAAGATTAAAACTGTGATTTTTTCCTTTTTGTTTTTACAAACTGAGATTTATTTTAATAACTTTTTATTTTTATTTTTTTAGCTTTTTTGGGTCAAGACAGGGTTTCTTTGTAGTCTGTCCTGAATTCACTCTGTAGACCAGACTAGCCTCACAGAGGCCTCCCAAGTGCTGGGATTAAAGGTGGATGCCACCACCACCCAATTTAGGTCTGGAGAAAGGGCTCAGTGTTAAATCATTGGCTGCTCTTGCTGAGGACCCAAGTTTGGGACCCAGCACCCATTATTGGCTCACAGTGGCCTATAACTCCAGCTCCAGGGTATCCAATGCCCTCTTCTGGCCCCATGAGTACTGTGCCCACACATGCATGTACCCCCACATAGATAAACATATACACACGAAAGAAAGGAATATGAATCTTAAAAAATGAATCAGAAACTAAAACACGTGCACAACATTTGTGAGTCACAAAGCCTCAGTTGCCGGCATTATTACTCTATGATACAGTGAACCTGTATATTTTGTTATTAAAGTTTTTATTGTGATAGAATCCATGCAGTGTGACATTTCCCATGTTTTCCTTATTGCTGGAATGGCAGGCACCTATCCCGGTTCCTGGCTTCAACTTTTCTCATCGCAATCGTATTTTTGCTTGAGTATTTGAGACAGGGACTCATGCATACCATGCTCATCTCCAAACCCTTGATCCTCCTGCCTCAGCATCCCCAGTGCTACCCGAATCACTTACAGATTCTAAGTGATGTGTTTCTTTATTGGGTGTGTTCACACACACCTCCACAGTGTTCATGTGGAGGTTAGAGGACAACTTTCACAAGCTGCTTCTCTCCTCTACCATGTGGGTGTCAGGGATCAAACTCAAGGTTGTCAGCCTTGGCTGCAAGCGCCTTTCCTAGCTGAGCCCTCTCACTGGCCCTTCATCGATATGTTTGATAGTGTTCAGCTTCGTTCAGTGGCTCTTGAGTTCTTCACCGCATCTGCCACAACTGCATATCTTATTTATTTGTTTGTTTGTTTGTTTATTTATTTATTCTCCGAGACAGGGTTTCTCTGTAGCTTTGGAGCCTGTCCCGGAACTACCTCTTGTAGACAAGGCTGGCCTCCAACTCACAGAGATCCGCCTGCCTCTGCCTCCCGAGAACTGGGATTGAAGGTGTGCACCACCGCCGCTCAGCTTACAACTGCCTATCTTTAGAACCTTTTGATTGCACTGTGTTTGGAAGGGGGGTGAACGCTTGCCATACCAGTCCTAGGGACAGGACGGACAAAGGATCAGGAGTTCAAGGTCATCTCTGGCTCCAGAGTGGGTTTGAGGCCTGCCTGGACTCTATGGGACCCTGCCTCAAAAGCCAAAACAACAGAACAGCGCTCCCCCCCAATCCTATGCTGTTCCAGATGGCACTCATTCTTTAGGGATGCATTTTTGGGGGCATGATTAGGGACTGTGAAGGTCTAAGCCTGACATCTGATAGAACATTCTCTTCCTCTCACGCCTTGCTGCGTCCCCCCTCCGCCCCCTGTAAAACCCGAGCTTTAGTAGCAGCGGAAGGAAGAGGTCTTGGTAACCCCACTGTGGTCAAGGAGGGCCCTGGTTGGGTAATGTCTCATTCTGTGAGGTGGTCTGGAGAACTTCTTGTCTCTGATGTCACTGGAGGGGACCACTCTGAGGGGCTAGCACGAGGACCTTGGTTTGAATCCCCAGCACCCATCAGAAAAGCCTGCACCCCTAGCATTGGTGGGACAGAGACAGGATGCTGAGAGCTCACTGAGTCCAGCATTGGTGGCACAGAGACGGGGTGCTGAGAGCTCGCTGATGCCAGCAGAGCTGACCCGGCGACTCCTGGTTCTCGAGAGACCATGTCTGGGAAACAAGACAGAGCATGAAGAGGACGATACCGACTCCTGCTCCCATCTCCATGTGAGGGTGCATGGCCACACCCACATGCACACTCACGTGGATGCACACACAGTCACATACGCTCATTCACACACTCATGTATACACACAAAACACTTACATACATACATAGATACATCACAGACATACACTCACACACATGCACACATAGACTCACATACACTCACTCACACACATACACACACTTAGTCACACAATTAATGTATCCCCACACACACTTACACACACATGAAGGCACCACAGACACACACATGCACACACAGACTCACATATACTCACAGTCATATATAAACATACACATGAATGCAGCACACACATATACACACACGCATGAATGCATCACACACATATGCACACATAGACTCACATACAGTCACTCACACACATCAATGTAACCCCCCACACTTACACACACGAATGCACCACAGATACACACACAGATGAATGCATCACATGCACACACACTTACACATACATGAACACACCACAGGTACATACTCACACACCTATGCACACAGAGACTCATACACACTCACATCACATACACACACTCACATGCATACTCACACATATATACACACATATATACACTCACATGTACATATGTGTACTCACACACATACACTCATACATGTGCAGTATATACACTTAGTAACACATACACACACACACACGAGTTCAGAAGTAAAGTGAGGGTGGTGGTGGCACACGCCTTTAATCCCAGCACTCGGGAGGCAGAGGCAGGCGGATCTCTTTGAGTTCGAGACCAGCCTGGTCTACAAGAGCTAGTTCCAGAACAGGCTCCAAAACCACAGAGAAACCCTGTCTCGAAAAAAAAAAAAAGAAGTAAAGTGAGCCATCAAGAGTTTAATAAGCAGAGGGCTGGGACGATGACTCAGTAGTGAAAAGGCAATGGAGTCCAGATCCAGCCTCGGGGAACAAGCTGGGCATCCCACAGCAGCAGTAGCGGCTGGGCGTCCCTGCAGCAGCGGTAACGGCAGCTCTGCATGAGCCGCAGGTTCAGTAGAGACCCTGCCTCAAAGGAGCAATGTGGAGAGCAATGAGAGAGAGGCTGTGGCTCGGTACTGGCCTAGCCCATCGTGGACTTCCACCGTGCTCACCTTGCACAGCGGCTGCTCGGAAACTGTCGGCAAGAAGTTCTGGAGAAGGCTGGAGTGTGTGCCCAGCCTCCCGAATGGAAAGATGCCCTGGATGTAGTGGCACTGCCCGGCAGCAAGGAAAAAGGAGGAAAGGGAAGTTCAAAGATGCACGTGCCTGAGCCCCTGTTGAACTTGCGTGAGTGCATGCGAGTGGAAGTGTGTGTGAGTGTGTGTGAGTGCACACGAGGGAAACTGTGTGAGTGTGCACGGGAGTGTGAGTGTGCATGAGTGTGAGTGTGTGAGTGCATGTGAGTGAAAGTGTATGGGTGTCTGAGTGCACATGTATGAATGCATGTGTGTGAGTGCTTGTGTGTGAGTGTGTGATTGTGTGAGAGCCTGTGAGTATGTGAGTTCATGTGTGAGTCTGTGTGTGAACATGTGAATGCCTGTGAGCGTGAGTGCTCGTATGTGTAAGTTCATGTGTCAGAGTGAGTACATGTGAGTGTGAGTGCGTGTGTGTACAGGAGGCGTACATCATCTTGTGGCAGTTAGGAGAGCTCCGGGTGTCAGCCTTCGCTTTCTGCATTATTCGAGTCAGGGTCTCAGGGTCCCTGTTTCTGTCTTGCTCATGGCAGGAGGTTGCCCCGGAGCATCATGGGATTTCCTAGTCATCCCCCTCCCCCCAGGAGGAATGAGACTGGCTCTGGCTGTGTGTGCCTGCTGGGACCCTGGACTCTGATCTGCCAGGCTGCACAGCATGCGCTTTATCCACTGAGCCATCACCCGAGCGGAGAATGTGCGTTTTCACATTGCCTGTGGACCTGTGACTCCAGGATATTCAGCCTTTGAGTGGGGGCTGGTTCCTCAGGTTCTTCATGGAGGCTTCCAGGCGTCAGCTCCAGGCTGAGGTTGTGCCATAGAAGCCCTGCTCATTCAGAGACTCCTCACCGGGTGGTGGTGGCTCACACCTTTAATCCCAGCAGAGGCAGAGGTAGCGGATATCTGTGAGTTCAAGGCCAGCCTGGTCTACAGAGCGAGTTCCAGGACAACCAATGCTGCATAGTGAGACGGCGTCTGAAATAAATACATTGTATACATGTATGAAATTATATCTGAATACATGTATAAATAAATGAACAAAGCTGTCCCACAGTTCTCTCAGACTTGGACACAAAATGTGGCAACTGTGTGTGCTCTGGCGCTGTTTGTCAGAGAGCAGGGGACGGGAAGCAGAAGCTCTTCAGTGAAGTGTTTGGAGGGTCACCGATAACTTGCAGACCTGGGTAGGAAGGACGCTGGCTCAGGCTGGAGGACTGCAGCCATGCAAGCATCAGGTCTGCCTACGAGTTATGGCTGAGTTTCCTGTCCGTGGGGAGACAGCCTGGAGCCCCCATTCTACATTCTGTGACCGAGCTGGCGTGTAACTTACTTGCTCACGGCTGTGACAGCAGACCTGACAGAGGGCAGTGTAAGGAAGAAATAGTTTGATTAGAACATAGTTTGGCGCTGTGAGGTGGTGGCACACGGCTTTATTCTCAGCACTCGGGAGGCAGAGGAAGACCTCTGTGAGTTCGAGGCCAGCCTGGTCTACATAGTGAGTTCCAGGCTAGCCAGGGCTAAAAAGAGAAATCCTGCCTCAGAAGACCAAAAGCAAAGCAAAGCAAAGCAAAACAAAACAAATAAACAAAAAAACCAAAACAGTTTGGCAGAGGACAGGTGAGAGGGCTCAGTGGGTAAAAGAGCCTGATCCCAAGCCGGACCACCCAAATTCTATCCCAGCCACCCCGTGGGTGAAAGGAGAGAGCCCGCTCTGAGAGATTGTCCTCTAACTTCCATGAGTGCCGTGGCATACACACTCCTACCACCGCCACTTCCAAGTAAATAGTACAGGTAATAAAAAGAAAAGTTTACAAAGCTGGCTGCGGTGCCCGGTGTCTACAATCCCAGTACCGGGAGACAGACACCTAGCTTGGCAGCCTGGAATAAATGGTGACCTCAGGGTTCAGAGAGTCTGTCTCAAAAGCTGAAGTGCGGCTGGGACCTCAGCTGGCCCAGCGTGTGTGGGTCCCTCAGTTCACCTCTCAGCACTGAACACACAAAAAGAAATGAGAAGTAAAAAAATAAGGCAGAGAATGACTGAGAAAGATGCCTATGTTGACTCTGGGGTCCATAGGCACATACACACATGTGCATACACTTCTGGGAACACACACACACACACACACACACACACACAAATTATCAGGAAAGTATATTCCCCACCCTCTTTCTTCCAACCATGGTCTCATTATGTAGTCTAGGTTGACCTCAAGTTCATGATCCTGCTGCCTCAGCCTCTTGAGTGCTGGGATGGTGGCCATGCTCCACATGACTCCACCATGACTCATAACCTCAGTGTTTTGAGTATCCCCCACTCTCTGCACACACAGCCCCTGGACCTCAATCTGAACCTTGCCTTGCCACTGTCAGCAGCCACAAATAGGCCTTTAATTCTATTTATTTATTTATCTAGGCAGTCTCACCATGTAGCCTTGGCTGGCCTGGAACTTTCTATGTAGACCAAATTGACTTTGAACTCACAGAGATCCTCCTGTCTCAGCTTCTTGAATGCTGGGATTAAAGCTGGACACCATCATGATGCTAGTATGGGCCAGTTTTATTTTTTATAATATGCAAAATACCCCCAAACTTGCAATATGTTCCTTAGTGTTTTGTGGGACTTCAGACATTGTCAAATCACATTTGAACGTGTAGAGTCTTCTGGGGACTGAAGACACCGGCTGGAGCTTTTCACCAACTAGATCAGTACTTCTCAAGCCATGGGTTGTTACCCCAGGGACTGAATGCCCCTTTCTGAGGGGTTGAATATCAGATATCCTGCATGTCAGATATTTCCATCACGACTCATAACAGTAGCAAAGATACTGTTATTAAGTAACAATGAAAATAATTTTATGGTTGGGGGGTCACCATACCATGAGGAACTGTATTAAGGGGTCTCAGTGTCATGAGGGTTGAGAACCACTACTCTGGGGAGTGCTCCCTGTCTCTCTCACCTGTCCACCTTGCCTGAAGTCCAATTTATATTTATATACCATTTATACTGCAACCCAGCAACCTGTAAGAATCCTCCAGAAAGCTGGCTATGGTGACCCTAGCACTTAGGAAGATGAACCTGAAGGATTATTAACTCAGCACAAGCCTGGGTTGCAAACTGAGGCTTCACATCAAAAGTAAAATCATGCAAATTTTTTTCTCTAGTGTTGAGCATACATCACCCTGATGACTTGGAATGATTTCAAGTCTGACTTAGGCAGGGTTTCTATTGCTGTGATGAAACACCACGACCAAAACAACGTGGGGAGGGAAGGGTTTCTCACGCTTCCACATCGCAGTCCGTCAGTGAAAGAAGTCAGGGCAGGAACACACACAGGGCAGGAACCTGGAGGAGCGGGTGCAGAGGCCATGGAGGGTGCTGCTTACTGGCTTGCTCAGCCTGCTTTCTTACAGAACCCAGGACCAGCAGCCCAGGGATGGCACCACCCACCAGAGCAGGACCCTCCTCATCAATCACTAATTTGAAAAATGTCCTACAGGCTTGCCTAGAATCCCCCAGTGAGGGGCTGGGGCGTGGTCAGGGTGGAGCCCCACCTGGACTCCCCCAGTGAGGGGATGGGATGTGGTCAGGGTGAGGAACATTTGCCTAGAATACAGGAAGCTCTGGGTACTTTCTCTAGTACCACACATTTAAATAAAATCCCAAAGAACCAAAGGCAAAAGTCTATAAGCATTGCAGGCAATTTTTTTTTTTTATGGAGAGCAGGGAGGCAGAGAGGAGCTGGTTGCAAGGAAGGGTCAAGCAGTGGGGGTAGCCAATCAACATTAGGATATTTTATCTAGATGGCATATGTCAGTCGTTCCCACAGGGAGATGTGCCAGTGGGTAGGGTTCTGGGAAAATTAATTCATGTCTATGGTTGTGTGTGTGTGTGTGTGTGTGTGTGTGTGTGTGTGTATGTATGTGTCTGAGATGCAGTTCATCTCAAAACACAGTGTTTTGAGGCAAATATTAGGAAACTGGGAGATCTAGATCAGACTTCGCGTAGGGCCAACACGGCCACACCCTGATTCTCAGGGAAGTCACATGGGAAAGAACCATTTTCTAGAACACACATGGTGAAAGGATTACTTGAGGGCTAATTCTGCCAACTCACCGTGAGTCTGGAGGGAAGAGAGCTGCAGGAGCAGAGGGAAGGCCCTGCTGAGGGAGGGATGAGCTTTTGATGCCAGCAACTCAGAGGCGTGGAAGAAAAATCTCATAAATGTTATTAGATTTGTCTGCAGTTTTGGAGAGCAGAGATCAAAAGGAGGGTTCGGCTGGGAACACGACAGTGCTGCCATGTGGCTTAAGAAAAGTACGTGTATGTGTAACCACAGCCATCTGGTATTTGACAAAGATGCCAAAAACATACACTGGAGAAAAGAAAGCATCTTCCACAAACTGTGCTGGTAAAGCTGCTCCTGTATGCAGAAGCATGAAATCAGACCCATAGTCATCTCCTTAAACTAATTTCATACTCAGACCCCAAGCCTGAAATCTGAGACTCCGAACTGCTTAGGAGGAAACATAGGTGGTGCCCTACATGATGCAGGGGCAGGAAAAGAGTCCTGACCAGGAGTTAAGGCCAAAATTGGCAAGCAAGATCTCATAAAACCAAAAAGTTTCTGTGTAGTGGCATTTCAATTGTATTTTAATAACTAAAGACTGCCTGAAAATCTGAGAGGAAAACAGTCGTAGTGGTCAGCCTTACAGACCAGATTATGGTAACATACACCTTTAATCCCAGTAGCCACAATGACAGGCACCTTTGATCCCTGTAGCCACACTAGTTGCCATAGAATCTGGGCAGTGAATACCTTTAATCATGGTGGTGCAGTCTTTAATCCCAGCCCTGGAGAGGATTATAGAACAGCTCTCAATACACAGTCTCATTGTGAGATTCTGGGACGCAGGATTGCCATTTTGGACTGAGGTCGAAGTAAGAGCCAGTGGCTGGCTGTTTTGCTTTTCAAATCTTCAGACTGAACCCCAATTTCTGACCCTGAGTTTTTATTAATTATGCTTCATTTCTGCAGAGCTAAAGAAAAAATCAACTGGAGGAGGAAGAAACACACAGTGTGGGAGGGTCTTCACCAGCTCCACATCTGACGAAAGATTAATATCCAGAATATGTGTAGAGGAAGAAAATAGAGAGAGGGAGGAGGAGAAGGAGAGAGAGAAAGAGAGAGAGAGAGAGGGAGAGAAAGCAAGAGAAAGAGAGAGAGAAAGAGAGAGAAAGGGAGAAAGACAAAGAGAAAGAGAGAGATACAGAAAGGGAGAAAGAGAGAGAGAAAGGGAAGAAGGGAGAGAGAACGAGAGAGAGAGAGAGAGAGAGAGAGAGAGAGAGAGAGAGAGAGAGAGAGAGAGAGAGAGAGAAAGAGAGAGAAAGGGGCAGTTGAAAAATGTGCTAAGGGCCGGGCGGTGGTGGCGCATGCCTTTAATCCCAGCACTTGGGAGGCAGAGGCAGGTGGATCTCTGTGAGTTTGAGGCCAGCCTGCTCTACAGAGTAAGTTCCAGGACATGTTCCAAAGCCACAGAGAATCTTTGTCTCAAAAAAACCCAAAAAAAAAAGAAAAAAAAAGAAAAGAAAAAAAGAAAAATGTGCTAAGGATGTAAACAGAAAATTCTCAACAGAAGAAATGTATTTATATCCAATCCAATGTAAAACATTTAAACTAGTAGTTGCTTTTTAAAAGTAGATTAAATAATCTACCTTTTTATCTCATCATATCTATATCTTCCCTTTTTCTTTTCAGAATAAATTAAATAATCTACCCTTTTATCCTAGCATATTTGTATCCCACTTTTTTCAAAACAAGAACTTTGTTCCTAATCTCCTTTGTTCAACTTTCCTCTTGACCATTACCAATAACAACTTATATCCAACCCCCTAAACAATGACAAATATCCATAATCCAATGAAAGATAAAAAACCACTCAACCCACCTCTTGGGAATGTGGGTGTCATGTTCTTAAATTTACTTCCTGCTGCCTGGTGTGATGGCATATTTAGGGGGTCCTTAATAGAAATGGTGTGAGACCATGGTCTGTATTCGGTCAATTAGATTTTAAATAAACGCTGATTGGCCAGTTGCCAGGCAGGAAGTATAGGTGGGACAACCAGACAGGAAGTAGAGGTGGGTCAAGGAGAACAGGAGAATTCTGGGAAGACAACACAGTTGTGGGGCCAGACACAGAAGAAGCAAGATGTGACTGCCTTGCTGAAAAAGGTACCGAGCCATGTGGCTAACATATACTAGAATAATGGGCTAATATAAGTTATAAGATTTAATAAGAAGCCTGAGCTAATGGGCCAATCAGTTTATAGTTAATGTAGACCTCTGTGTGATTTCTTTGGAACTTAATGACTGCAGGAACTGAGCAGGACAGAAACCCCAACAACACAGAAACCTTTGGGTTAATTGTCAAGTACTGGGAAAGTTAGCTGTATCATTTCTTGTCCAGTCTCTGTATGGTGGAAAGTGCAGGATTTGCCTTACGTCCTGGCTAGAATAGTCTGTTAGGCTGGTTCATCTCAGCTAGCCACTTCGAAATTGTTCTAAGCAGTTTGTAGTTCAAACAGAATAGTGTTGCTATCATAGCCCTGGAGGAAGCTTTATTGTGGGTCCCCGTCCTCCTTTTGGAGACTTCAAAGGTCATTGTTAGGTGTGCTCATGGTTCACTGCAGAGAACTGATAGAGACTCAAACCCAAAATCATGTACAGAAAGGCAGATGAAACCTTTTTCTAGAATTCATATTCAATATGACTTTTAATATCATGACAAAAATTTAATATATTTATGTGACATATATGTATGTATATATATGTACATATTAAGAAAAGCTATTAAAGAGTCAATATAAAATCAAAGGATTATAAGGTGAGTGACAATAAAGCAGCCCTTAAATATTTGTTCTCTTCTGTCCCATGTCAGGTGGCTCTTCTGACATGAGACAGAGATTTTGGATTTCACTTTAATAAGCATGCTTGGGTTTAGAGAAGGAGAGAGCCATACTTCAACTCCAAAGCCAGCTTTCATCTTTAATTGGACTGGGACTACAAAAAGACCATTTGTATTATATGTCTGTAGAGAATAACTGAAACAAATATTTGGGAAGATTTATGAAATTTTACCCTGTTGGAAATGGGATATACCAATAGGCCAATTTACTCCTTTTATGGAGATTTTTTTCCTGGATGATTTGTCTTTTTTATTCAGATTTATCATTTATCCAGTGATCTTCAGATTCTTTAGCTGGATACCTTTATCCTCCAGAAGAGACAGAAAAAAAAAAACCCTAATTTTGGGGAGATTCTCTTTTGGCTAGTTATTATCTGATCAAATGAAAAACATTTGTTAGTTTTATAGGTTAGTTTAGATTAAACAGCCCTGATGTTTGAAGAACTATCATCTCTTCTAATTAAGAGGTGTCTCTTGTTCAAATCAAGTCTTTATCAATTTTGATGGTATCCATAGTTTTATTTCTCCTATGGAAACAAAAGTAAAACCAGTTCCCCAATGTAACACATATCCTGGTTTCTGTTCTGTGGTCAGTACATCTTTAAAGTAGATTGGTTGATTTAATTCTGTAGTTTTTTATATTATCTAATGTCTGTCTGCAGTTGTTACTCCTTTCTCATTAGCATTTAAAAATTCAAAGTTAATAAAGCATAGTGCAATCAATTTATGGGGGTATTTATTATTTTTTTCTGTTTATTTAACATATCCCTTAGAGTTCAATTTGCTCTTTCTATAACTGCCTGCCCTGAAGGATTATGTGGTATACCTGTAATATGCTTTATATTATAATAGGCAAAAATTCTGTTTCATATTCTTAGAGACATATGCTGGAGCATTGTCTGTCTTTATTTGTGCAGTATACCCATGATGGCCATAATTTCTAGCAAATGTGTGATTACCAAATCATCCTTTTCCAAACTCAAAACAGCTGCCCATTGAAAATCTGAATAGGTATCAATGATGTGGTGAACATATTGTGGTTTTCCAGATTCTACAAAATGGAACACATTTATCTGCCAGATTCCATTCCTCTGAGTACCCTTTGGGTTACTTCCTGCAGGTAGTGGTGTTTGCTTGTATAAAGAACAAGTAGGACATTTTCTTATAATTTCCTTGACTTGTTGTCATGTAATGGAAAAGTCTTTTTTTAAGCCTTTGCTATTGATATAATGTTTTTATGAAATTCTGAGTCCTTCAGCACATTTCCAATCAATAACTGATCAATTTTTGCATCACCTTGTGCTAGAGGATCTGGAAAACCATATGGGATTGGATGTGTGTTACATATATGGGATGATTCTTATTCCTGATTATATCTTGTTACTGAATAAACAATAAAGTCAATTCTGTATCATCTTGTATAAATTTAGTGGTTCCAATATGCAAAACAACTCTATCTGCATGTTACCAATCAGTAACTATGTTGAGAGTTTCTTTAAAATCCCTTAGTATCATGAGAATAGCATACAATTCTGACTTTTGGACAAAATAAGAAGGGATTTGATCCATTTTAGTTAAATTTTCTGATTTATTTGCATCAGTATAGAATGTAGAGGATTCAGTTATTGGTGTGTCCCATATAATGTAAGGAAGGATCCAATTAGTTCTCTTTATAAGTTGAATTCTCTTACATTTGGGATAGTTGTTGTTAATCTCTCCCAACAATTTACTACAACCTCTTTGCCAGGGTTCCCTTTCTTCCTGTAATTTGTCAGTTTCATCATTATTGAATGGTACTGTAATTTCTTCTGGGTCTATTCCTGCTAAGTCTTGATTTTCTTTTTAGAATTAACTCAGAGACCTTTTTCACATAAGTTTTTAACTTTTTACTCAGTTTATGTGGTACAAGATCCATTCTAAAATAATATCTTCCCTCTGCATTAAAATTCCTGTAGGAAAATGTTTGGAGGAGCCTATGACCAGAATGCAGTTAAGCTTCAGATCCACAATCCACATGTGTCTTCTGTAATTTCTCTTCAAGCAAAGCCAATTCTCTCTCAGCTTCACCCGATAATTCCCTGGGACTATTTAAGTCCTTGCCACCATCTAAGGTTTTGTTTAAATTAATCAGCTCATCAGATTTTATCCCAATAATATGCTGTAGATGGGGGCTATCTCATAGCCACTTTTGGAAGTCACTAAGAGTCTGTAAACCAGCCCTCCTAATTTGCCCCTTTTGGAGTCTAATTTTTTGTAAACCTATTTTATAGCTTAAATAATTAATAGAATCTTCTCTTTGTATTTTTTAGGAGCAATTTGTAATCGCCAACAAGGCAAAAATTTCTTCTTCAAACATTCTTTCTAAAGTATCTCCATTTGAATCAGATAGCAAAATGTCATCTAAGAAATAGTAAACTATAGATTCAGGAAATTGCTTACATATCATTTCCAATGACTGACTTATAAAATATTGGCACAGGGTGGGACTACTTTACATTCCCTGTGGGAAACTCTTCTATTGATATCTCCTAGCAGGCTGAGAATTATTATAAGTAGGCACTGTGAAGGCAAATTTTTCCGTGTATTTTTCTTTTTCTTTTCTTTTCTTTTCTTTTTTTTGGTTTTTGAGACAGGGTTTCTCTGTAGCTTTTGGAGCCTGTCCTGGAACTAGCTCTTTTAGACCAGGCTGGCCTCGAACCCACAGAGATCCACCTGCCTCTGCCTCCCGAGTGCTGGTGATTAAAGGTGTGCGCCACCACCACCCGGCCCGTGTATTTTTCTTATAAAGGTACAGTGAAAAAACAATCTTTTAAATCAATAACTATAAGAGCCCATCCTTTAGACAATAGAGAAGGCAAAGGAATGTTGGGCTGTAGAGAGCTGAATCACCTTGTTAACAGCTCTTACATCTGTTGCCATTTTTGGCATTCTTACATCTGTTCTCCATTTTTCAGATTTCTTTTTAACAACAAATACAGGAAAATTCCAAGGTCTTGTGGATTCTTCAATATACTGACCATCTAGTTGCTCCTGTGCCAGGTGTTCTAAAGTCTGCAGTTTCTCTATTGCTAAAGGCCATTGCTGAACCCATACAGGTTTGTCTGTCAACCATTTAAAGGTAGGGCTGCTGGTGCCTCTGAAATATCAGCAGCTGCTGTGCTCTGTTGTCAGTCTGAACGGTTGGTGGCTGGTCTTTATAATATCTTATAATATTTTTCTCAGAAACATCCATTAATTTATGGTTTGTTTATAAAATTGGGGTGATGTTAATCTGAGTATTCCATTGCTGTAACAAATCATGTCCACACAAATTCATTGCTATGTTAGCCACATATGGTTTTAATATTCCTCTCTGTGCCTCTGGCCTAAACATTTGAACCACCTTGTGCTTTGCTTTACCTGAGATAAAGTTTCGATCCCTGAAAAGTGAGCACTTACATCCTGAAGAGGATTTGGATGCCAAGATTCTGATGAAGTTGTTGTTACATCCACACCTGTGTCTACCAGACCTTCAATGACAGCGTCATTTATTCGTACTCTTAATTTTGGAGTTTGTTCATTTATAAAAGTTAGCCAAAATATCTGCCTTATGGTTTTTTTTTCCTGAATTTTTTGTTCTCTCTTCTATGGCTGTTTTATTATCCAGAGCAGTATGGTTTCTTACAATAGGCATGAAGTTCTTTCCTTGCTCTGGGAAGGAGTTTTCTCTACAATGGCAGGAGACAACTGACCTGGATTTGGGGCCTGCGCCTGTGAGAGGACCCTCAAAGAGTTTCCTGACCGCTAAGGATTACCTTGACTATTCCTTGTTGTTAGTCCAGTGCCTGCCTTTGCCACACCTTCTGCATAATCCAGAAGGGAGGGGCATTCTGAATGGATTATTCTTAGAAAAAAAATTGTTTCTAGTAATGCCCTGTCTACAGTCCCTTTTAAGGTGACCTTGTTTCCAACAATTATCACACACTTGACATTTTGATTTTCCTCAAACCTCTGAATGTAGCCTCTTCTATCTATGCATCATCATTGTTAAGAGATTCAATATTAATTGTATCTTGAATCCATTTATTCAAAGGTGCTGACCTTGCCTTTAATGGCCTAACTACCCTTTTGTGTAGAGAACTGGCATTTTTGAAAGCCAGACATTCAATTATTATTTGTCTAGCTTTTGAATTTGGTATCATTCTGTTCACTGCTGTGGCTAATCTTTGTAAGAAATCAGTGAAGGTTTCTTTGGGCCCTGTATGACTTTAGTAAATGATTCAATCTTCTCTCCTACTTCTTCAGTTCTGTCCCAAGCATTCAAAGCTGTTGCACGGCATGAAGCCAGGATGTGGCTATCACATGGAGATTGCCTTTCTACACTAGCATAAGTTTCTTCTCCAAGAATTTTATTTTTGGAGATTTTCTTTTTTTCTTTTTTGTTTTTTCGAAACAGGGTTTCTCTGTAGCTTTGGAGCCTGTCCTGGAACTAACTGTGTAGACTAAGCTAGTCTCAAACTCACTCTCAAACTCACCTGCCTCTGCCTCTGCCTCCTGAATGCTGGGATTAAAGGCGTGTGCCACCACCGCTTGGCCAGGAGATTTTTAAATCTCTAGTTTTATTCTGCTGTTCAATAGTGTTAGCCTCATCTCTGAACCAGTTTCTCCATTGTAATTGTGGACCAGGCTCTAAAACACGTTTAATCAACTCTATCCAGTCACTAGGGACAATTACAAACTGCCCATGAGTTTAACATTTGCTTCACAAAAGGTGAAAGCATGCCATGTGAGACTATTGCTTCCTTGAATCTCCTTAAATCTAACATTGGCACAGGAGTCCAGTTACCTATAACAGAGCCTTTGCCATTTGGCAATTCCTGTAAGTTTACTGGATATATTAATGTTGGTTGTCTGAAAACCTTTGACTGTTCCTCTCTATTCTTATAACGCAATCCTGAAATTGGTTCTCTGTTGGCCCGGCTGCCTAGACTTGAAATACTCACACAAAACTGTATTATTTAAATTATCGCCTGGCCTATTAGCTTATGCATATTTATATCTAGCTTTTACATCTCAAATTAACCCATTTCTATTAATCTGTGTATCACCACATGGTTGTGGCCTACTGGTAAGTTTTTGTCCGGCATCTGGTGTCTGTCTTCTGCAGTGGCTACGTGGCTTCTCCCAGACTCCACCTTCTTTCCTCCTCTATATGCTTGGAATTCCTGCCTAGCTCTGGAGTCAGCACACAGCCATAGTTCATCCTGTGTGTGTGACAGACACGTTTTGTTGCCCTGTGTGAATCTTGTCTGGGAGTTTCCCCTGGAAACAAACCTAATGCAAAACTTGGTTTATAGGAAACCGGGAAAACCATGCTACCTCATGAATCAGGTATTTGCACTTGGCATTGTATTTTTGGAAGCTTCATTCAGTCTGTTTTGAGATATGGAAATCAACTAGCTAAAGTGTAAACACAGGAAAAAACAAAAAAAAATACTGAAGGGCTAGGGAAGCCTTCAGTCCACAGAAATTGAGCCCTTGCAACCAAGAGGTTAAGTTCATGCTCAAGTGTCTCTGAGTCTTCGTTTCACAGACCCCCATGAAGGCACACACCCAGGCCGAGTTACACGCGACAGGGGCTGAACCGAAGGACGCCCCTGTTTCTCCGGAGACTGTAAGAAGAGAAGAGGAGCTGCTTGCTATTCAGCTCTCTGAGTTAGCAGAATTTCACCTCAACCTTTGAACCCTGAGTTCTGTAGAGGGCTAGAGATCTGGATGAAGTTTCCTTTAGCAGCCGCAGATAGAGCAGGTGCCTGAGGGAACAGAATTCCTACCTGGCTGTGACCAGTGTCACCTAACTGCTTGCTGCTGGTAGTGGTGGAGATGTCCTTGCCCATTAGGACAGTAGTTGCTTAAGGGGCAGTCATTGTATTTAATGAAAAACAAGTGTCCTCCAACAAGCAGTGGGAGTTTTATTTAAAAGCTTGTGCTATCTGGAAGCCCCTGGGCTGAAATTCTTGTTTCTTAGCGGGTTAAAGGGCTTCAACCAGTGAGGTGGAAAAAAAGGCATCCCTTTGTTTTCTGGCCTCCACCTCCCCAGTGCTGTGATTACAAGGATCACTGCCATCAGTGGGTACAGGAATAGGTTGCTTTTATTTGCTGTGAATTAACAGATGCTGGGTGGTGGTGGTGCACGCCTGTAACTCCAGTATCCAGGAGGAGGCAGAGGCAGGCGGATCTCAGTGAATTTGAGGACAGCCTGGTCTACAGAGTGAGTTCCAGGACAGCCAGAGTTACACAGAGAAACCCTATCTCAAAAAGAAAGAGAGAGAGAGAGAGAGAGAGAGAGAGAGAGAGAGAGAGAGAGCAAGAGAGAGAGAGGAAGAAAAAAGAAAGAAAGAAAGAAAGAAAGAAAGAAAGAAAGAAAAAAAAGAGTTAACAAACAAGAGAGTGTGAAACTCAAGCAAAGCCGGCATTTATTCATAGTGAAAGTCACAACACAAGCAAGAAGCAAAGTCCTTAGAGAGAACTAGGAGCTGGAGTCAGAGACAGAGTCACAGAAGGACAGAGGGAGAAGGAGAGAGAGAGAGAGAGAGAGAGAGAGAGAGAGAGAGAGAGAGAGAGAGAGAGAGAGAGAGAGAGAGAGGATGCACTTGAGGCCTGCTCTGGTCTCTCAGAGTGACGGCTGTCACATCAGACCCGGCCATGTTCTAACGCCTCACCGTCCTGGTGGATAACAACAGGCCCAAAGAGTCTTGCTATAGCCAAGTCTACTACAACAATGAACCTGTTAGGTTTCGGATGGGCCCCCTCAAGCGGGCCCTGAGGCTGATTTCAGCGGAATAAAGAGTTGATCAGAAGAGCTATCCATGCTGTGGACAGACAGAGTGACCACAGAATGGCGAAAATTTTGAGGAGAGCTCAGTCCCTAGCACTGCAGACAGACAGTGGGGCAGGGGTTCATGACAGAGGAGAGAGCCTCTCATCACTGAGGAGGGCCACAGAGGGAAGGGGCGGGAAGCAGGGGCAGGCCATCTGTACCCATCCAATATACTCACTTCTCCAGTGAGGGATCCTGGCACCATGGACACACAGGGTCCCATTAGGAGTTTGTGGGAACCCTGAGAGGCTGCTGGCAAAAGCTATGGGCCTAACCGAAGCTAGATCATAATTACATCCTTATAGACCCCAGGAAATTTGAGTTTTCCTAGAAAAGCCTGGATGGACCAGTGAGCAGGAAAGAGGTTGGTGTGGCTGGGGGGGGGGGGAGGGAGGAAGATAGGTGTGGTAGAGGTGAGCTGGGTGTGGGGTGTGGGGTGTGAATCCTCTTCTCTTTCCAGGAGTGGGGTTTACAGATCTACAAAGACAGTGACTGGTCAGGGGCGGTGGGACCCCACCTTGGTGTGGATTGTTTTACCCTCATTTCAAGAGCCTGTAGATGGATTTGGGGAGGGAGTCCCCTGGATCTCTCTTCCCTCCTCTGGATAGCCCTGGCTGTTCTCTCTGCAGGCCAGGCTGACCTCGAACTCAGAGACCCGCCTGCCTCTGCCTCCCAAATGCTGGGATCAAAGGTGTCCGCCGCCACTGCTTGGCTAGTCCTTTACTATTAAGTTGGCTGTTTAAATTAGCATCTTGAGAGTGGGTGGCCGGATCTGGCTGTTGGGTAATAAACTGTGCCCCCACATTCACTAATAGGTGTCAGGTACTTTCACTGTATCTGAGACCAGATGGCCCGAGACACCAAGGAAACGGTTAGGTTTGCCAGGGTTCATTTGCATAACAACGAAGAACTCTGACCATTTGGGGTGCATTCTGAGAGAGGCTTTCAGAGAGTGGTGGGAGGGCAGGCACCTTGCCCAGGCCCTGGGGGTGACTCCTAACATGCAGTTGGCCCTGCCACTAAGTGGCTGGAGAGATAGCTCAGTGGGTAGAGCATTGGCTGCTCTTGCTGAGGACCAGGGTTCAGTTCCCAGGGCCCACTCAGGGGGCTCACAGCCACCTGTGACTTCAACACTTACACTCAAATGTGTGTGCACAGATACATAATGAGAAAGAAAAAATAGTTTCAACAAGCAACAGACAAAGCAGGCAAGGGCTGGCAGCTGCTAGGCCATGTGATAAAGTGTGCCAGGGTCCCCGAGTCTGGGTACCCTTTCCTGGAGTGCTGTGTAGGAAGGGGGGGGGGGAGGCATGGTTCTCGGATGTCAATCATCACTGTTGAGCTTCCCAGGAGGGTGAATGGTTGGAAACGTGAAGCCCGCAAGGCCAAGTCCATGGTGGTACCAGGCCAAGGTCACGGTGATACCAGGCCAAGTCCACAGTGGTACTAGATCACATCCACGGTGGTACCAGGCCAAGTCCCTGGTGGTACCAGACCACGTCCACGGTGGTACCAGGCCAAGTCCATGGTGGTACCAGGCCCATCAACCACAAAGTGCAGATGCTACTGGAATTGAAGGCAGACCTTTCACGTCTGGGACTCTCCAAAGGCTATGCTGCCTAGGGCAACATGCCAATTAAAAACAGAGGAAATGACAGGAAACTGAGAGAAAAAGATATACTACCCCCCCATGCTGGAACAAACCCCTAAAACAAGAGACTTAAGGACGGAAAGTTTTGATATTTTATGTGTATGTGTGTGTGTGGGTGGGGGGCTTTCAAGACAATGTTTCTCTGTGTAGCTCTGGCTAACCGGGAATTCACTATTTAGACCAGGCTGGACTTGAACTCACAGAGATCTGTCTGCCACCTGGCTAAGGAAAGATTTCTTCTCACTCACAGTTACAGCTACAGCCCCCATGGGGGAAATCGAGGCCACAGGAGAGCGAGCCAGCTGTGCCAGAGATCAGAGGCATGGAGGTTGGGGCTCAGCTCCCAGTCTCCTCCTTGCTCCTCCAGAATCTCAGCCCAGGGAATAGTGCTACCCACATTTAGTGTCAAGTAACACAATCTAGAAAGTCAGACAGGCGGACAGAGCCACAGGTTTCTTTCCTAGAAAATTGGGTGGGGATGTAATATATGAGAGAAGAATTAAAAAAACAAGCTGTACGGAGGAGGCAGAGGCAGGAGGCAGAGGGGTTCACGGCCCTTCTTAGCTACACACTGTCTCGGCACCTACCCTCCTTCCCAAGATATTATTATGATTCCTATGTATGTTGGTGTGGACGTTTCACCCAGGAGCTTTGCATGCTAAGCATGCTCTCAGCTACTGAGATTTGTCCCTAATTCCCTAAATTTTTTTTTTTTTTTTTTTTTTTTTTTTTTTTTTGGTTTTTCGAGACAGGGTTTCTCTGTAGCTTTGGAGCCTGTCCTGGAACTAGCTCTTGTAGACCAGGCTGGTCTCGAACTCACAGAGATCCGCCTGCCTCTGCCTCCCGAGTGCTGGGATTAAAGGCGTGAGCCACCGCCGCCCGGCTTTTAGTATTTTTTTTTAAGCAGGGTCTCACATAGCCCAGGCTGGCCTCAGATTCATTATGTAGCTGAGGATGACCCTAAACTCCCCAGTCTCCTGCCTCAGCTTCCCCAGTGCTGGGATGACAGACATCCGCCATCGCATCTGATTTATGTGGTGCTGCGACTGAACCCCAATTCCTCATGATTGGCAGGCAAGCACTCTACCCGTTAAGCCACATCCCTAGTCCTCTTCAGGCTGAAGGTGTAGCTCGGAGATACAGAACTTGCTTGGCGGGCACTCCGCATTAGACTCTATCCTCAGCTCTGAATGAATGACGGCACGCATGAATAAACGATGCATCATTCGGGGAATGTTAAAACCATGATGCCCAGTTTCCAATAATCCCAGTTCAAATCCTGGCATTGTTGTCTCTGAGCTGGTGACAGCGGACGTGTCTTTAAGCTTCCTGGAGCCTAGGTTTCTTTACATGGAAAATTGGGGAAGTAGCCGTGGCAGGGCCACTGGGTTAATGTTACCCCTGAGCTGGGCCGTGCGAGTAGAGATCCCTTCTCGTTGTGTGACCTCTTTGTCCTTGTTTATCTTCTACACGGTGGTGACAGACCACATACATACTGTGACAATCAGAGCCAGTGGTGTGTGTAGAGAACAGGCACACACGTTGCGTCCTGATCAGACCTGGAAGGTGTGAGTAACAGCAGCGTGGGTGAGGGTTTGTTTTTCTCAGGAGGCTTTCGAGAATTTCTGCTGGACTTTTACCAAGTTCCCTGGGGAGGGTGGGCACCATTGCACCTGCTCTGCTTGTGGAATGCTCCCTGCAGTGTCCCCCTCCCCCTCCTTCCACTTCCCTTTCTTTCTTCCCCCGTCTCCTGCCTGGACCTGTCTCTCTCTATTCTCTACTTTCCCCATTTTATTCACATTATTTTATCTGATGGAGACATTGCCTCACATATTAGTCGAGGCAAGACTTGAACCCTCCACATAGCTAGATGTGGCTTGAACTCTGGACCCTCCCTGCTCAGCCTCCCAGGGTCCAGCCCTTGTTAATCTTCTTTCACTGAGCTGATTCTACTGGAGGCAGGGGAAATGTGGGCCCGAGTTTTTCATCTGAATGGTGCCCTTAAAATAATCCAAAACTGAGGTTCGGGGATGCTTGGTGGGTGAATTGGTGACAAGACGCCTTCACAAAAGCAGCAGAAAGGAAGGGTTGCTCTGACTCAGTGTTAGGGTGCAGCCCATCGCTGTCGGGGGCAGTGGTGGCAGGAGGATAGCATTTGAGAACCCCTCCCTCCCTTCCCCCCCTTCCCTCCCCCCTCCCTCCCCCCCCTCCCTCCCTCTTTCTCTTTCTTTCTTTCGGTCCTGGAACTCTCTTTGTAGATCAGGCTAGCCTTGTTCTCACAGAGATCCGTCTGCCTCTGTCTCCGAGTGTTGGGATTAAAGGCGTGCGCCACTACGACTGAAGAGAACCCTGTTTCCCCAAACAAAAGCAAACAAAAATGTCAAATCGGGTCAGCCATGTCAGTCACACACCTGCCATTTGGGAGGTGGAAGCTGGACCATCAGGAATGTAAGGTCGTTTAGGCTACACAGTGAGTTGGAGGCCAGCCTGAGCTACATGAGACCTTGGACTCAACAAAACAAACTCTAAATAAAACTGTGCACAAGTGAGAAATTATAAAAATAAATAAAACTGCATTTTTCTGGCTTCTGCAGGCATGGCCCTCACACAAGCACCACGTACATAAAAAATAAATAAAACATTAAAAAAAAATCATGGCATTTCTCCATGACACACTGTTATATTCAGGGCTTGGGTCCTTGGCTCCAGGAATGTCTTTTAGTCTTTTTCTTCCCAACTCTGTGAACTTTGATGACTGGGGTGTATGGGAAGAGCACCTGTGTAAACAGCCCACAGAAATGCCCTGTGGTCGATG
This sequence comes from Arvicola amphibius, assembly GCF_903992535.2. Taxonomy (NCBI): domain Eukaryota; kingdom Metazoa; phylum Chordata; class Mammalia; order Rodentia; family Cricetidae; genus Arvicola; species Arvicola amphibius. Next base: position 94,760,419 of record NC_052047.1, read on the forward strand.
GGTTTTTTTGAGAAGCACAAAGGACTGGCCTGGGTGCTCGCAGAGACTCAGGGTGTGTGTGGTGCTTTCTTGCAGATGCCTCTGGCCTCTCCTATACCTGGGCTCCACTCCTAACCCTATCCAGAGCTGTGTGGCAGGAGGAAATGGCTCAACCTCTGTGAGGCTCAACCAAGGCCGGGAGGGAGCCATGGCAGCTTGCAGTCTCACCCAGCTCAAACGTGGGAGCATTGGGAGAACGGGATGTCTGTTCTTCCGTCTTAGAGGCAGGTCCTGGAGTAGATGATGTACAGGAATCTCCCCTCTCTGTTTTTCTTTCTTGTTTCCTTTATTCCCCGTCCCTGTCTGCCTAGTTCTGGCTTCCCTTCCCTTCTGCCCCAGGTGTCTACAGCCAGAGTCATTGGAGGGAACCTCAGCAGAGAACCACCTGGATAGATCAGGTTAGCCCATGGCCATTATGTGGGGATTGTCTTGATTGATGGTTGATGCAGGAAGGAGGGCTGGGCCACTGAGGGCAGCTCCACCCCAAGTTAACTGAGCTCAGGAGGAGAGGCAGGTGGATCTCTGTGCATATGAGGCTAGCCTGATCTACATAGCAAGTTCCAGGTCAGGTTACATAGAGAGAGATCCTTTCTCAAAAATAAAACAAAATCCCTTGAGGTGCGGTGTTGGCGAGCAGTCGATAGAATTAACCAGACTAGCTTTATTATAAAATATTTAGCTTTAATAAAAGGAGGAAAAGGGAAAAACTTACAAAGCCAGAGTTCCAGGGAAGCACAGGAAACAAAGAGGAAGCAGGCCGCACACCCGCAAGATTTTATAAGTAAATATTAGCCTAAGGGGGACACGCCTTACAAACAAAGTGATTGGCTGGGCTTCCCCTTCAGTGCCGTTAAGCCGCACACCTTTAACTCCAGCACTCTAGGAGGCCAAGGCAGGTGGCTTTCATGAGTTCAAGGCCAGCCTGGTTTACAGAGAGAATTCCAGGACAGCCTGGGCTACACAGAGAAATACTGTCACAAAACAAAAATCCCCAATCAACATCTGGCTGTGCAGAGCCAGAGAGCGAGCCACTCCTCACCCCTTCTATATGGCCCTGCGTCAGTTCCCAGGGCTCCTTCCCTCAGTGGCAGCCTGTGAGACCTGGGATAGAAACTAAAAGTCCTTTCCTGCTTCGGTTGCTTTTCATCATGGTGTTCATCACAGCAGCAGGAAACAAATGAGAACCCCCTTCCCTTCCCAGTGGAGGTTTCTAGTGACCCATGCTGAACCTCTAACTCCCCATGGAGCCCAGAATGACCCCTAACTCTCCACGTAGGCCAGGATGACCCCTAACTCCCCACATAGCCAATGCTGACCCCTAACTCCCCATGTAGCCCATGCTGACCTTAACTCCCCACGTAGCCCATGCTGACCCCTAACTCCCCACATAGCCCATGCTGACCCTAACTCCCCACGTAGCCCATGCTGAACCCTAACTCCCCACGTAGCTAGGATGACCCCTAATTCCCCACATGGTCCATGCTGACCCCTACTCCCCATGTAGCCCAGGATGACCCTTTAACTCCCTATGCAGCCAGGGTGCTCTAGAACTGGTCCTCCCGCCTCTACATCCCGAGGTGCGGGATGACGTGCGCCACCACACCGCCCTTCAGAGGCAGCTGATGAGGGAGGAGTTGAGAGTTTCTGGACAGTTTGGCACCATTTGGAGGAAGAGCTTCTCCAGCCTTGTCTGGGGAGTTGCTACACTGTAGTCAGTGCCAAGGTTGCCTGGAACCTCAGACTGGGGAAGTGGAGTGGCTAAGTCGATGCCCTACAGTTTGAGAGGAAGGAAGTTGGAAGTCTGTGGCGATCCGGCTTCTTCGGAGGCCACTTCTCCCTGCTACCCCTCCGCCTTTCTCTCTCCCTCATACAATACGCATCAATATGTTTAAACCTTCCCATCACTTCCCTACCTCTTCCTCGGAAGCTGCCTTTCACCTCAGTACAGTGAAACCTCTCCTCTAAGAATTGCTAAACAAAACAAACAACGACAAACCGGGGCTGCCTGGGTTCATCAAAGAGGCTTACTTGCCCGAAAGACTGGTTTTTTTTAATATTTTTATTTTAAATTTTATTTTTTAAAAAATTAAAAACTTTGAGTCTAAAAGTGAAAATTTTTTCCCTCTCAAAGTTGAGGGGATGTCTGTCACTTGGTAAATTGTCTCTACACCCCTGGGATCTCTGCAAGCTCCAAGGCCTGCCCAGTAACAATCTGCAGGAGGCAAAAGGTAGTTTGCTTCAAAAGGACTAAGTGGCTGGTGTTGTTTCAGACTCTGGAAGTCTGACGCCAAGTGGTTTGTGTCAGGCATATGGAAGCCCAGCACAATTTGGTGAACACTTTCCTGGTGATAATTGACTCAATCCCTGGCACAATAAAGCACAAAGTAAGTAAAGATCAGATGTGACCTCATCAAAACTCTTTGTAAAGTACTTGTGACACCTTCCGTAGCCACATCCAGTAATGGATGGAAGTAGACGCAGTGACTCACAGCCAAGCACTGGGCCGAGCCCCTGAAGTTCAGCTGAAGAGAGAGAGGAGAGGCCAGGTAGGCGAAGGAGGTCAAGGTCATGGCTGGGAAAACAGTGGAGACAACTGACCCCAGCGAGTGGGAGCTCACAGACGCTGGACTGACAGCTGGGGAGCCTGCATGGGACTGAACTAGACCCTCTGAATGTGGGTGACATTATATGCTTGATCTGTTGGCAGAGGGGGGGAGGGTGACCCTGGGACCAGAACCTATCTCAGGTGCATGAACTGGCTTTTTGGAGCCCATTCCCTATGGAGAGATACCTTGCTCAGCCTTGATACAGGGGTAGGGGCTTGGTCCTGCCTCAATTTGGTATGTCAGACTTTGTTGACTCCCCAAGGGAGTGGATTTGGGGTGAGATGGAGGGGAGGAGGAGGATGGGAGAAGGGGATGGAGGGGAAACTGGGGTTGGTATGTAAAATAAACTTTTTTTTAAATAAAAAATGATGAGTTCTGAGATTGACTGAGAAAAAGCTCACAAGAAGATTCCGCGGGAGATCAGATGTTGTCTTGGCCACATAGAAAGTACAAAGGTCACCAGGCTATTAACCACATCTGCTCCCAGACTTCTGGGCAGATAGCCGGTTATTTGTGCCTTCCTTTGAAGGAGCAACCCTGTGTGTTTAACCTTAGTACTTGTTTGTGAGCACAGGACCTCCATGCCCCCTACACTGGGGGATTGTGTTGCCTACAGGATTGGGGGAGCAATAAGGGCATGAAAATCAAACAAATTGTAACATTAGGAGTGTGCACAGCAAATGGTCACTAGGAATATTGAGGGGGTCCTGGGTAACTTTTCCTGGGAAAACCTCTGCTCACCCCATCTAAAGATCTGACCACAGACCAAAGAAATGATCCTACCAAAGTCCAACCTGATGAACTAATTTGTGTGTTGGGATTACTTATAGGACCATGGATGACTCAAAGACTGAAATATCAGCAAGTCCATGATATCAGCAGCATGATAACTCTCAAGAGCTGCATCTCTGGAGCTCCCTACAGGACTTTCTGAGATTCTCAACCTCACTGCTTATATAACTCAGGGTGGGGCTATGGATACTGTAAGTTTCAGGGACTCCCTGAGACTTGTGAGTTGTTTATTGTTTACTTCCTGAGTCTTTTTTTCTTCTTTTTTTCTTTTTCTTTTTTAAAGACAAGGTTTCTCTGTGTAACAGCCCTGGTTGTCCTGGAACTCACTTTGTAGGGCAGGCTGGCCTTGAACTCACAGAGATCTACCTGCCTCTGCCTCCTGCATGCCAGGATTAAAGGCATGCACCACCACCACCTGGCTACTTCCTGAGTCTTAATAGCTTCCTTCCAGGATGGAATGTTTCAATTCGGGAAAAAAATTCTTCACAACAGCCAGATGGTGAGCTAGTTCCCTGGGTATCCCAGGTTCAATGTGAGCCACTATGGGGTGCGAGGGCCTTTTAGTATTAAATTCTCGACAACCGTGTCCCAGGCTTGTGTTTGTGTCCATGCAGACCCTCTGCAGAGGCCCGAGGTCCATGTAAATGTCTTCCTCTGTTGTTCTCCCTGTTTCTCTGAGTCGGGGTCTCTCCCGAGCTGTTTCTCTGAGTCGGGGTCTCTCCGAAGCCCGAGGCTCACTCATCAGCTCTTTCCATTTTCACTTCTGGAGCTGCAGACACACGTTGCCCTGCTCAGCCTTTCACGTGGTTGCTGGGGGTTTGAACTCAGGATCCCCTGCTTGCATAGTAAGCATTCTCAGCTACTGAGCCATCTCCCCAGCCCCTCAGATGTTAATCTTGATGCCTCATCTCCAACCCTGCTCTTCCATCACACATGTATCTTCTGCATCCTGCCTGCCATTCAACCTTTGGTGCATCTCTTCAGGAGCAGTTATGTCTGTGGTTAGTGGCACCGCACGTCTCTGGTGATTTGGTAAAGAAGTCATAAACTGGTATTTCTTCTTCTTTTGCCAGGTGAGGCCAACTTCCTCCTCTCGATGTGTTTGAGTTAGTGACTCATTTCTAACAGTTGGGAACTGCATTAGAGCTCAGTGATTGATGTGGGATTCCCATTTGTATGCTGTGAATACCATTGGTTAAAAGAGAAACTGTCTTAGGCCTGTTATAGGGTAGAGTAGAGCTAGGCAGGGAAAACTAAACTGAATGCTGGAAGAGAGGAGGCAGAGTCAGAGAAGCCATGCAGTCCCGCCAGAGACAGACACCAGAACTTTACCTGGTAAGCCAAAGCCTTATGGCGATACACAAATTAGTGGAGATGTGTTAAGATATGAGTTAGCCAGAAATACACTTATTGGCCAAACAGTATTGCAAATAATATGGTTTCTGTGTGATTATTTCGGGAGTCTGGGTAGCTGGGAAATGAACAAGCGGCCTCCAACAACAAGGGATGCCACTTTCAAGATGAGACTATGACTGCCCCTCACACACATGCACGCCACACACACATGCACACACGCACGCACACACACACACACACACACACACACACACACACACACACACACACGCAGGTGAGGGGGCAGATCCAGGCTCACTCTAGGGAAAGTCAGTCGTCATTCTGCTACCAACCCACCATATGGAGAGGCGCCTTGGTGAGGGCACAGCTCCAGATCAGCCTCCTCCTTCTCTTTCTTTTCTCCCCATCCCTCCTTCCTTTTCCTTCTCTTCTCTCCCTCCTGCCTCCTTCTCTTTCCTCCACTCTCTCCTTCTCTTCCCTCCCCTCTCTCCTCCTCTCTCCTTCCCCTCCTCTCCTCTCCCCCTCTCCTTCTCTTCTCTCCCTCCTGCCTCCTTCTCCTCTTTTCTCTTCCCTCTCCTTCACTTCCTTTCTCTCTCTCTCCTTCTTTTCCCTTCCCCATCCTCTCCTTCTCTTCCCACCCCCTCTCCTTCTCTTCCCTCCCCCTCTCCTTCTCTTCTTTCCCCCTCTCCTTCTCTTTCCCCCTCCTTCTCTTCTCTCCCCCTCTCCTTCTCTTCCCACCTCTCCTTCTCTTCCCCCCCCTCCTCTTCCCTTCCCCCTCCTCTCCTCTTCCCTCCCTTCTCTCCTCTTCCCTTCCCCCTCCTCTCCTCTCCCCTCCCTTCCTCCTTCTTTTGTCTCTGTCTCCCCCTTCTCTTCCTCTTCTTCTCTCCCTCTTCCTTGTCTACACCTTTTCTTCTCACCTATAACCATCAAGCCAGGGCTGGGACAGGGCCTCAAAACTTTCCCGGGCACCATCTGCCCCAGGGCCTTTGCACCATGATTCCCTCGTCCGACGTCTTGGCTCTTGATGCAATGAACTCATTCTCAGGTTTCATGAGAAAATATTACTTCCTCAAGAATCTTTTCTGACAGCCGTCCAACTAACTTGGACTGTCCAATATTATTTATCATAGTGTTCCTTCCTTAGGGCCACAGGCCTCCCCTCCCCTCCTCCTCCTCTCAGCTCCATTTCTCCTCCCCTTTCCCTTTCTTTTCTCATGTGTGAGTTGCTATCAGATATCTTTTCACTGCTCTCTGAAGCTCACCTGTTCAGCTGGGTTTCCTAGCCAGTGAGTTTTTGTCCTTCTGTCTCAGCTTCCCTGGAGCTGTGGTTGTAGACACTGGGTCAGGCTTTTTGTGAGGGTTCTGGGGATGGGTCTGAGCACTCTGGAGACCCAACTTTATTCCCCATTTTCCCTCCAGTGTGTCCTCACTGTGGCTTGTCTCCTCTGTATTCCACATACGCAAACCCTTGTCTGTCTTGGTCACTTTCAATTCCTACGAAGCAGCTTGCCGATACTCAAAGAGTAAATTTTGTTGTTGTTGTTGTTTTGGTTTTTAAAGACAGGGCCTTACTGCATCACCCTGGCTGTCTTGGAACTCACAGAGAGCCGCCTGCCTCTGCCACCTGAGTACTGGGCTTAGAGGCGGGAATAGAGGTGTGCACACCAACACCTGGCTTCAAAGAATATTCTTGAGTGGCATATATGACTTATGTGCCCATTTCTGTTCCCCTTGAGGTTGTGTGTCACTGTCCTGCTGCTGTGGTAACACGCTGTGACCCAGGCAACACATTCAGGAAAGGTTCATTTGGCCTTACAGTTCTCTGATGGTGGAGTGGAGGCATGGCTGTAGGGGCAGGGAGCTGAGAGCTCAGAGACTCTGAACCCGGAATGGTGCATGACTTTGTCCCCAAGTGCGCCAGCACCGAGCTTCAGATCAGAAGTCTTTCTGTCTAAGATCACGGGACTGTGAAAGCTTGTGGGCTCATCTGGCTCCCAAGTCTTCCTTAAGGAGAGCAACACCATTCTGCCCTGATACCATGAGCAAACAGAAGCAAACTGTTCCAAAGATGTCCAGACACAGTGGCGCACGCCGTTAAGCCCAGCACTTGGGAGGCAGAGGCAGGCGGATCTCCATGAGTTCAAGTCCAGCCTGATCTACAGAGTAAGAAAAAAAACAAACAAAAATAACAAAAAACAAAACAAAACAAAAAAGCCACCCAACCAACTGTTCACCACCACAACCCCCCAAAAGTTCTGCAAAAACGAAAACAAAACTACAATAAAAACCCTTACAGTGCACGAGTCACTATTCTTCTCTTCGCCATGAGAAAATATCTGAGTTCAAGATGAGCCCTCACTGCTGGGCTAGAGTGTTTTTAGCATCAGAAAACAACAGAAACAGTTCATTTATATTCATTATTTTTTTTTTCCGTATGTTAGTTGGTTGGTTTTTCGAGACAGGGTTTCTCTGTAGCTTTGGAGACTGTCCTGGAACTCACTCTGTAGACCAGGCTGTTGAACTCACAGAGATCCACCTGTCTCTGCCTCCAGTGCTGGGATTAGAGGCGTGTGCCACCGCCCGGCCATTATTTTATTTCTTAGTGCCAAGGATGGGACACAGGACTTTGTACACACTGGGCAAGCACTTTCCCACCCTGTTTATAAAATTAAAAATGTAACTTTACACAGATGTGTGTTTTGCCTACAGGTCTGCCCACTGTGTGCCCTTCTGGGGACTGCCCAGGTCAGAAGGGGGTTCCAGATCCCCTGGAAGTTTCGGCTACTGTGTGAGTCACTGTGCAGGTGTTGGGAATCAAGGCCAGTCCTCTGCGAGAGCAGCTCGTGCTCCCCGGCCAGAGTGTGGCATTTAAAACAAGTTTCCTCCTGTGGTTTAAGAAGGTTTCCCAAAGGACACAGATCAGTGGGCAGTGGACTTGTAGAGGCAGAATCACATCCTTTATATGCTGGGTTTTCCCCTTGGGGACAAGGGACAGATGCATTCCACCCATGCAAGGAAGGAGAGAGGTGAGGTAGCTAACAGGCTCTATGGATTAAGGGGAGAACCTGGCGTTTCTACTTTTTATTAATTTGCCCATGTGTTATTTTGCCAGGTTCTCCAGCAGAAAGAGCGGGGGCGGGACAGAGCTGGACCTCCGGACTCTCCCTGGGGCTGGGAGAATGTGGATGCCATTCTGAACCGAACTGCTGATCTGACTCTCCGAAGGTTTGTCTGGCTCCTTCGCTTCTGCTGGCTTTTGCCAACCACCAAATTTGATTCTAGGTCTGCCTTCAGGCGCTTCCCTCCTTCCGCCGCAGCTAACCACCCGTATCTCCTCACCTATTCTGCAAGTGTCCTCTCTTCCTGCGGTGCACTTAAGGTTTGCCTACCATGTGAGCAACTCCCTGCAACACTTTTTGGGGCCCCAGCATGATGGACACACTCCTTTCAATGCCTTTTGGGCCCCACCACGTGGACGATTCTACTTGCTAAGATACTTGCACCTCTGCAGCCGTCTCCCCCTTCCTGCTCCTAACCACTTGCCTGTCCCCTTCTACTGGATGTCGCCACAGAGCTCCCTGCTCCGTTTCTACCCTACTGGGTCCCCATCATGTGGAAAGGGACACCTCTCTGTGATTTGGGACATTGCTCTCTTACGAGTCTCCTCTTGGGGATGCCCCGGATTGAGATTCTTGTCACCGCGCTACTTAACCCCTCTGCTTCCTCGTGGCCCCTCCTCTCAGCGCCTTCCGGAACTCCCCACCTCCTAAGAGCTGCCTACGCGCTCCAAAGTCCCCCAGCTTCTCTAAGCCCTGGTAGCTCCACACTCTTGGAACCCTTCCTCAGGCGGAGCTCCTGCTGGTTCCTCCTGGTCTCCCTGGCTACACCGTTCCCTGTCCTTTTCTCCTTGGACTCAATTCCTTTCTCAGACTCAGCAGACTTTCTTAAAGTCAGTCTTACTGAGAATGGGTGGCCTCAGTAAAGCTCGGCGGCCAGCTACCTCTGGGCAAAAGAGACACAACTGACCCTGAGTAAGGAATGAGCTCTGTAGCCTGGCACGGTGATAAACGCCTGTCACCCCAGCACTCAGGAAGTGGAGGTGGGAGGATCAGGAGTTCAAGGTCATCCTCAGCTACCTAGTGAGCTTGAAGTCAGCTTCATGTGACCCTATCCTAAAAAAATATTGTCCAAGTCTTATAAACCGAGAGAAATTTGGGCTGATATCAAAGGAATGAATGAGCAAGGGAGGCTGTGCAGGTCCTGAATCCCTTCCCTGTCATTCGATTTACCAACCCAATGTCATTCATAATTGATGGTAAGTTGTTCCCATAGCATGTAAAACCTTGAAAAACAAGCCCTAAAGACAAACCACAATGGAACTGTAAAATTTGAATGATGAGCGCAGCCATTTAGCCCTCAAAACAGGTTGCCATGGTGATGAAAAAAAGTCTAGAGTTTTGGCTGGGAAAATAGTTCAGTGGGTAAAGGGGCTTGCAACCGAGTCCCCAATGACTTGAGTTCCAGTCTCAGGACCCACATGGCGGAAGGCTAGAATGGATGCCCACAAATCGTCCTCTAACCACTACACACACACACACACACACACACACACACACACACACACACACGTGAACACACACACGCACACAGAACCACATACTTCAGTGCAGTAACAATGTTCAGAGACAGGACAAGGGCAATGGTGCTGCGGAGAGGATCATCCCCACCTGGCTGAGGCCATATCTTTTAAAGCTTATTTTATTTTTATTTATGTGTATTATTTGAGTATGTACATGGGAGTGCATTGCCTGTTAGCTGGAGTTACCCATGGTTGTGAGTCACGTGACACGGATGCCGTTCACACCCTTCAACTCTGGGCTATCTCCCCACACACCCTCCACCCCCACCCTACCCAATCCCACCCACACCCTGACACTTCAAAAGAAAACTTAGCCGTCAAGTGTGGTGGCTTAGGCCTCTAATCCCAGCACTTAGGAGGCTGAGGCGCGGGGGGCGGGGGGGGGGATCATGAATACAAGACTGGCCTGTATTGTCAAATCCCTGACAGAAAGCTGCTGATAGGTCTGGAGAGATGGCTCAGCAGCTAACAGCACCAGCTGGTCTTGCAGAGGACCTGGGTTCGATTCCCAGCACCCACATGGAGGTCTATTACTCCAGTTCCAGAGGATCCAATGCCCTCTTCCGACTTCCAAGGACACCAGGTGCACAGACAGACATGAAGGTGAACACTCACACACAGAAGCAAACAAACCTGGTGGTAAAAATGTGAAAATTCAGATTTTCAGAAGTCTCATTTAGGAAGCAGGAGGCATGTGTGCACTAGGAAGTGAAAGAAAAAGTCCCTCCCTCTTTCGTGCCTCAAATCCAGTACCCCAAGCATAGTTCTAGACTGTTAGCAGGGCTGTCTCTGTACATCCACATTAGGGCTTCAAATTCCTTCAAAGGAAAAAGATTGGGGTCGGGGTGGGGGCCGCTCAGTGATTAAGAACACAGAATGCTCCTGCAGAGGAGGGGCTTAGCCCCTGCACCCATCTCGCGCTCACAGCCCTTAGTAACTCCAGGGCCTCTGATGCCTCTTCCTGTCTTCTGTGGGCACCGCACTCACATTCGCACCCCAGCTAGGGAGGGGCAGCCCAAACACTCCACCTCCTACAGCCTCAGAGTAGGGCTTGTGTCACCTGTGAGGAGGGTGAGCTGTGGGCTGTCCCATCTCTCCCGTTGCTGACACGGAGACGTGGACAAAAGCGTTTGGCTTCCCTGGGGTCTCCAAGCTCACTTACCAAAGTCAGAAAGGAGAGTACGGTGAACTGCCACCTTCAGGGAGGCCCTCAAGGGGCCTGCAGTAGCTCGCTCGCTCAGAGGAGGAGAGGGCCCAGAAGCACACTGGACCCTCCCAGGTGCCAACCTGAAATTCCCGCTGCATCTCCAGCTCTGTGTGATTCTGCCCTCACTGCGTGTGGCCTGTGGCCTCAGGTGGGAAGACATGGAGGACACAAGCTTCATCTGTGCCGCAGACGGAAGTTGTCATCCATGCTGGACGATCCTTTACAGCCCGTCATCACCCCGCACCCAGGATCTGTGAGTAAGACCCCCAAAACGTCCATGGTTTCCCAGGCTGGACCCTGCAGAGTTGCAGTGGAGTTGGTAGAGCTCTGAATGGGGCTGGCAAACGTCGGTGTGCATTTGTGCAGGGAACGAGTTCCCTTAACGAGCATGCTCTGAAAGTACTTAGTCTTTATTTCTAATTGGTCTGAGGTCTCAGGAGTGGATGGAAAGTCTAGCTACATCTTGTAGCTGATTTTTTTCTCCTTGCTGACAAAGCAACTTAACAGTGGAAGGGTTATTCAGGTTCATGCCTGCAGGCTACAGTCTTTGCTGGGAGCCACCTTTTTGGGGTGACTTTTGCTGCGGTCCTAGCCACGGGGGGGGGTGTCGCACATTCCAAGGCATTAGCATGAGGATTAGAAATGTTAGGTAGGGGGAGCAGAGATAAGAGAGAAACACAGAGACACAGGATAGTATCGGGAGGGCAACTCAGTGAATACTGAACGCAGAATTCTTGTGTTGAGTACTGAGCTCTTACTTGGAGTTCACCCCTATTTAATTTTCCATGGACTTTTATGCCCCAATACAAGGGTGGGGGAGAGAAGACAGAAGATGGCTGGTCCACCATGGCGGGGAAGGCATGGGAGCAGGCACTGGAGGTGGCTGGTCACATCACATCTGTGCTCAGGAAGTGGAGACAGTAGTTCTGGTGCTCGATCCAGGACCCCAGCCCAGGGAATGGTGCCACCTGCACGCAAGACCTAGGAAGGGTCTTGCCTCCTAGACACACACAGATACCTGAATAGAAACTAAAATAATGTTCTAGAAAAAAAGTCAGATTCTGAAGGGAAACAGAGGAGGACTGGGCGGAGGGGAAACTGTAGTCAGGATGTATTGTATAAGAGAAGAATTTTTATTTTTAAAGTTAGCTGGGTGGTAGTGGCGCACACCTTTACTTCCAGCACTTGGGAGGCAGAGGCAGGTGGATCTCTGAGTTCAAGGCCAGGCTGGTCTACAGAGTGAGTTCCAGGATAGCCAGAGCTACACAAAGAAACCCTGTCTCAAAAAGCTCCCCCCACCCGCAAAAAAAAAAGAAAAGGGAAAAAATGTCAAAGATAGCTTTCTGCGGCAGCTTTATACCCAGCTGATAATGGTGGTTTGCTGATCAGATACTTTAAAAAAAAAAAAAAAAAAAAAAAAAAAACAGATGACCTTGCAGGATCATCCTGCTTTTTATTTTTTAAATTAAGTTATTTTAGATACATTGGTGTTTGGCCTGCATGTATGTCTATGTGAGGGTGTTGGGTTCCCTGGAACTGCAGTTACAGACATGTGGATGCTGGGAACCGAACCCAGATCCTCTGGAAGAGCAGCCAGTGCTCTTAACTGCTGAGCCATCTCTCTAGCCCTGATTTTTTTAATTTAATATTTTTAGTTTTTTGGGTTTTCTCTGTGTAGCCAGGAGTGTCCTGGAACTCTGTAGATCAGGCTGACCTCAAACTCGGAGAGATCCACCTGCCTCTCTGCCTCCCAAGTGCTGGAATTAAAGGCATGAGCCACCATATCTGGCCCTCTGATGCTTCATTCTAGCAGGGGAAGCATACCAAAGTATCCACCCATGAGCAGGTACCCCTCCCTTAGAACACCTGGGCACACTGGCTTATGTCTGTGTAGCTCCCCTGTTGTAACCCTGCTTGGCAGGGTCAGCTATTCAGGGTCCTCTGAAGGGGTGCTAACCTGAAAGAACATGGGCTGGAGAAGAAGAAGACCAAGCAAGATTCTATTGTCAAGGTCTCGTTTATTAGGGTGATGGTTACAGCTTATATAACCCTTGAATGAGGAACTCGGATTGGGGTGGGGGGTAGGGGGTAGCAAAGGTCACTAGCGAGCAAACCTGGTGTTCCTTGTGCAAGCAGAAACATTCTTTTTGTGGTTCCCTTAACAAACAGTTCTCAAGATAGTTAGGATGTGAGGCAGGTTCCATTAACAAACAGTTCTCAAGATAGGATGTGGGGCTCTCTGCAAACATCCTTAGGACAATGGTCCCTGCTATCATCTGTAGGACAATGGTTCCTGCTATCATCTTTTAGGACTATGGTCCCTAACATATCCCCCTTCCTTTTATTATGGCAGGCAGCTAATTAGTGGAGAGCACCGGTCAGAGTCTAACCATGTCGTCAGACCTATAGGAGGAGGGACTAGGACAAGGAGGACCTTCCTCTCAGGTGGTGGAGCAATGTTTTCCTCTCCTGGGAACATAGGGGTGCCTCGTGGGTAGCATTGGTTCTTAGTTCAAGCGGGGACCAGGTTTTTCTCCCCCTTACCCGTCCTAGGGTTCCCAGGGCCCTGTCTTAGGTTGGGGGTAGGTCCTGCCACGAGCTGCCCGCCCTTGGAGCTCCTCAAAAAGGTATCTAGCAAGACCAAAGTAAGCAGGTCTTTGACCGCAGGGTCCCTGTTTTAGGCTATGTGGAGGGCAATCCTCGTCCCCTGACATCATGCCATGTTGAGCCGGCCTGTACGGCCTCTGTATGATGTGCTGTTTAGGGGAGGGTTACATAATATTCCCGTCATTGGGCCTCTGCGTGGATTATTAATGAAAAGACTGTGAGGAGCTTTTCAAATAAAAGGTATCTCGTATAGATTGAGTAAAAGATATAATTTGGACACCAATGACTCCATCTCTGGACAAGAAGAAAGGGCACCTTCCAAACCCAATATTCACCTTTTAGTCTGCTCTATGGTATATACTCCTTCCTAAGTGCCTACTCCTACATAGAATTACGAGTGCTGCTTGCCAAAAATTTTTTCCATGGGTTCCAGGTTTGGAGTCTGTAGCAAGGGTAGAGAGACAGAATGCATGGTCCTCTCCCTGCAGTGCTTTGCCTTGCACCCCTTTTGCTGGTGCCTATGTTTATTGTGGACAGGCACACATATCTCTGGGTTTTATGTGGCAAAATCTAAAATTTTTAACATATGCATTAAACTCAAACATTTTACAGGGTGTGTCAAACTTTTCCCAACATCTATAAGCATTTACAAATATCATTAGGTCAGTTCCAGTAAGAGTACAATGACAGACATTGTTATATCAAAACACCACCAGTTCCAGTCTCTGAGAAACAGTTAAAACCCCCATCTTTGGGAGGATCAGCATAGTAAAAATGGCAATACTACCAAAGGCAATCTATAGATTTAATGCAATCCCCTTAAAGATCCCATCAAAATTCTTCACAGATCTTGAGAGGACAATAATCAACTTTATATGGAAGAACAAGAAACCCAGGATAGCCAAAACAATCTTATACAATAAAGGAACTTCTGGAAGCATTACCATCCCTGACTTCAAACTCTATTACAGAGCTACAGTATTGAAAACAGCTTGGTATTGGCATAAAAATAGAGAAGTTGACCAATGGAATCGAATAGAAGACCCAGATCTTAACCCACAAACCTATGAACACCTGATTTTTGATAAAGGAGCTAAAAGCACACAATGGAAGAAAGAGGGCATCTTCAACAAATGGTGCTGGCATAACTGGATGTCAACCTGTAGAAGAATGAAAGTAGATCCATGTCTATCACCATGCACAAAACTCAAGTCCAAATGGATTAAAGACCTCAATATCAACTGAACACACTGAACCTGTTAGAGGAGAAAGTGGGAAGTACTCTACAACATTTGGGCACAGGAGACCGCTTCCTACGTATAGCCCCAGCAGCACAGACATTAAGGGCAACATTGAATAAATGGGACCTCCTGAAGCTGAGCAGCTTCTGTAAAGCAAAGGACACTGTCACTAAGACAAAAAGGCAGCCTACTGACTGGGAAAAGATCTTCACCAACCCCACAACAGACAAAGGTCTGGTCTCCAAAATATATAAGGAACTCAAGAGACTAGACTTTAAAATGCTAATTAACCCAATTAAAAAATGGGGCACTGAACTGAACAGAGAATTCTCAATAGAAGAAATTCGAATGGCCAAAAGACACTTAAGGGCATGCTCAACCTCCTTAGCAATCAGGGAAATGCAAATCAAAACAACGTTGAGATACCATCTTACACCTGTCAGAATGGCTAAAATCAAAAACACCAATGATAGCCTTTGCTGGTGAGGATGTGGAGTAATGGGTACACTCATCCATTGCTGGTGGGAATGCAAACTTGTACAACCGCTTTGGAAAGCAGTGTGGCGGTTTCTCAGGAAATTTGGGATCAACCTACCCCAGGACCCAGCAATCCCACTCTTGGGAATCTACCCAAGAGATGCCCAATCATATTACAAAAGCATATGTTCAACTATGTTTATAGCAGCATTATTTGTAATAGCCAGAACCTGGAAACAACCTAGATGCCCTTCAGTGGAAGAATGGATGAAGAAAGTGTGGAATATATACATACTAGAGTACTACTCGGCGGTAAAAAACAATGACATCTTGAATTTTGCATGCAAATGGATGGAAATAGAAAACACCATCCTGAGTGAGGTAACCCAGGCCCAAAAAGATGAACATGGGATGTACTCACTCATAATTGGTTTCTAGCCATAAATAAAGGACATCGAGCCTATAATTCGTAAAAAAATCCTAGAGAAGCTATATAAGAAGGTGAACCCAAAGAAAAACATATAGTTATCCTCCTGGATACTGGAAGTAGACAAGATTGCCAGACAAAAAATGGGAACATGGGGGTAGGGTGGGATGGGGGGAGGGGGGGATGGGGAGAGAAAAGTATGAAGTGGAGGATGGGAAGAGCTTGGGGGAATAGGATGGTTGGGATATAGGAAGGGTGGATATGGGAACAAGGAATTATATATCTTAGTTAAGGGAGCCATTCTAGGGTTGGCAGAGACTTGACTCTAGAGGGGTTCCCAGGTGTCCAGGAAGACGCCCCCAGCTAGGTCCTTGGGCAGCTGAGGAGAGGGTGCCAGAAATGTCCAGATCCTATTGCCATACTCATGAATATCTTGCATATCACCATAGAACCTTCACCTGGCATTGGATGGAGAAAATGACAGAGCCCCACATAGGAGCACCGGACTGAGCTCCCAAGGTCCTGATGAGGAGCAAAAGGAAGGAGATCATGAGCAAGGAAGTCAAGACCGTGAGGAGTGCGTTTACCCATTGAGACGGTGGGACAGAGCTAACAGGAGACCACCAAGTCCAGTTGGAATGGGACTGATGGAACAGGGGACCAAACCGGACTCTCTGAATGTGGCTGACGGTGGAGGAGGACTGAGAAACCAAGGACAACGGCAATGAACATGAACTCTACAGCATGGACGGGCTCACTGTGAGCCTTGTCAGTTTGGTTGCTCACCTTCCTGGACTTAGGGGGAGCTGGGAGGACCTTGGACTTAACATAGTGAAGGGAACCCTGATGACTCTTTGTCTTGGAGAGGGGTGGAGTGGGGGTATGGGTGGAAGGGAGGGGAGGGAAGGGGGAGGAGGAGGGGAGGAGATGGAAATCTTTAATAAAAAAATGAGAAAAAAAAACCATCTTTCCCCTTCTTAAGTGAAGAGGAGTTAAGATTTTAATCAAAATGAGTTTTGTGTCCCAAAGATTAAAACAGTCAGATGCTTAGTCTGCATCTTAGCTCCAAAGCAAACAGGATTCAAACAGCAGAAAATTGTAGTCACCAATGGTCAGGTCATCTCTGCAGGGCATCTGTGTCTGCGTCCCAGGTCTGGAAGCAGCTCGGCCTTGTGCTTCAGAGCAGGTGGGAGTCCTGGGTGAGGTGTGCTGGATTCAGCTACCTGAAGCACACCTTGGCAATTATCTCAGCTGAATCTCTGGAGGCAGGATGTGTAGAGTGGCTTAGCAGGTCCTGTTATCAGGCACTTCTCTCCACGGGGGCAGGGAAGACTGGATAAGGATTCCCCTCCAACTCGTCTCTCCTCGAACTCCTCCGTGGGGTGTTTGCAGCTACGACATCATCAGGTCCAGCTTTATTTTCTTTCTGTGAAACAAGACACAAACATATCCTCGACCCCAAATATATATAGGTCGGGTTTTTCTTATAATGCACTGCAAGGGCCTTTTTACCTTGCGTTAGTAAAGATCAGCTTGATGTTATCATGTCAGATCTGTTCACATCAGGATCTGTTTGCAACTTTTTTTTTTTTTTATTGGTTTTTCGAGACAGGGTTTCTCTGCAGCTTTTTTAGAGCCTGTCCTGGAACTAGCTCTTGTAGACCAGGCTGGCCTCGAACTCACAGAGATCCGCCTGCCTCTGCCTCCCGAGTGCTGGGGTTAAAGGCGTGTGCCACCACCGCCCGGCTTTGTTTGCAACTTTTTAAGTTGCTTTCAAGGAGCCTTGGTACGCTCCACAATTTGTTTTTATTATTAACCATATATGCAGTTCTTCCATTGGAAGAGCCATTTGTAATATTTAGTATAAAATCCTTTAAGGGATTTTTAGCTATAACATTAGCAAAATACAGTTGTGTGAACTGTAGCAATGATCATCTGGGAAAGGATCATTGTTCTGGCCTTTGAATTGAGCAAACACAATTGTCCAGGAATCAATCTTAAAATTATCAATTAATCTATTGTTTAGTATAAGAAACATTGATCATAGTCAATATTTTGTTGAACTATCTTTCAGATTTTATCCTGCCCTTTTGTACCAGACAGGCTACTGTTTTAAATTAAGACTTTAATATCTTAACTGACAAAACTGGGAAGGTTTAGCCATAAACGGCATTTTTTAAATAAAACTATTGTAGAATAAGTTTTGTACTTAATACACACACTTGCCATAGCTGAACCATAATTAATATATTGTACTTGTACATTATTGTATACTTTACCTGCGTGAGTACCTGTTAGGCAGCTTTTATAAGCTCTCTATTGGAAACTGGCTCATTGTTTCTTGTAAGAATTTTACCTATTGGCTCAATATCTCCCATAAGAATATTATAACTAGGGCTTTAACCATTGTATATCTAATTAAAAGTTTGTAAGCTATCCGCCTTTTAAGTTGTAAGTCTGCCTAGCAGATAGGAAAATGAAAAAAGGAAGCATTTTAGCTAATGATTTGGGCCTCATTAGACATCAACATCTAAAAGAATAAAAATAGATCCACATCCATCTCCATGTACATAACTCAAGTTTAAATGAGTCAAAGGCCTCAACATATAAAAATTACATTGAACCTCACAGAGAAAAAATTAGAAGTACACTTTGCCACATCTTAAACATAGCCTCAGTGGTACAAACATTGGGAGAAACAATAAATTATATCTCCTGAATTGAGAAACTTTTGTATAACAAACATAATATCAGCCTATAGAATGGGAAAAGATTTTTACTTATCATAAACCCATTCCAAAAATATATGAAGAACTAAGGAAATTAGTTATCAAAAATTAATTCAATAAAAAATATTTGTTACAGACATAAACTGAAAACTCTCAACAGACGAACTTAAAAATGACTGAGAGACACTTAAAAAATGCTCAAACATAACATCCTTTAGCCATCAGAGAAATGCAAATCAAAACTCTGAGATTTCATCTTATCCTTGTAAATATGACCAAGATTAAAAATTACTACTAACAACTTATGCTTAAGAAAATGTGGGTAAAGACAAAACTCCATTGCTGGAAGTGTAAGCTAGCACAGCCGCTTTTGAATCATAGTATGGTTATTTTTTAAAATTAGGCAAATATTTACCTTAAAACTCAGCAATACCCCTTTTGGACCTAAATACAAAAGTTTTTTAACCATACCATAAAGACATGTGCTCAGCTATGCCTACAGCAGAATTATTTTATCACAGCCAGAATCTGAAAACCCGAGTGTATCTCTTTTACACCTAGGATGAGACATCATCCTTTTAAATAGCCATAAATACCATAAAATATCTTGGAGTAACTCTAAGCAAGCAGGACAGAAGTTTGGATCCTGTCATCTCTGCTTGTGAAGGGGTAAATGTTTTTTTTATTATTATTTTTAACCATTATCACTTGTTAGAGTATAACTCTGGCCCTTGATAAATTTAGTAAGAGGCCTAAGTCTCAGCAGTCCACCCTGAAGCAACACGTGGCATCAGGAAAGGACCACAAGCTGAGATAACTCGACTCCCACCCAAGAGTGGGCCACACAAATGAAAAAACTTGTATGATAAGAACTTTAACTCTTAAGAAAAAAATTTAAGACATTAGAAAATAAAAAGATCTCCTATTTTCTTGGGAAAGTAGAAGAAACACAGCAAAAATGACAATCTCACTGAAAACAATCTACAGATTCAGTGTAAATGTCCATTAAAAATTATAGCAACATTTCTCATAGAACTCACAAAAACTCAGGATAGCCTAAACAATCTTAAAATTCTGTACAATCAAGGAACTTCAGAATGCATTACAATCTCTGACTTTAAACTTTACTACAGAGCCACAGTACTAAAATCAATCAACCTTGGATACAAATTCACCTGCTTACAAACAGCCGATTTTTGACAAAGAAGCAAAATTGTGAAATGGAAAAGCATTTTAACTTTCTTATCTCAGAGGCTACCTTAATTTAAACCTGTCTTTTTTTCCTTTAGCTGAAGCTGCGCTGCACGGCAGGGGGTAGGTCACAGGCTCACTTTGCCTGTTAGACTTTGCCTTCCCGAGCTCTGGCGGGCGGATTTTTAACTATCTTTTTTATTTTAACTTGTAAATCATAAAGTTAGGAGAATTTTTTGAATCCTCTCCTCTGTTCTATAGACTGTGTGAGGTTAAATTTGCTCTCTAAACTTACTCTTGCTTCTGCTTGTCACCCGCAGGTGAGTTAGGTTAGCTGACTGTGTGCACATGGCTCCTCACAAAAATCATTTTTTCTTTACCTTTTTTATTCATTTAGCATGCAATAAAAGTTGCAATTCTACATCTATCACGCTTACTGATTCTCAATAAATCTGCCATTGTTCCTGCTCCATTCTTACTCCCTTTAGTTACCAACATATATAACTGAATACTTTTTCCTTATCCCAATTATAACTTATTTACAGAGTTTTACTCCCGATTTAAATTTTGTCCCGCTTTTCTACATTCCTTTCTTTATGCTACATCTCTAATAAGAGCCCAGTAACTGAGGACAGCCTCCAGCACGGGGTCTCCATTTTTTAACATTTTACTAAGATCTTTTCCTACCTTGTCCCATGTCTGGGGGTGAATTCCTGGGCTGGTTAAAATTAACCAGGGGCATTTTTCATCTATAAAACAAAAGAATTCAGCTAAATCTCTCTTTTTAAACTCTTACTCCTCTCTCCCTGAGTGACTGTTTAAATTCCTGTATGAATTTCTCTTCCTTTGAAAACGATTGTCCCATGTCTTATAGACGACAAAGAACCTGCACCTACCTCATCCTGCAGACCTGTCTGAGTATCACAGCTGGTCAGGATCTTATTTTCCTTTGTCCCGGGACTGCGCCTCGTCGTCCTGTTAGTGAGCCGTACTTCAGGGTCCCTGTTCGGGTGCCACTGTAACCCCGCTTGGCAGGGTCAGCTATTCAGGGTCCTCTGAAGGGGTGCTAACCTGAAAGAACATGGGCTGGAGAAGAGGAAGGAGACCAAGCAAGATTCTATTGTCAAGGTCTCGTTTATTAGGGTGATGGTTACAGCTTATATAACCCTTGAATGAGGAACTCGGATTGGGGTGGGGGGTAGGGGGTAGCAAAGGTCACCAGCGAGCAAACCTGGTGTTCCTTGTGCAAGCAGAAACATTCTTTTTGTGGTTCCCTTAACAAACAGTTCTCAAGATAGTTAGGATGTGAGGCAGGTTCCATTAACAAACAGTTCTCAAGATAGGATGTGGGGCTCTCTGCAAACATCCTTAGGACAATGGTCCCTGCTATCATCTTTAAGACAATGGTTCCTGCTATCATCTTTTAGGACTATGGTCCCTAACACCCTGTGACCTGTGCCCAGCTGAGATTTGCCTAAGAGCAAGCTGGACTCAGTTGAGACCCAGGAGAAGCCAAAGAGACAAAGCCTTCAATGGGATTCAGAGAGCTTTCCTAGGTGTGCTGGCTAGGTCTTAACATCAGCGGGATACTAAGAGACTTGATTGGGACAATGCCCCCACCAGATTGGCCTGCAGGGCATTTTCTTAATTAGCAATCAATGGAGGAGGACCCAGCCCATGGTGGGTGGTGCCATCCCTGGGCTGCTGGTTCTGGGATCTAGAAGAAAGCAGGTTGAGCAAGCCATGGGTGAACAAGCCAGTAAGCAGCACCTTCCATGGCCTCTGCACCAGCTCCTGCCTCCAGGCTCCTGCCCCGTGTGAGCTGTCCTGACATCCCTGGATGGTAGGCTGTGAGCTGTGAGTTGCTTTTGGTCATGGTGAGGTGCTCATTTAGAGCAATAGAAACTCTAAGACCCTTGGGCAAGTTGTAGTTAGGATGACAGCGAGCAGATGTGACTGCCTGGGATTTCCCATGGCGTGGGGAGATGTTCTAGCTGCCTCTCTACCACTGTTGTAGATGCATGTGTGCATGTCCTGCATGGGGACGTTCACAAGGGTGCAGTTAGTCCCAACGGGTGTTTGAAACTCATTGCATTGAGGAAACGGGAGAGGCAGGTGACAGAACCCTCACCGTGTTGACTCAGCCAGCTTCTGATCTGAGGGAGCTGGACACTCAGAAGACACTGTAAGTACAGTGAGCTGTGGGCCTTCTCCCCACCCCAAAGGAGAGCTTCAGGAGTAGATGGGGTGGCCTCCACCTAGTCAGTGTCAGATCCCTTAGGCTCTGTCCCTCAAGACTTGCCCCCATACTTCCCATGCCACCCCATGTTCCTGGTTGGCTCTCTCTGGAGAAGTGGCACACGGGACTCAGAAACACCAGCATTTATTACTTGACCGTGGAAGATGGTACCGGATGAAGCGGATGCGTGTGTCATTTTTCTCACTGATGTGACAAGATGCCTGACTGAAGCAAGTCAAGGAAGGACCGATGTCGGACCATGGTGTGGGGGTCAGGATAGCATGGTGGGTGAGGCATGTGGGATCTGCTCGTGAAGCACCCACAGTCAGGGAGCAGCGCCGAACGCTTGCCTCACTTCCCTTTTTGGTTCAGTCTAGAACCACAACCCATGTAATGGTGCCCGTGGGTGAATGAGGAGATGGAGGTGGAAGAGATGGAGGAAGGAGTGGGGGAAGAGGAAAAGATGGAAGGGGAGATGGAGGAAGAGATGAAGGAAGAGAGAGGAAATCAGGGAGAAGGAGATGGAGGAGGAGGTAGAGGAAATGAAGGGGATGAGGTATCTGAGGAAGGAATGAAAGATTAGTGGAGAAGGGATGAAAAAATAGAAGGACGTGCAGGAGGAAAGAAGGTGATCTCTAGTGGATACGATCATCTCTCTTCAATCCCACAATCCCACAATCTCCCTCTAGCCGCAGGAGCTCCCCAGAGGTTACCGGAAAATCCTGGAAGGCTATGTGCATGGGCGGACAGTGTCAGGGATGGTTGTTGATCATAAACAGGAGAAATGGATGAAAGGGTGGGAAGGAGAGAGGAAGGGAAAAACAAACCCATGGTCAATAGAAGCAGGTGTGGGGAGCTCGGGGAAGTTTGCGGGTCTGGAGCTCTGAGAGGGTTTTAGAGGGTGGAGCCGGGAACCCTGTGAGGTCACTGGAGATACTGGCATCTTGGGAAGACCTTGGGCTGTGAGGGTCAAGGCAGGTGGAATTGGGAACAACTCTGAGTAGCAGGGATTTCTGCAGAAACTCCAGAACCAACAAGGAGAGAGAAATTTAAGAGTGGAAACAAGCAAAAATGAAAGTAATCACACAACCTGGGCCCCGGGGATTGCACCTGCACCCCAGCTCTGGGCTCATGCCAGGCCACACAGCGAGTCCGAGGCCAGCCTGGACTCTAAGAGACCTTGTCTCAAAAATCAACCAATCAACCAAATAAACAAACAAAACCAAGATAAACCAATCAAT
This sequence comes from Arvicola amphibius, assembly GCF_903992535.2. Taxonomy (NCBI): domain Eukaryota; kingdom Metazoa; phylum Chordata; class Mammalia; order Rodentia; family Cricetidae; genus Arvicola; species Arvicola amphibius. The sequence goes on from NC_052047.1 coordinate 94,783,210, forward strand.
CAGAATACATAGGTGGAAGCTGAAAGAAATCAGGGTTCTAGGTGTGAGCCCGGGCTGGCTTACAGGGCGACCTTTGTCTCCATCCGGCCATCCATCAATCCATCCATCCATCTATCCATCTTTATCTGTCTGTCTGTCTGTCTGTCTGTCTGTCTGTCTGTCTGCCTGCCTGCCTGCCTGCCTGTCTTTATCTCTGTCTATCCCCCATCTATCTATCTGTCTGTCTGTCTGTCTATCTATCTATCTATCTATCTATCTATCTATCTATCTATCTATCTATCTCCTCTCTCTCTCTCTCTCTCTCTCTCTCTCTCTCTCTCTCTCTCATCTGTCTGTCTGTCTGTCTGTCCGTCCGTCCGTCCACCCACCCACCCATACATAATCTATTCTCGCTGTCTCTCATCTGTCTATCTCAAAGACAGTAGACAGTGCAGCCTGGGCATATGCATAGACACATACATCAATGGAATGGGATTGAGACCCCGAAGGAAACTGACTTTCAACAGTGAGCAATGGTTTCATCAATAAATGCTAAGACACTTTAGAGCCACCTGCTGAAGAACAAGACAGACCCTCATCTCGCATCTGTATAAGTACAGACCGAACTCACAATGGATACAGACTTAAATGTGACACATGAATCTGTGTAGCCATTAGAAGAATCTTTTTTTTTCTTGGACAGGCTATGTAGTTCACAGAGATCCACCTGCTTCTGCCTCCCAAGTCCTGGAGTCAAAGGTGTGCACCACCACACCTGAGGTGGGTTTTTTTGTTGTTGTTGCTTTGTTTTTTGGTTTTTTGAGACAGGGTCTCTCTGTAGCTTTGGGGCCTATCCTGGAACTTGCTCTTGTAGACCAGGCTGGCCTCGAACTCACAGAGATCCACCTGCCTCTGCCTCCCAAGTGCTGGAATTAAAGGTGTGCACCAACACTGCCTGACTCCACACCTGAGATTTTTTAAAATTATGTTTTACTTATTTGGTGTGTGTGGGTGTGCGCATGTGCATTCACGCTCACAAGTGGCCACGCGTTCACATGCAGGTAACAGGGCCTACGTGGAGGTCAGAGGACAAATTGTGAGGACCGTCTGTCCCCTCCTTCCGTCATGAGGTCTGGAGTTCACACTCAGGTCAGGTTTGGTGGAAGTGCCTTACCTGCTGGGATATCTCTCTGACAAAGGTTTGTCAATATTAGTCTTGTCAATGATTTTTTAAAGTTGATACCAAACCACAGGCTACAAAGGCATAAATAGAAATGTGAGTTCTCCCCTCATCCAGAAACAGATGGAAGCAGATGCAGACATTCACAAGTGACCACTGGGCTGAGCTCCCTGAGTCCAATCGAAGAGAGGGAGGAGCGATAATATGAACAAAGGGGGTCAAGGTTACAATGGGAAAACCCACAGAATCAGCCAACCCTAACTAGCGGGAGCTCACTGACTCTGGACTGACAATGGGGGAACCTGCGTGGCATCAAACTAGACCCCCTGAATGCAGGTGACAGTGGTGTGCTTGGGCTATAGTGGAGCCACTGCAGTGGGACTGAGATCTAACTCTAATGCATGAACTGACTTGGTGGAGCCGAGTCTCTGTGGAGAGATACCTTGCTCAGCCTAGGCTTGGGGAGGGGGGCCTTGGTCCTGCCCCAGTGAGGTGATGAGACAGACTTAGTTGATTTACCCTCTCTGAGGAGTGGATGGGGGTGGGGAGCAGGTGGGAGAAATGGGGGAGCAGGAGAAGAGAAGGGAGGGGGAACTGGGGTTGATATGTAAAAAAAATACGAGTTCTCATTAAACAGAAAGGCTTCTGCTTGTCAGACGGAACAACGCAGGGAGCAGGGAGTCTCTAATGTCTGAAACACACAAGGAACCTGTCCAACTCAACCGCAAACCCCAAATGGAAAACGAACCACTTCAAAACAGGCAAAGGAACCTGGCTAGATATTTCCTTTGGTACTTTATTTATGGATGTATTTATTCACTTGTTATTTAACTTTTTATCGCATATTCGTTTTGTATTTTTACCTTTTTTTTGTTTTGTTTTGTTTTGTTTTGTTTTTCGAGACAGGGTTTCCCTGTAGTTTCTAGAGCCTGTCCTGGAACTAGCTCTTGTAGACCAGGCTGGCCTCGAACTCAGAGATCCACCTGCCTCTGCCTCCCTAGTGCTGGGATTAAAGGCGTGCGCCACCACCGCCCGGCCGTATTTTTACCTTTTAATGTAGCTAAACACCTTCGTTAGCTTATCATTGTGGAGTTTGTTCAGTGGGTCATCCCCTGAGTTTGTCTCTCTGTCGCTGTCAGTTCCTGCCACTCCTGGGCACCCCGTCTGCTGTGGGGTCTCACGAGTATATTGTGTGCATACCGCATGGAATCTGGGCCCACGGCTGTGGCGCTTTTCTGAGTGGGGCTCATGTCATGTCACATGAAGGCTCCCAGGTCTATTCATTTCCTCATAGATGGCATAATTTCACTCTTTCTTTAACTGTGCTGGCTAGTTTTGTGTCCACTTGACACAAGCAGAGTCATCTGTGAAGCGGGCACCTTAACCGAGAACTTGTCCTCATCAGGATAGCCCATAGGCAAGCCTGTGCGTCATTTTCTTGATGGATGGTTGATCCATCAAGATGGCTGTCTCTCTTATGTATCTGTGTGTGTGCACGCACTGTGTGTGATCATGTGGAGGCCAGAGGAGGATGTCCGGTGTCGTGCCTATTGCTCTCCACTGTATTCCCTGAGCCTGGAGCCTGCTGATTTTTGGCTAGTCTGGCCAGTCCCAGCGATCTCCCTGTATCTGACTTCCCTTAGTCATACCTGCTGTTTATGTGTGTGCTGTGGATCCCATCTCAGGCCCTGTGTTTGCAGAGCAAGGGAACTTACCACTGAGTTGCCTCCCAGCCTGGCCTGCACATTCTTCATGGCCGATTTGTTGCCTAGCACTTAGGCTGGCCCACACCCTGGCTACTGTGTGGAGCAGCAGTGAGCACCCTATGAAGGTGTCTGCCTTTCTCTCATGTTGAAGTCACACTGCAATCCTAATTTTGGGCTGTGAGGAACATGATCCCCAGAGATGCTGTCCTGGCTTGTAGTTCCCTGGAGGCCCCGCTCCTTTCCTCGGTGAGAGGATCGATTCTTTCTTTCTTTCTTTCTTTCTTTCTTTCTTTCTTTCTTCCTTCCTTCCTTCCTTCCTTTCTTTCTTTCTTTCTTTCTTTCTTTCTCTTTCTTTCTTTCTCTCTCTCTCTTTCTTCTTCCTTCCTTCTTTTTTCTTCCTTCCTTCTTTCTTTTGTTTCTTTTTTTTTCTTTCTCTTTTTTTGGTTTTTAATTTTAGGTTTTGGTTTTTGAAGACAGTTTTTCTCTGGGTAGCCCTGGTTGTCCTGGAACTCACTTTGTAGACCAGGCTAGCCTCAGACTCAGAGATCTGCCTCCTCTGCCTCCTGTGTGCTGGAATTAAAGGTGTGCTCCACCACTGCCCAGCTTCAATCCGTTTTCAAGCACCAGATATGGGCAGTGAACACGGAGTCCAGCAGCAGCAGCAGCGGCAGAAAGTGCTAACCAAAACCACAGAGGACCGTCACCTCATAACTGAGGGTGACCCTAGAAAAGATCAAAGAGGCTGGAACGATGGCTCAGCGGTTCAAGCATCGGCTGCTCTTGCTGAGGACTTGGATTCCATCCCCACTCCCACACAGAACTCTCAGCTGTCTTTGGTAACTCCAGCTCCAGGACACAGCCCTCACGTACAGAGCGCCACAGGGACACATACAGAAATAAGTGAGAATTTGCTCTAGGTACATATTGTAAAGAATGAACTGGGGCCAGCCTGGGCTACATGAGAGCCTGTTTAAGAAAAGGTGTGGGGTGGGCATTGAGCTGGCTGTGGGTGAACACAGACCTGAATTCTTGCCCTGGGACTTGCGTGGTGGAAGGAGGGAGCTGATCTTCCCATCTGCCCTTTGACCCTCATGTGCTGTTACAATCATATACACACCAATAACAAAAGGATCACATGCTTTAAAAACTTTTAAAAAAGACTCAAATCATGTCATTTTCATGGAAACGGAGGTCATTATGTTAAAACAAGTCAGTCAAAGACAGATAGGCAAATGCCACCTTTCACTCCAGTGTGAGGCATTTGGACAGAGAAATAAATGAATACATTCCATCAGGCAGAAGGGCATTTTGTGGAGGAGGGCAGGGATCTTGAGGGAGGGAGAGGAAGGAGCAACAGAAAGGCTTCTGCCTGTCAGAGGGAACAACGCAGGGAGCAGGGAGTCTCTAATGTGGGGTGAATATGGACCAAGTTCAGTGAACCCCATGAAGAAATGTGTTGTAATGAAACCCTGCATTTTCAGCTCTGGCCGAATGAACACAGGCGTGATAAAGTAGTGTTTGGCACCGGAAGATGCACACTGCACACCGCTCCCAGGATGTGGAAACTAAGAGGCTGAATTCCCTGGAGCCCCAAGATGCTCCTCAGAAGTTTCAGTTCTGTATCTATGACTCAGTCGGAGGCCCTGGCCGAGGGAGGTCACAGCAACTTTCATCAATAACAGTGAGAATAATTTCCACAAAAAGAGAAACATGCAGGCGGCGAAACAGTCAGCTGAGGTGACCGAGTGAAAGGAAGTGGCGATTCTGCAGGGCTTGTGTCCCAGACCCACGTTTCAAAAGCACACGTGTTTAACAGTTCTGCTGTATAAATGATACCCAGTCAGGCAGCTGAGACTAATGGAGATGTGCTGCTCTCTAACCTCTCTCTCTCTCCCCTTCCCCCCACTCTTTCCCTCTCTTCTTCCCCAGACCCCTTTTCCCTCCTTCCCATCCACCCTTGTTTTTGGTTTGTATTTGTTTTTTTGAGATAAGACTATGTAGCCAAGACTGGCCTCAACCTTATAAACCTCCTGCCTTAGCTTTCTGGGAATGGTGGGATGACAGGTGTGTGCTGTGATGTCCAGCTTTCTACTCACAGGTTTTTTTAGAGACAGGATAGAGAGAGCTGGCATCCTGAGGGGAGATTCACCATTTTCCTGGCAGCCACACACCTAGGGCCCGGGAGTGGTTCAGTCCAGAAAGTGCAGACACAAGGATCCAAGTTTCATTCTCAGCACCCACATAAAAGGCTGGTGTCTGAACCGGGCGGTGGTGGTGCACGCCTTTAATCCCAGCACTCGGGAGGAAGAGGCAGACGAATCTCTGTGGGTTCAAGGCCAACCTGGGCTACAGAGCTAGTTCCAAGACAGTTAGGGCTGTTACACAGAGAAGCACTACCTCAAAAAAATAAAAAAAAGCAAGCAAACAAGCTGGGTGTTAGGACCCCAGCACTGGCAGGAGATGACTGAAGGGCTCTGGTGCTACCTGGCCAGATGACCTTGTTTTCTTAGAGGGCTCTAGGCCAGTGAGACCCTGCCTCAAATAATCAAATGGCATCTGAGGAATAACACCCAAGATTACCCTCCGCACCCCACACAAATGTGCACACACACAGACTGCAATCTAACAACTTAAAATTGTTACATATTTTTAAAGATTATTATTTTTTATGTGTAGGGGTGTTTTGCTGCCACGGAAGTCTATCATGTGTGTTACTGGTACTAGAGGAGGCCAGCAGAGGGCGCCAGATCCCCTGGAACTGGAGTTACAGACAGCTGACCTGCCATGTGGGTGCTGTTTTTTGTTTTTATTTATTTATTTTTTTGTTGGTGTTTGAGACAGGGTTTCTCTGTGTAGCTCTGGCTGTCCTGGAACTCTCTCTGTAGACCAGGCTGGCTTCTAATACACAGAGATCCACCTGCTTCCACCTCCTAAGTGCTGGGATTAAAGGCGTGTGCCACCACTGTCTGCCTGGAGCTAGTGCTCTTCACAGTTTAGCCTCCGCTCTAGATGTCACCTGTTAGCACATTTTCCTTAGCCTATTTTCTGAGCATGCGTGTATATGTAGGTGCGCATGCGATATATGATGCGTGTATATGTGGGTGTGCCACAGCCAGTGTATGGTGGTCAGAGGATGACTTCTGGAATCAGCTCTCTCCTGGGGATCAAACTCAGGCTTAGCAGCAAGCACTTTACCCGAGGTGCCATCCTATTGGCCTGCTGAGTCCCGTTTCACACTGCGCTCAGCACTCACAGGAGGGAAACTGCTGTAGACAGAACCAGCAATGCTAATAAGCACCCTGTCAGTCACCTGAAAACTCCCAGATCCAGAAACCCACTACTGAGAATTTCTCCTAGGCAACAGGCACCCAAGGTTGTGGGAGCACCTTCTCCTCATGCTTTGTGGGCATACCCAACCAGCAGGACAGCCAGGGGTAGGCGTAAACACCTTGTTTCCAACTCCCCTCCCGAAATAAAAATTAAATTAAAAGGGAGGCGGTGGCGTAGAATATTATTTTAAGCTGTGTTGCTTTTGTTTATGCTGCATTCGTTTAACTCTGCGAAGCTGTGATTCTTTGCCTGTTTAAAACACCTGATGGTCTAATAAGGCCATAAACGGCCAACAGCGAGGCAGGAGAAAGGCTAGACCGGGCTGGCGGGCGGAGAAATGAGAAGAGGGGGACGTCAGGGGTCAGTCACCCTGCCAGCCATGGAGTAAGAGTGAAAGCAAGATACACAGAAGAAAAGGGAAAAGCACAGAGGCACGCGGTAAACAGGCTAATATAGCAAAGCTGGCCAGAAAAAAGACAAGTGGAAGCTGGGCTTTTATAAGAATAAGCTAAAACTGGGTTGGGATCCCCAAAAGAGTACAGAGTAAAAAGAGTAAAAAACAACAAGAAGGAGGAAAAAGAAAGAAAGAAATGGCCGCCTTGGTTGGACTGGTACCAGGCCGGGACCTCGTCTCGTCCAGAGCTGTGGCTGCAGGCATCAGGTCCCAGGCCTGGATGTTTGCAGGGCTGCTGCTGCCCTGGACTCAGCCCCTCCTCGGGATCCCTGTCTAGTGGGCGTGGGGATTGGCAAATTTAAACTCCTTTTTTTGATTTTATCTATTTTTATTTTGATGAAATCCAAGTCACGTAAAATAGACCACTAACCAAAGGATACTATCCAGTAGCCACATTTCTATAGACAGAGAGCCACTGACACCCCCTGTCTGCCCTCACAAAGCACCGCCCCCCAGCCCCAGCACCCTGACCAGCTTCTTATCTGTGTGAGTCTGGACCCCTGGGGCATCTGTGAGAAGACCCGCAGCCTGTGGTCTACTGAGTTTGGCTTGGAGCTGGGCACCTCTGAATGCCTTTTCTCTTTATGGTTGAGTGAGATTCCCAGACTTCATTGCTTGTCTGCTGGCTTTTACTTTTTAGTGTTGTATATCAAGCTCCTCCACAGTTGGGTGTCAACGAAGGGGAAGTTTCCAGGCTGTACCTGTTGACATCATCTTGTGTGGACTCTGGAGATTCCCCACTAGAAACTCTGGCCTTATTAACCCCCAGTGCTCAAACCTTGAAACCCAGAGTCCTTCCCCCATCACAGTTTGTTTCCACTGAGGTCATTTCTACTTCACGTAAGAACACGTCCTTTTACGGTTTAGACTAACTGGAACACGGCAGAGAATGCAGTTTCCCTGGAACCCATGTGCCGTTTCTGGCTGTGAGTATTTGCCATGGTCTAAACGAACGTGTTCCCAGAATCCAAACATGGGAAGTGGACAGTCCGTTAAATAGGAGGACTGAGAAGTAGAGGGGCTGAGCAGACCTGTGTTCAGAGGTCCAGCAGCCTTGTAAACTCGTGTGTGATGGCGCCTGTCTGTAACCCCTGTCCAGGAGAGACAGGGGGAACCCAGCAAGCTCACCGGCTAATCTAGTCTAGCCAAATGGGTGAGCTTCTGGTTCCCAGAGAGAACCTGCCTCCAAACAATAACCAGGCCATCTTGCAAGCAAGCTGCAAGTGTTGGTCGCAGACTACAGCACACAGATGCTCCTGGGAAGGGATGTCTTCCAGGTCTCTTTAGCTCTTGGACATTCACAGTCCCCCGCCCCCCTAGGCCAGGCGGGAAGCACAGGAAGCACAAGTTGCCGCTGCTGCCGTGTTAGCCTTGCTTCATCTTCACGTCCCTCCCTATTCCATCCTTCTCTGCCACTGTCATGGAAAAGGCTCTAGGCCCCCAGCTGGTGGTGCTATCTCGGGACACTGTGGACTCTTTGATGGCAGGGCCTAGCCCGTGACCTAGCACAGGGAGGCTCTGCTCCCTTCCCAGTCTAAGGCACATAGTGGCTGCACAAGGCTCCTCCACGGTGCTCAGGAAGTTAGTAAGAACCACAATAACAACAAAAAATAAAATTCAAGAAAGGACACGAGGCTGGGAGGGAGATGGGGCCGAGGTGCGAGGGGGAGACGGAAGGACCCATCAGCGAACGGATATGTGTACTATACATTTATAAATAAGTAAAACTTGCACGAATAAGCATTACTATTAACAAACTAAAAGGCCTCACAAGCCATCCAGGAGTTGTGGTCAGGGGTATACCCAGTGGACGCCGAAGAAAGTCTCCTCAGCATTGCGGGACGGCAGCAGAGGCAGGGTAAGGTTGGTGCAGAGGACGTCCCCGACGGCAAGGTGAGTCAGGCGCTGGGATGCCATGGTGCAGCTCTGTCCGAAGGGCAGGCGCAGCAGGCTGATGCTGTGGGCCGCAGGGGAGCAGATGCCCACCGTCACGGTGGCCCTGTGCTGCGCGGTGCTGTATGCGGAAGAGCAGTTAGCCAGTGTCACTTGGATATGCAGCCTGTAGATGCCGGCTCGGTGGATATACAGTTGCCCCTTCTCCAGCCCTGGTCCATGAGTGAAGGATCTTCCCAAGGTTGGGCCGGCTGCCCAGCGCAGTGTGGGATCTTTCCGAGGAACTGGGGGCAGAAGATGAAGGGAAGGAGAATGGAGGTTAGACAGGCAGTGGCACTTAGAACAGGGGACTTAAAGGGAGGCAGAAGGATAAGACTTAAAGGGAAGGATGAAAAGAAAAAAGAGGGAGGTGGATGGGCACACAGGATGCTGGGGGAGGCAGAGAGATGGAGAAAGGAAGATGGAGATGGAGAGAGATTGAGAGATGCGAGAGAGATGCAAAAAATGATACAGAGAGGGAGAGATGGGCACACACGTGTATGCAACCACACATGTATGGAAAGACAGATGGACAGATGGAAGGGAGAAAGTCAGAGAGACATGGTGCAGGATATGCCTAGGGCTCTGTTGTGCCTCCCTCTGGTACCTGGGAGCTGCCTCTGTGTCCCACCATATCCCAGTCCCTCCTGCTCCATCTCCAGCAATAGCCTTGGCCCAGTTCAGAGGGCTACAAGGGTTTGGGCCAGCATGGCCATGTTTCCTGGGCAAGGGGAAACTAGTCATGGGTTGGACAGACGTTAGTTACACCCTCCATCAGGATGAGGTCTAGAGTCACAGCGGAAACAAATCTGTCACCCATTCTTTGGATGATGCTAACTGAAGTGGGAAGACAGGCCCTGAAGGTGGAGACCCGGTGGGGGGGGGGGCAGTGAGAAAGGAGAAAGCCCTGAGTGCTCATCTCTCCACTTCCTGGCAGGATGGGAAGTGACCTTGGTCTCAGCTTTCCCCACCAACGCCCAGCCAGGGCGGCTGAAGCCCTTTCTCCTTTCAGCTGCTTTTGTTGGTTATTTGGTTTTGTCATTTTGTTCCAGTAATAAAAAAAGTCATGACTGTTGACCCAAAGATCTTGGCTGCCAATCAGAGAAGCTAACTGGGGAGGGGAAGAGAGGGAGGGAGGGAGGAAGAGAGAGAGAGATTCCTTTAATTAGTTATTGATTTTGAGACCAGATCTTGCTATACAGGGTACCCTCAAATTCCCGATGTTCCCACCGTGGGTTGCTGGGCACTAGAATGATGAGGGTGGCCAGACAGGATGGATTTATTAAAGTCAAGGTTAGTTGGTTATTAGTCCCAAGGTCCAAGGTACTTATCTAAGTACTAATGCAACTACTAGAAGTTTTGAAAGTTTGAGACAACATCTTGCTTGTAGCTTGAGCTTGCCTGGAACTTACAATGCCTTTGCCTCAGCCTCCTGAGTGCCTGGACAACAGATGTGCATCACTGGAGCCCGCAGCGCCTCACTCCTAGCACGCCACAAGTACCGTTTTGGCTTAATTCTCTTTGCCTAGTTTCCAGCACTGTCTTTCTTGGCTTGTTTGTAGGCGTGTCATGAAACCCAGCATCTCCCGCATGTCTCAGTACTCAGCCACTAGGTGACTAGGCAGCCCCTCACTGGGGGATTCTAGGTGGGGCTCCATGCCTGAGCCCCCCATTACCCTTTTCACTAAGATCCAGCCTGCTCATCTCCCCACGGATGGAGAGAGCAGAGAGCTGAATCACGGCAGTTGCTGGTGTTGTGTCTGCTTTTGTGAGGGAGTGAGAGGATGAGGGAGGCGGCGTGTTCCTGGAATCATGTGTCCCCAGCTTACTCTAGCCCCTCTCTACCCCCCTTTATAGCTTTCCTTTCTCTCTCTCCCTTTCTTAATTTCTTTGGTGACAAGGTCTCTTGTAGCCCAGGCTGGCCTTGAACTCAATGACCTTGAATTCCTGGGTCTTCTGCTTGTCCAGCTCTTGTGCTGGGAGCCAGGTGTGCACTGCCACACCTGGTTTACATGGGCTGAAGCCCAGGGCTTGTGAGCCAGGCAGCGCTCTAACACTGAGCAACATCCGATACTGCTGTCTTTCCTATTTGTTTTACTGAGGTGATCCCATTTAACTCAGGCTGGCTTCAAACTCCCAAAGTGTCAGAGGATGACACTGAACTCCTAACCCCTCTCCCTCTGTTGCCCAAATACTGGGATGACAAGTGTGGACCAGCAGCCTGCCTCATGTGGTGCTGAGGATGAAACCCAGGGCCTCCTGGTTGCTGAGTGCTGGCTCTTTACTACTAGCTCAGGTCGAGCCAGGGACTACTCCCTTCCTATGTTCCTGCCGCTCTCTTTCCTGTCCCCACCTCTCACCCCTCTGGAATTCCAGTCTTACCTGTGAGATTCAGCTGTAACTCGGCTACATGCACCTGGAAAAAATACCAGAAAACACAGAAAGCCCATGAGTGCGGAGGGCTTGAGAGACAATAGCTCCCATATGCCTGCTTGCTGCCGTCCATCCTGCATTCCCACCGGCCTAGTCTACGATTTTTTTTTTCCTGCTGTAAAGTCTTACCCAGGCCGGTGAAAAGTTTCAGTAACAAGATTGCTTTGTTTTCCTAGAACGGGAACGGAGTTGCGGGGTGGGCTCAGGTCATCTTTCCTACCACTTGTGGGGCCTTCTCAGTCCTGGGAAGCTCCAATTCTCGCCAGCTGCCCCCAACCCCCACCCCTCCAGCCCTAGATTCGTGAGGACCCCCAGCAGTCTGACTCTCAATCGCGGGCGGGCGTGGTCGGAAACGCCCGGGCTGGGCTGAAGCATCCCCGCAGTTCAAGGCTGCATCACTCCCAGTCCGGGATCCCCCGTGTGCTCCCAGGCAACCGGGGCCGGCCTGGCCTCCTTGCTCAGCCTTTCCTGTCTTCTATAGTCCCATCTTCCGCTTTTCGACCTATTTCGTTCCGATTTTGCCTCTTTAACGCGTCCTTTGCTTGCGCTCTGGCGCATCCTCTAAGTGCATCCTCCCTGCGCCTGTCGGGTCTCCTCCAGAGTACCCAAGTGCTTCCCTCCCCCTCCTTCCCCTACCTTCTCCTCTCACCTCAAGCGGCTCCAACTGCGTCTGCTGTGGTCTCCGGAAATGATCACAGCAAAGAAAGCCGATGACAAAACTGAGCAGTAACAGCAGGGGGCTAAAGCGCAGGATGGTGGCCCAACTCAGACGTGGCAGCACCCAGGGGCGAGGGCGACCTTCCTCGGCCATCCTTGCCTGAGGGTGCTGCATCCTTTGATGGCGACGGCCAGAAGACAGCAGGAAGCTGCAGCCTCCTCGGCTGAGCTTTTGTGGCTTCTGCCTGCCTTGACCTGCCCTTAGAACCCCCGGGGATGTCCGACGCAGGGGAAGAACTGGGCCTCTTCACAGGGGGGCAGGGAAATCCCCTGAAGCTTGTGGCACCCCTGCCATCTTGTAGACAGGCCCACCCAGCCTGTTCCTCAGGCACAGAACATTCTGTACCCAATTTGCTGCTTTGCCTGGTGTTTATTCATTCATTCATTTATTCATTCAACAAACCATTTATTGAGCATCTATTAGTGATTCAGCACTGGGTTGGGTTGCTAGACAATCAGCAAGCATCCGCATCTAGTGAGATCCAGCGTGCTCCCCCAAATATTTGGACACGACTGTAGGCATTTCCATGGGGGTACGTTGTAAACATCTCACACTGGAACTCACTATACATAGCCCAGGCTAGCCTAGAACTTGACATGTTGCCCGGAGTGGCCTGCATCTCCTCAAGTAACCCAGGCAGGTGTGGAGCATGCAGCCCAGGCTGGCCTCTGACCTCGGGTGTGAGTCACCACAGCTGACTTTGTCCTGATGGCTAGCATATTCAATAGCTACTGCCCCCTTCCCATGCCCGCTGGAAGCTGAGAACATGACCCTATCTGAAAGGAGACAGAATTGTTGCTACTCATGAGCACACTGCAGCTAGTTATTAGCACTTTATGCCCCGCCCCCACGCAAGGTTGGGCATGGATGGGGGAGGGGCCTTGAGACCCTCTCCTTCCTGAGGCTTTCCGGTAAGTTGCCATTACTCTTGAAGATAGGGTTCCACCCAACACTCAATGTAGCACACAGGGAGCAGTTGAGTGTTCACTTAGAGCCAGCAAAAAGGGCAAGAAGCCATTCCTTAGAGAGGGGACTGAGCTGGGCGGCAGTCACCCCAGCCTGGCGGCAGTCACCCCACCCTGGCAGGCCTGGGGGATCTATCTTTCCTATCCTGGTGTCCCTTCCTCTGGACCTCCCTAGGGTGGGCACTCCAAGAGAGCAGTGTGTTCTTCATGGAAATCCAACACATCTACCAGCTCACGGTCCCCTGAAGTTGAGGCGTCCACTAGAGAAGAGGGCAAGAGGGAGAGGTTGCCTCTGAAACAGGTTTGAGCCGGCCCAGCTTAGAGGCCGCCACCACCTTCATATCCTGTTTTGGGAGGAACTTGTTGGCCAGTGGCCCCTGAATTTCAGATGTAGTCAGATGAGGATGGTGCAGGTCTTGGTGGTTAAGATCGAGAGACCCTTCCAGAGAACTCAGTTCCTAGTACTGACATCAAGTGGTCTGGTAACGTCTCGAAGTCCGTTTCCAGGAGGTTTCGGTGTGTCTGGTTTCCTTGGGCGCCTGCACTCACAAGCACATACCCCACCTCCCATAAATAAAAGCAAACCTTTTAAAAATATGGCGTGGACCGGGGAGATGGATCAGCGGGTAAAGGCCTTGTTAAGCAAGCATGAGAACCCCCAAGTTTGATCCCTGAAAGTGGGGTACAGCAGTGCCTGCGGGTAACCACAGCCTGCTGAGAGGTAGAGACAGGAGGACCTCGGCAGCTCACTGCCCAGCCTAGCTGAAATGGAGAGAGCTCCAGGCTCAGTGGGAGACCCAGGAGGTGGTGGAGGAAAACCGTTGGTGTCAACCTCCTGCCTCCACAGGCATCTGCAAGAGCAAGTGTACCCTGCCTCCCACACATCGCACATGGAGCGAAGCCAAGAGAAACCTGGGACAAAGGGGCTTGGAACTTGTGCAATCACCGCCCAAGAGGACGGAGTGACAGACTCCCCTCCAGCCTTCAGAGGGTTTCTTGTTTCAGAGCCTTAACCTTCACACACTTTGTAAAAAAAAAAAAAAAAAAAAAATGTTTGTGTGTGTGGGTGTGTGTGGGGGGTGCGTGTGCACGTGCACATGCGAGTGCAATGCCCATGAAAGCCAAACAAAACGGTGTTGGAACTGGAGTCACAGGTGGTTGTGAGCTGCCACGTGATGTGGGATCTTAGACCCAGACTTGGACCCTCTGCAAGCATAGCAAGTGCTTGTAACTGCTAAGTCATTGGGGGGGGGGGGGGGCTTTAAGTTATCTAATGTGTGGGCGGGCGTTTTCATGCTAGTGTTTCTATTGTTGTGATGAGCACCATGACCAAAGCTACTTGGAGAGGGCTAAGTTTATCCCACCTTACAGTTGCTCATCACTAACAGAAGGAGGGTAGGGACTCAGGTGGGGCTTCGGCAGAGCCCAGGAGGAGCACAGCTTACAGACTAGCCCAGCCTTCCTTCTTGCACACGCAGGAGCAACCGCAGGGCCAGGATAACATGCTGAGCCCCTTCCTGCTGGTGTTCTGGTTGACAGGGTCCGTTGAGGAAAACACGGTTCTTTCAAGATGAATTTCAGGTTCAGCAAAAGCATTGGGCGAACCAGCTGCTGGTGAACTTTGCTTTCCCCGAAAGCTTCTTCCCTGTTACACAATTTACACCTTAACAAGCGATTTCTGCATACCATAGCCTCTCATCTGGAGCTGGTTGAAGGAGCCATTTGCCTAAGCAATCCTCAGCTGGAGACCTCCCAGTTTGCCAGGTTGTCTCCTCAGTAAGTTTTGCAAAGACTCTGGAATCCTTCAGGAAGAACTCAGATAAGAAACACTGCCTGTAAACAGAAGGCAACAATCACTGACCTTTAAACAAAAGTCTAGGCGCTGTCACTCTGGACGTCCAGCCAAAGGCTTTGTGGAATCTCTCCCTACAGCTCCCCCCTTCTGTTTAAGATATAATTGTAATATAATTATAAGTTATAATTAATAAGTGTATAATTATAAGTTATAATTAAGATATAATGTTGAAGATTATGTGGCCTTACAGTAAATACAGCCTTTCCCCCCTATTGTTTTGTTTCACGATTTTAGGCAAATAATCCAAAAATATATTTTAAAGCCAGTAAAGTTCTTACTGCTAGAACAAGGGTAGTAATCGCTAGAACAAGAAATCTGTTAAAGCGATACACAGGGCTGAATGAGGCTGGCGCATCTACGAGGCTCTCCATACATCTGTTCCTGTCACATGAGGTAACCCTTCTGAAAAAGTTTTGTTTCTTGCTATAAATCATAAATCATTTAGGGAGAATTAGGGTGACCCATCAAATGCATCTGAAACTCTTCCCAGCCATGCTTGCTATTGCTGAACCTTAAAGGTGTAATACGATCGGATGCAGCATTCCAATCCCATTTTAATTGTATCTCTTCCTCCAATATTTCTAACTGACCTCCCAGTAGGATAGGAGCTTTGTCTCAAATCAGCTGCTTCATTAACTACCTCCCTACTTTATTTTGTTGAGCCCACAGTTCTGTAGGATGCGTATGCCAGTCTCTAATGACCTCAGCATTTGAGTTTCCGTATGACGTGCCAGTCCAGCTGTTGTGGCAGCAGCAGCCAATGCAATGATGCCCCAAATGACAACAACCAGTCCAAGAGGTTGACGAGTTCATCTTAATATTCTTTCTGCACTAATCATCACAGTGAGTGTTGCCATGGTCTCAACAGCTTCACTGGTATTCAGATGGCTGGCCTTGCTCTGAGGAAGCATAGACATTCAGGTTACATTTGAAGACACCCAAGAATTAATACAGGTATGAAGACCACAGTGTTCACTACGGATGCTGTAATTATTAGGGTGCCACTGTACAGGTTCATTCAGTAACAAGGTCATGGAGCACAGCAACCAAGGAGTAACATTGATTTAGTCTAAAAGACAAAGGAGACTTATTCCCTAATGTTTAGTTTTCCTTCCCATGCTTCGAGAAGGTGTAAGGTATTTGCTAATTTTCACAAATTAGCCTGGACTGGTTGCCAAATTGCAGAAGACCTGACATTCCAATTCCATGCCATCAAATAGGTTCATTAACAGTAGAGCTAATTCCCACAGTGTCATTTGAACTACATCTGAGCATATTAATCCTGAGTGAGGATATTTCCCTTGAGGGGAGCCATAGGGCTCCAATCATGGGAGATAGTTACCGATAACTCTTGAGGGTTCTTGTAGGCAGAGACCAGGTGCCAGTTTGTTGCATAAGGCCGCTTGTTTGTTCCTGACTGCCCAGACCATGAAATAATCACACAGAAACTATATTACTTAAATCACTGCTTGGCCTATTAGCTCTAGTTTCTTATTGGCTAGCTCTTACATCCTAAACTAACCCGTCTCTGGCGAGGCTCCATGGCGTCTCCCTGACTCCGCCTACTCTCTTTTCCGGCCTCTGTTAAGCCATTGGCCAAAGGCAGCTTCTTTATTCATTAACCAATACAACCAACACACACAGAAGGACTTCCCACACCAGGTTCTCATTCTTACATTGTTGCCAGTGTACCCAGTCAGACCTCTTGTTGGTGACTCAAATCTCACAGGCAGTAGATTTATGGAACTAGTAGTATTAATCTCCTGTCCTCTAAAACCACATGCATGAAGCATATAAAATTTATGATGATCCTAGCTAGTATTAACTACAGATAACCACACTTGAAAGGTTATATTCAGACATTGAATTCCATTACCCATACAAACGGCAATTCCTTGCACTGCCACCTATAGTTTATGATTTCCTTACCCTCCTTCATAGGCTGAGCACCTCAGTTGTTATAAGTAGCCGAGAATATCTATTAACCACCACAAGAATTATCCATATCTCCCCAGCTTACTCCTGTTAATTGGAGGATTAGGGACATGGGCCCAAGATGGTCCCTGTTACCTTTACAGTTACCTCAAATAGCATAACAAAGGACAAAGCTGTAGCATCCAGAGGTTTTTCTGGTCAGTCAGACTAATGCTCCCCCTTTGCCACACAAATTCTTAAGCTGTCCCCAAGGTGAAAGGATCAACTGTTTACTTCGAAGGCTTTCTGTATCTCTTCTTTCCCCAAGTCAAGTCACCCATGTCAGCAGCCAAAGCATCCAAGGGACTTCTCTTGCTCATGTCAGATTTTTATCAGTTCTGATGGTATCCACAAATCTGTGTCCTGTAGGAACATAAGCATACCCTCAGCCCCATTGTAACACTTTCCCTGGCTTCCATTCTGATGTTAAAACACCTTTATAATACACAGGCCGATTCAATTCAGCAGTTTTTTCCTATGGGTCAGTGACTTTCAGCAACTGTTATCCCTGCTTTTTTGTTAACACTAAAAAAGTTAAAGTTAAACTGGGTGGTGGTAGTGCACACTTTTAATCCCAGCACTTGGGAGGCAAAGGCAGGCAGATCTCTGTGAGTTCGAGGCCAGCCTGGTCTACAAGAGCTAGTTCCAGGACAGGCTTCAAAGCTACAGAGAAACCTTGTCTGGAAAAACAAAACAAAACAATAAAAAAAATTACAGTTAGTAAAGTATTTTGAAATCCATCCCTGGAAGTCCTTATATGCCCATTCCAGTTTATAAGCATCTCTTTTAGAGTGTGATTAGCTCTTTCAACAATTGCTTGTCCTGTACAATTATACAGTAGCCCTCTTGCCACGCCCCCAGCGCGGCTTAGATGCCAAAACTGGCAGGGGGTGCCAGGATTGGGACTCGGAGGCTTCTTTTCAGGTGGAAGAACAGCAACCTTTATTTTGTCCCAAGCTAAAGCCTTTTATACCTCTACTGCTTCTGTGGAAAACCACCAGCCAGAAAGAACACAAACACCCTGACAGGAAGTTCTGCTGTCAGTTAGGGGGAATGAGGGCAGCTGGATCACAACATCCTGTAACAAGCTTTCTGTTATAATGTGTAGAACATTGTTTCATTTTCCTGGAAATACAACCTGGGGCATTAGCAGTTTTAATTTGTGTCAGTGTGTCCATTATAGCCATTGTCGCTAATAAATGTGTAATTACAGAATCAGGCTTTTCAGAACTTAAAGAAAGCAAATGCCTATTGAAATGCAGAGTATTACTTTTGGAATGTTTAAATCATTCACCTCGCAAAATTTGAAAAAATTTACTTAATTCTTGATTAATTAAGTAATCAGTCCAACAGTGGGGTACAACCAGTTAATATCACCCAATAATGTTTGAAAACCATTAAGAGTGTGTAACTGATCTTTTTAAATCTGTACCTTTTTGTGGATTTTCTGTTTAATTTAAATTTAAAATAATTACGAGAATCTCCTCTTTGCATTTTTTCAGAAGCAATCGGTAATCCCCAACAAGGTAAAATTCCGTGTACTACATTAAACATTCTTTCTAAGGTGTAAAAACTGACGGTCCTCTAGCACCTGCACTACAGGGCCAGTTGCACAAGCCAGAAACTGGCCTGGAGAATTAAAATCACAGATAGACAAGAGACACGAAAACACAGGTCATCCTTGATAAAAGAATGCCAAGTTTATTGTGCTCAGGGGAAGCTTATATAGGACTCTGGCCATGCCCCGGCTTTCAGGGTCTTTCAGCTGCAGACCCGAAAGCCTGCCATCAGGGTCCCGTGCTCAGAGCAGCTGCAGGTACCCGAAAAACAAGCCGCTCACAGGGAATTCAGGGTCCGGGGGTCCACAGCCCCCAAAAGCTCCCAACACTAAGGTACCTGTATTAACCTAAATGCCCCTCGACCAAAGAATGGATAAGGAAAATGTGGTACATTTACACAATGGAGTACTACACAGTAGAAAAAAATGACATCTTGAAATTTGCAGGCAAATGGATGGAGCTAGAAAACATCATTTTGAGTGAGGTAATCCAGACCCAGAAAGACAATTATCACATATACTCACTCATAGGTGGTTTTTAAACATAAAGCAAAGAAAACCAGCCTACAAACCACAATCCCAGAGAACCTAAACAACAATGAGCACACTAAGAGAGACATACATGGATCTAATCTATATAGGAAGTAGAAATAGACAAGATCTCCTGAGTAAATTGGGAGCATGGGAACCATGGGAGATGGTTGAAGGGGAGGGGAGAGGCAGGGAGGGGAACAGAGAAAAATACAGAGCTCAATAAAAATCAATTAAAAAAGAAAAAAAATTTTAGGATTTTTATCAATAGAAGATTATTTCTATGAGTTTTTGCCTTAGCAGACATATCATTTAATAATATAATAACCTGTTGTTGCAGTTGTTACATTTTAATAGCATTTAGCCAAGAGTCTCCAAAAAGCAACTTAAAGAGTACAGCCAAATACTCCATAGTGATAAATAGGCAAGGTCACACCCAATTTTAGTTTAAAATTGTGATTTTTATTCTTTTAGTTTATTTACTATGAAAATTGACCCTTCATTCAAGCATTAATCAGATGATTGGGAGGATAGGGGAAGAGAACACCCTCTACCAAATGAATGACTAATATTTATGGCAATTTTTTTTCAAGACAGAGTTTCTCTGTGTAGCTCTGGCTGTCCTGGAACTTGCTCTGTAGACCAGGCTGGCCTTGAATTCATAGAGATCTGCTTGCCTGACTCCCAAATGCTGGGATTAAAGGCGTGCGCCACCACCACCTGGCATCTACGGAAACTGATTGTTTTGTAGTAGAAGCTGAGCTTGTTTTCATTTTTTCTCCCATGAAGGGACCACTGATATTGAGTTATTCCCCACTATTAGGGAAAAAATATTTCCCACAAAGGGATCTTCAATATTGGGTTATTCCCATTCTAAAGGAAAAATGAAACACATTCAAACCAAAATCAAATAAACAAGCAAACATGAAAATTCTAGGTCACGGGCTGGCTGTGCTAGCTCATACTGCAACGGTGGACCCCTGCCTGCCTGTCATTGTTTGGGGTGTTGCTGCTCTGACAGGCAGTATGCAGCCAGAGAGCTGAGAGTTCTGGCTATCATTAATTTCTTCCAACCTTTTAAAGAATTTTATTCTGAGTAGCTCAGTTATCATATCTGTCTTACATAGAGTAAAAGCATCCCGTATACCACCACTGCTTTGAAACCGTTTCATCATTTCTGTAGGTTTCTAAACATAAACATCCGAACATAAACAGTTCCCTTTTTTCAATAGGAAGATTCCCCCTTTTCTTGATTTATTCTTCATCTCAAGAGCCATTTTATTTGTATCTTTAATATTTGCAATAATTGTGCAGTTAATGCTTTTCCAACAAGCATTTTAGCAATTGTGTATTTTGTTGATCCAGAGATGGGGAGTTTAAATTCTCCACATCCCTGCCAAATCCTGGAATCCTCACGTATGTGGGCGCACTTCTTACCTACAGTTCTGGAGTGTTGGATCCCTCCTTTCTCCAAGCACCACCACACTGGACACCGAGTGCAGTTGTTCTGTTCTGTGCGGGTTCAAGGGTCACTCCGAGATGAATTTTAGTTTTCTGCAGCAGGGAAGTCCAGTCTCTGAGGGACTCAATTCCCCTTGCTTCCCCAAAAGTCATTTTGTTATGGTGGTGGTGGTGATGGTTACACAACTTAAACCTAACAAGCAATTTCTGCATACCATAGCCTCTCTTCTGGAGCTGGTTGAAGGAGCCATTTGCCTAAGCAATCCTCAGCTGGAGATCTCCGGGTTTGCCAGGTTGTCTCCTCAGTAAGTTTTGCAAAGACTCTGGAATCCTTCAGGAAGAACTCAGATAAGAAACACTGCCTGTAAACAGAAGGCAACAATCACTGACCTTTAACAGAAGGCAACAATCACTGTCTTTAATCAAAGCCTAGGTGCTGTCACCCCCCCGAACTGAAGGAACTGAAGTCCCCTGCTACGTATCTCTCACTACACCTCCAACATGGGACATCAGTGAAGAAAAATGCAGGTTTACAGGCCAAACCGGTGGGGTCATTTTGTCAACTGAGGTTCCCCTTCTAAAATCACTCTACTTGTGTTAAGTTAATATGAAACTAGCCAGGTCACTGGGAAAATAAATTCACAGGTAACTACAGCTGGAGGACTTTAACTTTATAAACAGTCCATGTACCAATCATGATTTATTTATTTTTAGTTGTTTATTATTATTATTGTTATTATTATTATTGTTATTTGCAGTTTTGAGGATGGAAGCTAGGTTAGTGTATTGTTGGCTAGTGTTGCCTAGTCACGGTTCATCCACAACTCATGCTCCTCACTGGGCTTGGGACATGGCTCAGGAGTAAGGACACCCTCACCCCACCTCATCCCTCCATTCCCACCTAGAATCTCCCAGTGAGGGGCTGGAGGCACAGATAGGGGTGGAACACCGCCTAAAATTCCCCAGTGAGGGGCTGGAGGCATGGGCAGGGATGGAGGCTCCACTCAGCTAGAATGCCCCAGTGAGGGGCTGGGGGCATGGTCAGGGGTGAAACCCCTACCTAGAATCCCCCCAGGAGGGGTTGGGGTCATGGTCAGGGATGTCGGCTCCCCCAACCCGGGCTAGAATCCCCAGTGAAGGACTGGGTCTCTACAGGATAGAAGGGTTGGTCTAAGCACTTACCTAACATGTGATACAAGGCCATGGCTTTCATTCCCAGCCCTGCTGGCTTTCTGGTTCTTGGGGAATCTTCTGTCTTGCTTCCAAACTGGGAGTTGATCTTACTGTCCCTTTTAGAGGCCCTCGGTGGTTAGTCTGCCACAGCTTGGGCTGAGCCCTTCCAAACTGAAGGGAAAGGAAAAAAAATCACCTCAGGAATTCCATGACAGTAAGTGGCAGGGAAGTCACAAGATTGCTTGGTAACCTTTATGGGATGTGTGCCAAGAACAGGGCTTCCCCCACCTGCAGGCCTCTGAGACACTGCCGGGTTCCCCTGTGAATTCTGAAGAGCCAGGGGTGGGGTGTGTGGAAGGTGAGGGGGTGGGGTAGGGCTGAGAGGATTGGCTCAGGGTACCACAGGAACAGGAAGTGCCTATTTCCTTTTGGAAACCTAGGGCCGCCAGCCAGCTTCAGCTGCCTTCTGCTTGCTCCCCAGGACCGCTGGAAACCTGATGTGACCAAAATAAATTATGCACCGGCAAGGAGGAGCAACTTGGAGTCACCCTGGGAAGGGAGAGGTGAGCAAGAGGAAACTTGACTCAATAGTTTCGATATTTGCTTGCTGCCTAGATGTATTATGGGCTTACACTAATAATAGTGAGTGATAGAGTGAATACTTGTGAGCTATTATATATAGACAATTTACAGCAGTATAGATTCTCGTATATTGATATACATTCAAATTATATTTGTTATATTGAATATACTCCTATTTCTGTTTACAGTTGTTAAGTTGGGAGGGTAACCCCAGCCCCTGGCATCCATGCCAGCCCCCTGGCCTGGGAGTTGCATTGGTCTGGACTCCAAATCCCAGAATGCCAATTCCTCTGGGGAGGAGGGTCAGGACCACTCCCACAGGGTATTTAAGTGAGCTCCCAGAGGAGAAACACGTGGTCCCGGGTTTGCATGTGCTCCCTGCTTTTCTGTCTCCCCACCATGCTCTCTGCCACCAGAGAGCGCTGCACTTAATAAAACATGGGCATTTTATTTGGTTTAATCTGTTTTAATTGGATTTTTGTGCACTGGCAGAGCGACTTGTCTTAGGATTTTTTTCCCCTAACAACAATATTTGTACACCTATGCAAAGTTATTTTGTCATATTATATGCATGCATGTTTCTACCTCTGATCATGATACTTATACATTGTTTACATTTTGAGGCCATTGTACTTATTTGCTGCACGATTGTTTAAAGATTGTCTAACATTCTAATAGAAAGTCTTAGTCTTTAAGCTATATAGGTATTAAGATTCATAGGTCAATAGTCATCCATGTTTGTCATACTTATAGTTAGACTAATCAGGTTCTTTAGATATATAGAGATTGCATTCTGCATAGATAATCTTCAACTGCTTCAAAGAGCTATAAAATATGGCATTTAAATAATTTAGAGTTCTGTTGATGTGAGACACAGTTGCTCCTGACAGCACCTATCTATTCCCAAAAGAATGATGAGTCCCAAAGACACTCCATTTAGAGCTTGTTTTCTTCTTGACAAATCTGGCCTTTCGGGCAGGAAACAGCCCATGCATCAACCACTGACAAAATGCCTAGTGCCTGGATTGGACAAGCAGGATACAAGAAGAAAAAAAAAAAAAAAAACACTGCCAAACCTTGCCAAGACAGGGTAAGGCCATTCTAAAATTTTCCTGCCTCTGAAAATGGTCTGCCAGTTACTCTAGGCCTTAGCCAAAGTTGGTTGCTCCAACGTTGCAAATGAGACTTTGGGTTATTGCTCAGTTGTCTCTGTCATCTACTGCACATTTTGGAAGCAGCTTGATTGCACTTCCTGCCTGCTCAAGTAATATTATCTCCCTTCTCAGGCCTTCAGTGGTGTTGAAGATTAGATAGTCATAGATACTTTCTTCTCATGACTTAGCCAAGCCACTTCTAATACAAGACTTAGACTCCTTAGGATAGAATAATTATTAAAACATTTATCATATGTTTCTCGCTTAATATTAATATTATTATACTGGTTGTAATTCTAATTCTTATACTTGATATCTGTTCTTATTGTATATAGTTTTGTATTGGGTTTGGAACTCTCTTATTTAGACAAAGGGGGAGGTGATGGGGAATCTCCTTCAGCCAATGGCCTTTGAGAGGCTGGACCAGGTTGGGCGTGGCCTTGGGTACCAAAAAGGTGAGTGCCTGCCCCCCTTTCATGCCTAGATGCTGGATTTGATTCCTGTTCCCCATTCATGCAGAGGACTGTGATCTGTGAGTCCCCCTAAATAGAGAACCCCCTTATTATACTCAATTCTGAGTTAGTGTGGGATTACTTTATTCACATTCCCCTTCACATCCCCATCCCCAGGCCCACGTGGAGACCCCCATCCCCAAGCCCATGTGGAGGCTCCCATACCCAGGCCCACGTGGAGACCCCCATCCCCAGGCCCACGTGGAGGCCCCATCCCCAGGCCCACGTGGAGGTCCCCATCCCCAGGCCCACGTCAGAGCTACTGGGTGTGGGCTCTCAGAACCTGTTTCCTTAAGAGGACTTTGTGATTGTGTCTGCTGTCCATGTTTGATAAACACTGTTAGTAAAAAAACAAAGATCCTATCAGAGAAAAGGGCCTGAGTGTTGATAATGTTGAGTCCTAATCTGCAGATGTCAGGATGCTGTGACTTTTGTCCAATGGTGAAGTATGAGCTTCACTGGGGACAGACACCTGCCACTCACATGACAGAGGTGTTTCTATGATAGGTATGCTGTTATGTATGATAGGTATGCTGTTATGTATGATAGGTATGCTGTTATGTATGATAGGTATGTTGCCAGGAAGGCAGCACCATGGAACCTGTGACCAGGACTTTACAATCAGGGCTCTGTACATTCGCCCTATGTTAGAAAGTGGGTAATAATAATAATAATAATAATAATAATAACAATAGCCATGAAAATAAGAGAAAGACCAGCTGGGGGAAATGGGATGGGCAGGCATGGGAGGGAGAGAAGAGGGGGAAGAGGGAGATACGATCATAATGCGTTGGATATGAGATTGCCAAGAAGGATGTTCAATTAAAAATTAAATTGGGAGCTGGGGTGATGGCTCCGTGGTTAAACCCAGGACCACTCTTGCAGAGGACCAGAGTTCAATTCCCAGCACCCATTTCAGGCTCACCACCATTTGTAACTCCAGCTCCAGGGGATCCAGTGCCCTCTCTTGGCCTCTTTGGTTACTGTATGCATGTATCAGCCTCCCCCCATCTACAGGCACATACACATAAATAAATAATAAAACAAATCTCTAAAAAAATTAGAATCATAAATGCAAAGCCATAACCACCAGTCCTAATATAGTAACATTATGTAAGTACATTTTTTGGTCTCAAATATTTCCTGTTTCTTAAAGGAAAAGTATATAAGATTGACATTGAATATAGAAACTCCCAGAAATGGAAAGACGTGGCTGGTGGCATGGCTATTATGGGGGTGACCAGTTGCTCCTTGACTTCATTTGTGCTTGCTCTGTAGGAGGGATCCCGCACCTACTCTATAAACACCCAGTCCCAAACCCGGGCTGAAGAGGCCTTACGCCCTCAGGGTGCTGAAGACTGCCATTTGATGGAGCCGACACACTGTCAAACCACCTTCTAAATATCTGTTTCTATCCACAGGCAAAGGCAAGAATCCCATCTTTGCTGGGACTAGAGAGGTGGATGCAGAGACTCAACGGCTGTACAAGATGCTGAGGATAAATGATGAGTAAGTGCCCTGCCCTAAACAAGGTGCTATTTATACTACCCCGGATGTCTGGGGGCGGAGTCAATGTAGGAGGGGGTGGGGCCTGTGCTGGTTAGAACTGTAGAAGAGGTGGGGGTGGGGGAGGGGAGAGAGAGAGACAGAGAGATGGGAGAGGGGAGAGAGGAAGGTGGGGGATGCAGACGGACACTAGGGACAGACTGTTCCCTTCAAGGGTGTCCCCCTTAGTAACCTACTTCTTCCAACTGGTTCCCCCTCCCTAGTTTTCTGCCATCCCCGGTCCATTTAAGCCTTGAGGACAATGATTGGTTCAGAGGAGGTCAGAGTCTTCGGGACCCAATCACCTCCTATGGGAAACTGCTGTATCAGGTACCAAGCCTTCAACAGCGCAGCCTGGCCCGGAGCTCACCATCCACCTGCCTCGGTGTCCTGAGGGCTGAGATGAGATTTGTGTCACCACATTCCACTAGCCCAGCCAGAAACTTCTTATTTACATATGTGTGTATGCAGGTGGCTTGTGAACGCACACATACCATGCATGGCATGGTTCTCCCATCCCACCAAGTGGGTCCTGGGGATGGAACTCAGGAAGTTAGGCTTGATGGCAGGCGCCTTTACCTGCGGAGCCCTCTCGCTGGCCCAGCCAATTTTAACACATAAACTTTTGGGGGAACATTTGAGGCCTGATCTTTAAGGAAGGTTGTGTAAAAAAGAGAGGAGGAGCTTATGGGGTTGTTTTAGAGCAGTGGTTCTCAACCTTCTTATTGCTGGGACCCTTGAACACAGGTCCTCATGTTGTGGTGACTTCAAACTGTAAAATTACTTTGTTGCTACCTCTTAACTACATTTTTGCTACTGTTATGAATCGTAATGTAAATATTTTATAAGCAGGATATCTGATATGTGACCTCTATGAAAGGGTCATTTGATCCCAAAGGGGTCGCTCCCCACTGCCCATTTAGAGGTCTGTTTCTGGCTTTCAGTTCTCATTGCTGTGACAAAATCCCCGAGAATGGCAATTGAAGGAAGGTTTACTGAGGTTCTCAGCTCCAGGGTGCGGCTCGGCATGGTGAGGAAGACGGGAAGGCAGGAGTGAGGTGATGGTGGCGATGAAAGCAACCGTTTGTCCCGCTCAAGGAAGGTGGGGGTTTCCCTACCTTCCCCAACCCTGAAGGTTGCCCTCCTGTTAACAAGGTGACACCGTGTGTCCCTGCATGAAGGTCCTGAGGCTGCAGTGCCTTGTTCTGTGCTGGGAGAGCAAGGCTGTCCCGCGAACACGGAGGCGAGCGCGGGGCGGGAAGCAGGCTGAGAGCCTTGCGAGCTCCATCCCAGCCAGGCCGTCTACAAAACTGCCTCCCAGCAGCGCCACCTGCTGACCACACCCCGCACTATCCCGTCCCGCTTTCCCTGACAGGCTTCCTTGAAAAATGTCTTTGGGTATTTGTGAGCGCAGGCTCGTGTTCATGTATGTGTTTGTGTGTGTATGCGTGCACAGTACGCATGTATGCACATGTTCATGTGTGTGCATGTGTGCGCACATATATGCACGTGGTCACGTGTTCCCTAACGTGGGTATGTATGTACATGCACAGCTACAGGTCAAGTTTTTTGGTGTCTTCCTTCATTGCTCCCCACAGTTTTGTTTTTATTTTAATTGTGCATGTGTTTGTGTGTGTGTGTCACCCTGTCACTCGTGGCCCGAGACTCCACAGCTCAGAAAGAAAACACTGAGTTCCTTCAAGAGCAAAAACTCTCAGATCCCCTCCCCACACACCATGATGCCAGAGATCACAGCTGGAGTCTCTCTAGGCAACTGTTTCTCTCAAGTTTTACATCCAGCTCCCCAGGAGTGCTTCCCCCCCCAACCCCAGTCTTTCTATCTATGCCATCTTCCTCCTTCCATCTCTCTTTCTTTTGTCTGTTTCCTTCTCTCTTTGTCTCTGAGGGGACTCGCACTGCAGAATGTTCCCTTCTGGATCCCGGATCAGGCTCAGACCACCCCAAACACCAATTTCAAGCCCAAAAGAGATCGTTTAATTAAGCAAAAAGAAGAGAGACTGGGTGGATGAATCTAAACAGGCAGACATCACAGGCAAGGTGGGGGGGGGAGTCTGTGATAGGGCATGCTGGTCAGTCATGATTGGACATCTCGGGCACTGTAACCAAATAAGGCATTTTAATAGCTGGAACTTGGTGGCATTAATCTCAAAGATTGGGAAGACTGGCCCAAATCATCATGGCCACACGAATTAAAGCAAGCATTCAATTAAAGCGAGCTTTTTTATTCATGTACACAGGCCGTCTTCCCTAAGGCAGGGTTCTATTCATGTACACAGTTCTTCGCCTTGGGAGGTGGCCTGTACACACCTACAACCACAGCGTGGTCCTGTTCGTTCCTAGGGCTCTAGCGTCAACTGCTCCTGGGGCTTCCTGTTTGCCTGCTGCATTTTCTTCACTTCCGATGTAAACACAGCAGCTACCAAGGCTGCGGAGTCAAAGCAGTTAGTTGGCCTTAATGGAAATCACAAAATGTCCTCCATTCTGCATAAGGGTGTGGGCATTCCGGGCCACACTCTGGGTTTGGTCTGGCTGTGCCATGCCAGCAAAGATCACATCCACAACCCTGGCAAGCGTGCGTGATTTGTGTGGGTGCCGAGCATTTTAAATCACAGGAACAGTGTTGGTCCTCTTCTTGGCCAATTTGATGAGGTCACGGCCAGAACGGTGGGAGAACTCAACTGCGTAGACCAAACCACATCGGAGACGTGAGACAGCGGTGCCTGAGGCTGCCCCAACGCAGAGCACCTTGGCCCCCTGCCTGATGTGGATGTGGTGTACGCAGCCCAGGATTGCTGCCGCCAGCTTGGAATGGAAGGGGTTCCAGGCTCAGTACTCGGTTTTTTCATCACCCTCTGAACTAGAGACTCTCTTCTCCCCCTACCCAGATTTTCCAGGGACCAGCTTCGTAACACGGCCTCCTCCTTTCTGTGACAGATAAAGACGCCTGGTGAGGGGAGCAGAGAGGGGCTGAGGCCTCAGAGTGCGGCCACTTCTAGCTTCAGCTGCTCCCGCCCCTGCACCGCGCTCGCCTTCATGCCCCTGTGGTTCTGCCATCGCTTTCTTCCCTGACTGGTTTTCTCTTGCCTCCCCAGCCGCCACCTCGTCCCCGGCTGCCCCCGGACTAGAAGCCTCCACCTTGTCCACCACCTTCTACATCTCCTTGACCCCTGAAGCCTCTACCTCCATCTCGACCTTCACCAAAACCTCCTCATCCCCCGCCAAAGGCCTCCTCGTCCTCCTCCTCTACCACTTCTGTCACTACCAAAGCTGCCCCCACGAGGGCTGGAACCTGGTTCCATCGCTGTGTTCTCCTTGGGCGGGCAGCTCCAGCAATCTTCAGAGTCCCCTACTCCGCGAGTCTCAGGCTTTCCGGCTTTAAACAATTTTTGATAGGTTTTGTTTTGTTTTGTTTTGTTTTTTGGTGTTTTTTTTTATTAAAGACTGCTGCTAAAAATTTATTTATTTAATTTAAAGATGTAAAGTATTTACATTAATTTAAAGATGTAAGTAGGTCCCAGTTGCTGGAGGTAGCTCAGGAGGTATTTAACAACAGAGAACTGATTGGGACAAGACCTTTCCCCTAGACTAAAACTTTGCTACTGATGAGATGCAGTTAGACCTTACAGAGAACCAGAAGAATTTGGTGTCTGTCAAGAATATCTCCTAGCTACTTCCCATCAAAAAGTACAAAAGGACTGTCTCTCAGACTGCCAACAAAGATTCCTGGGATATTGGGCAGAAACCCCCCAGCCCCAGGACTGGCCCAACACTAAGCTCCTACAATTGTTCAACTAACCAGTTCAGTTGCCCCTGTCTGGATTAAACAATACACAGTGACCCTGGAAACAAAAGGGGAAAATGAGCTCCATATTGTCTGGCTTGAAGAGACAAGAATGCTGGCACTCTGCTGGTCATCCTGAAAATTGCTCTCCTGCCTAGGAAGAAACCTGGGACCCCTGATTCTCACGAGTCTGGTGTAGGAAGATAAGGCCTATAAGGCAAGAGATGAGCCAACCAGGAGTCTGCTAGGAGGGCCTAGCAACAGGCGCTGTCAGAGGTCCTAATCACGCCTAGCCAATGAGGGGTGACCTTGCAAGGCTGCCGGAGCGCCTAGCAACAGGCACTGTCAGAGGTCCTGATCATGTCTAGCCAATGAGGGGCGACCACGCAATGTGAGTGGATCGGAATGCAGCCAGCATGCTGGGAGGAGGGTACATAAGGCTCTCTTCGTTGCTGAATAATTGCGTCTGCTGTTTGCCTTTTACCTGACTCCTGGTGTCTATGCTGTTAACACCACGGCTTTCTCACCCCCTCCCCCGAGGGAGCGACATCTGGTGCCTGAGGAGGTTCTAGTCATCTTCCTCTCCTCACTCAGGTGCTGGACAGCGAGGAGGCCTCTTGACGTGTGTTTTCCGTCCCTTTGGCAGGAAAGCATCGGGTCCCTCTTCCTTCCTTCCTTCCTTCCTTCCTTCCTTCCTTCCTTCCTTCCTTCCTTTTGTGTAGTCTGTTATGTTTATCTGCCTGTCCAATTAGGAAGGCACATTTTTTTTTTTTCTGTTTCAGTTTTCCTGGTGCCTCCACATAAGGGCTGACCCATCAGTAGGTGGAACCAAGGCTCAGCTTCCGAATGCCATCCCTTGTCCAGAGACACCATGTGGGCATATGGCCATGGCCAATAAAAAACCCCACAGAAGTCATCCACTAAGCATAAAACATTGGTTGGATACAGTTTTCCACCCCTGCCCCTGGTGAGATGGAGAGATCCTATCTCCTTCCAATGGCAGCCACCAGACCCCCCCGCCTCCCCCAACCCCTGGGTGAGGGTATGCTTGTGTTTTTCCTCATATGGTCATGTTGCCAATATGGGTCCTGGCGAGAGATGTGCGCCTGACCATGGATCGGCCCGTTTCCATCAAGGAGGGAATAGCCCAGGATGGGTGATGTATAGACTCCCCCTTTTGCTCTCACAGCCCCCAAACAAATTGATTTATTATTAGAGGAAGAGATTTGCACTTTAAATACCTTGACGAGACTCAGTTGTGACCCACGCTTTTCCGCCTTTTAAGATGAGGAATGTTAGTTCAGCGTGCCAGGAGACGGCTAAATATATTAAGGGCCCATGGTCAACTAATTTTCTATATTGTTCATTGCAGCTAACACATGAAAATTTTTCAGTTAGATCAGATAAGGGCAGAGGTTATGGCTTTTGACTCTTCATATTTTTTTGAAAAAGTTTGGCATAATATAAAAAGACCATTTGATCCCTCCTGGATGCTTACATATGCCTTAATTGGCGGGGTGGGATTGTTAATTCTTGTTTTTTTTTTTTTTAAATGTCTCCTGCAGCATATTTGACACCAGAGGGCAGCAACTGAGGTAACTCTTCAAATATTAGTGGCTCTCAGGCAATCTTCACAGTTCTCTGCAGGAGGCTATGCATGCCCGGTTATCTGAAAGACGACCACCTAGCTCCCCCTCCCCGGCAGCTCTCTGGGAATAAAGGCTCTTGGAGGGCTGATAGTCGCTGACCGCTGACGGTAAGAGCTTGTTTGGCAGGTCTGCCTCAGACAGCTGTAATTCAGTTGCTGAGTGTTCCTGGGGTGGGGCCAATAAGACCTCAGCAAAGAACTCTGGCTCCCTCTGAGCACCCAAGTAATAAATAAAAAACGGTGGGTGTGTAAGATGACAAGGTCTATGAGGTCAAGAGATGAGCCAACCTGGAGTCTGCGTGAGGGCCTCCCAACAGGCACTGTCAGAGGGTCCCCCAGCATCAATGGATCAGAACGCAGCCTGGGTGCCCAGCGGAGGGTGCATAAGGCTGTCCCCATTGCTGAATAAGTGAGCCCGCTGTTTGCCTTTTGCCTGACTCCTGGTGTCTGTACCACTGATGCCATGTCTTCTCGCCCTCTCCCGGAGGGAGCTGTTAGGAGAACAGGTGTACACTGTCTTGGACCTGACAGATACCTTCTTCAGTCTCCCCCTGGCATCAACTATCGTTGGTTTTAAATGGACAAACCCAGAGGGAGGTTAGACTGGGTGACATTTCTGAACCAGGTTGCCCCAGGAGTTAAAGACATTGAATGTAGAGTTTCTGCCCATCCGCCAGAGGTTTCCCGAAAAGCAGGTTATAAAAGGGACACTGAGAGAGTTCTGCATGGGTTACAGAACTTGGACTACAGAATGTTGGCTAAGAAAGTCCAATGTTATAGAAGCTGCCTATGTTGGCTACCAGCTGAGGGGAGACAGAAGGAGCCTGTCTCAGAGGACTGCTGCCATCCTTCAGATCCCAGCCCCAAAGATTAAGAAACGGCTGCAGGAGTTCCTAGGTGCAGCTGGGTTGCTGCCTCTGGATACCAGACTTTCTGGAAATGGCGAGGCCTCTCTACACCAGCACAAAGGGAGGCACTGAGCCCCTAATCTGGACTGAGACAAAACAAAAGGCATTTAAGGTTTCAAAAACAGCTATGGTTTCTGCTCCAGCCATAGAATTTCCAGATGTCTCTAAACCTTTCTATCTCCTTGACTGTAAAGCAAACGACAAAAGGAGTTTGACCCAAACTTAGGGACCATGGAATTTTCCTTTAACACACCTGTCCAGATGTCTGGACCCTGTAGCCACAGGCTGGCCCATCCGTCTAAGGGAAATGGCAGCTACCGCTAGTGTTAGGATACATCGCAAGAGGGACCTTGGTGGGTCATGGAGTCCCGCAGTGGGTGGGAGTTTTATTGGGGTAAGGGAAGGAAGTGGGGGGAGGGAAGGAAGAGGGGAGAGAAGAAAGGGAACACAGAGTGGCCTCATGGGGAGAAGGGACACACGACACACACACACACACACACACACACACACACAGAGAGAGAGAGAGAGAGAGAGAGAGAGAGAGAGACAGACAGACAGACAGACAGACAGACAGAGGCAAAAACATGCCTACCTCTTCAGAGGTGTAGCAGGAAAGGGAGTGGGAATGAGCAGAGCTTGTCCCTTAAAGGGGGCATGGCACACACATACAGACTATGTAGTGATGTTTCAGCCATAGTACCCTGGGCTGGCCAGGGTACTGCCTGAGTGCATGCTGCCAGGTGACAGGGGCAGGCCAGCATAATGCCTGCCTCCTAATAGCTAGTTTAATGAGGGAAAACAAGTTAACTCTGGGTCAAGATCTTCTGCTCACAGCACACCACGACACAGCTGAGGCCCTCCTCTGATGACACCAAAACACTTGAGTGTCTACTGCCTTTGTGACCCCAGTACCAGTCCCTACTCCTGGCACACCCTTGAGTCTTAAGGAGCTAACCACCACCAATCCAGCTACCCTCTTGTGTGATGGGCACAGGTGTTCATCCATGATGCTCCGGAGATGAAAGATGAAACCAGGTACCTTGGAGCTGCGGCAGTTTCAATAACTAAACAATAAGGACCCATGCCAGGTCCCTCAGCCCAGAGAATGGCACTGATGGATCTGACCCAGGCTCTCAGGTGGGGAAAAGCGAAGTCCTCTCCCATATACACAGTCACTGTGCTTATACTGTCCAGTGTGTCCACAGTATAATTTACAGAGCAAAGGGGCTTCTCACCACTGGGGAGAAGGACATTCAAAAATACTGGCCAGACTAGAAGCTATTTGACTTCTGTTATGAGTTGGTACTCTCCAAGGAAATCAAAAGGAGATTCCTGTCGGGTGGGTACAGGCCGTGTGCAAGCCAACAAGGGTCCTCAAGGTCTGGGCTTCCAGTAAGACATCCACAGCCACAGACAAACTCCTTCAACTTCAGTAGTCCCGTCTGATGAGTAAAGAAGACAAAGAGTCCATGGAAGTTCACTGTAGACTATGGGAACACCAACCAGCGTTCTTCACAAACGCCAGGAAATTTACATGACATAGAGGGTATAGTCTTAAAGCCTAGGAGTTACAACCCAGTGTTCTTCGGCACCATAGACTCACCACACATGTTCTTGAGCATACCTCTTCATGCAGGCTCTGGAGATATTACTATTTTTCCCTGAAATAATAAACAATACAGATTCAAAAAAGTGCCTCAAAGCTGTAAGACTAGCCTGGTCCATTACCCATGGGACAATAAGATGGTCACTGGAAAAGCTATCCAAACTGAATTGCCTACTTAAGGTATGCAGATGATATGTTGATTGCAGGATACAATAAGGACACTGTTTAAAACTATATGGAGACAGTAATCGGTACCCTGGTACATGATGGCTGAACCATTAATAGAGACAACATGAAAGGGCCAGATACCTCAACAGAGTTTCTAGGCATGTCATGGACATCTGAAGGAACCATGATCCTATATGGCTTATTGCACAGGATTTTAAATGTCCTCCACCAGGTATGAAATCCAGATGCAACATCTAATGTATGCTTGCATACTGGAGGAACCACATACCGCATTTACAGATTATTATGTAACCCTCTATAGGGTTACTAAAAAGGCAGCTGATTTCCACTGGAGACAGGAGCAAAGAGAAGCTCTTGAGATAGCCTGCTAGCTCATCTCTGTGAATGCAATTTGACCAGTATTGATCAAGATGATACCCTAATTATGGATATCATATTTATTGGCAAATATGGCAACTAGGGACTCTATAAAGCAAAAGGGAGTCCACCAACATTTTCCTGTTGACTTCTATTGCAAACACTTCCCATATGTGGAGAACAGATACCCTCTCTTTGAGAAACAAATCTGGACATTTATTTTAAAGATTATTTATTATGTGTACCGTATTCTCAGTATTCTGTATGCATGTATGCTGTAGGCCAGAAGAGGGCACCAGATCTCATTACAAATGGTTGTGAGCCACCATGTGGTTGCTGGGAATTGAACTCAGGACCTTTGGAAGAGCAGGCAGTGCTCTTAACCGCTGAGCCATATCTCCAGCCCAAATCTGGACATTTTTTGAAGCATGCAAAACCCTACACTCAGCCATGACCCACACCAACTCACACCAACCACCTATGGCCATAAAGGTACCCTTTACAATGATGGATTGGATCCACTCACAGACAGAGTCTTTCACAGGCTTAACTGTGGAAGGAAAGGTATTACAGTGGAAATGGTACCTATCTGAATTCCTTCATAACCAGGAACCAGGATGTGGCAGCAAAGGGATCTGTGCCTTCAAGCCCTTGGGGGCTTGTTTAGCAAACTTCACTTCGGGAAGAACTGTGGCAGTGAACCCCAGAGACTGTCTCACCAGAAGGGACACGGTAGCTATGCATGATTCCAGCAGACACATCTGTCCAAACTGTGACCAGAGAGCCTTCTTCGGGAGATGCTTCATTTCCTCGGTGACGTCACAAACCAGGACTATTATGCTCTGTATTCTTGGTTCTACTCCACCAAGAAAATGCCATTTCTGCCAGAAGAGGCGGCCTGTATACGCTGGTATCAGACCCATACCGGATGCTTCCTGATATTCATCAGACTTTCCAATGCTCTGTATCCACTCCTGCTTTACCGCATTCGTCTACATGAAACTGAGAAACTGGAAGCTAATTAGCTAACTGTACTCTCGGTTGCTTTTTTCTCTAACAGAAGAAGAAACGCTTGGTCCACAGCCTTGACTCACATGCTCTGGCGTGACAGTGGGCAAATGGAACGATGTTCTGCTGTGATTGGCTTAGCTCTGAGACCTACAGCCCCAACCCTGCTACGCCTCCTTTAACTCTACCACATTTTTGTTTGAAAGAGATTGCATTACCTTTTATTTCTGAGTGTGTTTTTCATCTTAGAAGAAGCTATTAAATCAGACTTAGATTTGACTGCATCAAACCTTGAGAAAGTACAAATTTGGGAATTTACGTGTCTTAGTCAGGGTCCCCGTTGCTGTGATGAGACACCATGAGCAAAGCACCTTGGGAAGAAAAGGGTTTATCTGGCTTCCACATCACTGTGCCTTGTGGGAAGTTAGGACAAGGAGCTCAGACAGGGCAGGAACCTGGAGTCAGGAACTAATGCAGAGGCCATGGAAGGTACGGCTTATAGGCTTGCTCTCATGGCTTGCTCAGTCTGCTTTCTTATAGAGCCCAGGACCACCAGCCCAGAGAGGGAATTATCCACCGTGGCTGGGCCCTCCCGCATTGATCACTAATTAAGAAAATACCCTATAGGCTGCCCCAGGCCCTGTCTTAAGAAGGCATTTTCTCAGCTGGGGATCCTTCCTCTCTGATGATTCTAGTTTGTGTCAAGTTGACATAAAACTAGCAGGACAGAATCCATATGCCAGAGGGATAACTACCAGTCTCCTTTGCTGCACCACTAGACACTGGTTCCATCTTGTTCGGCAGACTCCTCTGTCTCCCCATCACCCCTGGGAGCCTCCACGGGTCTCTCAGATTCCCCAGGACTGCTCCGTGGTGGCGGGTGCTCAGTAACTCTAGGCTTTGTTGCTTGAGATTTATCTTTTTGCATTTGTCGATCAGTGACCGAATGTTCACTGTATGCTTTCTCCTTTTCCTTTTGTGGCCAGAATTTGCAGCTTGCAGTGAAACCATGATGCTAAGGATTCTGACGTGTGCATGTGGGCGGCCACCTGGAAGACCCACCGCGTGCCGGCCTGCCACCCAGATCCAGCACTCCGAGTCATGCACCCCGAGCCATGCACTCCGAGACATTCACCCCGAGTCATGCACCCTGAGCCATGCACCCCGAGTCATGCGCCCCAACGTTTACTCCCTCTACAAGTTGTTGGCGCAGAGGGAGGAGTGAGCACTGCAGAACCAGTTCCGGAAACATGCCATCACTATGGAGGATGAAAACCTGAAGCATGACTATAATCAAAGCCGGCACCCGCCACCACCAAGCAGTTCTGGGGAGTCCGAGAGACCCACGGAGGCTCCCAGGGGTGATGAGGAGGCAGAGGAGTCTGCAGATCCCACACTGTCCCCGGGAAAGCCAGAGAATGGTAGATCTATGGGAAGGTACTTTTAAAAAGTGGACTCAGGAAATTGGAAGGAAAGCTGTCAGCACAGATTTGGATGCACGGGGAGAAACAGTGAAGCTACAGATGGCGATGCTGTGGTCCACACTGTAGCTAGGAACCATGTGGAAGACCATGATGGTGCAGCCGCTGACTATAAAGGGCGAGGAAGCTTCTTCGGCAGCAGTGTGGATGACTGCAGACTCACAGCTGAGAAACAGGGACACGGAAGAGTTCTGTGACAAACCCTACCCCCACCCCAAGCAAACAGTCTAGACTGGAAGCCATTGAAGAGACTTCTTTAAAATTGTAATAAGGATGCTAAAGTGTAGCTCTCCACAACTGATGGCTTCCGCGAGGGGTGGGGGTGGGGAAGGACTCAGTTTTCTCTAAGAGTCTGGCCACTGGGAGTTTGCCCATGCTCCAGTGAGTATAAAGACAACATAAATTGGACTTGGTATTTCTTCTTCTTCTTTTGTTTGGGGGGGGGGTCAT
Organism: Arvicola amphibius; assembly: GCF_903992535.2. Lineage (NCBI taxonomy): Eukaryota > Metazoa > Chordata > Mammalia > Rodentia > Cricetidae > Arvicola > Arvicola amphibius. Next base: position 94,819,701 of record NC_052047.1, read on the forward strand.
AATAGTGAGCGGGTGGACCTGGAAGGGCTGAGAAATGGATGGAATCAGAGTGCATTATGTGAAATTTCCAAAGAATCAATTAAAACGTTAAGTTAAAAAAAATTCTCATTTGTGGTCCTTATCAGCACTGTGTATGCCCCAAGGACCAGGGGATGGAATGTGATGGGCATAATACAAAATGCCCTTTAGGCATGTCAAAATGTCCCCAGGCTGTACCTGATAACCAGAATCCAGTGACATCACTCACTCAAGAGAACCAGACACAGGACTGGAACTCCACAGTGCCCGCTGGACAGCAATATAAGCAGAGATCAAGAGCAGTGCGGTGTTCTGCACATCTTCAGGATGGCTGGAGGGATGCCACTGTGACTTACCCTGTGGCTGGAGAGTCTCCCAGGGAATCCTGACCCTTCACCTGAGACTACCGTGAGAGACGGGACCCTACCTTCAGCTAAGAGATGTTGCACAGATGAGTGACCTTGGGGAGACAGGCTTAGGACCAGTAGTCAGGAGCTTGGAGTAACGAAATAGAACTTGTTACACCAACTACGCTGAGTTCCTCCTTGCTTGTGACAGAAGGGAACAGGAGTGTGGCAGAGTGGAGGGAGGAGAGGTGGGGGAGTCCGTAGAAGGGGAACTCCAGCTCTGGGGATCTGGCACCTTCTTCTGGCCTCTGCAGACAACTGCAGTCATGTCCACAGTCCCAAAAAAAAAAGCCCCAGGCAATTACAGTATATTGTTTGAGAAAACGGCCATAGTAGACTCTCCTCTAGGGCCCTCAACCTCTTCAGCAGCTGGTACTTAGGCTAGCGTGCCTGGCGTGCATTCTCTCCTGCCGAGTGGGGCTTTAGTGCAGTTAGCCGCTGGTTGCCTCGAACACGTAAGTTCCATTTTTGCATCCTCGGGTTTATCTTGCCATGCCGCCCTTTGCTGTTGTTCACAGCCGGGTAGGTGTCCTTCTCCGGGTTACTATCCTTGTCATGAAATGCCATGGCCAAAGCAACGTGAGGAGGAGGGGGTTTAACTAACATGTCCACGTTGTAGTTCATCATTGAAGGGAGCCGGGACACAAGCAGACCAAAATCCAGAGGCAGGAGCAAGTGCAGAGGCCGCGGAGGGTGCTGCTTCTGGCTTGCCCCTCATGGCTTGTTCAGCCTGCTTTCTTATAGAACTCAGGACCACCAGCCCAGGGATGGCACCACCACAGTGAGCTGGACCCTCCCTATCAGTTGCCAATTAAGAAAATGCCCTCAGGCTTGCCTACAGCCCAATCTTAGTGAGGCTTTGTCTCAGTTGAGGCTCCCTCCTCTCAGGTGACTCTAGCTTGTGTTAATTCGACATGAAACTAGCCAGCACCGTAGGGCTATGGATTGCTTTTCTCTCTGGCTTTGCGCCACCCTGAGATACAATGAGAGCCTGTCCTCAGAGAGGAGGCTTCCGGGTCTGACCCTGTGTCTGAACTCATGGTATCTTCAGCAGTAAGACCTCCCCTTCAAGCTCTGTGGTGAAACCAAGAGTGTCTGAGCAGCCAGCCAGAGCTACTTTGAGATTCTAGCTCAGTTAGGTTTCTACTCACTGTGAAACTTAAGCTTCTGTTTCTCAGAACTGAGCTGTGCCGTCCCTGTAACTATCCAGTGTCCTCTAAGGAATGTTTGGGGTGGCCATCCTCAGCTGCTGGTCTCGTTTCTGTGACCAGGCTTGCTTGCAAAATCCCCTACCCTGCAGTCTTTCCCTATGGAGGGAGCTTGAGAAATGAGTTCAGGGCTACTCTCTGGAATCCCACCTAAGGGGACACAGCCACCAATTCAGCTCTGGTGTACACAGAATTGAGCTTTCTTTGATTTGGCTCTAATTTGTGATCAGTGGTCTTTTTCCTCGTACCTGTGGGATTAATGCATTGGCCCTGACATGTAATGTTTGGAGAGACTCTTGGGCTCCCCTGAAGAACAACTTGAAGAGATGTTTCTCATGTCTGGTACTGGGGATTTTATTAAATTGTCTATGACGGTTGGGGTGGGCATGAGGACTCCAAGTCTCATGACTTCATTTAAATGACACTCACAGGCATTTATATAGTATTCATTTAAGTAAGCATAAATAATATGCTTCTCTATGGCCTTGTCAAGCATTATTAGAGTTATTTGTCTCTCTCCCTCTGATTGCACTTCCTCCCCACTCCCCAGTTACATCCCCTCAGTTTCCCAATTCCTCCTTTACAGCAGTGTCCTGACACTCCCCACTTCTGCAGCTCCTTCTCCCCCCCCCCCACTTCCGCCATGGTCCCTCTGTGTTGTGGGATATTTGTACACTGTGTGAAAATATCTGGCTATGACTGGTTTAATAAAGATCCAGGCAGGAGGTAGAGACGGAACTTCTAGGCAGAGAGAAGAAGTAGGAGGAGAGAATCAAGGCTCAGAGGAGACGCCCACGAGGCACGGAGGAAGCTGGGCACACGGAATGAAAGAAAAGTAAAAAGTCTCATGATAAGGCACAGATGAATAGAAATGGGTAGTTTAAGTTATAAGAACTAGTTAGGAACAAGCCTAAGCTATAGGCTGAGCTTTCATAGTTAGTAGCAAGTCTCCATATCATTATTTGGGAGCTGACTGGAGAGACAGAGAAAGACTTGTTACCCTTTCCTGGGTCCTGTGTAGACTCAGGTTTTGTCCTCAGTCTGAAAATTTAGAGCGAGGATTCCTCCCTACACATACAAAGTACCTTTTTTGTTTCTAGGCCTAGGCTACTTCAGTTAATATGCTGTTTTCTATTTCCACCCATCTGCCTGCGAAGTTCATGATTTCATTTTACTTCATCGCTGAATATAGTTATTCCATAGTGAACATGTACCACAATTTCCTTACCCTTTCATCCGTGGAGGGACACTTAGACTGCTTTTATTTCTTAGCTATGGTGAATAGAGCAGAATTCACATAGCTGAGCAAGTGTTTGTGGGTTAGCATGTCGAGTCCTTTGGGCAAATACCAAGGTGTTGTATAGCTGGGTCATACGGTAGATTCATTTTTAGCTTTCGGAGAACTTCCCACACTGATTTCCAGAGGAGCTGCACCAGCTGGCCGTCCACCAACAACTGATGAGGGTTCCTCTCCCCACACCCTCTCCAGCATTTGCTGTCGGTTGTTCTGCTGTCTTTCCCATTCTGACCAGGTAAGATGGAATCCCACAGTTGTTGATGTGGGAGAGTCTTCTGTTTGTGTTGATTTCATTGGTTAATAAAGAAACTGTCTTGGCCCATTTAATAGGTGGAGTAGACAAAACAGAATTTTGGGAAGAAGGGAAGTTACTCAGACGTCATGCCTCTCCTCTCTGAGAGAGTCGCCATGAAGCCAGCCACCAGGTCAGACATGCTAAATCTTTCCCGGTAAGCAACCACCTTGTGGTGCTACACACATTACTAAATATGGGTTAAAACAAGAAGTAAGAATTAGCTAATAAGAGGCTGAAACTAATAGGCCAGACAGTGTTTAAATGAAGACAGTTTATGTGTTGTTATTTTGGGGCATAAGCTAGCCAGGTGGCTGGGAGCTGGGCGGCAGGAACATAGCCCACGGCTCCTTACTCCAAGTTGTTCTGATGCTCATCCCCCAAGGTTAGGGACAATGAACAGTTTTTGAGCTGTTTCTTACCCACTTTTATTTCTTCTTTTGCGAACTCTCTGTTTGGATCCATAGTCCATTTGCAAATTTTGTCATTTGTTTTTCTTGACTCTGTTTTTTGAGTTCTTTGTATATCTGGGCACCAATCCTTTACATCAGACGGACAGCTGGAGGAGCCTGTCCCACTCGGTGGCTCCCTCTGTGCTTGTTCATTGTTTCCTTGGCTGTGAAGAAACTTTCAGTTCTGCAAGGTCCCACCTGACAGTTGGCCTCGGTTCCCAAGTGAATGGAGTCCTCCTCAGGAAGCCCTTTCCCACCCTGTCCTGCAGGGCATTGCCTCTGTGTTCTAAATATCTATCCTTATGTATGAGAGCTACAGGTAAATGTCGCTCTCACCCGTCCTCCATCACAGAAAACCACAGCTGGTCAAAATACAGCGAATCAAGTGAGCATGCACGCCCTGGCCCACCTGATAGGTCTACAGTGCAGCCTGACACCCGAGCTTGGCTCAGGGAACATTGCAGAAGGGGCAGGAAGGCCTCCTGCTAGAGAGTATCTCAGATGGACAGGGAAGCTGCATCCATGACACTTAACAGTACCAGAACAGCAGCAACACTGGCTGACATGCTGGTGTGGACAGGGAACATTACGTGGGTCTCCACTCCAATGGAGAGCTACAGGCAATTAATGGGTGCTGAATGAAGGCAAACTGGTTTTCTCCAGGGATGAGCCCCAGGATTGGTAATCCAGTCCTAAGTATTCCATCCTAAACACATGAGCAACACCAGATGGGCTCAGTTGGTGTTTGTGTGAATATATGGTGTATATGCATGTGAATATATGTATAATGTGTGATATACATGTGTGTAAATATGTGTGTGAATATATATGTATGTGTGAGCATACATGTGTGAATATATGTATGTGTGTATATGTGCACAAGTATATGTATTAATATATGTACACGGGTGTATATATGTGAATATATGTACATGTGTGTATTTGTGCACACACATGTATGTGCGTATAAATATATGCATGTGTGAATATATGTACATGTGAGTACACATGTGTGCAAATGTATGTATATGTGTGAATATATGTAAATGTTAGACTATGGATGTGTGCATGTGTGAATACATGTGTGTATATGTGTAAATATATGTATATATGTATATGTGTGTAAACATGTGTGTATAAATATTGTGAATATATGTATGTGTGTGTCTGAGGTCATGAACCTGAGAGGGCGTGGGGGATGAGGGAAGAGTGGGAGGGGGAGGGAGGAGGGGCTAATGTAAATACAGCACCCATAAATGAGTTTAATTTTTTTAAATTAAAACAACAGCAACAACAACAAAATCAAAAAAAGAAAGAGGTGGGAAGGAAGGAAGGAAGGAAGGAAGGAAGGAGGGAGGGAGGGAGGAAGGGAAGGAAGGAGGAAGGAAGGAAGGAAGAAAGGAAGGAAGGAAGAAGGAAGGAAGGAAGGAGGGAAGGAAGGAGGGAAGGAAGGAGGGAAGGAAGCGAGAGAGCAAAGAGCCCAAGCGAACCCATCTCTGGTGTCAGAATTCAAAGCCTCGCATCCCTCGGAGGAGGAGGCACCAGGAGGGTGTGGAGAGCTAGGTGCTTGGCGGAGTCCACACAGGGGAAGTAGAGGGAGCCTGTGACCGCTGTGTGCAGGACGGCCTGCAGGGGGCGAGAGAGGGCGCTCGCAGCCTAGTGAGGAGATCCGGGGCTCACACCGATGGTGGCGATTCTGGGAGATTAAACAGATAAATTACAATTAATAAAGGAATTAAAAAATAGGGGAAGACGGCACCATTTATGAACTATGTAGAAAAAGAAAAAAAATGGACCATGGAGCAGGAATTCAAACAAAACAGCAAAGAGAGAAAGATCTGGAAAGGTACAGGGATGGGCAAAGCTGGCCACGCATGCGCAGAGTTCTCAGTTCTATCTTCAGCTCACACCGCGTCCCGAATTCAGGGCAGGACGGTGAGAGATTCAAGATCATCTTTGTCTGCAGAGGGATTTCAGGCTAGCCTGGGCTACTCAAGGCCCCACATGCGGCATGGTCTCCATGATCATGAGTGTGCGTATGTGCACAAAACCCCAGCGTAAAACCTGTTTTCCCAGTCCAAAGATAAATATAATAACTTTAAAAGCACTAAATTTTGTTTAGCCATTTTATTTTATTTTACTTTTTGAGTCTGGGCCTCACTATGCAGCCCTGGCTGTCCTGGAACTCTCTTTATAGACCAGGCTCACCTCAAACTCAATGAGATTCCCCTGTCTCTTTCTCCTGAGTGATTAAAAGGTGTGTGTTACGACTGCCCAGCTGTTTTGCCACTTTGAATAAAAAAATTATGGGTGTGGGGGTACACGCCTTTAAACGCAGCACTTGGGAGACAGAGGCAGACCAACCTCTGTGAGCTGGAGGTCTATAGAGTGAGTTCCAGGACAGCCAGTGCTACACAGAGAAACCTGTCTCAAAAAAAGTGTTTTTAACATGTTAAAGTAAAACATAAAAACATTTTTTCATTATTATAACTTCCACTGTATTTATTCATTTTAAAATCTATAGTACTTTTACTTGAAAATTTTACACACATGTATGATGCATTATTATCACATTTTGTCTCTGTTTCTCCCCTGAAATCCCCAACGAAGCCCCCCGCTCAACTTCACGACCTTTCCTTCTTTTGATAGCATGCTGGGTTCAGTCAGTGCTGCTCACAGGTTTGTGACTATGGAAATCCCTGAGGGAATCTGGTGGTCTCTCTCCAGCAGCCTTCACCTGGGGTGGAGATGGGGCTGGTGAGCTCCTCCCTCACCTGGGCTGGTTGGTCTTGAGCAGTTGACCGTAGTCCCAAGACAAACACTGCTAGACTGTGTAATTAAAGGTAATGTGGGCTGATGAGAAGCTCAGTGGGTAGACTGGAGGGGCTGAGTTTGAATCACCAGAACCATGTGAAACTGAATGTAGGTAGGGGAGACAGAGAAGATGGAGGAGGAGAAGGAGGAGGAGGAGGAGGTGGAGGAGGAGGAGGAGATGGAGGAGGAGGAGGAGGAGAAGGAGGAGGAGGAGGAGGTGGAGGAGGAGGAGGAGATGGAGGAGGAGATGAAGAGGAGGGGAAGGAGGAGGAGGAGATGGAGGAGGAGATGGAGGAGGAGATGGAGGAGGAGATGAGGGAGGAGGAGGAGGAGGAGGAGGAGATGGAGGAGGAGGAGGAGGAGGAGGATGGGGAAGAGATGGAGGGAGGAGACAGAGGGGGAGACAATTCTGCTGACTGAAATAAGTCTGTCACAATGGAAGAGTCTGGAGTGATTCTGGCATAGGAGGTGTCTTTCTCAGTCACACTCATGCACACATGTGCAAACAGACTACACACGCAGTGTTTGCAATGGGAAACGGATGTCTATGGGGGTATAATATAATATAATATAATAGTAAGCACCCACAAACATTTAAAAGCCTAGCATGCCAGGTAATAAATCACACTGCTGAGCGGGTGATGATGTGTTCCCTTTGCTGCTCGTGGGAGACCAAGGAAGGAAGCTAAGTGTTATGCGGAAGCCACCAGAGGCTGGTCACAGAAAAGGAAACTTCCAGACGTGATCATGTCCCTCGGTGGTTCCTCCAGGATTCTCTTGGTGACATCTGGAGTGTTTGTGGTTGGCTGGGGAGTGGGTGGAGACCAGAGAGGTTTCTCCGTACCCTGTGATGCACAACCCGCCCACCATAGAGTGAGATCAGCCCAGTGCCGAGAGAACCTCTGACTCCACAGGAACCTACATTTTATTCATTAGCTGATGTTTCAGACATTGCCTCACCAGGTAGCCCAGGCTGGTCACAAATTCTCAATCCTTTTGTTTCAGCCTCCTGCAGGCTTAGGTGGAGGCTGGGTACCACCGTAACTGGTCTGGATTTTTGCCACTTATCTGTGGGATGGATATCTCAACTTAAAGGTTTCATACAAACAGATTGTGCAAACCAAGCAGGCTGGGCAGAGTGGCTCACGTCGGTCCTTCCAGCACTCGAGAAGCTGAGGCAAGAGAATTTCTCTAAGTTCCAGGCCAATCTGGGTTACAGAGTGAGACTCTGTCTCAAGGAGAAATCTCAATGAAAAGGAAATGGAAGGGAGCAGGAGGAGACCGGACTGTACTCACTGTGTCCTACCCTAGTCTGTCTTTGATTGCCCTTCTATTGACTAATACCCCAACCCTACTTGTACTGAATTTTTTCTGCAGTTGAAACCACTAATCTTAGGTTTAGCAGAGTCAAGGTCTTTAAAAATCTTAGGGACCTCACCATGGTATCTGTCATCAAGTCACGATGTTGGCACAGGCTCCGAACTTCCTGAGCTGTGAGATCAACCAACCCTTTTCTCTTTGTAAAGTATTCAAGCTCAGGTGTTTTGTTACAGCAGCAGATGGTAGACTCCTTCTCCAGTCTGGCCTCTGACTGACCTGGGCCACGTCCCAGCGAGCCACCCTCCAGTCTCCACTCATACTGAGCTACTGCTATCTACTGACCCCCGTCTAGCAGAGTCTTCACAGATACACACTGGGAAGTCGTCCCACATTTGGCAGCTTGATGGTAGATATAAGAGGACCTGCCCCTGTGGGCAGCACCACCCCTAGGCAACTTGGCCTGGGATGTGTAATGAAGCTCACTGGCCATGAGCAGGAATGGGGCAGCAACCTTCCTCCATGGTTCCTACCCCAGCAATGAACTGTGACCTGGGAGTGTAAGCCAAATCAGCCCTTTCCTCCCCATGCTACTCATGGTCAGAGCATTTGATACAGCAACAGACAGCAAATCAGAGCAAAAATGGGGTGTGGGGGTGCATGTCAGGCCTTTAGCACATGTTTTTGGGGGTGCCACGCACAATTTAGTCTGTAACAGGGCAAATCAATTTACATTTTGCTTTTTGGAAAGAGTCCTGGAAACATTAAAATCCTCTCAGAAGGGTTTGGGGGAACTCAAAGATGGAAGTGTCTTGACTCTTGCTCCCCATAAGGCATCTGTGGAGCTTCCCCACAGGAAGTGACTCAGTGGCATCTCTGGGCAGCCTCAAAGAACTTCCCAGCTCAACGGCAACAACAAAAAAGGTTCTGCCCAGCAAGATTCTGCTCAGTATTGACGGAGATTGCTCCGCTGGCAATTAGTGACAGGTGCCAGAGTGGAGATGATTGACAGCTGGAGCATGTGTGGACAGTGTATCTGGACACATGTATCTGGATGCCTGTGCTTGGACACCTGCACCTGAATTCACATGCCTGCACATCTGAACCTGGACACACATGCCTGAATACATACCTGGGCATCTGATGAGACACCTGCACCTGGACACCTGTGCTTTGACACCTGCATCTGGACACCTGTGCTTAGATATCTGCACCTGGACACCTGTGCTTAGATATCTACACCTGGACACCTGTGCTTAGACACCTGCACTTGGACACCTGTACTTAGACACCTGCACCTGGACACCTGTGCTCAGCCACCTGCACCTGGACACCTGCATCTGTGAACCAGTCAGCTTTTTCTTCCACTCTTTATAGCTCAGGGCTTCCTAAGCTGCCTGGAACTTCAACAGGAAAGGAGCATTCATTTAAAGGGATGGTTCCCAGCTGGTGTCCACTCCCAGCATTCTGGTTGTTGAGTGAACTTTTACTGAGGATATATGAACAGACACCTACACAGACCACAAGGGTGGATGGTGCCTGAAGAATGACTCCAAGGTTGGCTGCTAGCTTCTGCATATGTAAGTGCACATGGGTACATGTCTACTACTGCATACACATGCCACATGCACGCACGTGCACGCGCACGCACACACACGCACACGAATGTTGGCAACAAAGTTCCCCTTTGCAGACATGCTCTGACTCGATGTAAGGCTGCCTCTGACATAATGGTTGAGACAATCAGAAATTTAAAAGTGTGCACAGTCACAGCCAGGTCAGTTTTCTGTTTCTACAACAAGTGGCAGAGACAAAGTATAAAGAGGAAAAGGTTTACTGGTTCATGTCATGGTGGGAATACCTTAAGTGGGGGCAACCGCTTCGTGGTGGGGAAGTGGGAGAGGAAGAAAGAAGGGAGCACATTTCATTCTCTTCTTAGAGGGCCTGCTCCCAACTGTCCGATGGGCTCCCGACAAGCCCCACGTGGTGTTTAGTGTTTGAGGATTCCTGCATATGGTGCATTTTTATCATATTCTCGGTACTCCCCCTCCAACTCCTCAGGACCCCCATACTCCAGCTTTCGTGCCCTTGTCCTCTATGACTCCCAAGTCCAGAGAGAACGGCCCGTTTGAGAGTCTCAGCCACTGTTCTGCCGCTGTGAGGAGACACCATGAGCAAGGCAACTCTTACGAAGGAAGCATTTAGCTGGAGCTTGCTTACAGTTTCAGAGGCTCAGTCCACAATCATCATGGCGGGGAACAGACAGGCATGGCGCTGGAGTGGTAGCTGAGAGCTACATCCTGATCCACAGACAGAGGAAGAAGGAGCGAGGCTGCCGGTGCTGTGGGCTTTTGAACCCTCAAAGCCCACCCCAGTGATGCACCTCCTCCAACAAAGCCATACCTCCTAATCCTTAACAGACAGTTCCAGTAATGGAGATCAAACATTCAGACATAGGAGCCTTTGGGGGCCATTCTCATTCAGACCAACTCAAGCAGCATGGATGGTGGCTATCCACTGAAGCATTGCAAGATATTAGGAACCATACACTCTTGAAGAAGGCTGCTTCTGGCCCTTCCAGAGCCATCAACAGTCTGTAGCTCTTCAATCAGGGATGTGGTCATGAGCCTCTCCCCCTCCATGCTGCAGGCTGACTGGCCTGATCTGGTGCAGGGACCACAGCTGCTGTGTTTTCCTGTGAGTGCTGGGGTCCCGTCCTGTCCAGAAGACACAGGTTTGCTCTGGTCCTCCAGACCTCAGGCTTTTACAGTCTTCTGTGATGGTCCCTGAGCCTTGGGGAGGGATGGGACATGGATTTCCCATTTGGGACTGAGGGCTTCTCAGTCCTTTTCTTCTCTGTCTGTGACTCATTGTGGGTTTCAGCATCCACTCTCGTCCACTGCACTGAGAAGATTCTCTGATGAGGTCTGAGAGCTGCATGGATCTACACATGTTTAGATATTAACTTAAAGGGCAGTTTCATACTATGTCCATTTAGCAAAAATAATAGTAGTAGGCCCTTGGGGCCTGTGAGCATCCCAAACACAGCTGTTTGGGCATGGTTACAGTACCAGGCATGAGTTTTCTCCTGCGGAGTGGGACTTAAATCCAACCAGTTAGTTCCTCCCCTAACGTTAGTGCCGCTATTGCACCAATAGTGCCAAGCCAGTTATTATTGTAGTTCACAGGGCTCGAGCTGCACAAGTCAACTTGATAAGGTCTTACCAAGTTCTGGTGGGCAACAAAGAGCAACAGCAATAGCTTGCATTGTTTTGTTGGTCTCTTGGAGACCAACAATTTGCAGGGAGGTACCCTATACCTGGCACCAAAGTACCACCTTTGGGGAGACACATGTCCAGCACAGTGACAGCCACACTTACAGGGAGAATAGCGGTACTAAAGACAAAAGAGCTCACTGCAGCCCCAGCTAAAATGAGGCACAAAGATGCCAAAGATGGATCTCAAAGACACCCAGCTGGGAAGTGGCAGAGCAGGGATTTGAATTGGAGCATCAACTCCAGAGCGTAAGAACCGTCTGATTTCTCTGCAATGATGTCATGTCTCCCATTTGAACACAGTGGTGTTGGTTGGCCATCCTAAGACATTGCTATACCGTCATTATTTTTGGGTCTTGGTAAAAGGTGAAGGGAAGAGGGGCGGGTGACTGCCTAGGGGGAGGATGGGGTTCCAGGAAGCAGGGTAATAGAGCCCCAGGGGTGGAAGAAAATCAGAAATGGGTAATGACTGGGCCAGGGACTTCCTGCCTCTATGCCTTACTTGAAGTCACCAACACCTCCTAGGGGGTCCCTGTCTCTTTCCTCATCCCTCTCCTCACCCCTTTACCTTCTCTCTCCTTGTGTCTTCCCACCTCCCGTCCTCACCCACAACCTCTCCCTCTATTCTCCTCAAGCTGAGAAAAATCTTCAAGAATAATTTTTTTTCTTCTTCTTTAGACGGAAACTGCTGGCTGCTGGCAGCTTTTTATAAATACACTGTCCCCACACCTTGGTCTCATCAAAGCCACGGAAACAGACCACGATGAGCATACAGGAAACTCCAGTGTGGGGAGAGGCTGGGTATTGGAGGTGTTTCCTCCTCCCACCGGTGGCGTTGCAAGGACAGGGGGCGGAAAGTAAGCTCAGACTGGCTGTGGTTCCTGGGCAGAGAGAAGCTGCCCTGTCCCTCTTGGGTGTGGCCTCTCCATCTAGAAGGTGTGGGGCAACATATTCCACCAGGGCCTTAGGTTTCTCTGTACAGATGTTCAGCTAGGGTAACACACAGCTGTAGTTCTAGATGCTGGGGAAACTGAGGCAGAAGGGTTGATCAAGTCTCTGTCTCAAGAATATTAAAAAAAACTAAAGAAGATATAATCTACACAAGGTGCTTATCCAGGCATGGTGGCACACAGCTGTCAACCCAGCACTCAGGAGATGGAGGCACGAGGGCCAAGAGCTTAAGGCCAGCCTGGGCTACATAGCAAGTTCAAGGCCAGCCTGGGCTACTTGAGAACTGGTCTTGAAACAAATGAACAAACAGAACAAGACAATTACAAGATACAAAGTACTGTGGGATAATCTGTACACTATAAAGATTTGTCACTCGTATTGGCTTAATAGAATGCTGATTGGCCAGTAGCCAGGCAGAAAGTATAGGTGGGGTGACCAGGCTAAGAGAATTCTGGGAAGAGGAAAGACAGAAACACAGTCACCAGCCAGATACAGAGGAAATGAGAATGTCTTACTGAGAAAAGGTACCAAGCCTTGTGGCTAAACACAGACAAGAATTATGGGTTAATTTAAATTGTAAGAGTTAGTTAGCAATTAGCCCAAGCAGCAGGCCAAGCAGTTTATAATTAATATAAGCCTCTGTGTGTTTATTTGGGACTGAACTGCTGTGGGACCTGGTGACAGAAATTTCATTCACAATAAAGAGATTCTCAAATACTATTATTTAATTTAAGATTCTTTATTTTATTTTATTTTATTTATTCTGTATGTGTCCTGCACGTGGGGTCTAGAGGACAGCCTCAGATGTCATCTTTGGGAGCTGTCTGCTTTCTTTGAGGAGGTCTCTCACCGAACCTGGAGCTCACCGATTCAGCTAGACTGCTTGGCCAGCAAGCTCATCCTCCCTTCCCCACTGATGGGGTTGCAGGTGCCCACCACCACATCTGTCTCTGTACTGGTTCTGGGGATTTGAACTTGGATCCTCATGGTAGAGCCGCAAGCTCTCTATCCTCTGAGCCATCTCCCACTCCCATCAGCCCCAGGCATCCTGCAGGTCTGATACACTCTGTTATAAGCGTGTTCAATAAAGTGCTCTGGAGGGAGTCACCTCTCTTCCCTCTTTCTACCTTTTGTCTTTACTTCTCTTCAGCATTCCCTCCTTCCCTCCCTTCCTTTCCCCACCATTTCTGGAGAGTCTGTCGTAGCCATGCATTGAGCTGAGTACCAAAGTCCCATCAGAGTATCCCTGAAGGATTCGTGTGCTCAGGAGCTGGCCCCAGGCCAGTCACAGCCAGCTAGCCAATGCTGCCCTGGTGGCTGGAAACCAAATGCAGAGCATCTGTGGGAGTGGCCAGGGTCCCTGTGATATAACTCCCCTGACACCCTGAGGAGGTTCCTTGTCTCCAGCCTATAAGCCCAGAAATTCCAAGTCCACAGTGGCCATCAGACACATAAATACCTCAGCTTTATTCTTTCTTCCTGAATATCAGGCAAATGGGCTGACCCTACATTCCTGGGGTCCACACCCCAAGTCTTCAATTTGAAGATTTCCCAAAGCAGGTCAGCATTGTACATGGTTCCTGAGCTCCACCTGCAGAATTTGGGGATCCTTATGGGGAACTCCAAGATCCCTGCTTGCTGGGTTTGAGGTCCGTCTTGAAGAGGCGCCCCCTTGCCATCAACCCATGTCACCATGGCCTTCAGATCATGAATGCTCCAAAATAGGACCTGGTGCCATCCCGTGGTCTGACCAGGCGGTCCCCAGGTACACGAACCACAACCTCTTCCCCTGCTTCCAGATGCACCACGCCGCCCAGGAAGCTGCTGTCCCACCAGACTCGGGAGGTATTGGTCCGGCCACAGGGTGACCGCCGACTGACCAGCAGTTCTAGCTCTTTCGGGTAGCGGGATGTACGTTTATACAGCCCGTGTGTGATGGGGATTTTGGCCAGGCCCTGGGGGCAGCCCACACCGCTCAACTGTACTTTCGAGTATACATAGTAGTAGCCGGCTTCCGTGGTCACCAGAGCTCCATTGTGATATCTCAGGCCCCTCAAGAAGGCCAGGCCAAGGCTAGTCTCCCATAGCAGAGGTCCACCCTTGCCTATCAAACTGGCGTTGGCCCCTGGGAAGGAGAGAGAGAGAGAGAACCGGTCAGCACAGGTAGTGCCCACCCTTCTCGTGTGACCCTTATGCTAGTTGTTAGCCCCGTCTGTTGCTCCACTGCCGTATTAGGCTGTTTGGGTTGACTCAGTCCACTCCCATCCTGTAGGTGGGGGACTCTGAGGAGCAGGAGAGCAAAGTGATCTGCTTATGATGTATCCTGACTCATTTCATCCCCATCTCCTTCTGCAGGGGGAGAAACTGAGGCAGAGAGAAAACTTCAAAAGAGGAAACTGAAGGGTGCCTAAGTTTCCTAGTGAAGTGTCAATACTTAGAAATGAGGTTGGAGCTGAGGAGGCAGAACACCTGCCCAGGAGGCCCTGCGCTCCAAACATTGCACAGAATAAACTAGACGTGGGGGCACACACCTGTCACCCCTGGGAGATGGAGGTGGGAGAACCAGGAGTTAAGGTCATCCTCTGCCAGTGAGCGCGCAGTTCAAGGCCAGTTTAGTCTACTTGAGATCCTGGCTCAGAGAGGAGGGGGGCAGAGGGGTAGAGGGGAGAGGGGAGAGGGAGGAGAGAAGAGAGAGGAGAGAGAGAGGAGAGAGGAGAGAGAGAAAGGAGAGAGGAGAGAGAGTCTGTGTGTGCATGCGTGTGTGTGTGTGTGTGTGTGTGTGTGTGTGTGTGTGTGTGTGTGTGTGGCCAGAAGTCAGCACCAGGCAACTTTCTCAATTTCAGCTTCCGGCCACCTTATCTCTCACTGAATCTGGAAGTCCCCTGTCTGTTGAGGCTGCTGGCCAACGTGTCCCTGGGATCTTCCTGTCTCTGGCTCCGCAGGGGTCACAGGGGTGTGTGCCTGGCTTTTTGACTGGGATGTTGGGATTTAGACTCATACCTGTGTGGCCAGTGCTTTATGCACAGAGCCATCCCCCACCTCCACCTCCACCTTTTATGTTGCAAATAGTTTTTGACTGTAGCATATTTTATGCCTGTTCTGGTTCATTTTATACTGTGTTAGACGAGGAATCAAACTGACTGTGGTATGGAAGCACAAGAAAAAATACGGCACATATGACTGGGCGCGGTGGCCGCCGGATGGTGGCGCACACCCTTTACTCCCAGCACTCAGGAGGCAGAGGCAGGAGGACCTCTGTTTGTCTGAAGCCAGCCTGGTCTACAGAGCTAATTCCAGGACAGCCCAGGCTACTTAGACAGACCCTGTCTACTAACAAAATACAGGGTGTGATAGGCTTGTGTCCCAGCATCCTCTGAGGCCTCTGAGGATCTTGGGAGGTGTCCCCATGACTAGCAGGGCAAAGGGAGGACTTTATTTAGTCCTCAGGGGCTGCGCTTTCTGGGTCACCTGCCAATAAGCATTGTACGAATGAGGCCGGCAAGATGGCTCTGAGGGTAAAGGTACTTGCAGCCAAGACTGGCAACTTGAGATCAATCCCTGGAGGCCATAAGAGGAAAAGAAGCAATCGTCCCGAGAGCTGTCCTCTGGCCTCCATGCTGTGGGATGTGCATGTGTATCAACAATAAGAAATAAAAAGAAGTAAATGTAAACAAAAATTCAAAATACAATGAATGAATGCCTAAATGGTTGCTTTAACTTCTCAAGACCTGGATCTCCCAGGACACACCATGCTCCACCCCATGTGAAGATCCAGGGTCCCCTTACCTGTGAGATGTGCTGCTGGGTTGGCCTGTTGAGACCGCCGGTGCTCTGGGGAAGAGAGTCCGAGGTTAGAGACACAGAAAGAAGCAGGGGTGGGTGTTCGTTGGGGCCACCTGTAGGTGTCAGGTTTTGCCCCTTCCAGAAGTGACCCAGACTTCTGCTTCGCCAGCCCTGGGGGAGGGGTACCTGTGGGGCTCCTCAAAATCATATTGGGTGATCCTAGGGTGTGGGAGGGCCAGAGTGGGAACCATTCCATCTCCTTAGGAGCTGGGGCCCAACTCACCTTGGGTCATCTTCTCCCAGGAGCTTGTGTCTCCGTCCTGAAATGCAAACAGGGCGCTTGGTGAGGACAGACTACACCTAGAGTCACACAGGCACATGGTGATGAGACTGTCTGGCTATGGCCGTAGACACCACCCACGGACACATACACAAGGCCACATGTGCACACAACAGTCCCACACATGCGTGTGCGCACACCCCCACACAGAGAAACACACACATACACACATACTCACACATATACACACACACACATACATGCACACACACACATACACACACACACAATCAGTTTTGTTTCTGAGATTGACTCTCATGTAGGCCAGGCTGGCCTTAGACTTCCTAACTAGCCTCTGATGACCTTGAAATCCTTGAGCCTTCTGCCTCTCCAGCCCAGGAACCCAGATGATAGGTGTGTGCCATGGAATTCAGCCAAGGTCTGATGAAAGCTGAGTGTCTGAAATGCTTGAGACTAGAAATGTTTCAGAACTGTTTTTAAAGTTTTTGGAATATTCACGTCTTAAAAAAAAATCATTTGAGGGCCAGTGAGAGGGCTCGGGGATAAAAGTGCTTGCCGCCAAGCCTGGCTATCAGAGTTCAAGCCCCAGAACCCACATCAAGGGGGACACAGGGCTGATTCCACAAAGGTGTCCCACATACGTGCTCCAGCAAGTGCACGTAATAAAAAAAAAAAAACTTAACAAGAAAACAAAAGCAAAGACTGCAGAAGCGTATTGTTTACACAAGTGCCCAAAGTGTCTAGGTGTGGCACACAGACAGACACACCCGTGGCACAGAGCGAACCAGGATGCCAGGGATGGCACAGGGTCCGGCTAGTAAAAACAGTCATGCACCTGAGTCCCAGGGAAGTTGCCGGGCCTCACACACTCATGTCCCTCTATCAGATCCCCACAAACGGGTGAGAAGACGGGGTCAGACTGGTGCGCATACACAGCCGTAAAGAGATAGACGTGCAGAGGTGCCCTGGACCCCCGAACCCCACGTACCGGTAGGCGAGTCGCTGTGTCCCCAAGTCGCTGATGCAGTCTCAGTAGGAACCAGCCCTGGGTGGCCAGCCCGGCACCCAGCAGCAGTATCAGGGCCAGGTTGACTCGGGCAATGCCGCAACGCTGTCTCCTGTGGTTCTGTCCCAGGCGTCTGAACGGGATGTCCGTTTGTCCATCCACCACAAACACTGAAGGCTGTACCACACTCTCCATGCCAGAGCAGCTGAGGCCCAGAAGCCCAGGGATGGGGCTGGCAAGCCTGAGTTCCTCCCCTCCAGAGGAAACCACGATTGCCCAACGCTTGGGCTTTGCAAACTGCAAAAGGCTCCTGCCGCCCCTGCGGCTCACTTTAAAGCTGAGGTTTGGTGCCTCCGCTTTCCCCACGCACCCTCCTCTTCTTCCTGTGCCCCCCCCAGAAGGCCCGGCCCCCAGCTCACTCTCACTCACGCCATAGCTCACACTTTCCAGAAAGTATGACTCGGGTGGAGACAGACGGGACGGCCCCCGCTCGCCCAGTGCGGTAGCTCTGTTCCCCTCAGAAGCGCTTCTGTGGGTTCCATGCAAGCTTCCAACACGTGCACATGTAGACACACATGCAAGCACACACCTTTGTGTGGATGCTTCAGTCCATGCATGCGGGTGCAAATGCATGTGCAGATGCATGGCTGTGGGCATGCAAGGCACAGATTTGTGCATGTGTGCATGTGGGTGTAGATGTTCTGATCTATGCTTGTATGCACGCAGGTAAATGCACACATGCATTTCCTGATGTGTCTGCAGGCCCATATGTAGACACACGGGCTACAGTGTGTATCACCTCTGTAGGCCTAAAAGTGTGAGCCTATTTCCACCTTGAACTATTCCTTCAAGGTTATTGTGTTTCTACCTCAAACAAAGGTCCCACCTAGATTCAAAGCTGAGAGCTCTGCTCTCTCAAGGTGATTGTCAGACAATAACAGGAGTGGCTAATAGCCAGACCTTGTATTTCAGGAATAGAGAAGCAGACCTGCTTCTGCCTCAAACAGAAGTCTAAGGATCCTACTAAGGTTCCATTTCCTATAAGAAGATAACACTGGATTCCACCCAATGTTTGCCTACAGAATGCTTTGGTCTAGAGTGTGAGCGTGACTTGTTTTGTTCTAGCAACAGAATGTTTAACTGTGGAGGTATCCTGCGACCTTCAACTGGTCTGTTAATTTCCTGGTGTCGTGTTAATGTAGGTTTTTTTTAAATCTTACTACTTTTTGGGGTCGGGGTATTTTAAGCAGTTGGAAGTTAAGCGTGGCCATTTCATTATTCACTGGAACTCCCTCCTGATACCATTCTATGTTTTTCTTTTTTATTATTTCCCCATACATCTTCACATTCTTTACTAATATTTCTAAATCCCCACGCCCCTGCCCTGGCAAGAGGTGTTTTCGTCGAGGCTGGTCCCCCAAAATCTTCCATCAGTACACGCATATATGTACCTCAGCGTCATGAGTGTGCCTGCGTGTGTGTCCCTCTTGGGGACGGGGCTAGGGGTAGATTTCCAGATACCACCACTTTGTCCCCGAGTCTTCAGCCTGGACCTAAGCCTCATCACACACACATCCCAGATTTCAATGGCTCCCATGCTGTAGTGGTTGACCTCACAAAGGGATGGCAGTCCTGGGATCACAGAACCCCAGTGCTCTGCCACACTGCTTTTCTAAGCGGGGTTCCCACCCTTCCACCTGCCTCAGGAGCAGCCCCCTCCAGGAAGCCCGAGTACTGAGCTGTTAACACGGCCACGGCCATGCCGAGGATTCCAGAGTTTCCAAACCTGATGGAAACAGCAAAGCCTTCTCTTCTGCTCTGCGTGGGTGTTGACAGGGTGTGGAAGGCATCCTCCATTCTCCCCCTGGGTGCTGTCCGTCTGAAGATGGCTCCCCAATACCTGCTTCCCAGATCCCTGCGTGTGCGTAAGCCCTGTCTCCTCACTTATCTGTCTGTCATAAGCTGCTTCCTTCAGCCGTCTGCAATAACCCCGCCTCTCTGTTCAACTCTGTACGGTGCAGGTGCTGAGCTACGGGGGTAGGAGGCGTGCCGGAGGCCCAGACCATCTGACCCCAGGTGCCCCACACGGCAGCCATTTGTCTTTTCTTGCTCTCGTCCCACTCAGCTTCATTCCTGGGACCACGCAAATGACTCAGCAGTCTGGAGTGTCCCACCATACAGGATCTGCCTGGAAGCATTTGCTAGTCTCTTACGGTCTGTGCTGGACAGTTTTATGTCAGTTTGACACAAGCTGGGGTCACTTCAGAAGAGGGAACCTCAGTGGAGAAAATGTCCCCAGCAGACTGGCCTGTGGGAGGGCACAGCTCACTGCAGACCGTGCTACCCCTGTGCTGGTGGTCCAGGGTTTTCTAGGAAAGCAGACTGAGCAAGGCATGGAAGCAAGCCAGGAAGCAGCACCTTCCACAGCTTCTAAACCAAGTTGCTTTGGATCATGGTGTTTTATCACACAACAGCAATCCTAAGGTGACAGACGTGACCATGTTTTGGGGATGACCGTAGTGGCAACTGAACTCTGAGTATGCAGAGCTCGGTGGGCTGTTCTGTGGGAGCCTGGAAGATCAGACAGCTGAGGACAGGGCAGATGATGGAGGCCTGGCTTGTGACGTTTGAGGGACGTTTGAGAGCCCCTCAAACAACCAGAGCTCCCTGGGTGTGGTGATACACACCTTTAGTCCCAGCACTTGGGAGGCAGAGTTCAAGGCCAGACTGGTCTTCCAAGTGACCAGAAGGCAAGGGCTATAGAGAGATCTTATTTCAGCAAGACTATGGCGAGCGCTGGATATTTGAAGTAAGTTTCCACGGCTCGGCTCAGCTGGGGCTACAGAATCAGCCGGGATTAAGAAGAGACCAGCATAACTGAGAGGAAATCTAGGAAGTGTGTGTGGAAGGTATCCTCCATTCCCCCTCTGGGTGCACACAGAAGCTGTGCTCAGAGGTGCCCAGGGTTGAACCTCATGCTGGCAACCCAACTTGGGAGGTGTAAGAGTCACCCAGTGGTGCTGGTTTTGAAGGCATGAGGGGGTCAAGGAGAGCAGGTGAGGCCTGCGCTGTGAGAGGCCAGAGGTGAGGCGCAGACTCAGTGTCAGCAGAGGACCCAGTGTTTTGGAGATGTCAGTACCATGGAATGACCACCAGGACAGCAGCAGCGGCAGAGTGAAGCCTGCCTCTGTTTAGAAGACAGGCTGAGTGTGCGGCAGAGGGCGGAGCTGGAGAAGTGACCCAAGCCCCTTGTTGGAGCCCAGAAGTTATGTGTGAATCCCAGACATTGAACACTGAGCTACTTACACAGTTGGAGTTTGGTTTGGTTTTGTCCAGGTTGTTGACTGTGCCCTGGTTCTTCCTTCTTGAAATAAGGAAGTATTTAGTTTGTTTTCAATTTTTACAGGAACCCACAGTTGAGAGACTGAAGATGTTTAGATGCTAAAAGAGATCTTGAAGTTTTAAGGAAACTAAATTTCGAAGTGTTTGAGTTTGTAAGACTGTGGGGCCTTTTATGATTGCGAAATGTTTTATATTGTAATGTTAATACTAACGTGTGATCTTGGGAATGAACAAGAAAGGAAAGCTTGTGGTCTAACAATTATGTGTTTGTGTGTCCTGTTGACAAGGAGTGAATTTTTTATGTCAACTTGACACAGGCTAAAGTCACCTGAGACGAGGAAACCTCGAGTAAAGAAACGACTGTAGAAGATCCAACCATAGGCAAACCTGTAGGACATTTTCCTAATTAGTGGTTAATGACGGAGGCCCAGCCCATTGAGGGTGGTGCCATCCCTGGCTGCTGGTCCTGGGTTCTGTACTAAAGTAGGCTGAGCAAGCCATGGGTGAACAAGCCAGTAAGCAGCACCCTCCACGGCTTCTGTACCAGTTTCTCCCTCCAGGTTCCTGCCCAGTGTGTGTTCCTGTCCTGACTTCCTTCAATGATGGATGTTGATTTGGAAGTGTAAGGCAGACAAACCCTTTCCTCGCCAAGATGGTCTCGGCCGTGGTGGTTCATCAGAAACCAGAACGAAGGCAGAGGGGAAGGGTTTCCCTTGCTTACAGTTAGTGGGAAGAGCCTGTCATGGTGAGTCAGCTGCTCAAGTCAGGTCCACAGAGAAGCAGCAGAGAGGTGAACCCTGGTGCTAGGTTCATCTTCTCCTTTCCATTCAACCCAGGACCCTAGCCCAGAGGATGATGCAACTTAGCTGTAGGGCAGGTCCTCTTCTTTATCAGTGACAGAGATAGTTAGAGGATTGTTTCTATGGTGATTCTATCTCCTGTCACGTTGACAGTCTAGATTAACCCACACAGCAAGTGCAGGTGTGAGGGTGCCAGGCAGGGTTCAGAGGAGCCCAGGGAGGTTCAGGGGAGCCCAGGGAGGTTCAGGGAAGCCAGGAGGTTCAGGGGAGCCCAGGGAGATTCAGGGAAGCCAGGAGGTTCAGGGGAGCCCAGGGAGGTTCAGGGGAGCCGGCAGGTTCAGGGGAGCCCAGGGAGGTTCAGGGGAGCCGGGAGGTTCAGGGGAGCCTGGGGAGGTTCAGAGGAGCCTGGGGAGGTTCAGGGGAGCCTGGGGAGGTTCTGGGGAGCCGGGAGGTTCAGAGGAGCCTGGGGAGGTTCAGGGGAGCCTGGGGAGGTTCAGGGGAGCCCACAGGGAAGCAAGAACATGAGGCTCAGCTCTCACAAGCGAAGGGGCAGCTAGCTGTGGTGAGGAAAGCAGTGAGACTAAAGTGAATGAGAACTGAGAGTTGACGTGCAAAAGTGGGAGTGGGATGAGGAAGGAGCCCGGTGCCTGGGGAGGAGGGCAGAACCTGCCAGCTCCCAGGTCTTGGGTGGTTTTGCTTTTCCTGGAGAGACAATTTCTATGTCTCCTTGCAAATAAAGGGGAGAATAAAGGGCAAAAGGAAAGATCCCACATGAGTACAACTCGGTGAACCAGTGAGTTTATCCTGGTGATGGAAGCATGGATGAGGGTTCCTTACAGGAACCAAAGTGAGTCAAAGACATTTGCATCACTGAAGGATGATGGGAGCATGGGTGATGACCAAGGAAGGGTGGCACTCTTGGGTTCCCATGTCTGTGCAGGAGAGGCCCACCTTAGCTATCTTCCTCAATGGCTTGCCACATTACAATATATATTTTTACTTATGTGTGTCCTTGTGAGTGTATGAACGTGTGTGCTTGGTGCCTGCAGAAGCCAGAAGAGGGCACCAACTTCCCTGAGGACAGAATTACAGCTAGGTGTAAGCTTGCAGAACTGGCCTCTGAGAACACAACCTGTGTCCTCTGCAGTAGCCTTATGAACTTGGGACAAGGAACCCCAACTCTATCCTCTTCCTCACATCTCTCCGCCCTCCTTACATCTTTTCACCCCCTCCTAAAATCCTTCTTATCCTCCTTATTTCTCTTCAACTTCCTCACTTATGACACAGCGTCGCTGCAATGCTTTATTGTTCTTAGTTGAGACCTCTGACTAATATAGTCTCTCACCAAATATCCTGATTCTTTAGGCTTGCTGACCAGTGAGTTCCTTGTGTGATCTCCCCGACTACAGCTGGTGGGATGACAGACCAGTACCTCCCTGCCCAGCTTAACTGTGGGTGCTGGGGATCAAGCTCTGGCCTTCAGGCATGCCCAGCAAATACTCTACCAACTGAGCCCTCTTCCCAACCTCCCCCCCTGGTAATTTAAAATATTCTACAATTATCTGTTTATTGATTTCTCAGTGTGTTTTAGTTACTTTTTGTAAATGACTGACTCATTTTCTGTCCCTTGTGTATGTTAGCTTTGAATTTTCAGATACATGTTTCATTTGAAACACTCACGGAAGCCAGGAAATTAGTGAGGGGCCACAGACAGTGGGGGGATTTCCAGGGACCAAAGAAGGGGGACATGGAACCCATGGTACAAAGGTTCAAAGGTGTTTAGATTTAGAATAGGGATTGGGAAATTGGGGAGGGTGAGAGATCATGGTAAAGTAGGGAATATGGGAGGGATACATAACACTAAAGATAGCTGAACCAGTCCTAGGGAAACCTATGTACCACACTGTTTGTGAGATATATATATGCTCATACCCTATAATGAACGGGGTGCCATTGCTCCTCTTGGACACCACTGACTAACAAAGAAAAAGCCGAATACCAAGAATGGCTTGCTTCTTTTGGGGTTGCTGATTAATGAAGTCTCATAATCCCCCCTCAAAGATCACATGTTAGTGTCAATGCTTTGGATAACCCCAAGACTCTATAATAAGACCCATTGCTGAAGACATTTGAGTCACAGAACACAGAGAATTCAAAGTGATGAGTCCCGGAAGCTTCATTCCTTCTGGCTAGCTTTCACAGTGCTGGAAGGTTCTATGCACTCCACCAGAGAAGAGTAACCTCCAGGCTTTCCCAGCTGTGAACACTGAAAGCTACAGTAATGACTGCTTGGCAAGACATGTCCACTGAACAACAGTGGCACAAATACCCCAGGATAACCAACCCATTTCCTGATTAAGCCCCTCCGCGGGATGAAGTCTGTACCTAGCACAATTACCAGGTCAGGGATCTGTGTCTAGACAGGTCACAGGACCAAGGGGAAAACCTAATGCTCAATGGACACAGGGTTGAACCGATCCTAATGACTCATTGCTAGACCCTCAGATCAGCGCAGCTCTCAACTGTCATGTGAGAAGTTTCTCTTTGCATTGGTTGGTGCAGAGAATAAGGAGACTGAAGATTTTTATTCCTAAGTGGAATATATATCTGTACCCCTTCTTTCCAAGGTTCAGGGACCATTGCAGAAGAAGGGGGCAGAAAGACTGTAAGAGCCAGAAGTGGTAGATAATGACAAAGACAGCGTGTCCTAGTTAGGGTTCCTACTGCTGCAATGAGAAATCGTGACCAAAGCAAGTCGGGGAGGAGAGGCTTTATCTGGATTACACTTCCAGATCACAGATCACAGACCACAGACCACAGTTCATCATCAGAGGAAATCAGGACAGGGACATAAACAGGGTAGTAACCTTGATATTTGTATGTTTCCAGAGCCCTGTCATCCTCCTTCCACAAGGGAATATCTATACCTGGAGGAAATGGCAGCACAGACCATGTGAACCACAGCAGCCCGGGAAACAGAACAGATGGGATGGGGCTGAGATGCAGGTGAATCAGAAGGTGTGTGTGTGTAGGTGTATCTGAGCTCCAGGAGACTCAGCAGGTATGCAGGTGTGTCTGAGCTCCAGAAGAGTCAGCAGGTGTGTGGATGGTGTGTCTGAGCCAGGAGAGTCAGCAGGTGTGTGGGTGGAGTATGTGAGCCCAGGTGAGTTAGCAGGTGTGTGTGTGGGTGTCTGAGCTCCAGGAGTCAGCAGGTGTGTGGGGTGTGTCTGAGCTCCAGGTGAGTCAGCAAGTGTGTTTGGGGGTGGTGTGTCTGAGGTCCAGGTGAGACAGCAGGGGCGTGTGTGTGTGTGTGTGTGTGTGTGTGTGTGTCTGAGCTCCAGGTGAGTGACCAGGTGTGATGGAGTGTATTTGAGCTCCAGGTGAGTCAACAGGTGTGTGTGTGTGTGTGTGGGTGTGTGTGTGTATGTGTGTCTGAGCTCCAGGTGAGTCAGCAGGTGTGTGTTTGTGTGTGTCTGAGCTCCAGGTGAGTCAGCAGGTGTGTGGGTGGTGTGTCTGAGCTGCAGGTGAGTCAGCAGGTGTGTGATTGTGTGTCTGAGCACCAGATGACTTAGCAGGTGTTGGGGAGTGAGGGTGTCTGGGATCCAGGTGAGTCAGCAGGTGTGTGGGTAGTGTACCTGAGCTCCAGCTGAGTCAGAAGGTGTGTGGTGTATCTGAGCTCCAGGTGAGTCAGCAGGTGTGGCTGTATATTTAAGCACTAGGTGAGTCAGCATGTGTGGTTGTGTGTCTGAGCTCCAGGTGAGTCAGCAGGTATGTGGGTGTGTGTATGAGTTCCAGGTGAGTAATTAAGTGTGTGCATATGTATCTAAGTTCCAGGTGTATCAGCAGGTGTTTGGGAGTGTGTCTGAGCTCCACGTGAGTCAACAGGTTTGTGGATGGTGTGTCTGAGCTCCAGGTGAGTCATCAGGTGTGTGTGGAATGTATCTGAGCTCCAGGTGAGACAGTAGGTTTGTGTTTGTGTTGTGTGAGCTCCAGGTGACTCAGCAGGTGTGTGGGGTGTGTGTCTGAGCTCTAGGTGAGATGGTAGGTTCATGTGGGTGCTGTAACTGAGCTCCAGATGAGTCAGCAGGTGTGTGGATATTTTTATGGCTCCAGGTGTGTCATTAAGTGTGTGGGTGTGTGTCTAAGCTCCATGGACTCATCAGATTTGTGGGTTTGTGTATGGCTCTAGGTGAGTCATCAAGTGTGTGGGTGTGTGTCTGAGGTCCAGGTGAGACAGCAGGTGTGTGTGTGTGTGGTGTATCTGAACTCCCGGTGAGTCAGCAGGTGTGTGTGTGTGTGGTGTATCTGAGCTCCAGGTGAGTCAGCAGGTTTGTGGGTGTGTGTCTGAGCTTCAGACGAGTCAGCAGGTGTGTGGGGGTTGTTTGTCTGAACTCCAAGTGAGTCAGCATGTGTGGGTGTGGTGTCTGAGTGCTTGGTGAGTCAGCAGGTGTGTGTGTGTGTGTGTGTGTGTGTGGTTGTCTGAGCTCCAGGTGAGTCAGTAGGTGTGTTCAGGGGGATATCTGAGGTTCAGGTGTGTCACCAGGTGTGTTGGAGTGCATCTGAGGTCCAGGTGAGTCAGAGTGTATGTGTGTATGTGTGTGTGTGTGTGATCTCCACAAGAGTCATCAAATGCATGGGTGTGTGGCTAAGCTACATGTGAGTCATCAGGCATGTGGGTGTGTGTCTGAGTTCCAGTAGAGTCATCAGCTGTGTTTGGGTGGTCTGTCTGAACTACAGGTAAGTCAGCATGTGTATGGGTATCTGTCTGAGCTCCAGCTGAGTCAGCAGGTGTGTGGGAGTGTGTCAGAGCTCCAGGTGAGACAGCAGATGTGTGTCTGTGGTATTTATGAGATCCAGGAGAGTCATCAGGTGTGTGGGTGTTTGTCTGAGCTCCAGGTGAGTCAACAGGTGTGTGTTTTTGTTTTCTGAACTTAGGTGAGTCAGCAGGTATGTGTGTGTGGGTGTCTGAGCTCCAGGTGACTCATCAGGTGTGTGGGTTTGTATGTGTGTATTTTAGCTCCATGTGAGTTAGAAGGTATCTGTGTGGTTTGTCTGAGCTCCAAGTGAGTCAGAGGTGTGTATTTGTGTGTGTCTGAGCTCCAGTAGGGTCAGCTGGAGTGTGGGTTTGTATTTGAGCTCTAGGTGAGTAAGCAGATATGTGGGGGGGGGGGGGTTGTGTCCGAGCTCCGGGTAAGTCAGCAGGTGTGTGGGTGGTATGTTTGAGCTCCAGGAAAGTCAGTAGTTGTGTGTATGTGTGTGTGTGTGTGTGTGTGTGTGTGTGTGTTTGAGCTCCAGGTGAGTCAGCAGGTGTGTGTGTGGTTTGTCTGAGCTCCAGGTGAGTCAGCAGGTGTGTGTGTGTGTGTGTGTGTGTGTGTGTGTCTGAGCCCCAGGTGAGTCAGCAGGTGCGTGATTGTGTGTGTCTAAGCTCCACGTGAGTCAGCAGGTGTGTGTGTGTGTGTGTGTTACGTCTGAGTTCCAGGTGAGTCAACAGGTATGATTGTGTGTCTGATCTCCAAGTGAGTCAGCAGGTGTGTTATTGTGTGTCTGAGCTCCAGGTGAGTCAGCAGGTGTCTGTGATGTGTCTGAGCTCCAGGTGAGTCATCAGGTGTGTGTGAATTTTGTCTGAGCTCCAGGTGAGTCAGCTGGTGTGTGTGTGATGTGTCTGAGATCTATGTGGGTCACTAGGTGTGTGGGAGTTGTCTGAGCTCCAGGTGAGTCAGCAGATGTCTTTATTTCTGTATCTGAGCTCCAGGTGATCATCAGGTTTGTGTGTGGTGTGTCTGATATGCAGGTGAGTCAGCATGTGTGTTGGTGGTGTATTTGAGCTCCTGGTTAGTCAGCAGGTGTGTGTGTGTATGTGTGTGTCTGAGCTCCAGGTGAGTCAGTAGGTGTGTGTGGGTGGTGTGTTTGAGCTCCCAGTTAGTCAACAGGTGTGTGTGTGTGGGGGGGTGTCTGAGCTCCAGGTGAATCAGCAGGTGTGTGTGTGTGTGTGTGTATGTCTGAGCTCCAGGTGAATCAGCAGGTGTGTGTGTGTGTGTGTGTGTGTGTATGTCTGAGCTCCAGGTGAATCAGCAGGTATGGGGGGGTGGGGTTCTGAGCTCCAGGTGAGTCAGCAGGTGTGTGTGTGTGTGTGTGTGTGTGTCTAAGCTCCAGGTGAGTCAGCAGGTGTTTGTGGATGGTGTGTCTGAGATCCAGGTGAATCAGCAGGTGTGTGTGTGTCTGAGCTCCAGGTGAGTCAGCAGGTGTGTGTGTGTGTGTGTGTGTGTCTGAGCTGCAGGTGAGTCAGCAGGTGTCAGGGGGGGTTACAGGTACCTCTAGAAACAGCACAGTGGATCAGAAGATAACTGTTGATGAAAAGCTTGCTGTGTAGGTGTGAAGACTAGATGTCTGTCCTCAGAGCCCACAAAATCCCAGTACAGAGAGACATAGCCTAGCTGGTCAGTGAGCACAGGTAACAGGGAGAGACCCTGTCTCACAAAACAAGGTACACACAGCTGGAGAAAAGGCTCGGTGGTTAAGAGCTCTTGCAGAGGACCCAGGCTCAGTTCCCAGCATCTGTATTTCGCAGCTCATAACCACCAGTGCAGGAAATCTAAGGCCTCTTCTGGCCTCGGAGGGTACTGCACACACGCACATTTTAACAATTTCTGGGGATGGATTGGTGGCTCTGCAGTGAAAACACCTGCAGAGGACCTGGGTTTAGTTAGTACCCCCACACCACCATCAGGCAGCTCACAGTCACCTGTAGCTTCAGCTCCTTTTCCTGGCCTCTGAGGGCACCTGCAGTCATGTGACTCATAAAAACTCTTGCAGACATACATTACATTAATACATATTTTGAAAATAAAATAAATAAAAAATGCAAGATGTCAGCGGTGGTGGCCCATGCCTTGAATCCCAGCACTCAGGAGGCAGAAGCAGGCAGAGCTCTGTGAGTTTGAGGCCAAACTGGTCTATGTAGTGAGTTCCAGGACAGAGAAACCCTGTCTTGAGAAACAAACAAACCCTTGAAAGAAAAACAATAAACAAAAAGAGAAACAAAAAGAAAAGAAAAAAAGGAATTTTGGTGTCCACATGAACACGCATACACATACCTTACATAGAAATATGTTCACACACACACACACACACACACACACACACCACAACTCCAGACACTGGAAAGAGAGTGATAACTGAAGCTTTATTGGAGGGCTGGGCTGCCGTCAGTTGGGGCAGCCAAAGACCACCATGGTCTCTGTGAACGCCCCGAGGTTCTCACACTGTTTCTGGTTCTCCTCATCCTGGCATTCTTCAGCCTCGGGCCAGAGCTCCACCCAAGTATCCTTCCCAATGATGTAGCTGGTGCTGGGGAAGGGAGAAGAGGTGAGGGCGGGCTCCTGGGGGCAGTGGGCGGGGCTAAAGAGTCAGCCACTTGCACAGCACAGCAGCAGGGAGGACACTTACTTGGGCTTCTCTCCCCAGAGGTCGGAGGACAGGCCCCACAGGAGGTACTGCTTCTTGTCCTGCAGCTTCAGGGCTTGCCTGCACTTGACGTGGCTGATGAACGTGCGTTCCTGCCCAACCTGCACCTCATCTGAGCCTGTGGAGCAGGGAAGGGGAGGCTGAGCTCCCGCAGAGAGAGCGGGGATGAGGAGGTAGGAAGACAGAGGGCTAGCTACCTGACTTGATGATCTGCTCGATGGTCATGACGTACTCATCGAAGTCATTAGACAGCTTCGTAGCAACCAGCCTGGTCCTGTACACTGTGGGGGGAGGGGCGGGGACAAGCACGAGCTGGGCTGGCCAGAGGGCTCTCACCAGCACATGCACCTGACCATGTGACTCCCCCACCAAAAGCAGAGACAAGAAGCTAAGTCAGAGCCACCGACACCTCAGCCTGTCCTCTCCCAGGAAGGCACACAACCAGGCCATCCCACAACCACGCTCAGACTCACTCGTGTAATCCGTCATAGCTACCTGGGAGTAGTTAGAGCTGCCCACAGGCACAGCCATCCATGGTGAAGTCTCGTATGACTGAGGCTACGAGCAACCCCAGGCCACAGAACCATGTGCACATTCATAACCACACATAGCATGGACATGATTAGAGTCTTAGGCAAGTAGTCACGTACACAGAGGCAACTATTCTCAGCACAGTCATCCCCAACGACAGTATCATGCAACCATGGTAACCTGCCAGATCACACCACACACACGCAATTAGAGCCAGGTGTAAGGGACAGTCACGTTCATGGCGGCTATAACTGCGATCCAAAGTCACCCTTGACCACTGCAATTATCCAGCTACGCAAAGTCACCACCGTTACCAAAACACATGTCCAGCTCACACTCAGGCACGTGCAATTACAATCACCTCCAGCTATAGGCGCATGACAGCTGTAGCTACCGTGTGTGCGTGTTTGTGTCTATGTGACAATGTTCACACGTTGTCATGGTATCTGTTATCCACTTGACAGACCTGGGAAGAGGGAATCTCAGCTGAGGAACTGTTTCCATCAGCGTGGCCTGTGGCTATGTCTGTGGGGGCATTTTCTTCATTGCTAGCTAATAAGGAGTGTCCAGCTCACTGTGAGCAATGCCATCCCTAGGCAGGTGGGCCCGGGCTGTGAAAGAAAGGTAGCTAAGCAGGCAGGGGGTTGGGGCATCAGGACACAGCATTCCTCCGTGGTCTCTGCTTCAACTCTTCCCTTGACAAACGGTCAACTATAAAATGAAATAAACCATTCCCTCCCCAGACTGCTTTAGGTCATCCTCTGTCACAGAGAGGTCAATCGGGATGTGTGTGGGCGGGTACAAGCGTGTGCGTGAGTGAGTGCGTGCGTGCGTGCGTGTGTGTGTGTGTGTGTGTGTGTGTGTGTGTGTGTGTCTGTGTGTGTGTGTGTGTGTAGGTCAGACCACCTTCGTCCTTTTCTGATTTTGCGTGTGTCTCTGTGTGTGAGTGCAGCATTTGCAGAAGCCAGAAGAGGGTGCTGGATCTCCTGGAGCTGAAGTTCCAGGCATCCGATGTGGAGTACGCGAACCCACAGAGCCAGCTCTCCAGGCAACCTTGTCCCTTGTGGTTTTTATTTTGAGACAAGATCTTACTGAGACCTTGAACTCACTGGTATGGCTAGGTTGGCCCTGAGAACCTCCTGGCTCTACCTCCTCGGTGCCCAAGTTAGTGACAGGTGCCACCATGCTGAGTTTTTTTAGCTAGGTACTGGGGGCCATACTGACTGAGCTGTCCCCATCCACAGCCCCACTGAGCCATGGCTATGGACTACAGCCTCCTGGCCAACCCCACCCGTGGTCATACCCACCTTCTCTGACCACCGATTCCCTACTGTTTAGTTACCATCTTGTCACTGAAACTTCAGGTTATGGAGGAAGTGCCCTTGAGACTCAGGAAATAAGTGAAACTTACAAGGCCCACAAGGCCCCTTCCAGAGCCTATAAAAGTCATTCACCCTCCTGCGAGGAACCCCTCATTCCTGCTCTCATGAGTAACCCCAGCAACTCACTGGTTCAGCAGGCTGGACCTGGGTGGTCTGTGCTCTATCTGGGGTGAATGCCTCCCCAGGGAACATCACACAACACGGACAACGGCCCTTTGCTACACATGTCCCAAACACAACAGTCACACACCGCCACACGCATCATGGCTGTTCCCTGCTGGTCACACACCGTCAAGCCACCTGTCGCCCACTCTGCAAGGTCTGACAAAGCCACTAGAAGCCACACTCACCATAGTCCACTCCAGGTTCACAAGCCTTTTCCAGCCGGTCGTTCAGGCTGACCTTCTCCTGTGCCTGATGCATGAAGCAGTTCTCTGCAGGGGGGGGACACAGGCTCTTCAGTCCCTCTGCCCTTCCAGGACCCACTGTCTGTGTTGGAGCTGGGCCCAGAGGGGACACGTATCCTGCTCCATGTCCTCTGGGTGAGACTTTCAGGCCATCCCCCACCCATGGGAGCGGAGAGTCTGTGTCGCTGTGTCTTGCTCAGATCCACCTTCACATCCTCCTGGTGCCCACTCTCCAGGTGCCTACCCTCCTGGTGCCCACCCTCCAGGCACCCATCCTCCTGGTGCCCACTATCCTGGTGCCCATCCTCCTGGTGCCCACCCTCCTAGTGTCCACCTTCCTGGTACCCACCCTCCTGGTGCCCACCCTCCTGGTGCCCACCTTCCTGGTGCCCACCCTCCTAGTGTCCACCTTCCTGGTACCCACCCTCCTGGTGCCCACCCTCCTGGTGCCCACCCTCCTGGTGTCCACCTTCCTGGTACCCACCCTCCTGGTGCCCACGCTCCTGGTGCCCACGCTCCTGGTGCCCACCTTCCTGGTGCCCACCCTCCTGGTGTCCATCTTCCTGGTGCCCACCCTCCAGGTGCCCACCCTCCTGGTGCCCACCCTCCTTGTGCCCACCCTCCTGGTGCCCACCCTCCAGGTGCCCACCCTCCAGGTGCCCACCCTCCTGGTGCCCACCCTCCAGGTGCCCACCCTCCAGGTGCCCACCCTCCTGGTGCCTACCCTCAGCACAGCGGCACATTTCATTGTGGCAGAGCTTGCTCAGCATTCCGTCCTCCTTATCCATATGGTAAAACCGGGTGCAGGATTCCTCTGTGGGGAGAGGTGAGGAGAAGTCAGAGGGCCAGGGACCCCACCTCAGGGACCATTCCTGCTAGGAAATGCTCAATGTTTGAGTCCCCTTAGCGCCGAGATGCTGGGTCCCCAACCTCACACCCCTATGACGCTCAGACCCCAGATCTTCTGATCTTTTGGCCTTTAGACGGTATTGTCTTGAGACTCCATCTAGAGCCCTGAGATGCTCAGATGTCAAAACTCTAGGTCCCTGGGATTCTCAGGCCCTCCCAACCTCCAGATACCTGTGACCCTCAGACCTCCAACTTCTAGGTCTCCGGGACCCTCAAACACCAACCTGCAAATCCTTGGACCCTGAGTCTCCCATTTCTTCAATTCCTAAGACCCAAGGAACCTCAGCACATGGATCTCCAGGACCCCTAATGTTTTGATCATCGGTGCTGCCAGATCTGATGCTCAGATCTCCACGTTCCTTGAACACCAGAACACCCAATATCCAGACCTCGCTGGCTACTCACCCAGGTTGTAATAGGAGTAGACCTTGACCGACCCGGGCTGGATAAGTCCCACATTGAAGAACTGGTGAACGTTGAAGGATAGACATTCTTCTTCGGAGTGTGAGATCTGAGGGGAAGAATGGAGCTGTCAGTGAGTGTCTGTCGCAGAGGGAGCCCTTGGAACCACCGTGAAGAGTTGTGGGGCCAAGCATATCCTAGAATAGTGGTTTCCAACCTGTGGGTTGTAACCCGTTTGGGGGTTGAATGACCCTTTCACAGGGGTCACCTGAGACCATCGGAAAGTACAGATATTTACGTTATGACTCATAACACTAGTAAATTACAGTTATGGAGTAGCGATACAACAAATCTTATGGTTGGAGGTCGGCACCACATGAGGAGGCACAGTAGAGGGTTGTGGTGTCAGGAAGGTTGAGAAGCCCTGCTCTAGAAGGTGTGAGATGAATCAGCATCCGTGAATGTTTGCAGCCTCACTCCGAGTTAGAGGTATCAGGTGACAGAGCTCCAGCCAGCTGGTCACTGTCTCCCTGCTGTTGTGTGAATATGACTTCTCTTTGTTCATACCCACAGCCACAGTGGAATGGCATAAACCAGACCAAACCTTTAGGGGAGCTAACTGGGTCATAGGGGATTAATGCCTATCTGGGAGGAGCTGGCCAGGTCTCAGTGGAGCGGCTTTGTCACTGTGATGAAGGTCATTATAAAAACGAGTGGGCTTCCTGGACTTCTCTTGGCCCTGCTTGCAGTGTGCGGCTTTATCCTTGCACTCTCTCTGGCCACCGTGCCCGGAGGCTTTCGTTAGAGGCTAAATAGTTGGGATCAATCAGTCTCCGGTTGTTCTTATCCAAAACTTTGAGCTAAATCCCTGTCTATGTCATACCACCTCAGGTGTTTTGTGAGAACAACGTGAAGGGCGCTGTGACAGTGCTCATGAAAACGTCACAGATAGCCGGGTACGGGCACATACTGCTATCACTCCAGTGCTCCCGAGGACGAGGCAGGAGGAACTGTGAGTTTGGGGCCAGTTCAGGCCACACGGCGAGGCCCCGCATTCGCTGTCAAACTCACTCAAGGTTCACTTTTCTTAGGCTATTGCTACAAACGCGAAGATCCTAAGGATGGCAGACCCCAATGTGGAAGGAGTCTGGTCCCTGCAAATGGAGCAGAATTCTGTCTCTTGTCACTTACCCACACCAATTAGACTATGGGGGAGACGGGCGACAGTCTTAGGCTGGTCACCTTATTTTACAAACTCTCTGACCACCTCACAGCACAGATCTTGTATTCCCAAGCCTGGGGCTTGCCTGAGCTAGCTGTCCCAATGGAGGGAGAAACTCAGCTAGGAAGGGGAAGGAAGGGAGGCATGAAAGCCCTCCTTGGGCAACAGTACCTTTTCGAGGTAGATGATGAGGGTGTTCTTGGTGGAGAAGGCGGAGTTCATCTCGTACTTGGAGATGTATCTGTCCACTCCCGTGCTCAGCTGGGGAAGAGCAGAGTTGGTGAAAATCCCTCCTTGTCTCCCCGCAGCCTCTTCCAGACCTCAGACTCTTCTCCTGCGCCCCAGACCCAAGCCTCCCTACCCGTTCCAGGTCGTTTGTGTCTGGAACAAATCCAGTCATCATGGAGATGTCCAGAATGGACATGGTTGCATCCACATCTCCCAGGTACCTGTCCATGGCAGAATAAAAGGTTGTGTGATTTCAGAATGGGGGCAGCACCCAGGGTCAGTGTCTGGATGAGGGGGCTCCCTCCAGGCTCCAGCTTCCCACCCAGCACTGAAGAAGAGTTTGGTTTGGGAAACACTTGTCTGAGGGCAACGTAAGTAGACACAGACAGGCATCATGGTTCATGCTGCTGTCAGAGGCTGAGGTGGGAGGATTATGGGTTGAGG